>NC_046229.1:12955641-13604252 GCF_009819885.2 Catharus ustulatus | reverse complement strand
ACATGTAATACTAAACTTCTGTCAGCACTGTAAACAAAGTTCTATAATTTCCTTTGAAATTTAGCAAATGTAACTGTAACACATAACTAAAAATGTGTCTACATCCAACTGTCAGCTGAACCTGCAACTATTAAGGTTATTCTAAAACATCTGTATCTCATTGGGATTAGACTGCAAATCTCCAAACAAAAGTCTATCCTATTGTTAGGAGTATCTCCTAACAGTAGTTGAATCCAAGGAAAAACTTTCCTGCTATTTTTTGCTCCTGGCTGTGTCCTAAACCAAGATTTTTAGTCATGGGAAAAAGAAAAAAATTTGAATTTGCTTTTCAGAAAAGCAGAATAACAGTTATGAAAGGCATTGATTTGACAGATTCTAGAGATTGATATGCCTTACTTTTGTAAAACAGATCACTGTACATTTTAAGATTCTAAATCCATTGCAAGTAGGTAGCACATCACTTTGTGAATTCAGGCCTGTATGTATAAGAATTCATCCATGCAGTTTAGCAGTTTTTTACCTTAATTCTGAATCAGAAAGGGCCACATCCAGAGGAAGTCTGCTTCACTGTGATAGGAATTCTGTAATAGAGACACACAGTACTGTGGCATCTCTGAGTTGATGCTACAATAAACAGCAGACTATTTTGCTCACTAGCTGTTCAGTAACAATTTAATATCAAAGATCTCCTAATCCCATATCATCTCCATGCTATCACTTGACTCTTTGTTGTATAATGTAGAATCATTTAATTCCTTCTAAAAATGGCATGTCCTGTTGTGAGAAATACAGAAAAACAGCATCAGTTCCAATCCTGGTCTTTCCCTAAACTTTCTGACACTTTCAACAAAGTTTTGCTTGGTTTCATCCCTCCTCCCTCACATCTAAATCTCTTACTACACAGTATCATCTAAATTGCAAATCTCTAAGGTCAGTCTAGTCACTGTTACTCATAATTAGGTGCCAACAGAACTTGTGCTATCTTAGAAGAAGTGAACAAATCATGTCAAAGCTACAGAACTCCTAGAAACTTTAATTAAATTTAATATTATGTTTTATTACTTGAAATATTTACAGCAAACATCTATAAATGTCCACTGAAATGCATGTTAACACCTCTAATTTCTTCTATAATATTGCAAGCATGAAACAGATTTCTAATCATGCTTAGAGGATGAATATATATAAAAGCTGATGAGTGTGCTGTTGATAGGCATCTCAATTTTTAAGGTTTGAGAATTCATTTTGAAATAGTATCTGAAAAATATATGTGGAAATAAAAAAAAAAAAAAAAGCAAAAACCATTTATATTGCCCACACTGTAGGTAGCTTGAATACATCTCATCATTACCACGCACAAGATGTATATCCATTAGTGCTCTCCTTTATGTATCTGGAGAACATCTCACATATTAAAACACCCAAAAGGTTGTAATTTGCTCACTTCATAGAAACAGCTTATCTCTTTCTCAAAGTAAAAGTGTAAATTTCAGCCAATTGTAGTGAGAATGTTGAAATACTTTAAAAAGTCAGTATGTGAAAAACAGCTCTCAGCAAATTAAAAGATTAGCCTTTACTAGTATCCTCTCACTTAAAATATTTGAAGTGATGACTAGTAGGAATTTGAATATTTGGGCATTTTTTGTACTGAAAATTCAATTCATATCCCTTTTAAAGTGATATATAAACAGTTAAATACAATATATATATTTCTGTGACTGTAGCTAGTAGTATATACAGTAGTGTATTACTGTCTCTGTAGCTGCAATAAAATATTTGTCTCTGCTACTACTGCATTTAATCCATCTATGAGTCCATCTATAGGCTTATTTTCTAATTATTCGTTAAAGAACTTTTAGTTGCATAGGCATGAGGTATATAAATTTGATACATCTTCCTGCAGGTGTGGAACTTGGCTTTTTTTCCCAAGTGCTCTGTGAGAACTAATGAAAACTACATGGAGTTCTTATTCATCAGGACAAGAAGACAAAAATTACTAATAGTGTAGATAAACTCCACATGTTTCAGGGATTTTTTCAAAGCTCTTTTATTTTATTCTAATAGTGTTGTAGGTCAATGTGTAGGAAGCAATTTGTAGAGTTCTGTTGTCTCCAAAGTACTTGGAGTAATGATGATGGTGAGAATTTAAACAAAAGGATGAATTGATCCATTGCACTAAGGTCACATAATAGCACATAGATAATAGTATTACAGTGTTCCATCCATTTACTGCAGAACATCTTTAGCAGTGTTTGCCATGCAGTGAGCCATGCTTTGAGCTTTACCTGGAGCTGTACAAGTACAGATCCAGTCCCAGAGCTTCTTTTTTGATCATGGCTATTGAAATGTAAAGAGATGTCCTTGGCATACTCAAACAGAGTATGGGTTGTTATTTTGAAAGAATAGGCAGTATTTCCATGGACTGGCATATTTGGATCAGACAGTCACAATAGTTAATGCAACTTTATGAAACAGCTGCTCTCTGCTTTGCCCTGGCTTTGCTGCTGCCTAGAGAGGAAGAGGGAACTGCAGTAATCGCTGTCTGATTTTTTTCCAGGTGTTACTCTGCTACTCTTTGGTTTGTCTTATTTTTCTTTGTGACCAGGACATCATTTTATCCCAGTCACACTTACTCACATGAGCCTGTTACACCAGTTCAAGGTAACTCTCAGGGCACATCCTTCTGCAGAAGATGTTAGGTTGTCCTATATAGGCTGATCCCATTTCTGCTTCCACTCAGTACCAAACTTACTTGAAAAACACATACATACTTCCTTTTGCTAGGGAATTGAGTATATATAATTTCTGAATCAGAACAGGACAAAACCAAACCACAAACCTATTCTTTTTTTGTTTTGTTTTGGTTTGGTTTTTGGTTTTTGGTTGTTTTTTTTTTTTTGTAGTTTTGATTTGCTCATTTCTTAAGTCAACTGCAGAATAATTACCAGCAGCTAGGTACAATATCAATTGCAACTTGATAATGGGACCTTTTCTTTCCTGGCTCTATGATTCAGCACAGAAATGATAATTCTTATATGAGAGAACCTTTTTTCATTTCAGATCTCTCAGTGACAATGAAGTGTCATAGTGAAAATAATTTTCCTGTTTCTGTTTTAAGACATAATTAAACAGTTTGGTTTAATACTTTATTTTATGCTATATTAAATAAAGGTTGCCTTTAGCAGTGTAGCAGTGTAACATAAAACTTTTTTACATAACACTGAGAACCCTTGGTGATTTTTCTCTGGATTAATATCTGCTCAACCTAGAACTGTGAGTTGTAAATTATCTTTTTATCCAGATCTTTCTCTAGCACCATTGAATACATTATATTTTTCTCAGATTTCAAGTTTTTTAAAAAATGTAACCAAAGTACCAGAAAAGCTGTAAGCAAAATATAACATAATAATATAATTACAACAATTTTCAATAAGTCAGCACTTTTTTTAGTTTTTGTTTCCCTTCTGAAAAGCAATGCAGGCAATTATTTTAAATTAGGTTACATGAGAATATTATTTGTGTAACAGAAATAGGTTTCTTGTTGTAATTAAGTTTAATGGATCTTGCTCTCGAGACGAACAGAATCAGCCTTGGAAATGCTGGTTATCTCCAACTGCAGGTAGGTAATACAACTCTCTAAAAATGTATTTCTTTAGATACAAGGTATACAAATCTTTCAGAATTTGGTTTTATTTTGCTTGAGTTTCTCAGTTGCATTCAGTCACTTAGCTTTTGCTTCTTTTCTTTGATATCAATATATGTTTCAGCATGCTACCCATTGCTGCATCAATGAATATTAACCAAATAATTGCCACCCTGACAAGGAACAAGAATCAGATCACCAATGTGTGGTGAGTCATGGGAAGCTGTAACTGTACACTGAAAACCTAAGCAAAAGGAAATGGGCATTTTCTAAATAATTGTGATAAACTGCGAAGGTTTACCACAAACTGTAACCTGGACACAGGAAATGCAATTCCCTTTAGAGAAAGTGTCATTAAAGTTAAGGGACCAGGACTAAGACTTAAAAATAAGGTACTAGGGACCTGATCTGATAACTTATTATTTTTACTGTGATACTTCTGGTATCTGATGCTCTTCTTTCATCTCAGTCTCCTTTGACTGAGGAGCATTTGGCATATTTCTAGATGCTAAGTAAAAATAAATATAAATAACTAAAACAGAAAAAAACCCCTTTTAACCCAAAAGATTAAACAATGCAAGATATATTGATTTTAAAATTTCTTATATCTTCAAATAATCTCATAGTAGGAATGTTAGTGGCTTTTAAAAGTTTGCATTTGATTGTGTCAATATAAGTAAAATAGAAAAAATTAAGCTCATGCTAAAAGAAATAGTAAGACAAGGGGGAAAAATGGTGTACAAGCAAAAATAATGAAGTTGGAAATGTTTTAGAGTGGGAGAAACCCATTGACCAAAAGAGTATGAGTTTTTGTGTGAGATAGTAGAAAATTATCATGGTGCTTAACAAAAGGGAGAAATGGATAGAGAAACAATAAAAATACATGCCCAGGAAAAAATAAATAATCTTAACTAGGTAAATGTGGTTTGGGTTAAGAAAGAGAACAATGAATTAAACTGCTTTTCTGGCAATGTTCTCTTTTCTCTTTGCAAAAGGTGTTTTGGGGTGAAAAATACCCAAATAAAAAAATAGCTTAAAATTTCAGCTGTCATGCAGGAGAAAAAGCACAAAGTTTCATGCCAGATATAACCAGTATAAAGGATTAATCTAAATAGCATGCAAATTTGCTCCAGCCTGAGCACATAAAGAGGGAAAATAATATTGATATGAAGACAACTTTAAAGTTATGCAGAAGTTAAAAGAAATGTGTTTAGAAAGCCTTTGGGGGTTATTGCTGAAAATCTCTTTCTTACTGCTAATCATTATTTTGTTTCTGTGCATAGAAATGCCCACCTCTCTTTCACCTGAGAGATTTAGGCTAAATCTTCAAAATGACTTCAATGAGCCCTGGGTGCAGAGAAACAGAGGTGCTCATTGTAAGGGACCAGGGTCACAAAGCAGAAGTGCAGTCACGTTATCACAGAGCACTGAGTCAAGCTGTATCAGCCTGGGAGGAGCTGTGTTTCATTCCTGGTAGCACCTGAAGCGCAGCTAAAGCCAACAGGTGCATGTCCTGTGTGTGTCCTGGCCGTGCATTCGCCCTCCCAGCCCCTCCCAGCGTGGTTGCCATTAATTGCATTGTCACTGATTTCGTGTCAGTGATGGAGCATCTTGCAGGATACTTCAGCAACACTTGCAAGGGCCATAATTTTTCTCATTCTGACCTAACTTTATTGATCCTCTCCTGAGAGGAACAGCACCCCTTGCAGCTTTATGGGACCATTCAAACATTCTAAGAATGATTTATATTACCCTTAAGGAAAAAGACATCAAGACTTGCTACTCGCTTGCTGAGATTTCTCCTAGATCTCAGATTATCAAAATACTAAACACTAGTCAGAAAATACTCGAGCAGTGGAAAGCACTGCAAAACTTTATAACATTATTAGGCTTCATGTTATAATTGGGTGATGCTTCCACTTAACACGCAATTTATTTTATTCAATATTGATAAGATTTAATGGATGATGTATTTGATTCAAGGCTTTGATACAAATGTAGAGTCTTAATTAACAAGTGATATATTTGATGCAGTGAATAATGCATCTGATTTAATAGAGGATGCACTCTATCTGCAGCTGAAGGTGATTGGTCTTTTTAGTGAGAGATTAATTCATTTCAGAAGATGATGTATCACTTTCAATATGAACTAAATCAAATTTTTAATACATATTTTTTTCAGTGTGCAAAGTAGCACAAGGAACAAGTTTGCCCTCAAGTGGACTTCAAAGGCAGATCATACCTCCAAGGCAGTAGGCAGGTTGAATCAGTGTTTAATTCATTCATATTATGATATGGGTGGAACCAAGTTCTAAGAAGCTACTACCTTCTCAATCAACCTTTGCTTTATTCCTAATTACAAATATACTACATTTAGTTAATTAGAGATCCACAAAAGTGTAATAATCTATTTTAAAGGATTGAAAATAATAATTGAAATATTCAAGAAGCAAAAAGAGGTAAAATAAAATTACCTATTTTAGCATTAATTTTTCTTATATTACAAAAACCATAGTAGATGTGACAATATGTACTTTAACTTTATAAATTCATCTCATCAATGCCAGTGATTTTAGATCTTTTAATTTTGATAAACTTATTTCCTAAATCATCAGGAAGAGTCAATGGGAGAACTTCAATTTATACCATTGGGGTTTTCAGCTAGTTTTTTTATTTTTTTTTTTTTCATTACATATTTAGAAGTCTAGTAGTATTAGGACATGCATATATAACCTAATGAGTATATAATGACTGTCATGCTAGTACATAATATTCCTAGGAATTTAATTATAAACATCTGACTCTTTGGTATTTAAACAGGAAAATGACTGTTTAAGTACAATGTAGTTAAAGAATAATAAACCTTCTGTCATATTCTTCATTCAGATGTTGCACTCAAAAATAGAATTAAAAGAGATTCACCAGGAATGAAAACTATTCTGAGATAAACTGATTTTATCTTTCTAAACATATGATGGATCTTATCACTGTCTTGTACATATGCATTCAGTTTAGTGTGTACCAAAATTACAAGCTAGAAGTAAGCAAACAAACAAAAATTATTTTTAATATTTTTTTTCCATTTTTCACCCAAAAATAGTCTTCCTATTTAACCACAGCACAAAGAGCAGTATTGAAAAAAGTTTATGATAACATTAAAAACAGCCACTTAATTTAAAAGCAAAAATTTGGATCATATAGAATTAGGTATTTCACAACACAAAAAAAAGCAACATGCACATCTAGATGACGCTAGATTACAATGGATAGTGTATGGAGTAGGAGAAGATTTACAGGTCACAGTTTTTGACAGATCATGACATTTATTTCTGCAACCCAGACTTACTGTTTGAGATAAATAATTGAAAAATAGTTCATACAATTGCATCTCTATGACCCATATTTACCCTTAACAGGTGATTTCAGTAAATAATAACTTGTGAGCTGTTCATAACTTACTGATCTATAACTCTAGAGTCAAGCTGATAGGCTTTTCAGTGATCAAAAAATGTTAACCACAAAATTCTATGCATAGGCAAGTATATATATTATTTATATCATATACAGCAAAATATTCAAACTACTAAAATGTTTATCATGCAACCTGCTCTAATGGAAGATGTCCCTTTCAGGGCAGGGGGTTTGGAACTAGATGATCTTTAAGGTTCCTTCCAACCCAAAGCATTCCATGATCCCTAGCTCAGGGAACAAAAATACCACTGCAGAATTAAAAATGAGAAAAGATGACACAGTATTTATTTTCCACTTTCTGTTATATGAGATACAGAATAGGAAAAAGCAATTAAAGGTTAAGAATGTTTCCATGGAATGTAAATTGTTCTTTCAATTTTGCGCTAAGTGCTCTTGATGTGGTATGGAGGCAAGGATAGACGAGTCTTCCTAAGATTGCAGAGGATGTAGCCTAGTTTTGTTGATCTGCATATGCCACCTACATAACTGCTCTTTCTGTGGTTCTGAATTACACTGCTTTACTTTGGTGTTGGATTTGAAAAAGTTAAAAAAAAAAGGGGAAATAAACAAAACCAAAAAATCCAATCCCAAAAGTCAACCAACCAAATAAAAGAAAACAGTAAAAATAAAATAAAAACTTCACAACACTAAAACTGTTTGAGAAACTATGTAACATGGTATAACATATTCTTTTGGTGAGGATGAAATGTTAAGAAATGTGCATAAATATTAAGAATGAGGATGATAATTTTAGTTCTGAAATCAGAGGAGCAGGAAAATGAGTTAGGAAGTTGGGACTAAGAGGAAGACCATTGGCTGGGGAGAGAGCAAAGAAAGAAGCTCCATATCTACCAGGAAGGAAAAGGGCTCTGGCAAGGAAAGTTGGCAGTAAAAGACAAGTGCTTTTGTTGTTTTTCCAACCTTTACAGTTCTTGTCCTAAGAACTAAGCAGAGCTGGAATTTTTGAAGAGTACCTGATTCCTCTGTCAGGTTTTTGAGAAGAAAAATAAAAAATGGCCTCAGGTCACAGCTTTGAAAAATGTATGTTTAAATTACTGAGGTTTCTCAAGAAGTCACTTGTGATGT
Organism: Catharus ustulatus; assembly: GCF_009819885.2. Lineage (NCBI taxonomy): Eukaryota > Metazoa > Chordata > Aves > Passeriformes > Turdidae > Catharus > Catharus ustulatus. Next base: position 13,596,052 of record NC_046229.1, on the reverse strand, counting down.
TGAAGACGTAGGGCAGCTGCAAACTGAGCTAGGTTCTACCCTCCTGAATCTGTAAAAAACCAAAAAAGACTAGAAAATAAATTGTACCAGAGGAGATGCAGCCAAAGGTCTTGGATGCAGCTCACTGACCTCCATCAAAACTTCCCAAACACAAGATATGGTATGCTGGATCTGCAGAAAACCAGTAGCCTCAAAAACACCCAGCACTGGAAGTTCTACACAGTTTTGTATGTTTTGTTTTTTCCTTAAACTGCTAATGTAAACTCTAAATATTAAAACCAAACCAAAACAATCCCATCCCTGACTTCATCTTCCCGTAGATCCCGTAGATTTTATTAAGATTTTTAATTCCTAAACAAAGTAGTCAAGGTTTGTGTCATGTTCATAGTCACCAGAGATGTATTTCTTCACAAAAACAATTTTCCAGTTAATGTATTATCCTAAATACTGTAATGAGGTAAAGAAAATTCATTAAATTAACGACACAGAAAAAAGGCTTAAACCAGAGAAGTTTAAAGGCATGTACACTCATTGCAGTATGAATTAAATACTTCTTCTGAGTGCCTGGATATGTTCTATTCGAGAGAATTCTGTTGATTTTAAAAGGCAGATGAAGGCTCCCCTCAGCTTTCCAACAGCTGTTTCTCCATTATCTTACTCAACACCTTGAAGGTAATCTGATGAGAGGGAAGATCATCTGTAATATCTACAAGCTGGTAGTTTGAGGAAATTTCCAATGGTTTTGTGTAATAATTTAAAATTCATTTAAAATTAATCAGATCTTATATTCATTACAAAGCAATGAATAATAATTTTATTCATAATTTAATAAAAACTTCTGATTTTTGTTAAATTAAAGTAGAAACAGAAAAACACATAACACCATGAGGGAATACCAAAATAGTGTCATGATGTCTTTACTGAAAATTGGATAAGAAAATTGCCTGTGCCATGGAAATTAGGAAAAGTAGCTAAAAAGAGATTTGTGATTAGTGGCACAAACTTCACTACTTTGTGTGTCTTCAATGGAGTCAGCAGAGGCTTGCAGGCATACAGGAATGCTCCATAAAAGGGAGTTGAAGTTACGTTAGGTGAAGTGTTTTTAGAACAGGATTACTAAGGGGCACAAGGGAGTCTAAGCTACCAGAAAATGTGGAAAATAATTGTCAAACCTTTCAACAATTAGGCTTGAGGAGAATTAGAGTGGAAAAGATGGTCAGAATGACCTGATATTAAACAGGAAGGAAGAATAAGATTTACTTTAATTAATGTCATGCTTTCTTTAAGGTAAAGGTTATACAATGCCATTAACTACTAACCCATAATTGTTGAATAGAAATGTTAAGAAAACTGTTTTACTAAAATTTTTATGGAGTTCAGTTGGTGTATTTTGTTCTGACCTCAGGTGTCCTCATTTAACTCCAAAGTAAAACTATAAAAGCTGACACATTCCTCTAACTTGGTCACTTTTCTACATTTAAATAGGTGAAGTATTACATTTACTTCCCCAGCCAAATGGGGGAAATATGTCTTTGCATTTAGCCAATTTCTTTCAGCAAATCTGATCTCCTCTCTGCATTTTTTTCATTTGTTGAATAAATATAAATAAGAAATTTTTTTGGTTTTGCTGGCAAAAATTTGGCATTAAAATTTGTCTAATCACAAAATCTCTCTCTCCCCAGAAATCTCACTGTTTTCAGTATAATTTCTTTCATGTCCCAAGGATTGTGTGTCTAACATATTTGAAATTATAATCAAACAGCAAAAGCAGAGCAAATAATTTTTCCCCCTATAGGAACTATATTGGATTTACAGTCTAGTCAGAATAAATATTAAACGTGTGCCTTTTTTCCACATTTTCTAAAAAATTCCAGTCTAGTCTATTCTAGATATTTTAATATTCATTAATTCATTGGTACTGATAACTGCATGGTATGAAATACTCAATTCTAAGAAGTGCTATTAGGGACAATTAAGTATTGGCCTTCAATCTTGAGAGAAAGACAAAAACCTTCCTCTTTTGGCATTGCAAGAATAATTTCCCCTCTTCCACATACAATTGCAATATTTCGTTTGGTTTACACTTTATGGTATGAGAAGTCATCCAATAAGTGAGGTTTTATCACTCTTTAATTATTCTAAAGTAGGCCGAAGATGCTTCAGGCTTCCAGGTTTCAGCATTTGCTCAATTTTGCAATAAATTTAATTTCATAAGAAGTCATTCAATTATAAATTCTTTAGTAATATTAATATTATTTAAAATTCTAATCTTCATTATCCTGCTACTTAGAGTTATCTTAATAAAATAGGATATTAATTTTTTTACTTAAAAATTGTACCAATGTTTTTCTTATGATAAAAGTGAGAGATTTTATAAGGAAGGACATTTCATAGTTAATGATTTCATAGCTACAAAGGATGAAGCTGTGTTCTTCTTCTATTAGCTTATTTTATTCAATTTCCCCAAACTTTGTGTCTACACTAGTGACCTGAACTAGGAGAGGTTATTTACAATAAAATTACCATTACTCTTGAAATTTAAAAAATTCAGATCTCAGTGAATGGCAGTCTTATGAGCTCATGATACATTTTATATGGCATGTTTTACTGGATGCTATAGAATCTCCAGAAACAAAGATTTAAGCTGAACTTAAGACTTTGGCTTATATCAAGAATCAGAAGAAAAATTGTAAAAATGCCACAGTTTGAAGACAGAAAAATGGCCTTTGAGCAAGGAGTGGACTACTGGATTTCTGCTCCCAAGGGTCTCTCTGATTTCTTGCACAAGCCAGATTGATCATCACGTCTTCTAAGGAGAATAATCAATATGGTAAGGCATTAGGCTAAGATTCTTGCATTATTATCATGATTTGTTGTCATGGGTATTATAAGGGAATTTGGGAACTTTTGACTTTTCCTCTTTTATGTTAGGAGAATAATTCTGACAGACAACTTATGCAATCAATTTTCATTTTAAAGGTAAACACACAGACTACAATGACTAATCAGACTATGCAACTGTGTTTTGATTGTGTTTCCAAAACCGTGGGCATCCTCTTCTTAGGTGAAATTATTTGTGGGTTTTTGAAAAACTGCCAGACTAGGCTATGACATCTTCCAGTCTGTCTAATATCTTTTTCTTGCATCTCCATTACAGTAATTTAACCAGATTTTTGCATTTCTTGACCACTGGGATGGCCCAGTGACTTTCCAGGTGTGAGGAATGAGGATCTCTTGTTGGGAGTTTCCAATGGTATCATCACCTAACAGGCTAATGCTGGACAAAGGCACCAAACCATTAAAAATACTGGTGATTAGAAAGGAAAAACCCAGATAATTCCAGACAAAACAGCCACCTGTAAAATGCCTTAATTTTTTGACCAGGAAATCAGTGGTAATAACTCATCGGGTATAGATTGTTCTGTGCAAACTGCTGAGGATTCCTCTCCAGAGCAAAAGTGAGTCTCATGCTACAATAAGAGATCTCTTTTTTGCTCTTGGTCATGAATAAATCATATTACACTGTCCTCTTTGAGAAGATTCAATTGACTGTCCAGGTCAGAGGCTGGAAGTTAGCAGAGATGCTTCATGATTCAGTATGTTTTGTTAACACATCTAAGAGAATTTATTTCCTAGTGATCCACATAAAGTTCATAAGATGCTTTTCATGTTCTCAGTATGAAGAATAAAAGTCTCTCATTCATTTTAATTAAACTATATTCTACAGATAAAAAGAAAGACTTATATCAATTCCAGATCACATTTTATGAAGACAGCAGAAGAATCAATATGTTTTATGGCCCAGTATATCATCTACGACTTTGACTATTGCCTTCTTTGAAATTTAGGTTCATAGTGCAATAATAAATTATTCATTTCTGGTTGTCTAGACAAGCATGAAAGCTTCATACCATTGCTGAAAAACACCCAATGAGACAAGAGCTAAGTAACAGTTTTTCAAGTTCCAGTTCTCAGTACTTGTTCCCTGATAGAATTTCCTGAAATAATCCCTTGTTCTAAAATGAATTCTTACTAGACATGATGGCAAGAAACAGAATTTGACAGTACAACATAGAGGTCACCACTCATGTTATCACTGTGGTTTGGCAGGTGTCTTCAACTGCTGGGCCAAGCAATGCTTTGAAAGGGTTTGTAAATCCTGTACACTATTATTTCTCAGTATGACAGCTTTTTAGCAATTACAAATTAAATGAATTAAAAATATCTCTAATTTACTCATGGTTAGGAGTAGCCTTGATGGTTTCAGTGACTGGGTAAATCACTAAAAAGATTTTCATGCTACATTCAGATTGAAATATTCAAATACTAATTTTCCTTATCATAACCTCATATGGTATATATCCAAATTTGCCTTCCAGACAAAGTCTGCTAGCTTGGTTTTCAGTTAAGATTAGAATTTTCTCCTCATTGTCTTCCAGCAATATCTCTATCTTGCCTTTATGCTCCTTCATACATAAAAGGACCCCAAAGTATTCCCCAGACATCTTATACTTTAAGACCTAGAAGCTCCTGCTGAACAGAGGAAAGGATTCCTACTTGACTGGCAGCACTGGGTATTATTTCCCACTCTCTGAATTTTAATGCAACAATGTCCAGGTGGAACAAGAAGGTTCAGTTTTACAAAGTCTGATAATTGACAAGTGTGGATAATGTTTGCTCAATGTGCTGAATTTAAAAAAAAAAAAAGAAAAAAAAAGAAAAAAAAGGAAAAAGCAGGCTTTATTTTATTTTTTAAAAAGGTAATTTTAATGTAACTGCAACCACAGCAATTACAAGCTTCCCTTGATGCTAACCAAGAGAAGCCAGTAACAAAACTCATATTTTGAATAAATTTCATTACATTTGGGCAAATGTGTAAATTTTGAAAGAAATTTTGTATGAGAGATTTTGTAAAATATAATCTTTGCTTATCCTTGGAAATTCCATTCACTAAAGAATTTATAAAGTCCTAATATTTACTAAATTAACAATTTAAAAAATGAATAGCCAATGAATTGCTACTATAAAACTTACCTCTCTGTCCTGAACTAAATGTTATCAGCATTTCCAGTTATTCTTTACTTTGATGTAATGGTACATCAAATCGATAGTTAACTGTGTTACTATCTAAAACAAAAAGGCCTCTGGACTAGCAAATGGAAGTATCTATTTAGATGCAGCATATTTAGGACTATTTAGGACTAGAGGTTTTCATCACTAATGTACTAATTTATGAAAATTTTCTTCTGTGTATCACACCAAAATATTGGGGGGAGGAGGGCCAGGGGTTTGTGGTGTTCAGGCAGATATATAGAGTAGAGAATTTAAATCAAACCCCATAGAATTACGAGTTATGCCAGACAGTAAAAAATCAAGTGTGATCTCCATTCCTTCGCAATTTTCCAAAGATTTTACTGGAGCCAGAGGAAGCCTGATTTCTTGACATTTTTTAAAAATATAAGCTGTTCAATTACACCTATTTGCCATCTAATATTACATTAAACCATCCTAAAACATCTTAGACTGTTTTGGAAAACCAAATCTCCAGTATTCTGGAAAATATATCCAAACCCAGTAATAAATCCCCATCTAATAGGGGAACAGTAGCATATTATTTGGATAAAAAATTTGCTTCTCTGTCGCTAGTCACTTACAACATCAGGCATCTTTACTTTTTGTTTCTTGAATGCCACCTCTGTTCCTTGGTTTTCTTTGACAATTTTTTCTTCCCAGCAGAGTGGGTGGCTGCAGCCTGGGCCAGGCTGTACCAGGGAACAGCAGGGAATGGGACACATGGGAATTCCCTATTCTGTGTCCAGGGCACAGCAGGGAATGGGAGATGTGGGAATTCCCTATTCTGTGTCCAGGGCACAGCAGGGAATGGGACATGTGGGAATTCCCTATTCTGTGTCCAGGGCACAGCAGGGAATGGGACATGTGGGAATCCCCCATTCTGTGTCCAGCCTTGAAAATGGGCTGAGGACCCTGAGGGGAAGGCTAAGCAGAGCACCAAGAGGGGCTGCCACAGTCCCTGAGGGCTACATCAGGGCCAGTCCAGCCAGGTTCTGTTCCAGGACAGATGATTTTTGTTTGTTGTTTGGCTTTTCCCCAGAATGTACTGTTTTGGTCACACAGGCCTCTGTGCAGCAGCATCCTTGGGATGTTATCTTCTCAAAGAATGCAGCTCGTTCTCCAGTGCCGTGAAGGAGAGAGGGTTCTTAGTAGTTATTTTCTTCACCTATGAATAATTCTAACATCAGTGCTTGAAATCAGAGTGCCCAAAAGCCACCACCACCCTAAAATCTCATGTGGGTGCTGGTGGAGTTTGAAAGCCTGGTTTGGGCTCCTCCTCTCTTGTTTTACCCAGAAATGAGATCGCACTTCCCCGGGTGTTTCCAGGTGGAGTTCCCTGGGAAAACTTCCTGAGCTGGGATCTTGCAGCTGCCCCCATCCCACACCCTCCTCTCATCAGGATGCTTGTGCCAATGGCAGTCCCTGCTGTGGATCTAACCCAACAATCCAAGGCAGGCTTTTCCATGGCTGTGACAATGCTTTGAGAGTTCCCTTTGAGTCACTCATCTCTGAGCCCAGGGATTTGCACAGAGTAACTTTCCTTGAGTGACCTCAGGGGCTCTGGTTATGAAAAGTGAGCAGTGGGGCTCTATCTAAAAGTGGACTTGGACTATCATGAAGCAATACTTTAAGTAGCATTACTTTAATAAATCCTTTTTCTGCCTGCCCTGTTTTTATGGAGACTAAATTTTGTATCCTTGCATGAAAGCATCATTTGTATCTATTAAATAGATCAAAGTCTTCACAAATGCTTTATTTCATTTATTAAGGCAGTAGAGTTTATTGCTATAAAATTATGTTTTTATGGCTACCAGACTGTGTGTTCTTATGATGTGCCCTGCTGTGTAGTCAGAGGATTAGGTCAATGTTTCTCCAGACATCTCTCATCACTCCAGGAGCTTAGTTAAAATCCTACAGAGTCATAAGATTGTGTTCTTCTTTGTATGCTTTTTAATGTTTAATAATTTCTTGGAAGATAATTTTCTGGGACTATCACTATAGTGAATAGTATTTGTGAATACAGAAATCATAGGTTCATTTCTTCAAGTTTCTGTTTTATCTTCATGTTGCAAATTAAAGTTGCATGTTCCAAAAAGCACTATCTGAGCAATGAGTTTCTCTTTGTTTAGATGATAAACATCTTATCAATATCTTATTTATACACTCGTCACCATTTTACTCTTGATCAGATTGAGTGGGGGCTGGGGGCAGGGTGGAGAGAGGGAATTCTTTTTCTGGGTTGCACAGCGCTGATAATTTCATTGTAATTGTGATGCCACAGGTACCTGCTATATACCCTACACTGTTTCAGTAGTGATATTTTCAGTGATGATTTTGATTTGTTTGATGCTTTGATATCTTTTAAACAGCATTAATCACCAGTTGGTATTAATGCAGATGTCCCAAGTTCTTCATTTCGATTTGATAACTGAAGTTTAATTATTTTAGTGAGACATTTGTGCAAAAGTCTTGCCCAGTATTCATGCATATAGTAGCAACACAAATCATGAGGAGCAGAACACTTTCTTTTGAAGTAAAACAATTTTTGCTTTAGGAATTAAACATTATTAATAAAGATGTAATAACTCCTAAAATGAACCCAGAAAATTGACTCTCATGTAAGCATATAGCAAATATCTAACCACATCTCTTGTCACTATGCTGGTACCAATGTCAAGTTACTAATTCTTTATATTTACATAACCCACTGCCAGAAGAACTATATATTTTCGTTCATTTCATTTCATTCATTTACATTATATATTTTCAAATCTATTAATATTGCTGTATATTTTACCGATCATGTGCTGTACAGAGGTATCTAATAATAATAACTGTAGTTAAAATTCCAGAATTCTAGGTACTGTATTTTAATAGCTTTGAATGTCTTCAAAGAAGTAACTTTGTAAACAGACTAGTCTTTGTTGTAATTGCATGTTGTAATTGCATGGTGTAATTTGAAGTGATCAGTAAAGTGACCATTCCTGATCAGTTTTTCCAATACTTCATCATTCAACTTTAAACTTGATGAAATTACTTGCTGTCATTTTCTTTCTAGATGTTTCTGTTCATGATTCTGTCTGCTCAGGTCTTTTTCTTCCACTTTGCTATTCAATTTATTTTTATTTTCCCGAGTATATCCTTTTCCTTCTTTGCATAACACTTCCAAAAGTCAAATTCTAAAACTTTTGCAGTATGGCTATTTCTTAGATATTGGTAATTTCAAATATATTTCATGGTCAGAAAAGTTTATTAGCTCAAGCAAATGTTAACTTCCACAAATTTGACTCTTTCAGCATTTGAAATATTGAATAATGTGTGGGAGAAAATAATTAAAAGGGAGGTTTTATGAGAAATAGCAAATGAGAAGACACACAAAAATCCAGAAATTACAATTAAGGCACTTTGAAAGCTTTATTGAATTTGGCTCATATGTTTTAATTGCCTTCTCCTAAGTGCTTTTGCTATTTGAATTGATTCTGTACTCTGGAAAAGCTACTTTCCTTTTGATATTAGAATATTGTTAGGCTATCTCAAACACTTTAAAGTAAAGAAAGTACCTGCTCTGATTTAGCTTGTCAACACTCATACATTTTCTTCTTTTTTGTATGTTCCCTATCCATACATATTGAGCACAAGAATTTTTGGCAAAAAAAGTTTTAGAAAATTAGCAATTTCCATGGACTTGTAGAAGATATTCAAGGTGATCAAATTCTGAGCTTGTAAATGTAAATATTCATCCTGAAAACCTGATTTTTAAGGGCTCCAATCAGTGAACAAACATCCTGTGTAATTCATGTATCTAATCAAAGCTAACCAACACAGCCTGAATTTCAAATGTCAAATGTTTGCAGTAGGCAAACAACACATATTTCTTCATCTGTGCATATTCAAAGAATCTCTGTGTGAATCAAACACAACTTATGAAAAGAAGTTGCATTTATCAAAGTGTTTACTCAGCTCTTGTGAGCAGCGCAGACAGCTGTAATACCAAGTTTGTTATGGGGCTTTTTGCAATTGATCAATACTATATTATTTTTTCTTAATATTTTTATTGTTTTCTCATAAAGAATATTATTCTCACGGACTGAAGTATATGAAATGGGAAATCTTTCTCTTGAAAATTTTTTTTCAATTCTCCAAGATTCATGTAATCACATTTTACAGCCATTTTTTAAAATATGTTTTGGTGATCATCTGATAAATTAAAATTTTAAAGGTACTGGTATATTTTTGGTGGTTTTCAGGGTTTTTTCCACCTCATTAAATTTTAGCTAACTTAGTTTACTTGTATTATTTTGACAGTGCTTTTTATCCATTTATAGTCTAATTTTGATGTCAATCTGTATCATTATTACACCACCCCATAAATCTTTCTATTGGCTCTTCTTAAAACATCCCATTGATTTAAAGATCTCGTTACCTACCAAAGCATGTTCTGATTCTCTGACCTCTTCACACTCTTTCATGGTGACTTCAGTTAATTGCAAGATTATCAGATGATAATGTGCTAGCATTAAAATGAATTAGCATGTAATTAGTGTTGCTCCCAAGGGAGATAGTGTACTTAAACCAGTGCATGTTATATCATGAAAATCATGAAGCAGTGTATTTCTCCTGTTGTGCTCTGATATCCACAACTCTTGCTTTATATACTGTGTTCATGGTACAAAACCCTAGAGGAGATCTGAAGACAACTGATCAACTTCTTATTTTGCATCTTGAGTTATTGTCAATTTCAAAGTCTTTAATTTTTACAAGTATGTGTCAGTGATTTTCTGGGATCTCATTTGGGTTGTCTTATTCTCATTGGCATTTATTTACTACAAATATTATCAAGATTAAATAGTATAGCCCGCAATAATGAGTTGCCAGAAAATTGTTTTAGCTACAGTAATTTCACGAATACAAGCCGCACCAATTTGACCAAAATTTTGGTGGAAACCCGGAAGTGCGGCTAATATTCCGGGGCGGCTAATCTATTAACAAAATTCTAAAAGCTGCCAACACGGAAGTGAGAGCCCGCGGCAGCCCCAAGCCAAGCTGGAGCCCGGCCGGCCCCGGCAGAGGTGGGAAAGCCTGGCAGAGGCGGGGCCAGCAGTGTCGGGGGCGGGCGGCAGAGCCTGAGCCAGCAGGGCGGGGGAGCCCGGGAGAACTGGGGCTAGCAGTGCAGGGGAGCATGGCAGAAGCAGGAAGGCCGGCGGGTGGGGCTGCCTGGCAGCGGGGGAAGCCCAGCAGAATCGGGGCCAGCAGCGTGGGGGAGCCTGGCGGTGTGGGGGCCTGCAGTGCCGGCCAGGGCGAGGAAACGCGGCGGCGGTGCAGACGGGAGGGGGCGGCCGGCGAGCCTGGTGGCGGCGGCGGCAGCCCTGCCGGCGGGGCGAGCGAAAGCGGCGCTCGCGAAAGCGCCGCCCGGCGAGCGAAAGCGCCGCCGCGAGCCGCTAAAGCGCCGCGGGGCGGGCGCGGCGCTCGCAAGGCGCGGCGCGGGGCGAGCGAAAGTGGCAGCGGGGCGGACGACGAGCCCGGCGGCGGCAGCCCTGCCAGCCGGGCGAGCGAACGCGGCAGCGGGGCGGTGCTGACGGGAGAGGGGGGCCAGCGAGCCCGGCGGCGGCAGCAGCACCACCCGGCCAGCCCCGCTGAGCCGTGGCGCTGAGCTGGGCCACCCGGCCCCGTCGGCAACCATGAGCGGGCCGAGCCTGCCTGGCCCCGCCCCGAGCCAGTAAAGCCCGCTATGCCGCGATCCTCTTACTAATTGGCCAATTTGTGAAAGCTGCGCACGGATTCTCGCGACGAACGAAAGTGCGGCTAATATTCGGGGTGCGGCTTATCTATTGACAAAGACAGCAACATTGTCGAGGCACCGGGGGTGCGGCTTATAATCCGTGCGGCTTGTATTCGTGAAACTACTGTAACTAAAATTAGTTAATTAAATTTAAATATGAAACAATATTTTTTTTAAAAAAATAGTATGTCAGTAGGGTTTCAGAAATTGAGCTATGAATACAAAGCCACTACAAGCAGAAAATGTGCTTAGATTATGGGATATATTATTAATTATATCTAGCTTGTTAATCTGCAGAATTTATCTTTTAGGAGTCCCAGTGTCAAGGTGCTCTTATGCAGGACTAGATGAACAGAATTCATTCTGTCTCCATAGTAGTGTATTTACCTCTGTTGCACTGGAGTGTCTGGACACCAAAAGAAACTAAATGGAAAAACACTTTGTGTTTTAGTATTGATTCATTTTCTAAATATGACATTTTACTGCTCTGACTGTATTCTTGAGAGTATTTTTTGTCTTTCAGTTGATGTCAGCATTTAGGACTTAAAATGTACATAGATTGGAAAATTACACAATAGATAAACGTGGGTCTAACCCTCCTTACCTTCTTTTTGATATAAGATCCACAGAACCACAGCAGTTGGTTCTATAACAAGTGGCAAAGTATTGAAAGAAAGTGAGAAACGAAAAACTGTTCACTTGCACTCTCCTGTTGTGCAGTGCTTCTCTGGGAAAGCACTGAGGATCAGGCTCCCAAATCCCATGGCTTCAGTGCTGGCTGTCTGCCCGGGGAGGATGTGCTTACTCGTGATGGGACCTAACACTGACACATCTAAGTCACATCCCTTGAAGCATAAAATGTTCAGTGTTTTCAGTACCTAATTTGAAACAGTTACTATCCAGAAAATCTGAGTCTTTAGATTTCTAAAGTACTTTGTGGATATTATAGGAAGATATAAATTCTAAACTGTGAACACCACTGTGTGCTGTTACAGTAAATGTATGTGAAATGTAGAGTGCTAAACTGTTAGTGATAATGGAACAATCTTCTATCTGGCATGCTTTTAGTTACATTGCAATTGTTTTTTGTTATGCTAAACAATTTTTTTGAATTTGTACTAAAATGTCCAAATGTAAGGTTTCTTTGGGGGTTATTATGTGGTGTTTTGGGGTTTTTTTTCCTTGTATAAACTTAACAAAATACGGTCGAGGAGAGAAAATAATAAAAGTAGCAGAATCAATTACATTTCATTTCATAGAACAAAATCCACCAAAAATGCATACATTACATGCTTGAAACTTAACCATAGCAAAAATAAGTCCCTGACCAACCAACACTTATTGGCAGGAGACAAAAAAAAAGGGAATAACAATTGTATCTTATCTACATGTGTTGCTTGCATCTTTAACTAAATTACAGATAAGATTTATTAAACTGCTTTGGTAGTGAATGCAGAAATAATTACATGGGCATCTGCATATACCTGTTCAGGATGTAATTGTTCAAAATGTATATTAAAAAAACCCACAATTTTTTTTTTAAGAAATATTTTTAAGTATATTAATTTTCTATTATTTTGTTTCTGTGTCTGTAAAAAGATTGATGACTTTTAGAGACTTGGTATTCCCAGATAACAGATTGCTTCTTCTAGAGTTCATTAATTCACCCGATGATGACTTTAACTATTTAGAATCTATGGTTTTAAAACAAAAGCCACAACTCTGTTTCTGCTGATGATTTGAGGATTTTTTTCCTGCATCTGTTTTCCTGCTCTTTGAAAGAATTTTTTCTAATTTTTTCTGCTTTTATGCCGCATTTTGTATTTCACAGTGCTTCTCATATTCCTTCTCTTTCCTACCTTGTCCTCATGAGTTCTCTTCCTTTTTCTTTTCTTTTGTGTGCAATTATAAACACTCACATGTGAAATATTACAGGTTTTACGTTTCACAAAGTATATTATTAATTACCTAGTGCCCATAGCATAGGAGTATGCCTTTACCCTCTCATAACAAATAGTGTGCAAGCTACACCATTCTACTTTAAAATTTATAGGATTTCTGAATGCCAATGTTCGTTGCATATCATAAGCAATGCTTATAAGGAAAAGATTAGGGGGTAAAGTTAATTTTTCCTTTCCTTGTCTGTATCCAAGAGCAGAGAGAGTAGAACGTTTACAGCAGACATGACTGATTTCACTGTGAATTGTAGTAGGTCCAGTCACTTCAGTAGTTTTATAAAGTTACCATTGGACCATCATCCATTGCTTCATTAAAAAAGGTTTTTGGAATGTTTCAGTCCTTCATCCTCACTGAGCCCTAGGTCATGACTCTCACAAGCACCAACTGTTTAGGCAATAATACTCATCTGATTTATCCTTACTATTGGTTGCAGAGCTGTGGGACATTATGTTCTCCTTGATATGGACCAGATTCTGATATTTTAATTTAAAGCATTGCACAATGTTTTCCAGTATCCATTCCCTGATGCTTTGTAAATTTTACAGCCCCAAAATTATAGCAATTTTAATTTCATTTAAACATTCAGTTTAAGTTCAAATTTTAAAAAACTGTGCCTTGTTTCACTTTGATGCTCTTGCATGTGTATGCATGTTATATGCATGCATGTTTGTACATCCTAGACTACTTCATCTGACTTTAAGAAGTTAAGCTTGTAGGAGTGTCATGCAATTTTCATAATTATTATAGCAGTGCAGCTTGGGAGAATATCTTTTATGATAAACAGAGTCTTTTTGGTTCTTATCACAAACAGTGCAGCTGATGCTGACATAGTGTATGTATGCCAGAGTGATGTATTTCATCATTTTTATCAGTCTAAATACATCAAGAGACAGAGTTTGAATGTATTTTAGGAGCAGCACAGATGGGAATTAGCAAACAAGTGTTTAGAGTAATATCATAGTGTTTTCTAGGTATAGATTCTTCTATCATGTCAGACTCTCCATGGTCTGCTTTTCTCTCCCCATAGCATAATGATCAGAACAGTCATGCAGACTGAAAGGACTTTGAAACTAGAAAAGAACAGAGTGGTGTGTTCAGAAGTTGCATCTCTAGCCTCCAGATCTGTCACTGAACCCACCTGGGATGAACTGGATACCAAACATAGAAAGCTTTGTTAACTACACAGAACTCAATAGTTGTGCCGGCACCTTAAGGAAGCTACGAATCAACGATCAAAGGGCAATCCTGAGAAGAGAATCAATGGGAAGTGTCCTACTTGCCAAGTGTTTATTCCTAGCAAACAAGATTTCTTTGATGGCAGGGCTGTTTATGTAGCCACTTTGAAAAACAGTCTGCGTGATTTTGCCTTTAGGTCTTTACTGGACATCTAGATGCCCAAAATTAAATGTGAGCTGAGACATCACTCCTATTGTGAGACTGGGTCTGGCAATAAATAAATTTGCCAGTGAATTCAAAAACTCTGACAGTGGGAGTAAAGGGAGTTTTTCTTAGGTCAAATTCACATGCTGAATGCAGTGTACAGCAGTCACCTGTTATAGTGGTCATAAAACAAGTCTAGATGATATTTTCCCATGTTCACTTTTTTCTTCACCTTCCTGCCTTGCCATAGGAAAACACACCTATCCCAATGCAGATTATAGTCCGAAAATCTCATGAATAATGTAATATTATTCAAGCATATGAAAGGTGTGTGTGCTGTCAGGACATTCCATAAGAAACAGGGCTGTCCAGTTTAACAGAACTGATAATTTTATAAAAGTATTAAATACATCGTTCAGGGTTTGCAAGAAAGGTCACTGTTGCTTTAAAAGTGATTTTAAGTACATGTACCAGGAAGATAATTCTTGACTAAACATTTTGGCACAAACTTGAAAACAGGTATCTAATTCCAGGAGCATTTAATTATTTGGGGTCAAAACTCTTAAGCCAGTGAGTAAATATTTCATATGTTTACTATTAGATAAATGCAGCATTATGGTATAGATGTGTCTCTTTGACACAGTACATCCAGAGACCATCTGCTAAATTCCCAGCTGGATGTTTGCATGAAGTTTACTGAGTTTATACACCAAATCTTCAGTGACTTTGCAGACACAGTAGTGAACATTTCTCAGTTGAAGCTCTCTTGCTAAAATCGATCTACTGGTTGTAACTTGTTACCTAGCTGGGCTGGGGTGTGAAGAAGAGGATATTGTTATAAATTCATTATATCTGCAGTAAGAGGCATATGAAGGCCAAGAAATGTGTGCTTTCTTCTCTGAGCAATTGCTTCCAAAGTAGTCTATTTTCCCAGTGTTGTATTCTGGTAGTTTAAAATGTCACAGAGTAGATTTATAGTATAAAAGGGGAAAAGGTAAGAAATTAATGACAACAACATTGAGACAGAAATCCATTTTTTGATCAAAGATGCACAGAAAGAAATTAACTAAATACCCAGTGCAGGCAAGCAGTAATGTAAAGTTCAAAGATTCTGAAGTTAATATACCTCCAGGCAGTAGCCCACTTACAGATTTTGAAGATTGGCAGGTCCAAATGCTGCTGCTCATAATAGCAACTACCAGAGAGAAAGTCAGAATTCTGTAATGGGCACTAAATAGCAAAAAACCCTAGAAAGCAGATAGAAGAAGGAAAATTTCTTTACAGTTTCAAAGGCTGCATTCTACACTACAAAATTAAAATATTTTTTCACAATGGCACCTGTATTGTGCTGCTTTAATATAAAATTTCAATGACAGAATGATTACAAGAAGATACATGTTTCAGATAGACACCAAAGTGTTACTCTTTCTTTTCCCTGATTTTAATCAATTAATTGGTTTAATATACTGCCCAGCAATCTGGTTATTTTATGATCTGTTTCATTTAAGAAGGAGAAAGAGGGGGGAAAAGAGACAAAGATCAAAAAAATTCTTTTAGGGGAGTCAGGTCTGAAATTACCTTGTACTGAAAATTAGATAATGGATTCAGATTCCTGGTTATGGCACCCTTTGGCCATATCTTTTCTTAACAGTCACTTTGCAGCAGTATTTTCAAAACAAACTGAACAGAAATTTTGTTAGATCTTTGATTTCTTGAGGATACCCTGATAGCAGATTAGGCCAAGGTGACCTTTTTCATTTGTGTTTCCCTAGAAATTATATTCTATTTTTATTTTTTCTTTCTTCCCTAGATATACTAACAGTAAGATCTTTTTCTTTCTTCTTTTTTTAAATCTTGTTAAGTTAGACTACTACCAGCCATTCAATACTGGTTTAAATTCACTGGAGGCTTACATAAGTAAATAATGATTTGCATGTTAATTAGGTGACATTTGACATCGTGTTTTGCTAGCATCAAATGAGTTTCCCAAAGTTTTGTCTAACAGAGTGGTGACAAACCCACTTAGTTTGAAGTCCTGGTTTGCCTGACTGAGCATCCCTGCCTCGTGTGCCACCCTCTAAGCAGCAGGATGGGGATAACTGAGAAACCGGGACCTCTGTTTCAATCTTGGTCCTGAACTGCGCTTTAAATAGGTTCTGTCAAATAAACCCTGGAATAAAACACCTCACACCATCAATCAAGAGTACTTAGCTTGAAAATCTGTGGTTAATTTTTTTTTCTGTGAAATTTGAGAATCTGCATTATGCAGTGTTTTGATTGCAACTGGAGATTACACGAAATCAGGAATTTTTTTAAAGTTTTCCTTTTGAAAGATTTTTTAACGTCTCCTGATTTTTCAATTCCATCCTGGCATTTTACAGCTCAAGATTCTTGAGTTATAGTTGCTCTTCCATCTTTTGTCTTCCCTTCAGATACTTGCTGAGTTATTAAAAGGGTGCACCAAAATGTTTTCTATAAAACTCATTTCATTCTGAATTGCTTTTCCATGGGCCAAATACAGAGATATGAAAGGATTTTTAATGAGATTATAAATACAGTAAATTCACGAATACAAGCCGCACTGACTATAAGCCGCATCTCTGGGTGTTGGCAAATATTTTGGTTTTTGTCCATAGATAAGCCGCACACGAATATAAGCCGCTCTGTCGTTCGCAGCGAGGACCCGCGTGCAATTATTAACAGAACGGCGGGAGGGCGGGGTTTACTGGCTGAGCTAAGGGTGTGCAGGCTCGGCCCGCTAGGGGCCGCTGACGGGGCCAGATGGCCCAGCACGGTGCTGCAGCTCGGGGCCGGCCACCGCTGCCACTGGGCTCGGTCACCCCGGGTCGGCGCTGCCCTGCGGTGGCAGGCAGGGACGGAGCTTCCCCTGCTCCTACGGCAGCGGCGGCGGGCGGGGACGGAGCTTTCCCGCGCCCGTGGCGCCGGCGGCGGGCAGGGACGGAGTTTCCCCGCTCCTGCTGCGGCGGCGGCGGGCGGGGACAAAGCACCCCGTCGGCTCCCTGAGCCACGGCAATGGCTGCGCGGGGCTCCCATCGGCTCCCCGGGCCACAGCAATGGCGGCGCGCACTTCCCCCCCCCTCCCTGGGCCGCAGCAATGGCGGCGCCGGCTTCCCCCCCCCCTCCCCGGGCCGCAGCAATGGCGGCGCCGGCTTCCCCCCCCTCCCCGGGCCGCGGTAGGGGCGGCCCGGGTCCCCCCCCCCTCCCCCGGCCGCGGTAGGGGCGGCCCGGGTCCCCCCTCTCCTCCCCGGGCCGTGGCAATGGCGGCGCCGGGCCCCCCCCGTCTCTCCCCTGGGCTGTGGCAGAGGAGGAAAGAGAGCTCTCCCGCCTCTCTCCCCGCCCCCCGTGCTGCCTACAGGGAGCCAGGCTCCACCCGCGGTGCAACAAAGTAGCGATTTGTAACAATCGCAAAATGCCGACTTTGCAGCTGCTCGGCTCAGCACTCTGGCAGGCACTTCTGAGGTTGTATTAGCCGCTCCTGATTATTAGCCGCATTTCCGGTTTAGGAGCAAAATCTTAGTCAAATTGGTGCGGCTTGTATTCGTGAAATTACTGTACTTTACATATTCTGTACACTTTCAGAATGCCTGGATCTACTTTGAACTTTACATAATGATAAAATTTACCTTTTTTATTTTCTTCTTTTTATTCCTTTCATCTGGTAGAAGGATAACATTTTATATATCTCCTATTATACAAAAAGAATGCGAAAAAGATGCAAACAAGTAAAACTTTAATAAAAAATATCTGTATCAAGTTGTTTTACCTTGGTCTATATCAGATCTCAAACAGCACTTTTTAATTTTTCTAGGCTTGCACATGGATAAAACTGACACTTTCTTAGTCTGTATACCTAGCAAAGACAGGGCTCAGTCCCCTGAGGCAAAGCCAGGATGAAGATGATTGCTTATATTCAAGTTCTCCTTTTTTTTTAAGCTTTTTAAGCTTTTCTCATTACAGTCTCCAAGCTGTTTCCTTCTTCCAATCAGTAGGCAAGTTTAAAACCATCAGATTCCATGATGTTTGTGCTGGGTTTAGCATCCATTGTCAGGGAAAAGTTGATAATGTAATTTAGAACCTGCTGCTGTAATGGCTGTTTTTCAGCAAATGCTTAATGCTTCCTAAAGTATCTCCCTATTATGACTTGCTGGCAACAACTATTGCCATTTATGTAAGCCATGCTCAGTTATTAAAATAAATATATCCACGAGGAAGGATATGCATTTGAGATACACTAGAGGACCATGGAAAGATTTATAACCAGGAAAGACTGATAGGTGTGTTGTCCATCAAAATGAAAGGGTGTTGGACACATTCCTAGAAGCATTTTTTGCTGATAGTCTTTTTTGCATTTCTTTTTTAAATGAAAAATTCTGAAGCCTGTAGATCTTCTGATCACCTAATTCTGTCAAGCATTTGGCTATTTGAAAAATTATTTCTCTCTATTAAATAACCCTCTCAAGCTCCACTGTCACCCTCAGCTCTATGAGAAATATTAAGATGTCATTATTATATTGTGTGCATCATCTGAACTAGGAGATGTGAAAACCACAAAAAAGGGATCTTTCTGTCTTTTAGAAATGTTTGTTCTAGGAACAGAGAAGGGAATTGTAATAGCAAGACATGAGTTCCTGACTGAAAACTGAATTGGTAAAGGAATTCTCCAGCAAGGTCTAGTGCCATAGGTACTTGTTTGCCATGAAATTTAAATGAAATTTTAATTCTTGATGAGAAGCTCTTAGGAGAAGAGCCTTGAGCAAAGGCAGTGTCTCATGAGATAGAGACCAAAGCTATTTGGGTCACTAGTTCCCGTTAAATGCCAAAATCCATTCTATAAGGGAAATGTGGCCTGGTTTGTGACCCCTTCAGGAAGTGGCCAGGCAAGGACTGCTTAAAAACATTTGTCACCTGGTGAATGAGTGCCAGACTAGAAGAGCAGTGAACACAGGGAACAAAAAAGAAATTTAAAAAAAAGCCTTCAGGACCAGGAATGTCCTCTTCTGAAAGGCTCTAGATAAAAAACGTTACAACACAATAAATATATTTGTAGTTAGTTTGCTCTTTTCAAAATTATGGTATAAAAGACAAGAACGCATTTTGGTTTCAGCAGTTGAATAATATTGGTTTCAGAAACCTAGGAGATCTTAAATGCCTGCCAAAAGCTACCTTTTGAAGCATTCAAGGAAAATCTGTTCGAAGAAGTAGCATTGAGAGGTTTGTGTAGGACCAAGCTTTCAGAGCTTTGCCTCAGCTGTTGCTAAGAGTTGTAGGTGAGCTCTGTCACTCCCAACAGAAGGGAATTTATTTTTCTGCTAGGAATTCAAATACCTCACCAGCAGATCTAGGAAGAGGTAAATACTGATACAGCCCTGTTATCTGGGCCATCAAAAATAACTGTTTCTGCAAACATCATCAAACAGGTTTGCAATTGTTCAGCACTTTGCTTTTTTAACTTCGCCTCTTATCAGTAAGTCCTGAGAAGTGAAAATCATGTTGCAAGTATGAAATATGTAATGAACCTGTAATTTTAGCAGGAAAAACGTTGATGTTGAATACAAATAAATTGGGCAAACCATACACTTTAAACATATTTAGTCTAATAAAAATAATTGCAGACAGAATCTGTGGTAGCTTGGTGCTGTTTTCTTTCCCTTCCATTCTTTTAAAATAGGAACAACTGTTCAATGATTTTTGCTTCTAGTTAATTTATTATGACAATCTGGTTTGCCAAAGTATTCTGCCCTTCATTCCTGGTATATGTTCATCATTAATATGCTGCAGTAGAATTTTGCAAAAGATAATAATATGTGTGCTTCTGTAGCACCTGTCACTTGGAATTCTATAATATAAATTCCACAGATTCTGATAGAAACTAAACATAACAAAAGTTTCTCAATGCATCAAGCATCTTTAATAGTTTGTAGGTTTTTTAGCTTTTCAATGTTACGAAAAAGTCTTTTATTTCTTTTAAGAGAGAAAAAACTTTCTGGAAAAAAAAATCTGTTTAAGTTTGAAATTGAAATATTACCCTGGAATGTAGCCCCAAATAATAAAAATGCTTCAGACCCTTATTCACCAAATAGTCTTGATTTTTACCATTCATTCTAATGCTAAATAGCTGTAAAATTCAAGTTTCTTTTCATTTTATCAGTATGGCTATAATTTAATTCAGTCTTGAGCACCATGGCTCCTAAATCATGAAGTAATCAATTGTGCCTCCTGTACAACGAACTGAGAAAAGTTTGTCATTTTATGAGCTCACTACCTGTGCAAGACATCTCGTTTAGAACACTTAGGAAAATCTTCTCTAATGAAATTTAGCATTTGAAGCCTGGACTGGCTGTTAATGGTCCAAAAATAGACCAGTCCATTCTGGAGGGCATTTGCCTACAAAATGCTGTCTTATTGAACTTTTCTTGAAGCAACTGCTTGTCTTTGTCTATCAAGAATATCAGATGTCAGTTTGTGACGATTAATTACAAGAGAGCTTGCATTTAGTGTTAACCTCGTAAATTAACTGTCAATGTATACATTCTAAACCTGTGTCAAATAAGCTTTAATAGGAAATATGCAAATTCTCAGAATGCAAATCTAAAACTGTCAGATTGCTGATGTTATTTCAAGCCTTCTTCCTTTACTTTCATAATTTTGAGTCAAGGAGAAACAGTTCTTTGCAAATTGAAGGAGTCTCAAGGGTCACATGGGGGGATAAAACACAGCTGGCATTTACATGGTACCACAGTGAAGCATCTTTTCTCTGCCAGTGTATTACATAAGTGATGTCTAAAAATAATGAAGCAGAGAGAAGGTGACATTAAAGGGGAAACCATGTCCTGTAGGCTTATGAAATAAAGATAATACTGCAGAGAGAGAGTAGGGACTGCTTATACCCTAAAATATGGTGAACCAAGTAGGGTTCAAAAAATGCTGTTATTAAAGGTTTCTTAAGCTGCAAAACATGCATAGCACTGAGGTAACTCTTATGGTAAAGAAATTTAGAATTTTTTATTGAATATAAACATCTTCAACTCAGCCTGAGAAGGACTCATTTTTCTCTCCCCACGAACAGTTGAGATTTTAAATGTAATAGGCCAGCTGGTAAACTGGTTGAAGCCACAGAATTGTCAGTTTTCAAAAACTTGCAGTGGTTGGATGATATAGCTAAAACAGTGCAGAGTCTATATCTCTATCACTTAGCAAACTTGAGATGAGGAATCAGTGTTCCCTTTTGTAGTATATTTTGTAGAGTCTGTTTTAGGGAAAGGTGGGAGAATATTGAAATCATCATTGTCCTGACTTTTCTCTGACTTACCCAAAGTCATATATCTGAAATGCTTTGTGTCTAAACTAAGAAAGTGAACTATAGCAACATATGTTGATTATATATACTATATACTCCTCAGTTTAATTTCTAGAAGCCATGCATCCCCACTGTGAAGCTTTGCTGAATGTCTGTGTATGAAGTTGTCCCTGCCCCAATTTACAACCAGGAATGTTCTATTTTAAGGGTACCAAAGTCTGGAAGAGATATACCAGGTAGTAGAAATCCCACTGTTCTTTATTTTTGATTTCCTAGACATTTTACATACTACTTCTTCATACATAAATGAAAACAAATAACATAAAGACCTCTACCTGTAACTGGCTATGCAAAGAATTGTCGATCATTCTCAGAAAACTATGTAGAAAATGAGAAGGTTTTGTAGCATGTTTCCAAAAATAAAACTAGAGTGGAAGGAAATATTGTACAGTAACATATAACCTCACAGTCAGCCCTAAACTGTGTGAATTGGAACCAAAATGGTAATTTCATAGTTCAATTCTTGCCACAGATAATATATCTAAAAAATGTCCCAGATAATCGTCATCCAGAATAAAACCTTGACCAGGATGTCTGTAGACTAGTTTTTCATCAATACAATGTTTTTATGATCATCCATGTCTGAAAAGTCTTGTTCTCAAGGGCCTTTTAAGTTAGTAGAGCATACCAGGCTGGAGTATGTCTTCTTGGATTATTACTATGTAATATTGTTTAATCTTTTGAAATCTTACTGACATGAAGAAGAATTCTTATTCTTGTGCTGGTTCCTACCTAGCATCTCATCAGCTTGTAAATATTAATACCAATATATGGTTGAGCTATTGCTGTATGGATACCAGATTTACCAAGAATGAAGAAAGAAACCAGCCTTTATGAGGAAAGAGACCAGAGAACAGACGGCATCTTTCTCTGAAAACCTTGTTAAACTTTCCACTGTTAAACTCTCTCCACTGTAAACTTCCTGTAAGGTCAGGCTTTGAAGAATAAGGAGGTGTTTCATTACTAAAATGTCCAATAAAAATTAGACAAAACTAACAGCACTTTTTCTTGAAAACTATAAGAATGTTTCTCATAATGGTCCTTCAGTATGACTTAAAATAATAATAATAAATTAAAATTTATCCTTTGAGATTTAAAGTTTCTTGAACAGCTCAGTTTGCTGCTAAACTTTAAATATTCAAGACATCTACTTTAATTTGAACCCTTCTAGTTCCATCTTTGCAGTGACCCTTAGTGGAATTTTATATGTTACCCAAGTGTTGGAGCTTGAAAACTCTTATTTTACATTAATGTGATTGATAAAATTAAAATATGCAAAGCTCAAGGTGCAATCATTTGTGTAGTCTATTTGTTTGCAAAAGCTAAAAGTGGGATCTGTGAGTCATTTGATTTAATCTTCACAATAGAGACATTCAATTGTTTTGAATATAAAAAGCAAGATGGTCAGCATATTGTATATATGAAGAGAGAGGAAAAAATGTATGCTCAATAAAGGCTTAATTCTCTTTTACTTGAAATGCAGTTCAGATTTGACCCTGTGCTCTTCTGATATATATTTCATATTAAGATAATTCTGTTTAATAGTTCTATTTTAAAAAACAATTTTGGAGAAAAGATGAGTGCTTATCAATGCCAATAACACACCAATTAACATTTTTGTCTCCATATCAATCCACCTTTGAAGGTTCTTGGCATCCTCATCTTTTTAAAAGCTATTGTTTATTTGTAAGAATATACAGTTGGATTCTCCAATAAGCATGCATTTGCATGCATAAATATTCCTAATTCCTGCTTTCAACAAGCACTTAAATTTCTTTTATGTAAATATTACTGTTTATTTTGCATGCAGTTGCATGCAACATTTTTGAGTATTTTTAAAATATAGCTTCTATTTAAAACTGTCCACTGGAAGGAAAATTCCATGTTACACTTCAGAATGTCGTGAGTTAAAATCCTGAAATGTCCTATATTTATAAAAATATAATGATTATTTTTCTCTTTTGAAATCCTATTTGTTGGCATTTAGATATGCTGCTAAAGTATTCTCTTAACAGTGCAGTTTCTGATATATTTGAAATCTAGGATAATGAATCTCAGTGACTTAAAATACCATCAGGTCAATTCTACTCCTGTCTCAAAAGGCATTTCAAAACACAAATGTTCCAACGTTTGGAAACATTTGGACTTTTCACATAGATTTAAAAATTAGCAGATCCCATCTTTTATCCTAGTACTAACGGTATATTTTTGCCTCCTGTTCCTTTGTTTCCAGTGCTCATCAGATTGCTGGAATTTCCCAGTTTTATTGACACTTATACTTTACAAAGAAAAACGTAACAAAGTGTGCAAAAGAAAGCAAGGCAGATAAGGGACTACAATAGTGAACAGGATTTGAAAAAGCCTATGATTTGAGGAAGATCATCACCTGCACAAGAGCAGGAGTAGGGTTAAAGAAAAAGGTACTCTGTACCTTGTCCACAGTCAAAGCAACATTGGAGTATCCATCTGTGCTGCCTATGTTTCATGTAACTCTTTAAGCTTTTTTCTGTTATCTCTTAAATGATTTTTGCAAACTAGATTAGGTGTCTGTTGACCATATAGTCATTTGGGGATCTTACATAGCATCTCAACACAGTTGCAGTTGTGGTGCATATGGATAAATTTGAGTAATCCCACTCTTGAATGTTGCTGTTTCTGGGATGAGAAGAAGGTAAAAGCACAGCTTTTTATCTGCTATTTCTGATTCTGCAAAACCATAAAAGAGGAGCACACAGTTAGGAAAATTCAAATTCTTAACATTGAGCAGTGTGGAATGATTCTTTTATATAGGTGTGAATCCTAACTCTGATATACAGAAATATTTCATGCACTATTCTTAAACTCCAACCTTATTAAACTGTAGCTGCAACTGAACTGCAGTTGCATCATAAATTCTGCAACTGCAGTTTTAGCATTTTTTTGAAACTCCTAAACCAACTCAAAGCCACGTGAGCTGACAAACGTTTTATACATGAATTTGTACTTTTCAAGCCCTAAGAATCCTCGCAAGGACTGTGTTTAAAAAGCAATTAGGTACCTCTTGCCACTTGTGGTTCTCTGCACCATTATGCACACTCTGCCACATAATAAAACTTTTTGCACATCAAACAAATTGCAAGCAATTGTTCCCTCTGTCTTATACATAATAGGATACAGTACCCAGAAGACTACATGGGCTGCTGTATATCTATCTCACTATTCTGCCGTTTCATATCGTTACATAGCACCCTTTATTTTAAACAGGTACTGCATTTCTGTTGTCAACTTCCATCAAATCTGTTGAAAGATTCAATTTACAGGCACTGGACACATCAGTTTCTACAGTTGCTGCCCACCTTAGTTTGGACACATGCAAGAAATATCTACGAGCACATTGTCAAAACTAAGTTTCTCTCAAGATGGTTTTTCCAAAGACATGCAAATAGTGTCTTACCTTTTAGCTTTCATATTTCCCAGATTCTGTACTGCACTGGTATAAAACTCTGGACTTCATATAAAGTGTTAGCAAGTTCTCTTCACAGTTTAGTTAGACAAAACAATCCTTTTCCAGCCTGAAAACCAAGGGCAGCATTGCAGCTTCAGGCCCAAAAAGTATAAACAGCAAATTGAGGAGAGCAATCTGGGAGGATGGGACTTCATAACCTGGAGCTGTAATTGGGCAATTAACCCCAATATGTACATGGACCAAAACTTATAAAAGTGTGAAAACGTGTGACATGCTGTCCATCTTGGGTGTAGCCACGGCCAGGCTCTTGTACTGCCCAAGGTGTATCCTCTGAAGGCCTTTTAATAAATACCCACTTTATTCCTTTTACACTGTCTAGCCTCTCTTCCAGGTAGCCTCTCCAGGCATCACTAAAAGAATGGAAGTTTTCTTCAGTTCAGTCCATTGTGCTGGGCAATACTAGCTTATATACAGCATTAATTCAGAATATGTTATCCATCTGTTTCCTGTAATTGTTCTAGGATGCTTGGTTTTGGAAAAGTGCCAACTGTTCCAGCAGCTTGATAACATACAAACATAAGTGTATTCCCAGACTGAAGGTACTTCAGGTACTTGATTGTGATCAAATAACTTTTAATTTGTCAAGTAATCAGTGCAGAGACAGAAGTAAAATGAGGGATTCTGTGATTCTAACTCCCTACTGCACCTTCTGAAATGCATTCTTGAAAATAAAACCTTGCTGACAGGAAATTTTCTTGTATAAGGTCATAAAGTAAATTGTTTCACCATCTTTAAAAACACACAGTTTATATGTCAGGTGTTTGCTGCTCATCTTTCCACAGATCATTAAGATGAGAATCGAAAGAAGTCCTCCTTTCTGCATCTTTGTTTTTCTTTTCTCTATTCCAACTCCCCTTCTTTGATGATTAACTTTTGAGATTGTCTCTGGAGGGATCATGTGGAATGTAGTTTTTTTAAAGTTCCTAGAAAATTAATGAAAGCATTCTGCTATCTGTAGAAATCTAGATATACTTTGAAATGTTTTTATATCTTGCTTTTCTTTTGAATACTCATGACTTTGACTGTTGGCACTGATGTGTAGAAATACACTTTATAGGTCTCTAGATCCTATGTTTCTAAATTGAACTTTCTGAAAAACAGGCAATTTCTGTGCACAATACAAAGATTGAATGCAAGGCTGTAATTCAGCTTTGGTTTTCTGCTGATGATATAAACCACAAAAGCTTGTTGGTTTATGAACAGCAGCAACAACACAGAGAGACTGTATTATTGCCTGAATATTCAATTAGATATAGAGGTATTGCCCACAATCCAAAAATAATACACATTTGCAATTTCCAATTTAATTCTAAATTGATAAATGGAGACTACTTAAAGTGTGAGAAATTAATGAAAATGGTTGACTAGTCTGTGACATGCCTAAACAAATATGTAGCTAGTTGAGACCAAAAAAAATTCAAATTACATTTTATAAATTTCTGCTGGCACCTTCTTTCCTTCTGTCTTCAGCTAGAAGAGACATTTCCAAACCAGGGATTCTATTCTAACAGACCAGCACTGTATGTGGCTGGTGCCAAAATATCCTTCCTCTAAATATCTTGAAGACAATTGGTGACATCACAGCAACACTACCTAAAATTTGAGCCATCTCTGTAGCTGCATGAGGGGATATAATGTAGCACCTCCTTGGGAATATTCTTTCCCAAGTCCGTGGTGCTCCTGTTCAGATTTCTGAACAAGTGGGTAAGAAATAAGTGACATTTGCCAAATATGATCAAATTCTTAAGGAAGTTTTCTTTTATACATCCTGCTAGGAGCGAGAGGGAAAACACAAACCCTTTTTTGATTGAATGTTATTATCTCCTACTTAGGTGACAAGTTTGCAATAAGTTTAGCTGAGTGGTCCTAGCAGAAAATCATCTTGTAGTAGAATTTCAGTGGAAAATGGTTTTTATGTGATTAATGCAGCTTATCCATAAATTCTCTCAATATGTGACTGTTACTATAGTCCCTATTTGGGCGTGAAAGTCTCTTCTTTCATCATTATTTGCATGACAACACAGTAAAAAAAGCGTTTGAATATTGTTTCATAACATGCCATTTATATTTTATATGACAGTGCCCACTTGCCACTAGTCCCTATGATATCAGCTACTGAACAAGCATTGAAATTTGTCTGGGAACCTTTTACCACCCCGTATGTATGCTGAAGGAAGTGAGCATCTCAGCCACCAGAACACAGATTCACCACATGCTTGATTAGTAATGCCAGGGGGTTATCCGGTTGTATTGAACACCACCTCTAGTCAAAAAAATACATGGAAATAATTTACAATATCTAGAATATACCATATTAGAAAAATGAAAGACAATTTAAGAAATAAAAGCCCCAGACACACAAAACAAAGCATGGTGTTATCACTTAAGTACACATCTGTAGCACTCTCTTAGTTACTTTTGTCAAACTGACTTTTCTGGAGAATCCAGACACATGACCCCATATTCTGTATTTTTTCCTGCCTACATTGCATTCTTTACAGAAGGGTATCTTCTGGAGAAGCAGTTCAACTTTTATAACTAATTATCTTCTGAAACTGCCCCAGGAAGTCTGGATTTCTTCCCTTTAAAGTTATTTATTGCTTTATTATTCAGGTAATATTCTGGAAACTTAAATATGCATTATTTTTTACTGTTTGGGTGCTGCAAAATACATTTTGCTAGACAAGTTGTCATGTCATCAATCCGACCATCTATCATCTTCCTCAAAGGGCAGCACTACTCTCCCTGCATCCCCTGATGAGCCATGGTAAAGTGTTTAACTCAGTTTTAGATTTGATATCAACTGTTATATTAACAGACACAGTTGAAAGAAATATTTAAATGGAATAATGCATATAGGTCACTCTTCACTGCAACTAGACATGACAGTAATCAACAACTTCTGAGGCAGCCACAAGCTCTAAGTGCTTTGCCCTCAGAGACCTTTCTCTAGTCATGGTAACACCTATAAGGCACAGCCACGAAGAAGGTGGTATGTGAGAAGCTATAACCATCAGCAAAGAAGGATAGCAATCTAAATAGAAATTATTATCTTCTTGGATACTGACAGGAAGGTATGCTCAATGAAACAGGGCTAGAGCTCTTCAGGATAGGAAGTGCTGTAGTTAATAAAAGCTACTGTCAATGTCTGATGTCTCAGAATCAAAGAGATTGAGAGATTGCAATGAGGTGCTTTAGTTTAGTAGTTTTTTGGGGTTTTACAGAAAGTGAGGGACAACAAAGTAGACAGGTAGCAAGGTATAAAGTCTGAAAAGGAAATTAAAAAAAAATGGTGATGGAGGCAAATGCATGTTGTAATGAGTGCAGAAAAGTAAGCAGAAAAAGGGAGATAGTGGAAGTATGGAAAGAGAGCTGACATGGTCAGGGGGAAAAAACATTAAAGTGACCTTTGTACTATATGAATGGGACAAGAGTGTATTTTTCAAGTGTCCAGGGAAAAGGATAATGCTGTAATTCAGATGAAAAGTGTTGAACATCTGAATGCAAGTATTGCCTGTTTAAATTGAAAAGTCATACCTTAAAAACATTATGCACAAAGCATAGCCTAGATATTCCACTGACAGACAGTGCTGCTGTAATTGAAAAGGGAGGGAGTGGGGAAGGGAAGTGAGCTTGAGTGGCACAGAAAAGTATAGAAGGATTAAAAGTTTTTGTTTATGCACAAGGATGCAGCCCAGTGAAGGTGGGGAAAATGTGTGCTGTAGCAGCACCACATAACAGGGTAAAGCACCATGCTTGATGAAGGCTCTTCATGTCCAGGCTGCCTCTCCTTCACTAAATTTATATGGGAGAAAAACAGGTGCAGTGGAATGTGCTTTTTAGTTCATTTAATATTAATTATATTATATAAACTAATGGTGTGGGCAAGTTTGTAGAGCAACCAAAAACAATACATGAAAAAGATAAAAGATAAATATGAATGTATCTATATAGGAGAGAGAGGGGTACACGTGCCCTGTCACCTGCAGGCTGAATATGTTCCTTGGAGTAAAAAAAGCTGCTTTGTTCTTTTTGAGATTTCAGGTAATAATCATGCAAATGCTTATTTCAGGTCATGCTTGCCAAAAGAATAAAAATTTATTAAATTTGAGAAGATTTTCCCCTCTTTTCTTTTTCCATAATAGTTGCATCATTTAGTGTATTTGTAACACTAGTCTCTACCCAGCAAGTGGTGAAATATCTTCTGCTTCTGTTAATGTCATACTGAAGAAATAGGAACCAGAATTTATGAAAAGGATGCTTAGAAATATTGTGGCTGTCACTCACAAATTAAGTCATTAAAGTCACTTTCCCCAACACTCACCATCAAATGTAACTTGCTGGAAGAGACTCTTGAATTAAACTGCTCAAAAGAATTTAAAAAACTGAGAAAACATTATCTGATTATGAGTGAACTACATCACTGTCTAACAAAAATCTGCAATACATGAGAAACATAACTTACAGAGAAGCAAGAGTAAGGGACTTAGTGCCTGAAATCTCAGTGAAACACTATGCTTCATTTTTATTTGAAAACTTTTTAACAGACTTTCTTATGGCACTCATACTAAGTTTACTAAATGCAGAGTTTGATAGCATTATATCGCTGATCTTTGAACAAATGGATGAATTCATATAATTGTGAGACCTATGTGGTTTTCCCAATATATTTCAATCATTGTTAGCTCTACATCTCAGATTCTTAGTTACACCAATTCACATCTAATTAGTAATATTTCCACAATGTATAAAGAATCCAAAACCAGTTTTGTTGTTTTGGTTTGTTGTTTGCTTAGTTTGTTTTCTTTTTAGCGTGGAACCTTTAGAAAATGCTGGGTTCATGTGAAACACCTTTTGCTATTTGTTTTTAAGAAATCTGTAATTTTGGCACTGATGTCTTTAGTATTTAACAAGGCAGCTTATTTACAGGGCCTTTAAATTAGATTATTTGGAAATGTCAAAATACAATTGCAAAGCAACCAGATTGGTTCCTAGTAGAAACTGTGAGAATAATCAACTTTTTTGTAAGAAAAATGGTTTAAATCTGTTCTAACAAAAAAAATCTGTGGTTTCTTGGTGCACCTTACTTGTGAGGACAATCCTGGCTTTGCAGAGTTTTCAAATGCTTGTCTTACCTGTTTATGTAAAGGCATTTTGGTGAGTTTTCCTTGAGATTCCTGCAAGCACTCAAGAGGCAGCTGCTCAATCTTCTCATCCATCAAGAGCCAGGCATAGAGGAGTATTTTAGACATAAACACAAATAACAGAAAGAACAATATCAAGTCTCAATGGGTATTATTGAACTGTAATTCCTTCCACAGTGCATGTAAAGTCATATGTTATAGGAGCCAGCTTAAGAAGTTTGGTCATAAGAATTCTGACTTGAAATGATGAAATGATGAAATGACAGGCTTTATAATCTGAAAGGATTTTCTTTTTGTATTGTAGGGATATAACATTTTAGCCATTTCCTTCCTTTTATCCCACATCAGGAAATCTCAGTGCTATTAGAAAACTGAAAAACATTATGCAAGCATTTGGAAAGTGAATGAAAAGTAAGGAAGGGAAAAACATGATATTACACCAAAGCTATTAAAGCATCAACTTCATCAGGCTTCAAGTAAATTCTTTCATAATCTGAACCATGAGACAGGTTTTTGGAAGAGTGAATAAAAAGTTTCTAAAATATAGATTAGTAGAACCTAGTCATCATCCCCTTAAGTATGTGGTAGACCTTTCTAACTAGATGTATAAGATATATTTCTTGTATTAAATGTCACAGTAGCTAAACAAGCTAATGCAGCTGAATAACAGAGAATAAAAGTAAATGTCAGGGGATACTGTAAAACTGCTATTTATTTTTTTCCCAGGGCTTCTGTAATGTCATAATTGTAAAAGTAAACTTGAGAAGGTTAGTTGATAAAAACCCTCAGGAAAAATATGAGTTCTTACAATATTCTTTAGTGTGTATGAATTATATATTATATACTATTGTCCTTTAGCCTAAAAAAACTTGAAATAACCTATTAATCATTAAAATCTAAAGAACTAGCACAGGATTGAAGTTCTATTTTTACTCCTAAAAATCTAATATTTGATAATAATTGTACAGATTATATAGTTACACATTGGCATTTGTAGCAATGTTCTGTATCCAGTGACTTTGGCTAGAAAACATCTGTGGTGGACATTTTATAGGTTGTTTAGAAGGGTAATCTTCACAATAGACTCCTAAAGCAATTGTTAGATTAATATTTGCAAGAAATAGCTTTTTAAAAAGTGACTTTCATCTTCTACTCATTCTTTAAACATTAATTGATGAAGATTTTTTATATTCATACATTTATGATGAATGCTGTTGAGTCTGATTGACTTCTTCCTGACTACAGAAGAGATTTCTTAACATTGGATATGCCTCATTAACAAGTTGCCACAGTTGAACAGAAATTCTCTTCAAAGGCAACCTAATTGGGCTTAAATGTGAATTTATAGACTTCAAGATTTGATCTTTTAGAAGTAGCAGTTATTGGAAACATCTTCCACTTGAACTTCTATTAATTTTTATTCCAAGTTTTTTAGCTGTCTGCAATTAATTAACAGTTGACCCAATGACCACTAAATCCACTGGAGTGATGTTTAGAATCCATCTGTTTCAGTGCAATCAGAAATCTTGAATCTTTGTCTAACATCAAAA
Source organism: Catharus ustulatus (assembly GCF_009819885.2). Taxonomy (NCBI): domain Eukaryota; kingdom Metazoa; phylum Chordata; class Aves; order Passeriformes; family Turdidae; genus Catharus; species Catharus ustulatus. Next base: position 13,564,284 of record NC_046229.1, on the reverse strand, counting down.
AGATGGTGTGCATAGTGCATCCTCAAACTGCTGAGTGCAAGACACAGGTTTGTGGAACAGACAGATGTATCTGCAATGAACATAGCTATGAAAGGAAGAAAATGGGCAAAATGCTATTCTAGGTATTAATGCCTGTTCTTCATTTTAGAAGACCCAAAGATTTCATTTGTGAGAAATATGATAGAAATAACAGTTATTCTTCCTACCTTGATATTAGATTTAAATACTTTCCTATGTGTTGCATTGTTATGCAATTTTTCATTGTACATTTCTTTCAAATGTTTTAAATGTTGGAAATTATTTTTAAAAATCTGTTTTGAATAGTTTATTTAGGATTTGAAGCAGTGTCATTGTATCACTAACACTATATGAAGTGTTCACTGCAAAAGGATGGAAAGATGTTTTTCTGTTAAAGATTTTAAGGTATTGAAGGTAATTAGCTGACAACATTATGATATAGTATAATGGAAACTCAGTTGCCCTTTCTGAGGCAGATCTATTTTAAAGTTCATGCTGAACTAATGTTTCTATTTGTCTTCGTGGCCATTGCTCACTGCATTGACATTAGTAAATGTGTTGTAGATCTGCCAGTCATTGCTCTAATAGTAAAAAAACTAAGAAATTACCAGTAATCTGCAGATCAGCTAAAGGAAAATTAAAATCCAAAAAATGTCCAGTAGAAAAATTCCTTCTTCTTAAAGAATGACATGTATAATTAAAATACAATTAAAAAGATACAATTCTTACAAAGAGTTTAATTTACCCTGGGCTAAAAAATAAAAGAAAAAAAGGCCTCTCAAGGCTGCTTAGACAAAGGAATCGTTTCATCACTGCTTTAATTTTCACTGGCAATTTTTAACCAGAAATCAGTATTTTCACTGCAGCTTCTAAAAGTATTAAGCAAACAGCAACTGAATTTCTATTTGCCAGTTTGCTGTAAGGACTTCAGCAGTACAAATCAAAATCTGTTGGGCCAGAAATATAATACATATTCAGAGGATTTCTAAAATCATTTGAGAGGACTGATCTGGATAATGGAGGGATAGAGTAAGGAATTTCTTTTTTGTACAAGCTCCATATGAAATACACATGGTTCAATATTTTGAATCCAACAAGTTACTTAAGCACATGAATAACTTCAGCTACAGTCATATTGATTTAGCAAATTAATATGCTTCCTTCAACTGGTTTATGCAGCTGACCACCTCCTATGAAATAAAATTTTTAAAGGAAGTTGAAATGTCCAGGAAATGCACAACCTTCTCTTATACTTATGGAAGTTCATAAACCTTCTCTTATAGAAGTTCATATTGATTTATTAATAATGTGACACCAGCACATCTAATTCATTGGGATTTATTTCTTATTTTCTAGAAATATATATTTAATATAGTAATTCTGGTTTTGTCTATTGGAAAATCTATTTTCCTATTATTATTAATTTCCAAACCTTTAATTTTTTGAGATTAGAGGAAAACCCTCAATAAGACAGATGTTAAAATGAAGGTGTTCATTGGCTTATACTGCAATATTAAAGATTTCATTTATTGATAGTCCATAAAGGTTTAATATATGATACACAGAAGTTTAAGTAGTAGACGAACAAATAATACATAATACAAAATGCAGGGAAATTACAGGGAATAACTGATTCAAATATGGTTATAACTGATTAACAGTGGCATACAAAAAATACATATGCAAAATTAAGAAAGGTATATTTTGTTTAGGGGGAAGAGTTTTGCTCAAATGATAATTGAATGACAAAGAGCTAAATTCTCTACATTACTAGAGCGGTCACATATATCTAATGTTATCTACTCCATAACCTTAATTTATTAATCCTTTTTCAAAGACAAAAATATATTCTTTTTTTGTCCCTGAATAAGCGAGTGTTAGATGCTTCCAGACTGGGAATACTGCTTTCTTCACTGCATTCATTTTTGTCCTTGTATACCCTTCAGGTTCCAGACAGATTATTGCTTCCATCAGAAAAGGGATTTGATTAATCACCAGATCATATGTTTTATTCAAAACCAGTGCCCTCCATCCTTCATTCAGAGTAAATTAATGAAAAATTCACATAATTTGTGCAGAATATTTTATAAACTGCTGGGTTGTTGTTTTTTTTTTTTTTAGTTTTGTTTGCAGCCTTAGAATAAAATTCTAAAAATCAGGAAAGAAAAGAACTGCATTTAGGATCTTGATTTTTAAAGAGTGAGTGAAAATGAAGTTCCATTTCATCAGATTCTCTTAGATAATTAACTGACTACATGAATTATCCTTTACTAGCAAAGCACTTGGGGATTTGAAATACCCCTTACCTGATTTTTCCATCCCACATACCACTACATTTTTACTGAACAATCTGTCTTTTGGGGTACAAGGATTACACACTAACAAGCTGGTGAAGCACAGCATTGAGATTTGAGGTCTCAGTGTTATGGATGTTCCCGTCTTATAAGCGCAAAAAAGAATGAATTTGGAGTCCTTAGCAGGTTATATGCTGGACATCAGGACAAATCAGGAAAAAGCAAAAATACTCCTTTGTAGCTATGTGTTACTGCCCAATTTGTGTGACATACTGTCCTGGGGTGACTTTGTCATGATTGTACCCCCGATCATCTGTTCTGTGTATGCTGGATATTAAGTTCTGCACCATTAAAACTGGTTCTGAGAGTGAAACGGGGAGAAGTGCAGAGTTTGTTTTCAGAAACTGCACTTGCTGCCCCACACTCCTTCTTTGTGTTGTCTGCAGCAGGGACAGTGGGAGAGAGCTCTTCTTTGCTTTCTAGTTAGGTTTTTTTTTCAGCTAGATGAGGCAGAGAAGTTCCCCAAACTGTGGCTTTTCTTTTTCTTGGAACTCATCAGCTGAGGCATTTTCCAGAGCCAAAGGGACTGACAGAGACTGAGCGAGCCGAGCTGCAACCCAGGAAAGGGACTTTCTGCATTTGCCATCTCTTCAGAACAGTGAGAGTTTTATAGTTCAATATTATTCAATTTTTATGCTATTGAATTATTTTCTTGTAACATAAACAATTTTTTTCCCCCCACTTTTCTCCAAAATCTTTTCCTGAACCAGTTGGGGCCATTTGAATCTAGAGGGACCTCTTTGGAAGTTTCCTCAAATACATTTTTGGTGCCCAGTGTAGGCTCAAGAAAGTGGAAAAAACCTGTAGTGATTCCATTTTGGTTTCACTTGCTCTGTGTTGGGATAAATCAGTCAGAAGCCATGTTGTTTGAATTCATAATGTCTCTCTGGGTGGTGGCTTTCATGTGTCTGTGGTCACTAGGTTTTACTGAGGTTTGAATACCTCTCTGGTCCCTAGGCTCACTTTCTTATCCAGAGACAGCTCCAGTATTGTCCCTAACACAAAGTTTTTACAGCAGAGGGGCAGGATTAGAATAGCTACTGTGCTGGGCTCAGTGATAATGATTTACAGGGAGTTCACAAAGGTACTGGAGTTTGTCCATGATACGTTTGGTTTATGGTTTCTTCGTCCTACCCTGCATCCTGGTTCCAGTAGCATGTTTGGGGGGTTTATTAGCAATTGCATCCAGTTCATGTAAGGAGGAGCAGGGAATGAGGCTTTTCAGCCCTTTCCTTTCCTTCTTCTCCTTTGAATCTGTTACGTCATTTTTGGACCATGTTCAGTTTCCCCTGAATGTTAAAGAGCCCGTTTCCCTGGTATTTTATCTGGTAAGCTGCCTCTAGATGGTCCACAGTGCATCTAGACTGAGGGCTGCTATGTCCAGAGGGGCTGATGACTCCCCTGACCCTAATTAAACTGAAGAAAGATTATCTTAGAAGTGGCAAACCGACAGAAAATACCAATTTTTGTCTCTTTATATTGTCAGTGGGAAAAGAAAGAGGCACTGGGGGGGGGGGAAGTGTTCCGAAGGTTTGTTTTGATTTCTCATTATTTTTCTTTTAGTTCTGTTAATGAAGTTTTCTTTATACCCTCTAAAGTTTTGAGCCTGCTTTGCTCTCCTTCTAATCCTTATCTCGCAGCAGAAAATGAGTAAATAATTGTAGTTGGTGCGTTGGCATTTGGCCAGCACTAGAGTCACTACACATACTCACTTTTTAATTTAGAAATGACAAGAGATGTTTCCTATTATACAGAAAAATAACATTACTATAAATATCTAAGATTAAAAATTGCTCTTAAATAACAGCAATGCCTCTCATCTTAATTTCTCATAATTTTTCTTTTTGATAAATTATTGAGACAGATATTTAGTCTGTCCATGTTCAATTTATCTGTATCCTGAAGTGAAGAAATTCAATTTTATTGTGACATATGAATCAGCCAGTAGCCTATCTTTACAGGAGTAATAGGGTTTAATGTTTCACTGCTTTTGATATCCACTCTAAAACTGCATCTATCCAACACAAAGAACAGCAAATGTCTGCATAGGAGAAACTTTAGGTTATGCTTTATTGGGCCAGCTTTATTTGATTTGCTCCCAGATAGTCAAATAAACCATAGCTTTTAAGATCATCCACAATTTGCTAAGGTGTGTAGATACCCAGGATACAAAGTCAGCAAAACAAGATGAACTGCACAAAGGTACCAGTCTCCAAAAATCTGTTAAAGAGGTACGCTCTTGAGTTGGATAGATGCAGTTTACTAGAGAAAAAAGAAAGGTGAGTCTTCTACTATGACCAAGACTGGATGCTGTTTGACAAAAAGTAATATATAAGTATTGCTCATCACAGAATTTTGAACAAAAGAGATTCATTGGGCTACATTACAGTTCTGTCTATCATTGAATCAGAAAATAATTGTCCCTATGTAAGGTATTGCCATTCACAAGGTACAAGAATTCATAGGAAAAGTAGGTATTCTTTGTAAACCAATGTTTAGCATCTTGACTTTCCAAATGCTGCCTCCCTAACCTGACTTTATTCAACCTGTTGTCTAGAAATACGAACAGAATAATTGCTCTTAGTTTTGTAACTTAAGGTAGTGAAGGCAATTTTTGTTGTACCCACAGAAGAGGAACTGTGATCCCAGAAAGAGCTTTGTTCACATTTGTAATCATTGGTCAGTGTCACAGAATCATGGAATATCCTGAGTTGGAAGAGACCCACAGGGATCACCAAAATTTCACCATGTTTTGTCTTACAATGAGTATCACTTTGTGTCTGCCTTTGAAATAATAATTTTTGGAAAGTGGAAAAATATGAGCAAATCTTTTGAATATGATCAGCTAATACAGGTCACTAGTGATGCTGAATGTGTAATAATGATATTTTTTGAATGTTTTATGAAAGACTATAAACTATTCTCCTGCCTCTATTAGGCTGGAGCTACTTCCTTGACTAAATATTGAGTGGTTAATAAGAGTTACTAACAAAGTTTTTCTTCACATTACACAGTTGAGACTGAGAAGGAAAAAAATATCACTGAAACAAGTTATGGATTTCCCCATCAAGAGCTATGGATTGAAGGGAGTGCTTGATAGAAGCAAGAGCAACTGGAAAGACACCTTGGTGGGAAAGTATGATATGACAGGCATTTCAAAAGAGCTGATTTCTGGTTTGGGCTTGAAAGATAGGGCCTAGGGGAAGGAGAAAAAGACAGAAAAGAGTCAGAAGGGAGCAGCCATCTCTGGATGTGCTGACAAAGGAGGGTCAAAAAATTGATTGATTCCAGGAGACAGATGTTTTCCATTAGATTTTAATGCAATTAAATATCTGTTATTGATTATATTTGAATTGACGATTTTTACCCAAGTGGTTTTAAAGACTTTTACATGTGCATTTTTGAAGAATGTACACTAAAAGAGAGAACACTTCCATGTCCTGAGAACACATGAAAAAATGTTGTGATTCAATATAAAATCTCAACTTATGAAGTTGAAGGGAATCAAAGAAGACTTATTTGAAAATAGGAGATTAAAGGATGATGTCCAATCTGAGGAATATTAGGGCCCATTTTCCTTAAATATTTGTAGGTGAATAGTAGAAAATAAAAGCCTATTGAACTAAAATTCTGTTTAGTTAACTATTATTCCTTGGTTAAGGTGTTTTTTAAATATCTTTTTGAAACAGCACAATAAAATGCAAACTAAACTGTGTATAGTAACATAACTGTGCTTGAAGTTCTGTTTGGAAATAATCTTAAAATGGATCTGTATCCTAATTGAACGCAAAGTTTTCTTAAAAATACAGATGAATTATATTTGAGGTCTGTACACTTCCGGGTTTGAATTAACACATATAAAGTTATGAAGATTTTTAAAAATCAAATTTAAAGGTAGCTTTAAAATCTAAAATAAAAGAATTAAATATTACGTTTGGTAAGTGTCTGAAATCAATGTGCCAACACTATCATTACTTGGAGTCCTATTTGACAGGAATTTATCAGAAAATGCACTACTTGTGCTGTGGATTTTCATTTAAATATAATTTACTAATGTTATATATGGTGGCAATTTCACTTATAGCCACTTACTATAGTTGCATTGATTTGAAGGTTCTTTAGCATTTCCAAGACTCATCTAAAGGAATCTCTGTGACAGTTTTCCTTGGGTAAATTGCAGCAGGAAGAATGGAAGACTTTAGGGAGCCAACACCAAGATGCAGATTTACAGCTGAATTCAGTGTCCCTCTTGGGAAAGAGAGCAGTAGGATGCAGAGCCAGCCTTGCAGAGTTTCTGTGGAGAGATCTTGTGAATGTCACCCAGCAGTCACACCCCAGACCCTGAGCTGCCTCTCCACCCTTCGGGGAAGTCTCTCTTCTCTTCTGTCAGTACATATTAATAGGACAGAAACAAAAAACAGTAATTGAGATGAACACAGCACTGACCAATTAGTAACTTAAGGATAAAATTATAACATGACGCAAATTCACCCCATCAGTTCTGTCAAATCATTTCCATGCTGATTGCTACAAAAGATATGACTGCAAGTCTCCTTTGATTACCAAGAGTGAGAAGCAGGAGCAGCCAGAGGCATGGTCTGTTTGGGCTAGGTACCAGGGAAATATCTCTTGCTCTCTAAAGCTTGATATAATTTGTACCCCTTGAGAGATACCAAAAAAATCAGTTAGCAGAGATTTCCTCCAGAATGTACAAAAGATGTTTTTCTGCAAGGATATCAACACTTTTCTCCAAAAACAGCCCCAAATTTGAAAACTCCTTAATAAAATTACTACATATTTAATGATTACTCTTCATAAGGGAAAAAGTAAATTGTTCCATTTCTTCTATTCCTGGCGTGTTAATTTTGCCTGAGGCTTTAGAACTCATCAGTAAAATCTGTCCACCCATGGATTTGCATGTCTTTTCTCAAGGACTTAGAAACTACAGCTGTAAATGAGAGGCTGAGAGTTTTGTTGTTGTTGTCGTGTTGTGGTTTTGTGGTGGTTGTATGTATATGTGTATAGTTTTTTTGTTTTTATTTGAAGAAATGTCCTATTAATGTAACGAAAAAAAACTATCTACCAAATACATATTTTTACTTTTCAGTAGTTAAGTTTACATCTTCAACCTTTAAAAAAGTAATTTAGTAAGGAAAAAAACCTATTTCAGACAAGAAGAGATGCTCACCAAATTAGCAATAAGATTGTATTTGGTTTCATTAGTGCAGAAGTAGAACCACGTTTATCCAGCTGATCAGCCACAAACCTACCAGCACCCACACAGATGATAGGTCAGATGGAGAATAAACTGCCCTCTGTCTGCTAGCAAACCACAGAAAAATTACATGGCATCAAGTCTTTGCTCTCTATCCTATGCACTTATATATTCATATATCTGAGCACAGCCACCTATTCTGCTGAGCCCTTCACACCAAATAACAAGTCAATCTGCTTAATAGTGAGAAATGAAGCAATAGTATGGTTAGTTAAAAATTAAGCTAAAAAGCCCCCAGCAATTCAAACCCGTAGAAGCTGAAAAAGTGTTTTGATCAGGAGTGCTTTTTTACTCTTTAAATTCAAACAAGATAAAAAAAATAAAATATTCCAAATAAAAACTTAGTAGTAATAATAATACTCAAATCCATTATTTAGAAAATGCTAGAATTAATATTGCAACCAGAAAAGACACAAAAGGTAGCACAACACACATGGGAACCATTTCAGTGCTGCCTAGTCTTGAGCAGTGTGCTGAAAACTTTGCCCTGATGCATTCTGAAATCCCCTCCACAAATAATATTCCCATATTCCCTTGCTCTTAGTATTTATTTAGTCAAATTCTTACTGTTTTTCACTTTGTATAGGTTTCCTAGACTGATCTTCATATTCTCACCCATAAATGAAAAGCTGGGAAACCTACATCTTTGAGAAGCTAAAAGAAGACAGAAGCTTAGTATTTTCTACAGCTCTGAAAGAAAACAGATAAAATCTAGGGCTTTGTGCATCTGCAAAGGAGTACAGAAACAGGGGTTTGCAGGACACCCTTCTCCCTTTTGCATTCCTCCTCTCCCAGGGGAGGCTTGGTGCAATTTATCCATGTGGCACAGGCAGGAAAAAACAAGACTCTTAGTGGCTGTGGATCACTTTGGCCTGAAATACTTTAGATGAATTCTGTCTGTGCTCAATCAGAATGAATTCTAAATATGCCAGTTTGTTATTGTGGTTTTGCTGAGCACAACTCTGTGTCAGATAAGAAATATCATTTGGAGTTCAACAGTATTTTATGTCTCATATTTATGTATACAATATTACAGAGGTTTTTCTTCTTTTTAGGGAGGGTTTCAGAATGTAGCCATAAAACCTCTTCTTTACAGAAGTTAGGATGAGTTACCTTAATAAATTTTCATTTTTAGTTCATATCTAGTGATTCACAGAACTTATCCTAATTAAATTATGTTTCTAAACTAGTAATTCAGCCATTTATGAGGAGTCTGTTAATTTCTGAAGCAAAAGTATTCTTGACTTCTCTTGTTTTTTATTCTTTCATTTTTCCAGACTTCTCCATATGTCTGTCATTAAGATAATGTCAAAAACAGTAATCTGTTGGCAAGGAAGAGCCACATTCACAACAGAGGTAGGATGCATCCCACAAAATTATGCATGGAAGTTTTAATCTGTGCAAGGTAGCACCTTCCCATTCCACTTGAATCCAGATCTGGAAGTGTTTTGTCTTCACAGCAAGGCGCAGCAGGTGAGCTGTACAAGATACTTCCTTCCCATGCAAACCCTTGCAGTTTCCCATCCTGGTGACATGACATCATGGCTGCATGTCTGCCTCAATACCTGGTTAAATATGTGGTCCATAAACCCTCATTTTCATGAAGGCAAATTGAGTACATTCCTGCATTTTCCCCCAGCATGCAAAACATTTTAAGCATTTTGCTCAGAACTTGGATGAATCATGACAGAGAACACTCGCATGTAAATCTATTTTGATTATCCTGCTAGACACCACTTCTACCTTCCTAAACTGATGTTTTGGTACAATGATTTTTGTTTTGAAAATAAGTAAGGAAACCAGTTTTTGCTCCTAATCTACTCTTCCAGTTGCTTTGTTTCCTTGGTTTGGTTCTTTGTCTTGATTTTCACTGCTTGTTCTTCAAGCCTGCTATCTCCTTGTTTGGAACCATGCTGGTTTTTCTCATGGCAATGCCCCTTTGATGTGTACAGTGGAAGTTAATGAGCTCTCCCAGTACATGCTGGTCTTCTGCGAAATCTTTTTTAGAGTATGGGGAAGCTGATTTTACTTAAAAGTCCAGCCACATGTAGAGTGAGAATCCTCTGAAGACATAAAACAAACATTATGTATATGTCTTCCTTTTTCTATTCGTAACCTTGGAAACTGTTATACAGCATTATCTTTTGAAAGTGACATTTCTACACAGGCAGTTCTGTACAGTAGTTTCTTCTCTGTCACTATCTGAGGTTGACAGAATATATACCTTTGGTCCATGCCAAGGAACTGAAGTTCTTTCCTCACAGAAAATGAATTTTTCTTTGATTTCACCATGATCTTCCTTATCTTCTCATAGTTGTTGTTTTTCCTGGCTTACTTTAGTATAAATGCTAGTTTGCATTGTCTAAAATCTTTTAGTGGTTAACTTCCCTCAGTTGCTGTTTCCCTGTCTTATTCTTGTTTTACTACTGTTTTGCTGCTATGCCTCCTGCTGCTTAGCTTTCCTAGCAGTTGCTTTTCTAGCTTATTCTTGTCTCACTGTTATTTGAGAATTTTCTTAAAAGTCTCCTACTGTTTAACTTTTTCAAGGAGTTTTTTCTAGGTTTGTTTTTCCACTTCTTGAATTTGTTTTAAAAGCCACCTGCTATTTGTCATCTTCTAAATGTTGGCTCTGTTGAGCATTCTCTTCTCCCAAATATTCAGCACATTCTATTTCCATGCCAAATCTGAGCACAAAGAAGAGAGAGATCATGTACAGTCCTTATGTATTTTCTTGCAAGTATGTTTTTAAATATAATACAGGTAACTTCAAGTTAGTTCCCTGCAATGGAAAGTAGCCTGTTTTGGCTTCAAGGTTAAGTCTACAAAATAATTTTCCATTGATAGGCTTCTCATCCTTAATAACTTAGCATGCTTACTCTTTCTAAAATATCTTGGGTATGAGTTTTCAAGATAAAAATCACAAGCTTTCTGAATTTCAAATCACAACTGATGGTTTGTTTCTGAGATTTAAAATTCTGAAATTTCATTGATACTTAACATTCATGCAGGGTCAAATGTGCCCTCATCACTTTACCAGAGCACTGGAGAGAGACAGAGAGAGTGAGACTTTATTAACAACTCTTTCTGGTGCTATTCCATCTTTAGTAACTTACTCACTTGGTCAAAGACAGCAGCAATATTCAACAGATAATATTCAAGGCACTCACTCGGAAAGAGGAAGTCAGTAGTTCATGTCTTTGCTCCAATAAACATTTAATTATTGATATGAAGTGGAACAGTTCTAGATGGAAATGCTGAGAAATATTCATCTCAGAATACCTTGTAACCTACTATCTTATGAAGTGCAGCTGGAAATTCACCCAGAGTTTCCATATCTGAAGTGATTAATAACTTAGTTATTCTGAACTGGGCTTTATTCTTGTCGTTTATTGTGCAAAGTATTTCAAAAAGTCCTTATTCAATCCCATTGGGTAATGAGACATTAAAAATATCCAGATTTTCATAGAATATTTCATACTCACTCCTGTTGGCTTTATTAAAGATTCTAGTCTCTTCTTCAAGTAGCTGGCTTACAGTTAGTTTTTTATATTACTTGTAAAAAGCTAATTTCTCATCGACTAGTTTGACACTCTACTAAATTAAGGACCAGTTGAAATGTCTTATATTCGAAGGATTTTTATGGCTCTTTAATTATAAAAAAAAGCCTTATGTCACAGATAGTATTTACTTCTTGCATCTTTCCAGTATGAATGACAATCTCTTTCCTAACACATTATAAAATCCTCATTCTAAGAAAGATTCCAAAACTTATTTGGATTATAGTCACAGACACAAAAAATAATTGCAGAAGTTATAGATACTTCTGGAAATCAAGCAACTGCATCATTATAATAGAAAAGTGAAAAAGTTATTAAATGTTTTTGATAGAAATTAAAGAAAATATAGCATTCTCCTAATACACATTTTCCAACATTAAAACATTCTGCAATATTAAAACTCTCCGCAGCCCTAAAATCATTTCTTATCATCACTAGAACAAAAATCATAAATTTCAATATTTTTTTTAATGCCTACAGGCTTATCATATTCATTCATACAGACCTTTTAGGTCACTGCAGTAGTGTTTACTGTGACCATAAGTGGAACAGGCTGAACTGAGCAAAGTGGCACCTCCTGCTTGCTTTCTGTGCAATACCTGACACCTGCTTAATTTTAAGGTGTGGTAGCTGAGCAAAACTATTTTAAACCCCATCCCTTTCCAGTTCATGCTCCTCTTGTTTGGCTTTGAGGTGAAAACCTGGCCTCAGCAAAGCACCTGCTGCTTTTGCAAATGACCAATTTTTCGAGTCCCGAACCTTTAACATTTCAGTCTCTCACAGCATAGCTTCTAAATTCCACTCAGTACCTCCCTCCCTTCAAGTTTGTTAAGATACAGCTTGTTTTTCTTGCAGGGAAATTTATAGGTCAATAATCTTTTTTTCTCTAAGTTGTATCTCACTTTTGTTGGCAAAGTTTCCATTTGTTCTCCTAAAGAAACCATCTTTAGACCCTGACATTCCTGGAAGACCAGTAATAAAGCACTAGAATTTCCATAGCAGAAGCAGTAGCTTAGACAGCATCATCCTCATGAGAGTTGACCGGAAGCAACATTTTTTCATGTCTTTTTATTTATGTATTTTCCCCACATTCATCTCCCGATTCTCTGACCTTTCTTTCTTTACCAAAATAGAAAACTGAGGTAGTGTTGGGGTAAAAAGGAGTAGAAAGATAGGTATTCAGAACAAGTACCTTGTTAATTTAAATTCAATTTTTTTCAACAAAGTCAGTTTTGTTTTGGTTTGGTTTGGTTTTTGTTTTACTGTTTTTAATTAAAACAAGTGGTTTTTTCCCATAGGGAAAGATAGGTTTTAAATTTAAAAATGCCATCTTATGGCTTGAACACTGCTAACAAGGCTCTCCTGTAAGGAAAATCTGTATTCAAGACACCTTGAAACAGCCTTGTAGAAGGAGAAAGGCAACAGATTTCACAGAATCAGAGTGTTATAGAATGGTTTTGGTTGGAAGGGACCTTAAATATCCTCTATTTCCAGCTGCCCTGCCATAGCAAGGACACCTTGCTGCAGACCAGGCTGCTCCAAGCTCCCCATCAGCCTGGCCTCGAACCCCCCAGGGACAGGGCAGCCACGGCTCTGGGCAGCCTCAGCCACTTTCTCACCACCCTCACAGGAAAGAATTCCTTCCTCATATCTAACCTAAATCTACCCTCTTTCAGTTTAAAGTCATTACTCCTTGCTCTATCACTACATGACCTTGTGAAAAGTCCCTCTTCAGTTTTCTTTCGGCCCCTTTTCGGTACAGGAATGTTGTTACAAGGTCTCCTCAGAGACCTTGGTCCATAGCTTATTTCTCAGTAGCTTATAATTTACTAATGCCAGAATATAAGAACAACTCATTGGTTTCAAAATTCAGGCCTGCCTTCTGAGATACTTGCCTTCCAATTGCAGCAGTGTATGCCTGAGGCATTCACAAAGGCTATTTGCATAATCGATATGGCACTGGATCCAGCCTATAAAAGGCAGGCTTTTACTCACTTGCAACTAACAGCAGAAACGAATCTACACTTCCAAAGATGAATTCTTTAGCTGTCAAGATTTTAGACAGCATCACAAACAAAATGTGTATATATTTTCTTGACAAAGGCAGAACCACACATCCTGATACAGTTATGGCTTGAAAGCATATTCTTAACTTCTGAAAAGGTCTTTGAATGAGAAAATTGTGGAGCTTTCAGTTTTAATAATGCCCTGGTAAGGAATGAAGCAAGAAACTAAAATAACTCAAAAACCCTCATTTCTTATAGTCCTAAGTGTCAAGGGCATTTATTGTGTTCTTGATAGCCACAAACATTGACATCACTGGTATTCCAGATCAACAGCAGTATATTTACCTGCCGTACTATTTCCTCTCACACGAGTGAAAGCAGACTGAAAAGGTCATATAAAGTAAGCTGCAGCACATGCTGACTACTCTTTTGGTTTCAGAAAACTAGAAAAAGTCTCCTTTTTTAATTCCCATTGCTTCAAATGATTTTTTCTTTTTTTCCTATTTCTGTACTAGGAAAAAAGAAATTGTCCAAAGGAAATGAAGCTTAAAGTTATGGGAAGAGGGAATTAAATTACATTAAAAAGGTCAAGAACCCAAGTTCTACAGACTTTGAGTAGCTACTGGGTACTCAGTTGCCCTTACTTCCCTTGAAAATCTCTCAGTTCACTTACTGCAAAATTTCTGTGATTTTAATGAGTAAGGAATAATGCAAATATCATCTTGAACAGAAGGATAAATTAGAATGGGGGCAGAAATTGTATAGGAAACTGAAGATGAATAGCGTGGGGCTTAAAAGTTCTCTTGGGGTGGGAAAGAAAATATTGCAACTGTCTTTATGTGCTGGATCCAAAAATGTCTTCTAGACTATTTCTGGTAACTTCAGAATGCCTTATTTCTAGATACCTGCATTGATTTAGCATTTCTGCTCTAGTCATGAATGTTCCTGATACCTTTTAACTGACTCGAGTAGTTAGCAAGATAAAGGAGCAGGTTCAAATTTAAAGAAACTTCATCTAAACACCAGTTATAAGCCCTGGCCTCAAAGCCTGAGGCTTGCTGATGCTCAGCAGACCACAATGCAAAACTTGAATGAAATTATAAAAAAAAACAAAAACAACAAACCAAGAAGCTGCTGCATCAACAGGAATAACTTAAAAATACAGCTGATTTCTGCATTTTTAAGTCTGCTTTGGTGAATTTAGCTGAGCAGCCACTGGGCCACCTGGTTGCTTTTCCCCCTTCTGCATCAACACCTTACTCACAGCATGTGTTTGTCAAGTCTGGGGGTCCTGTCACTTTTCCTGCAGGGTGGCAAGGCACTATTCCAGCTGACACTGATCTTGTAAAATCAGCTGCTTCCTGATTTCACTGGCCATTCATTGCTCTGCTTCATTAGAACACTAACAAAGTTTTTTAAATTTTGATAGTTTTAGCTTCTATGATTAATTCATGTTGAAAACTAATACATTTGTGAGATTCTTAAGCTACTTCTTCATCCCTCCATGTCACAGAATACTCTTAAAAGTATTATTTCCATTCAATTTCCAAGTCTTATATTTTCAGTGTGAGGTTGAGTCTCTTGGATAAAACAACCATTCAGCCTAGGTATAGACTGAATACTACATTTTTTGCTGTTATTTTCATGCCTCTTGCCTTAATTTGAAGTGCTTCGTCAAAACAATCAGTTAATAATGTCAAAATAGGAGAAATTTCCAGGTTCCATATTTTTGAAGGAGTGTGATAAAATCCTTACAAACAACTAGCAACCATAAAAAGCCCAGCAGTAGGTGTGATTCCTCAAATCACATTCTGTTGATTTTCACCACGATGACAACTTTTGGGGCTACTTTCTTATAAGTGGTTACAAGTTTTACAAAATCTACTTTCTAGATTCTCAGTCTCAGCAATTCAAACACAGCTCTCATTTTTTGAATAGAACTATTAGCCAACAATAAAAGAACTATAAGTTATTTAAACCTCCAAGCCCCGTTCTTAAAACTAAGGAGCTCTATAACTGAGCATGAAATGTTGCACCACCCAAAAAAGCAATTCAAATTCTCTAACCTAAATGCTAAATTCTTCATCCATAAAAGCTTTATTTCTGGTTTATTGGACTATTATTCACCTTCCATTAGATGGATTTTTAATACAAAATCCAAACAGGACAGATAATAGGAGCCAGCTCTCATCTCTTCCATAAAGTCAAGTAGCAAAGCAGGCACCTGAGATGAGAGACCCTGTTCCAACTGGTATGAATTTACGCTACCTGGAATAGTTTTAGCCGTAGAATTTCACTATTAGCTGCAATAATTTCTCAGGAGATGAGAGGCCTGGATATGTCTGAGATGGATATGGATATGTTTGAGAATCCAAAAGGCATCTATCTGTCAATATTTCAAATCAGATTTTCAAGATCTGAACTATCAGAGGGACATTTCCTCTAGAGATGAGGAGGGGAATGATTTCGATGTTTAGCTTCAGAAGAGCTAGATGCTCTCAATGAGCAGAGTCAGATGTCTTAGAGGATTTGAGATTAGTTTGACTTTTTGGTTTCTAAAGTCTTTTCTGAAGATATTTTCTCTCGTCACATAATTTTTGAGCCTTCCTGTGTGTCTGATTGTCAGGAAAGTGACATAAAGCATAAGTACGCCTATGTCAAGTTCTTCAGGGTACCTGTACCTGTATATCTTTAAAACTCTGGCCCCAGTATGTGTCTGCAAGATGTTCAGGGATCTATTGGAATTAATATAACAGGTTAGACAAGCTGTTGGCCTATCTTGTTTTCTTCTGTGATTATAAAAGCTTCCCTCACCTATAGAGGCAGTGGTAGCTGAAGTTTTATTTTAGGGAAGTAGCTGCTAGGAGCAACTTTGTCAAGAGCTTTTTTATGAGGCATATTGCTTCAAATGGGCTAAACATTTGGGGATTTATTATATTATGTCATGTATAAATTCAATCTATGGAGCTGATCTTCAGAGGCTTTATAAGTATACATGGATTGTAATTAATCTTATGACCATGTAAAGTAAGAAATTATAGATAATTTTTACTACAGCAAAATTGCTATTCACAAAAGTGACTCTATAACAATACCATATACAGTTTTGGACATGCTTAGTTTAGCAGTGACTTTCAAACCTAAGGAAGACTTAAACTTTCCTAACCTGTCCAACACATAACACAGTCTTAGAGTTTTCTTGATGTACTCTTTTTTGTCCTTTTCTATAAGAATTAAGAGCAGTTATTAAAGAATTTTTTTATTCAAAATTCTTTTCTAGTGAAAAAAATCAACCCAACTCTTTTTAAATTCTCTGGTTCAACTAATCCATAAGTGGAGTTTAGCCTTTTCTTTATTGTAAACAAAGTCATTTGCTGAAGTGCAATTAGTTATACTGTGGTAATCTGGGGATTTTAATATCAAAGTAAACTGATGTATATAAATCTTTTCCAAGTCATTTTTAACAATGTCTTTGTTCAAAATAATACTTTAAGCAGCAGAACTTTCAAATCTAATAGGTAAATAATCAAATAATAAAAATTAATTAAATACAAATGGAATATCATTCCTATCTGGCAGTATGTTAAATGACATTAGTCTGTAACTGAAATAGATATATCTGAGATTTGTGCTTCTGTACAACTCCTTTATCGTTCTTTGCAGACTATAATTTCTGCAACTAAACATTAAGTAGTTAAACATTTTTATATGGCTTAAAAAGACCTGCCTCAGAAAATATACATTAGAGTGGAGATAAAATCATAAGTTAAGTTTCATCAGTTATGCAGAGTTTTTGCTAGTGCATAGAGAAAGAAAAAAGGTGCAGTGTTTGGTTTTGTTTACTTTTTGTTGTTGTTTGTGTAGGTGTTTAGGTTTTTGCTTTGTTTTGTTTTTTATTCAGGAATGAAAACGTATTTCTAAAGTGCTAAAGAGAAGAGCTTTGGTTTCTACTATTACAATCCTACTATGAAGTTTAGTTGATGTATTTAAGCCATCCTTCTAGGAAAGGATCTATGAAAAAATAATCACCTCTCAAGAGAAAAACCATCTGCACTTTGATTGGCATTTCTATTTTGTCTTAAAAGAGCTAGCAACTCTGCCCTTGAGGGTTATCCTTCACCTTGTCTTCTGAAAAAGATGCGACTTCAGAATGTGTTCACACTGCAGAGAGCACACATAAGCTTCAAAATACTTTCTTCTTACATGTACCCAAAGTTAACTAGCATATAACTGGCATTGATTTTTTTAAATTAACTTAATTTCTTTTTTTTTTTTTTTTCTAGTCATCTACTGGAGAATCTAGTTCTTAATCAGAAAATTATTTGCATAAACCTGGACATTATTTTAGTTTGATTAGTCCTTGCTTAGACAGATCTCATACTGGACAGAGAACTCACTGAGGCTGTTTTGGTTATGCTGTGTTCCAACTGAACTACTAATAGCAACTTCCCATTATAGCCTAAATATGAGGTGATGTTGGCCACTGACCACTCAAACCCATGAGATCTTCATAGATTATGTTTAAATCTGATCCTGAGAGTGTAGGATTGTTAGAAGCCATCCTAGTTCTCCTTGGCTGCACGGCTTTGGGAAGTAGTTCACTTGCTTTATTGTGTGAATGAATGTGCAGGGACAGCACCAGAGATTGAGACAACCTCATCTTTTGGTGGAGGTAGCATTGATGAGGGAAGTTGCATTAAAGCAAAGATGGAAGGGGGCCCAGCATTACTGGGGGCTGCAGTCAAATTGTTCTGAATCCACAGCACAGCCATTCTGTCTAAAGAACCTTGGGCCTTGTCCTTATGCCAAAGAACATAAACTGTTTTATAAGGCAGGTCATAAGATGATTTTGGTTTTCCGAAAACTTCTTGAATCAACGAACATGCCAATAAAAAATCCTTGATATTGCTGCCAGGTAGAATAAGAACTTCTAGGCTTTAAAGTGAATTCAAAAAGGGAGTTCATGTTTTTAGGTTTTATCAAACTAGACCTCAGAGCAAACTTCCTTACAAGTTTATTTGCAACACATATGTTAGGACAGCTGCATAAATGTATCTAACAGACACTGCAGGAAACAAAAAAAAATTGTCAGAATTTTCAAATTTCAGCATAGAAATCACTTTTTTATGTGTCTTATTTCTACTGAAAAATAGGTACAATCAGCATAGCCAGTGCTGTGTGATTCCTCCAGCATGCCTTTTAAAAGACAATTGATTTGTGCATGTGCACATCCCTAATCTGATTAGTGAACACCCTAGCCAAATTAATGCAGATTGATTATCCATAAAAAGTGGGTTAATTCAATATGATTCAATAGACACTGGTATAAATGGCTAGTAGATATTTTACCACATGTATGTATAAAGTTGACATATTTTGCTGTTAAATAAAATATAGTGAAAACAAGTATATTGATTAACAATAAAGTTGATTAATCTATTCATTAGTGTAATTTAATTGTCTGTAAAATTAGTTGCTAAACAGTAGGGGCAAAGTCTATTATTATAATTGTGTGTGTTACAGTAAAAGAATGATTTTATTGAGTGTTACACAAATAAATCCAATTTCCCAACTATATGTATTAGAACAAAGGATGGTGTCATTTGCAATTACAGGAAATACTATGAAATTATAACAAACAGCTATTCACATTATCAGCTTAGTTACTTGTCAGACTCACTGTATTGAGCAGTCCATGGTACAGAGCAGCTTAAAGTGAAAGCCACATAAAAGAATTCATTATCAATAGGAAAAAAAGAGGACCTAATTGAGAAATGCCAGCCACTGTTTGCATCCTCAATAGAAGAAAAATGGACTCTATCGCAAAATGCCAACTGTGGCCATGTTCTCCAATTTTCTTTTCGAGGACAGTAAGCAGTAGATTGGATTAAAAAGGAACTGTCGAAGTCATTATCTTTAACTTGCAATAAAAGTTCACTGTGTCCAAATGAAAAATGCCAGATATCATCCCTCCTTTCCTGGACAAAATAGTAGAACCAATTAAAAAAATCCTGGTCTATAAATCTTTTGCATTTTAGGCTTTCAAGGAAAGAGCAACAGAACACTAAGTCATTAAAAAACTGCAATAGCAAAAGAAAATTCTCATGAACTACAAATGAAAAATGAGATGGGAGAAGAGGACATCAAAAAAAATTAAAGATTGGAAATACAGCCACCCTTTGGGTCTGATGTACATATTTGACTAGATTTGTTATTCTTCATACATATGAAATGTTATTTTAGTTCTGGAAGAGAGGAACTTTAAGAAATGTCTGCATCAAAATCTAAAATAATTATTTTGTTCCACTGAGTTTCAAAATAGGAATAGCCATATGCTAAAATTTCATAGACCTAAGAAAAATGTCTAACCCTACCATGTTTGGATTACTTGCACTCTCTCAACTTAAGGAAAAATTACATGTTAAGGATACTTATACTCTTATTCAGGAAAATCCAGAAGCCTTTGCTAACCACAAATTGTAGATGTGACAGTTTCTAAGTAGGGATGTTTTATCAACAGTGCTCATCACACATATTTTCCATTCAAAGAGATTCCTAAAACCAAGCCCTAATATTCTGTTGTTAGGTTAAAAACGGTGTCTATTTTACTTCTGATTGTAATTCGTGCTGGATGGAAGAAACTCCCAGTTTCTGGACATCATTTAGGAGAAGAATGACCAAACTGCATACTCTGAATCATATCCATTGATTCAAGCAGTTTTCACCATGTATTCAGATTTCATGCAGGAACAGGAACATCATGGAGTTTCAGCCCTGTACAGTCGTGCAGCTCCAGAGCAGCTTTGCAGTGTAGCCAGGATCATTCACAGTCAGCTGCTGACTTCAGTTAACAGGGTGGTGTGTTCTGCATGAATCCCATTTTCCACCTCAGGTTGGATACATCCACACGGAGACTTGCCTTTATCACTTTGCAATCTCACTGCTGAGGTGGAAGTCGTAAAAACAGAATTCATCTCTGAAAGAAATGCTGCAAGTTCATTGACTACATGTCATAAAATAAAGGCCACACTTTTCTCTGTGCTCCTCCAAGATCAGCTGGGAAGCAGGCCATTTGCAGAAAATGTGAAAAGGTGAGTGGAAAAATCTGAAAAGGTGAGGGACTGTATCTGAGAAGTTATTCAGTAGATGCTGTGTTTAAAAAAAAAATCACTTTTGTGATCTCAGCAGTTCGCCACTCCCTCTCAGTGAAAACAAAATCTAAGTATGCCTGCAGCTATTCTCTGCCATTCTGCAGCAGAGCAGACAAGGAGAGAATTACAGTTTACTTTTCAGCACATTACATCTCATAATTGATTCCTTGTCTCTGTCCTTTTCTTAAGTAACTATATGTGCACAAATCCGCAAAGGATCTGAGAAACACAGCCACTGAAAGGGAAGGATTGTGCTGGTATGAATTCCTCTAAAGCAATGCCATACCTTTGCTGAACAGATGCTTTCTCCCTTTCCAAGCCTCCAAAACAGCAATTTGGAAATGAACGTTTTGGAGTATCAGCCCTGAGACATCCATTCATGCCACTGCTAACTCACATCATCTCCCACTTGGTGTCAACAAGGCACAGCAACAGCACCAGGTCTTGCCAGTGGTGGGTAGCCACACACTGCTTACACTCCAGCACTCATGACTCTCAGAGCAGCAGCTCTTCACCCTTAAGAGGATAAATGAACAAATAAATAAAGTCTTTCTGTTGGCAATAATTAACCAGAATATCAATTTTCTGTGCAACTGTTATAATATTTTCTTGATAGTTAGGGGTGTTCTTATCCTCATAATTCATTTGGTGATGCTCAGGCATTTATCAGCTAGCATCAAGTTTGTCAGAGTTCAAGAAGCATTTGGACAATGCTCTGAGGCCCATGGTTTGACTCTTGGGGATGTCCTGTGCAAGGCTGGGAGTTGGATTCAATGATTCTTGTTGGTCCCTTCCCTCCTGGGACGTTCTATGATAATGTAAATCCTCTTCAATCAGTTATTGTTGCTATGGGTATTGTGAAATGCTAACTTTGTGAAATAAATAAAGCAGAATAAAAAGCACTTTCCTGGATTGAACAAACATTTCTCACACATGCTATTTTTCTCTTGTTAACATATTTATCTCAATATCTATTTTTAAAACTTAAATTCTCTACAGAAAAACTCATGGACATAAAGGTCTAATATCCTTCTATTAATCTTTTCATACGTTTCTAATGTTGGGTGGGTGGCTTATGTGTAAGAGAGAATTCATGCTGACTTACTCAAAGACTGCTTGTTCCCAGACAGTTCTTTTTTTGATCCACATATACAATAAACACAGAAGAAAGGAATTTTTGAAGTTCAAATTTCTCTCGGAACTGACAGATTCATAAGAAACTGTGGTTCTCAGTTACCTCCCAATTATAATTTATACAATACAAGTCTTTGAAATGAGGACTGAAAAGCGCAGGTATGCTTCATACTAAGAGACTATCATCTTCATTTAATCAATACTACAAAGACAAAAGATCACAAAAACTGCATTCTGCAAATGCCCCTGTATAGTGCTGTGGTAATTTCCATCAGTGGAGGTCATGTTTGTTTGGATAACTGATAATAAGATGGGTTAATATGCATTAGGGGGGAATTTCTTGTTGCTGGGGGAAGGTAGCAGTGTTTTGCTTTCCACAGAATTTCACTTGGTTGCCCAACTAATAATTGATTCAGCTATTAGACTTCACTTTTGTACTTTACTTTCTAACAAATTAAATAATCCTGTTCTTAGATTGTTGCTAGTGGCAGTGATGGTTCAGTCTGCTTCAGAAACATTGTCATGAGCAGAGCTATAAATAGTGGCAGGTTATTTTTTATGAACCTTTACAATGAGTATCATAAATATCTGATGATTTTAATTGAATCTTATTAAGATATTTAATCTCTCCTGATTGCATGGCAAATAATAAAACTGTATCTACTTAACACCTGTGAAAGTCAAAGTAGGTAATTTATTACATAGATTTTAACATTAAGTAAGTGCATGCAGTAGCACCTTGGGGGTTAGGTATTTGAAACACAGTTGTTGCATTTTTTATCTTTTCACCAGCTCAAAAACCTTAGAACAGATATTTCAAACAGCCACAAGGTACAGTATTAGTTAACAACCAAATGAATACCCAAAATATATAAAATGAGATTTTGAACCCATCACATTGATATGCGTCTGTTATATAGCTACTTATCATCAGTAAGTAGTTTATTTAAATATTGCTAATCACTTAGTATTCAATATAAGGGTCCTGTCCTGTCTCAATGCAAAATTAAATTCTTTGAGAGAATGTATTCAGCACAAAGAATTACAACCACTTTCTTATAAGTTTATAAATATCTGTGTTAATATTGAGGAGAAACCAGCATTGCAAATTGCCAGCTATTTTCATCTTGAGCTTTCTCAAATTCACACCATGAAAATACTGGTTATTTTAGATCAGTTATCCACAAAAATAAAAGTTTTGTAAATCAAGTTTGCATAAACCTCAGTCAAGCATAAATTTGAATGCAATTTACTGGATAAAACTCTGGTACTCCTTGCAAATATGGAGAGTAAATATAGCAGATTGACCCTAGCATTTTTCAGATCCATTCTCTGAGAGCCTCTTCTTTCTTGTGCCATCTCTTCCCTATGACCCAGGTATCCATTCCTTTTTCCTGGAACACAAAGTCCATTTCTTTTGTAAAAAGGGCTTAGTTTTCATTTACAAATACTGAAAGAAGAGCTCATTACTTCCTTGCAGGAGAGGAGTACTAACCTGTGTGTAGGAGAGCACATTCCCTCAGCCCTCAAGGTGGTGTCCAGCAGTGAGAACAGACTTGGCTTCTCTCCTGGTAGCCCCAGCACTAATCCTGCGATCTTTCACACTTCAGGCCAAAGGCAGAGGAGCACCCATGTGAAACTCCTGTAGGATTAGGTGCTTACAGAACTGGGGGCTAAGAGCACAGCCTGCCTTGATTGAAGCTTGTTAGGGATTCAAAGTAACATTTTAATGGAGTGCTTCATGATACAGGGATTTAGGGAGTGCTTTCAGTTAACTACCACTTATTTCTTATTCTCTTCTCTAAAATATTCTCTTGGCTCAAGGGGGACATCTCTCTTTGATCACCTGTGCTAGGTGGCTTATATATCAAGCACAGCATAGGTTAATAAATATGATTTCTGAAACTATTGCAAAGTTTCCTGGTGTTTGAAGCCAGAAGGGATCCTCAGATCATCTATACCAGGTCATTAAGGTTTACCAAGGCTTTGTTCTAGACTTAAAGGTGTTCATTAGAACAAAGAATTCTAGACCTCATGAGGTTTAACTATGCTATAGGCAAAGACTGGAACTAATCCCCAGTGCTCTTCCAATGGTAGGAAATTAATTAGGTGAAATATGCCTGGATGAGCTTAGAAAGTAATCTTGATAATAGGTGCTGAGGAAGTAAAAAAAAAATAAATAAAGGTCCAGTTTCAACCTCTAATCCTTGGATTTTGTTACATCTTGATCATTAAAGATAGATAGCTCTCAATTACTGGAAATCTTCTCTTTCTGTAACTACATGTAAAAAGTAATCCCATTGCCTTTTTTTTTTTTTTAACCAACTGAATGCATCAAACTTGGTCTTGCATAGCAAAACTTCTTTTCTAGTGTCAGGATCATTTTTGTAACTCTTTCTTAAATTCTTTCTAGGATTTCTACCTGCCCTGTGGACTATATTTTTGTTGAGATCTTAGAAGAGCCATTTCCAGTACCTTATCTACAAAGGAAATTAAGTTTTGCTGCTTTTGTCTTATGTATGACTTTTGGATCACAATTGTTATGTGACGGCACTGCACCAATTATCTTGGATGATTCCTAAATAGATATTGAAGACACAAACAGATTAAGAATTTTTCCAGGGAAACTTCTCCAGCAATACCTTTAAATTCTATAATGAAGGAAAAAAATACTGTCTTCCTTGCCAGGACAACTGTACTAGTGACAAATGCAACAGCACTAAGCAGCTGACATTTGTAGACACTTTAGAAATCTGCCTACTTTAATACATTTTAGCTCCACATTTTGTCAGTGGATTTCTTGTTTGATATATTCTGGTAATTGTTAACTTTTGAGGGGTTTTTATTACAGTTTTTAGTTGAAGTAGCTTTTCCTGGTGCCTGAATCTTTGATGTCAGCCACATGTTTTTTGACTTCAATATTTGTTAAAAATGTTTATTTACTTGATTTTCCTTATATTATTCACAACTATGAACAATATTTCATAGGTTTTGCTTTTGTTGTGAATGTGTGGACTATTTTTGTGAATTTAAATTTTACTGTGGACTTTCAATGTCATAAGGATTTTGTCCTTTAATGTAAGGTGTTTAGTTGTCCCTTTCTTTTAATGTTAATTGTGTGTTTCATTGTTACTGTTTAAATGGATGCCCTCCTTTCTGTTTCCCACTAAAGGCTGGGGTCAGAATATATTTCTGAAGATTCAGTCTGTCTTTTGAGATCTCTGTGAAAGGGAAAAGTAGAGAGGAGCTGCTGATACTGCCACTGAACTAAAAGTTCAGAAGAAATTCTGAATAAACCTGAAATGAAGCCAAGTTTGAAACACATTCTAAACACATTCATATGCATGTACCAGGCTCCAAGTACTCTGCAGCAGTCTCAGTCTAAGGTCTGGTGCCTTTGTTGTTTTTTTTTTCCTTTGTTTACCACATGTTTACTGGGAGATATAACACCAGGAGCAGAATCTCATTTGATCCCCCATGATAAGCAATATCCAGTTAGGTTGGTGTGTGAAAAGATGGTGTCCCTGGGAAATCTCAGCTGTTTGTTGAAAGTGCCATATTTCAGTATGTGCCATTCTTGCTGAAAATTGAACTTGGCTTTGGTCATATATTTTAAAAAGCTGATCTGAATTTGAATTGCTGGAGGTTTTTCTTTTTGTCCAGGTGAGTCTCATGGGAGTGGGAATTTTGAGATGCTTAGTTCTGTGCTTGGTAGGGCTATACCCTGGAGTCAGTTCAGGGAGTGTCAGTGTCAGTCACACTCTGATTGATGCTGGCATTGGATAACTGCATGTGTACCCAATTTTGATCAGCTTTGAAGCAAAATTAGACACATACTGCATTTGATAATCCTTCTAATCCACTCAGACTTCATGTGAGTGACAAGGCAGCTGTTCAGAGTGTGAGAAGCAAACCTTAAATGGTGATAGAAACTTTCTCCTGCATCTCAGCCTTTGTTCATTCCAGCTTGGATCCTCACCACTGCATTCCAATTTCAATCTTAGTATTTCTAAATTGCAGCCCTTTGCAAATGCCACTTGAAGGAGATATTTGGTCAATGACTCTGTTTTTACAAGCTGGAATTCATCCCTATGTGTACTTCAGCCTCTTCATTCCCACAAGCAATGAAATATTTCTTAAAATAAAAAGATTGAACTCCATCCCTTTGATTCTCAGAAAAGAGTATCTCTCTACAAAGCAATACATATATTTGGCCGCAGGATGGTTCAGTGAGAATCAGATTTCACAGCCTTGACACAAGTTTTCATGTGGGTGTGTAAACTTTATACCACATAGAGTGGTTGTTTCAGTGAATGACTTACTGATTCTGGTTTTTTGCTTTTTATGCTTTGTTAATATCCATATGTTTTATTAAATATTTCAGGCTAAGAACTATTGGAAAGAAAACTTTCAAAAAAGGTATAAGACTTGGGCAGAGTAAAGGGAAATGAGAAGCCTTGAGTTTGTGAAGTCATTTTCACTCTTGTTAAATAGAGAATGCACCGGAGTACAAGACACCTGGTTTCACTTTCATCTACAAGAATTTCACCTATGTGCAATTTCAAACATGGATGTGTTGGTTGTACTGAAAAATCTGTTAGCAAACTGCTTAGAAAATGAAATTGACCTCTTTGTTCCAGTTCATAGATGTGCAAATTTTTTATCCATGCTAAAAGTTACCCATTCAATGTTTAGACACTAGGCCTGTTCTGTCCAGGTGACTTGCAAAAGATCCCAGGTATGCCCTAAGAGCAAAAATCCTTGGCAAGGTAAACAAACAAACAAGAACAGTCTGATTCTGCTTCCTTTTATCCAAAAAGTGTAAATTTCATCAAGTTTAAATTGAATTAAATTAAATTTTAAATAAAACATGTTTGATTAACATAAGGACCTACAGGGAGCTGCTCTAAAATAGGATTTTCATCTTGGTTTTTCATTCGTTCTTCACTTTTGTTAAAACATAATGCGCTAGACAAAGTGTTACCTCTATTAGGGAAACATTATTTAGTTATCAAAGGTAAAATGACTTTTTAAGTCTATAAGTGAAAAGGAAGAGGTTTACATCAGGTGTACTTTTGGTTGTAGAAAGCAGGAATTAAAAAATAGTAGGTGCAGCACTTGTGATTGACATTTTTGCAAACCCACGCAAACTTAAGGTGACAATAAATAAGGACTAGAAATCTAGTTCCACTTTCACACATCTTCACTATATTCATAAGCCAAGTTTCTAAATCTCCAGATTCACATTCATGGCTGTAGGAATAAAATTCAGTATGAAGGTGTTTTTGTCTCAAGTGGGTGATTTTTCTATATCCAATGAAATAATATTATAGAATTTCAAGCCATTGACAAGGAAGGGCTTAACCTACTGATTTAATTGTCAATGAAGAATCAAAATTTATAAAACATTATTAATGCTGAGGTAATGCTTTGAGCATATTGCTGGTCCTTAGAGTTTATGAAATAAAAGCTCTGCCTGTTCAGAAGTTCAGAAAACAGTTAATTATTCTTACTATGTAGAGCAGGTTCCAGATTACATTGTCCAGTTTGAAAAAATATCCTGAATATTAGCATGTTGAATATATTCCTTTTTGCACAATTATTCTGCATTTCATTGAAGTAATGGTAGAGATTCTTTCTCCATCATTAATTAATAAACTTGTTGGAGTTCCCTCTTCCACTTCTCCCTTCATTACCTAACCATGATGGGAATATAGAAAAACATATTCCATTGCACAGAGCCTTACAAACCTGCTCCCATCTTAAGGATTACAACATGGAAATGAGCTATCCATAAATATTAAAAATTATCTGCTTCTCACAGATGTTCCCTCTGCCTATTATCTGCAAAATTTCTGGATCAAGTGTTCAATATGAATATGTTAGTATCCACTAAAGATTGCTTTTGGCAGCATATGTGTTGATATCAGCAGGAAATAAATAGGAAAACATTAAAAGGTATAAAACTTTAAAACAATAGCTTAAAGGTGTTTTATAAACTACAGATGGTTTATATCGTTCAAGTGGATGTCTGGTGTAGAATTAGAAATAGAGAAGACTGGAAGAAAACTTGAAAATGACTGGAAATAATGGGTCTCATGCAATATGTTGTATTTAAAGTAGAGATAAGCAAAATGAAAATTGCTGTTTTTTCTTATACAAATAGTGAGGCCATGCTAGCATTTGTGAATAAGAGTGGTCCCCCATTTTTTAAATATAAATTTCTGTGGAATGAAACTTGTCACTCTGGACCCGCTCCAAAAAGGTGATGCTTTCAACACAAGATTGATCTTTTTTCTGGGTTTACTCATAAGTCTCAGGCATTGAAATTACATAAAGTAGAACTGCCAATATCTATAAATGGAATGGGAGCTGGATGAAGCAAACTTCTTTTTGTCAAATTATTAGTAGTCTCTGTAACAGCAGTGCTACTCTCTGTCTCTAAGATTAACAAAATCAGTGAAGTGTCTTTGCTGCAGAACCATTTGAAAGTGTTCATGGATAAACTTGCACTGAGCTTACATCTTGCAACATTCCTCCTAAAACACCCCAGCACTGTGAACTCATCACATTGCAGGCAGTGAGAATGAGGAAGGAATTAACAGACAGAGAAAAAGAATATCACTAAAAAAGCAAACAAGTGGTGTTTAGCAGGCTGGTGTGAGCAGGATGGGAGGGCTGAGCAGGCACAGTGTGGATAAATGACAGCCAGAAGTTACAAAACAAAACATACAGAGCAGGCACTGTTAATAATTTAAGAAAATATTGCGTGATAGTGAGACATTTCACTCTGACAAAACCTAACTGGGGCTCCAACGTAAAAAACAAAAAGTTCATTTTGGTTGTTTTTTGGTTTTTGGGTTTTTTCAGTGATTAAGAAAAGATATCCACGTGTTTGTGCAGTAAACCTCTGCCATCTATCTAGACAATAAAGAGCCTCATTTCATGATAAAATTGCAACAGTGATAATTACTATCTTGTAACTTTTCCTTTCCCTATTTTCATTTATTTTCTGTAAACTGCTGCTTATGACAGCTGCTTTGCTTCACTGTATTAGTGAGGGATGTGCAGTGTGTGGTCTGCAGTTTGTATACAATGAGGCTGCTAAAGAGGCTCTGCAGAGAGGTGCAATGACTGATAGCATGGATATTGATCATCACCGAACTTCACAGAACCACAGAACAAGCTGTGCTGGAAGGGACCCCCAAGGATCAGAGTCCAGCCCCGGGCCCTGCACAGCACCGTCCCCAAGAGCCACATCATGCACCTGAAACTGTGTCCAAATGCTTCTTGAGCTCTGTCAGGCAGTTTGTGCTGGGATTTAATGTGGACTCTGCACCCTAGACACAGATATTTTTTTCTGCATTTAAAAGGTCAAATACCATTTCTATAGAAGGTCTAAATGAAGTCTGTACACAGAGTGCAGTAGCCACCCTGCTGTCCTCAAGGACCTGGCACTTGTATGGAACTTGTAGAGACCACACTTGTCTGCTGAGTGCTCCTCCAGTGCAAAAAAAAATACTAGAATCCAAGCTGTGGATTTTGATATTTTATAAGTAGTTGCCTGAGACTTCTGAGCAAGGTTTTTTCCATTTATTCAGCGTTCTTTGAAACCAACCTTGCAAGCAGAGGCAGCTGAGGTGTCTCAGTGGTGGTTACATTAGCAGTACTGAATGCATTCACCTCAGTAAAACTCCTCTAGCAGCTGCACTGAGGGAAAATTCCCTTTAATGGCTGACGATAAGTCATGTCTCCCAATCACCAGTTCCTACAGAAGAGACAAGAGTTTACTTTCCTCTCTTTACCAAAATATTCTGCTCTAACTAAATATGACATTTAGTCAGCCTTTTGTATGTGCCAGGGAAGATTGTTTTGATCCAGAGTGTATTTCCAGTGTAAGAGCATGGCCAGTGTCACTCATTCATGTGCCACTGAAGTCTCACTGTGCCAAAAAAATATCCCTTACCTTTTGTCTAAGAGTTACTGCCTACTGGGAGCCAGTCTCACCATCAGACCACTTTTCAAATACTCTGCTCTCTACCCACCTTCCTACATCAATGGTTTCACCAGCTTGCAGAATCACTTGAAAAAAACAAAAAGGAGTCTATACTAATAGCATATATGATATAAAATATCGAGTCCTTACACTCTGGTAAGTGGCTGCTGGGACAATGTTTTCAGACTGAAGCACCTTACCCAAGGCTTGGTCACAGAAATGCCAGAAAGTAACCAAGCTGCACACACAATACAAGAGCAATTGTTGCTTAGACATTAACAACCACAAAGGCTCAGTTCCAATCTAAATGTTCAAATAAATATCCCTAAATTAGGAATTCTGTTGTAGGTGTTTAATAGAGACACATTGAGATATACATAGGGGTATATAGGACACTAATCTGCTTCTAGAAGACAACCAAAATTACAGCTTCGAAGAAACAAAAGCAACCAAAGCATTTTATCTTTAGTTATGCTTTGGACAGGTGATATAATTTCAAAGGTGAAGTTGTTATTTACAAGAATCTGTGTCCAAATGGTAGGTTTACTAAATTTCACTGGTAGAAACAGTACAAGCAAAAAATGTGTTTGTCAGTTTAAGGCTTTTGAAAATGTTCTCCAGAGAAAGACTTTTGGGTCAGGTTAGTCAGGCAAAGCAGTCAGTGGATTTGATAGAAAAATTCTAAATTCCATGTTTTATCATTGGGAAAAAACAACCCCAAACAAGCTCACAGTATTTGAGGATAAGACAAAGGTGCAAATGGAAGACAAAGAAAAGGAGTTTAGTTTTTAAAATATTGTAAAAATATTGTTAGTACTGCCTTGAAAATTACTTTAGGGGGAAGTGCCCCACACTTTCTTTTTAAAATCCTAGATTATTTTGCTGTGACAATATACCACAAGTCAGGTGCTTTCTAGAGATTCCCTATTCCAGTGTCCCAGCAGCCCAGACAAATAAACCTAGAAGAGAGCCGTGATTGCTTGATGGTTTGTATTTCTGCATTCCCTGTAGAAGGAAAACCATGGTGCAGTACATGGACAATGGTCTATGTCTAGGTCTCAGTCCCCTTTGCAATCAAAACACAGCTGGAATATCAGGACCCAGAAATTTCTGAGCTATCTCTGCAGCGCAGTTTAGGCTGAGTCAAGCAGCAACACTTAAAATTATTTTTGTATATTCATGACTTTTGCATAATCCATGAGTGACAAAAGTCACAGAATACTACACTTAAAGTTGCATAATATGCTTTGTTTTTTCATGCTACTCA
Source organism: Catharus ustulatus (assembly GCF_009819885.2). Taxonomy (NCBI): domain Eukaryota; kingdom Metazoa; phylum Chordata; class Aves; order Passeriformes; family Turdidae; genus Catharus; species Catharus ustulatus. The sequence continues at coordinate 13,533,526 of NC_046229.1, read as the reverse complement.
AAAATCAGAATTCTCTACATGCAATTGAACTATAAGTATATGGCACAGAAAAGTCAAGTCAAGATATGCAATAGGCTGGTCAAAGCCTGTGATCTTTGGAACAACATTAATTTTATATTATTACTTACATTTTCAAAATGCTGAATGAAAAAGACGAGTTAACAAAAAGTCATGTACAAGTGATGCCTGGATACCTCACATTATTTCATTCTCTTAGTAATGCAGTGTTTTCAGCCAATTCAAAGCATCATAGTAAATTCACTGAAAGGTTTTCCATGGACTTCATTCTAAGGCTTATGGATGTATTGTTTCAATGGAAATTAATACTCTATTATGCTTGGCTTTTTTCTTTAATCATCTGGGCTTCTGTTTTCTAACTGCAATTTCTACAACCCCAGAACTGTGGCTCCTTAAACATTGCAAAGTACGTAATTTAAAAAAACAAGTAAAAGGCTTTCATTTAAGTAGCAAAAAGGATAGAGGGATCTATTCCTATGACAAGAATGAGTGGAGGATGCAGACAATGTAGACTGACCTTGCTTATTCAATATGTAGTTGAAGCATAGACCTGTAGACAAAGAACTAAAGTATCTTATGGTAAATGCCTCTGTTCTGGGATTGTTTTTTACTGTCAGTCATTATTTTTCTTTTTTTAGCTTCAAGGCATCTTCTGCCTTCAGGCACTTAAGAGAGAATCTTGATGTCCCAGAATCTGTGACCATCATTGACTTCACTATCGCACAAAGCAAGGCTTAAAACATAACACACGTATTTTCTCATACAGCTTTTGATTCATACTTTAAAACAAAGCTCCCTCTTATTTATTGATTGTTAGGACTTTTGGGGACAGATTATCAACGTTTTGCCTGCCTGCAGCACTGCTTTAGCAGAATAAAGGACAAGGAAATCACTCCCTGTTAAACTGTAGGGCAAGGAGCCATCAGAGCTGTGTTTACCTCCGAACTGAGCCTGTTTTCAGTGTCATTACCATCCTTGCAGTCAGTGAGGGGATATGGATGCCTCCACAGATCCATTCACATCCAGAGGATGCAATCTGAAGCACTTGATAACGTCTCATCTACTCACTGTGATTTTAGTGGCACACTGTGGCAAATTGCTAATTTAGGAGCCTGAAGTTTAAGCTAATACCTACCTATGTTTAGGATGATGAGACATGAGGGAGAAAGCATCATAAAACATTCACTGCAAAAGTCTTTTCAGAGCAATTGCAGTCACTGCCATTTGAAACAGCCCAGGATGCTGCCCAAGCTAAAGCATTTCATCCCTCAGCCAGATTCAGGAGAACATTTTAAAATTTCAATATCCTGGAGCACAAATGAAGAATTTATCACATGATTGTAATTTGATCCTATCTCATTTATGAAGAGGGTAGCATTTCTTTTGAAAATATCACAAAACTTTCGTGCAAAGTTTTCCAAAAGTTTCCAATTGAGTTCATTCACTTTTAGTCTTATTAAAACCTTGCCAAAAATAGTTCAGTGTACGTTGTAGTACCATGAAATCTGATAAATCTCATTGTCATGATATTTTAACAGTGCTATGAAGACAGAGTAGGAACATTTGTGATTATTAAATTGTGTTATTTTTGAAGGCGTTCTGGATAACATTTACGAATGTTACAGAACTGCATCAAATCAAAACACCCTCGAGCTGAAAAATTGATTTCCTTGGAGCTACTGCACAGAAACATGAGACTATAGCATATTAAATGTTGACTTTAATGTATTAGACTGTTTTGTAGGGCTTCAGAGGATTCTGATAATAGCTGATGTTTCCTTACAAATGCATTCAGATTTTTAAAATGGAACATTTTAAATGTGATTTTTCATCTGTATTGTAATCAAAGATTTCTTGTGTTCTTCAAGATAAAGTACCCAAAGAGCATTTCACTGTCAAAACACAAATTATAACATCCCATGTCCCACGTACAACAAACCCATCAATTTCACAGTTTTTTATTAATGCACATTTCAGAAAACATAGATAGTAACAGGCATTTCAGTAGCTTCAGAATCAATTTGAAATTTATATTAATTGGACAAATGCTTTACATTCCTTTTATGTAAGTGATACTTTTTTCCTGGATAAAGATGGAATAAAGTATGTCTTAAAATACTGTGATTAGATGTAAATTCAAGAGTTGAGCTAATTTCTGTCTCCTGATTCAGAAGATACCATGTTAAGCAGACTTAAAGTAAGATCATTTTAGTGCTGCTTTTGCAGACTGAAGCAGAATGTGAGATTGCTGAACTGTGAGCTTGCCAAGGAGCCTGAAAATTAGAACTGCTAATTCAGTGGGAAGTTGCCCCCCTCAATTTTGGAATTCCAGACAAAAATAATAGGGTTTGACTTTAAAAACTGATCTTATAATGTGAGAGAAATTGACACCACCTCAGTCAAAATACTTTGGATAGCTTGATAAGTTCATTTCATCTTCAACATTTCTAATTTTCCATTTTTATTTTGATACAATATATTTCTATTTTTAAAAAAAGAGAGAAGAGAAAAAAAAGAAAAAAAAAAAGTGAGCTATTAGGTTGCTTCAGTTTTCCCCTGAGTAAATTTATGTACATTTGTGTAAGGACAGCAAGAAGTTTGATCTTTAAAAAATGCAGAGCAGACAAAACCATCACAGAGCTCTACTGACAGATTTTTTTTTCTAATCCTATAATAAATTGTCAAATGTTCTTTTTCACTGCTATAGAAATGATGATATAAAAGATGACTACATTTCATCAGAAGGAGGTAGATGGTGCTGAACACTCAGTCTGAAGAACACTCAGTAGATTAAGATATATACTTTGTGATGAATACATTTGTAAAAATAATATTACATTATCTGGGCTTTTCCCATGCTGTTTAGAGAGCAACCTGATATTTTTAAGTAGTAATCTTCAGCAAGACAATTCTACTCAATTTCTGAACACACAGTTTCTGATATCAGAATCCCAGAGTTGCATTAATAACCCAAATGGAAAGAAAAGCTGGTTCTTCCATAGTAATAAAAAAAAAATTTCACATTTAGTGCATTTAGTGAATTTAACAGTACTGTCTTTAAATTATGCCCTTAAAAATAATCTAAACTCATACATGTCCAAAATTATTTTTTAATTAAATTCAGAAAAAGGAGAGGCATTACTTACAAATTTCTATTCCATCTCCAGCTGGATTCATCCCAAGACATTGTGATATATAGCTGCTGTCCCAATGACATTTTCAAAACCAGGTTTTTTATAACCACTTAAACCTAAACATCTGTTCATCAGCCAGTATGGAACAGCGTCCTTGACTTGTTTTGTGGCAAACAAAAACATTGGGGTCACCTGCATACATTGAAGAGGGAAGCACAGACCTTTGCTTTGGTCCTTTCACAGATGCATTGACAAAGTTTTGTGTGCAATATACAGATCAAGAACAGCAGAAACACATCAGAGAACATCATTCCCTCTCCCTTTGCAGCATTTCCTCCTGTGGAACAAGATACCTGTCGTGCCTGGATTCCTCTTGCCTCACTGAATTTTGATATATTTTAGCAGGATAATAAGGCAGCAGATTTGGCTAGAAAGACAAACACACTTGCAAATGTGTGGCTCTGTTGAACTGATATAATTCCTGAGACTGCCACATCTTTTTCTTTCAAAATGTGAAAGAAGACATATGATACTCTATATAAATGAGTGTAAAGGCTAATAACAGTCATATTATATGGTGGTGAAATTGATCATGTAAGAAATTATATAGCATGACCAAAAATCTTGCAAATAATTTTTCATTCATCCTAGCCTCCTGCTCTGGCCCCTGTGTTAACCCAGTTCCCTCGGGACTTATTGTTAGATTGCAACTTCTTAGCACTTTAAAGTTACTTTTAAAAACAAATCAGTGTCTTTCTCTGCCTTTTCCACAAACCTGAAATCTTGAAAAAATGTGTGAATATTCAAGGCCAGAAGCAGATTATGCTGAGATGATCTAAAGTCTCTTTATCTAAAAATCCTGCATGTTTAAAATGGCATCTTTCCACCTCTGAAAAGGATCATTACCAGGACTTCACTGGGTATATTGCACTCTGAAAGTGCATTTTTGATGCACAGAAGTTATTTCAGATTTCATTTAGTGTCTTTTTTTGTGACTACTTCCTTACCCTGAATAAAAGTCGAACAATTACAACTTTGATATTAGGGGTCAGGAACTTTAAAAATGTGCTTCAATTTAAATTAAAGTAGCAAGTTCCTTCTCCCTAACACAGTAGTGAGAAACTTTTATCATTATGTTTTATAGGGTTTTATTGCATTTTTAAGTACGGTGTTAATTTTTCTCCTTCAGAAGAGGTACACGCCAAAAAAATATTTTGTGTCACTAAAAGACTCCATATTACAAGAAAAATTATAGTTTTTGTACTATTGATGTCCTCATGATAAATTGTGAAGGGATTCATTTGATTACTACTGTCCCATTCTCTGTATTTAATACTTATACTCCTCTCAATGCTATTTTCTGAAATAGAGCTCAGAAATGAGTGGTGATTTAATGGTATTTAATGATATTTCATAATTTTCCATCATTCATTCTGGATATTTGAAGATTATGACAAGAAATAATTACATAGCCCGTTTAAAAAGAAGTAGTCCAAATGGAGAGAAATACATGAGGCTACCTACATGCAGATTCTTAAGAAGCTGCTGATAACTAACATAAAGTTTATTATTGAAGGATTCTATGACACCACACCCTGAAGACAGAAAATATTATCCCTACATTAGCTTTAAAATCACAGAATCATTTGGGTTGGAAAAGACCCCTATGACCACAAACCAAGAACCCAGGGCAGCTGGACCCTTTAAACATCTCCAGAGATGGTGACCCAGCCACTTCCCTGGGCAGCCTGTTCCAGTGCCTTGCAGCCTTTTGGTGAGGAAATTTTACCTTATATCAAATCTAAACCTCCTGTGGTGCAGCTTGAGGCCATTTTCTTTTTCCTATCACTTGTTACCTGGAAGAGGCCAACCCCACCTGGCTGCAGCCTCCTGCCAGGAGTTGCAGAGGGGAATAAGGTCCCTCCTGAGCCTCCTCTTCTCCAGGCTGAACACCCCCAGCTCCCCCAGCTGCTCCTCATGGGATTTGTGCTCCAGACCTTCCCCAATTCCTCCCTGGACATGTTCTGGCTCCTCAAAGTCTGTCTGGTAGTGAGGGCCCAGAACTGATGACAGGATTTGGGGTGTGGCCTCACCAGTGCCAAATATAAAATCATTTCCTTTGGGAAATATCTGTCCCTTTGCAGTGGAGCTGGTATTTAATACAAGAATTTCTCAAAACATGATGTCTGATAGAATATCTGAGAGTAGAGATATTAACATTCCTAGTATCAAGATTTCCATATTAAATATGACATTTAAGAAAAAATTCCATTCTGTGTTACCATGAAATCAAGACAAGGAAGGAGAAACACAAAAGTAGGAGAGAGAAAATTATTAAGAACCACAAAATGGCAGTTACTCAAAATAGTTGGAAAATTCCCGTGGGTCATAATGATTCAATGTCTTTATCTGTTTAAATCAGGAACTATACTTCAATTTCTCAGTCTCACATGAGTCATGTCACTGCTGTATATCATATATTCTGGTCCCAGTATAGGGCCAGAAAAAGAAAGTCTTTTTTTCTATTTATGGCTGATACATTTAAATTCATGTAACTTCACACTTTGTGTTAATGTAGGACTGTTTCCTACTGAAGAATTTCAAGCAAGGTCTATGCAGGTTTATACTCAATAAAATGTAACTCAGAAGTTTATCTTAGAAATGGGTGACCTGACCTTTACATTGGTGGTCATATGTCTAAAAATTGCACAACAACTTAATGACTTCAATTTAAAGTCTGTAACCAGTGGTGCAAAAAGCACAGAAGCAAAGAGCCTGTGGAATGCTGTATAGGACAATATCAACCTAAAGAGAAAGGCTGAAAGTGAAAGAACAGTCAAAGCTGAAAGCTTATCCACAAACCCAATTATGAGAGAAGGGGAAGAATTTTTAAAAGGAAGAGAAAAAATATTTTAAAAAGACAGATGGACTTATGGAGTTCAGTTGGCTAATTTTCTACCTGACTGCCTGGGTGAAAAACAGAGATGTACTGACCTTGTCCATCTGTATTTCTGAGAAACTCAAATTGTCAATCTGCTTCAGTTAACCAAAAAGCCTCCATTGAATAGTTACTAACTGAACCCTAATCACTCATAAAATGTTTCTTAGCATTACAAAAAGGTCAGAATAGTTCCTTGCAGGTGTGTTCTACTATTCATCCTGAAAACATCACTTTCCAATATCAGATGGCTGAATGGCTCTAGATAAAATAAGGGCAGAATCTAAATTGCCACTAAAAGCTTACAGTAAATCTTTTCCTTATTTCCCCACAAATTTCCAAAGAGCTTTGTACCTCACTGACTTGTTTTTCATTTTCCCCTTTTTCTTCCTACTTCTGGCCAGCCAGGGCCACGGTACAAATATGAACATCTTGACATCAAAGGTTGTTTTTTAGATTATAATAATTCAAATAAATGAAGCCGTCAGCTTCTCTCGACTATGACTTTCTAATCTCACTAGAAAAGAGAATTACTAAAAATTACCAGAGGCATCCAAAGGAAGGACACAAGGATGGTGAAGGGTCTGGAAAGAGAAGCTGTATGAGGAGCAGCTGGGGTCACTGGGTTTGTTCAGCCTGGAGGAGACTGAGGGGAGCCTCACTGCAGTTACAGCTTCCTTGTGAGGGGAAGAGCAGGTACAAGCATCAATCTCTCTCCTCCTGTGACCACTGACAGGACCAAAGGGAGTGGCCTGAGTTGTGTCAGAGGAGGATTAGGTCAGATATTATTTTACCACAATAAATTAAAACTTACTTACAGTAATTTCACGACCATAAGGCGCACCAGACTATAAGGCGCACCTCCCCGAGTCGGCAAATTTCACAACTTTGTAGATCAGATAAGGCGCACCGGACTATAAGGCGCACTTTTTTTTTGCAGCGAGGCTCCACCCCCAGCTCCCCCTGCGCGGTTGCTGGCCAAGGCCCCGCCTCAACCCGGCAGCCACAGGGCCCTGCTGGCTCCCCCTGCGGCTGCGGCTCACACTTCCAGGTTGGAAAATTTCCGAACTTTTGCCCATATATAAGGTGCACTTCCAGGTTTGGGCAAAAATTTTAGTCAAAAGGGTGCACCTTATAGCCGTGAAATTACCGTACTTGTTATCAATATTTAAAATAATTTAAGTTACTCCATCCTTTAAAAGTGCTAATAATGGTTTGTGTAATGTTAAGCTTAATAGTATCTCTTCCTCCAATGAATACAGTGCCTGAATGGGATTGACAGACCGACTGCAGTAAATGAAAATTACTGTAGAGGGACTGGAGGAACGTTGCACCTAATATTCTACACAAAGTTCTCTGATGCTTTTCCATTCCTCTTAATCTAATTATCATCTGGAAATGTCCATTTCTGAGACTGAGCAAGGTCCTGAAAGTGTTATTTTCTAGAGTTGCTAGTTTATGAAGTAGCAATAGAGGATGGACACATGGACTCAGTTTCACATTGGACTCATATTTCCAGGTTCGTTTGTGAGTTTTTTCCTTTTAAGATATAGTTGCATGAATAAATTTTCCATGTGAAAATTTCTTTCTACAGCTAAATTTTACAAACCCCTTGTTAAGTATTTGCAGCGTTTTAATGTCATTTGTGAAGAAATCAAACACCTATGAAGAGCTTACTTTTGCTTCAGTTGATGCAGGTGACCCTAATTTTAGTCACAAGATTGGTGGTTTATAGAACAGCTGCCAAAGAGGTTTTTCTGAATCTCAGACTGGTTTGGGACTGGCAGTGGGAGGAGTCAGATCTTCCTCATTGCTGCTTATTCCCAAACTCCATGGGAGTGGAACCTCCTAATTTATGATGAGAAAAGGTACTGGAAATGTGTTATAGCACCTTTGAAGGCAGCACTTCACATCTTCATAAGAGAGAGCTGAAATCGTCAGTCATTTATGGTAGACATAAACCAATTATATTATCCTGAAGTAAACACCTACATCATCAAAATTCTTAACCTCCAACAGCTTTTGAAGGCACAGACTTTTCTATTTTTTAAAAAAAATATGTATAGTGGAGATTTTTTTCCAATTTAGTTCAAGCAAATGAAAAAAAGAAAGAAAAATATCCATGAATATCAAGACACACTCAGCCTCAGTAAATCTCCATGACTTACTGAATAAGGCAAAAGGTGTGTCTGGTGTTTTTCTAGCAGTTTTAGTCCTGGAGGTTTTAGCATCCTCTGAACCTCTCAGTTATTCCAGAAAAGCTAACAGTATTGGGATCATTCTTTTACCATTCCTCAACTTGCCCCTGTTCTCAGTGTCCCAAACTGCCAATGCTTGCTTGCTGTGCCTTAAATTGTCACGTGAATTCCCCTGGTAATCCAAGTATTAGCCATATACTGATCACTCCTGCTTTATTCCTCTGAGCCATTTATATCTTGGATATTTTAAAAGGTTGGGAACAGCCTTGTTCCAGCTGCTACTGCTCACGTTCACACGTTGTTTATTTTCTACTGTGCTTTCCTGTTCGGGATTCTTGACCATTTGTTGGGCTGAAGGACAGCTCTTTGTATCTTGGCCACCCATGAAGCTGTTCCCTGGTGTTTTGCTTAAATAGAATTGTTCTGACTAAAGTATTGCCATTGGTTTCTTTTTCTCCCAGAGGAAACCTACTTTTTTGTTATTGTTTTTGTTTTTTATTTTATTAGATGCTTTCAAAACCTGATATATATCTTTTAACTTCTCTTAACTTCCAACTGTAAGATTCTCTGTCTTTTTTGTGCTCTATTTTGCTTAAGTAATTTTTTTATCAAATTTCACCAGTTCTGTGCATGTTCTGTGGCATTTCAAAAGGAGCTAATGTACCAAAAGAGTAGAAATGTCACCTTCATCCAAAAGTAAATGACTGTTCCTGTTGTTGCTGCTCTATTTGACATTTTTGGCAGCATGATAGTTAACATTACTGATAAAAACGGGGGATTTGGATGGCCATGGCCATGTTATTCCTTATCATGTGTTCTTAATACAGAAGTGATGAGGTCCACAGTGCCTAAACCTAGGAAATGGACTTTTGAGAAATGTAGTCTTGCATATAATGTTGTGCTTCCAACTGAGAAAATGCAACTGCACTGTGCTGAAAAGTGGGCAACCTACTGTGTGTCTGAGACAGGCAGTGCAGCAGCAGTAAATTCCATCGTGCTTACTGTATGGCCACATTTATAGATTCTCACAATTTATCACATATTATAAGCCAATGTTTGCCTTGTCTCCTAGGAAAGACTTCAAAGAAAAAAAACCAGTCAGAATATTCTGAGATTTAACATGTTTTTCTTCTTTCATTTCTCCCTTTCTTTCCATTTGGTCTATCTCTACTTGTGGCAAGCATGACTGATCTGTTTTAATAAGGGCAATAGCATTTTGCTCAGTACAGGCAGATGATTTAAACTGAGACCATTTGGGAATTCTTAGTCCTAAAATGACTGTGGCTTATCACAGCTTACTGTAATGTAGAAGGAAAGAAAGTATCATCATTGCTGTTAATTCTTGTGGTAGTGAACTGTGAGTTCTTTGAGCATCTTTTCCTAAAGACTTGAAACTGGCTGATGGCCATTTCTGGAAAACACTTTGAATTTAACTTCTCAAGAAGGGATTTTGTTTCCCCTTTCTTATTTTGTTACATATATTTGAATTATTTAGAACAGAAATTAAACTTAAAACCACCACAACATAATGAATATAAATGTTAAAGCATCAGCATATTTAGTACAAAAATGTGCTATAAAATAATATTAGATGATTTATTTGGAGTTACAAACTCAGAAATACAGTAGTAATGCTGATAACAGTGAGATTTTTAGTTCTGCTCATTGAAAAAGGAGTCTTGTGCATTTGGATAGTGTTTTCACCAGCACTCCTTCAGATTCCCAATAGTTATAGAACTTACAGGCTGATTTCAGTCATGTTTAAGAAAGGGACAATCTTTCAAAGTTCCTACTAGTATAAAAGTAAGCAAGACCCACATTATTCCTCTGTAGGAAAAGTTGCTGTATTTGGTGTTCTGACAAAACCAGTGACACCCTGATAGGCACATGTTTAGCTTCAAGTGAAGAGAAAGGTAGCTTGCCTCCAGTCTAACCAATAAAGAGGGAATCCCGAGTATTGACAGAGAGGATGGCTTTGAACAGATGATCTGAATATGGAAAATACAAAGTCACTGAAAAATGTAAGATGTCTGTAAGAAAAGAGACACCATTGGTCCTACAGCTTATTGAATATTAAATAACTCTATCCATTCCATTTTTTTTCTTTTTTCTTTTTTTTTTCTCCCATTAGTAAAAACCATGTTTGCAGAAGTCCACTTATTTGTTTTGGCTATAGCTAAGTACCAAATGGACTCAGCAAATACACTTCAACCATCCTGGGCAAAAACAATTTGATACCTCCTTTGGATGTTCTTTAAAATCCATCAACTAAGTAGCAAAACTGAACAATCAATAGTGATAGGTACCACGATCAAGTAAAAGTTACTCTAGTGACCCATGGAAAGATTTTTTAATAACAGTGTCTGTTATGAGCCATGTGTGTCTAGGAGGGTACACAAAGTGCAATAGGGACTTAGATATTCTGTGTGGGGTTTGGAACTCTATCAGATGCCAGTTCTTACAGATTATAGCTAAATGTATGCACTGAAGCTTTTTAAAGCATTATGTAAAAATAAATTAAACAGTTGTCTAACTCCCATGAAAGAGAATGTTAATTGATCATCCAAATTCCCTGTGTAATTTTTGAAAACATCAAAGCCATTCCTATTTATTAAAAAAAAGTACAATGATATCTACAAAGTACAGCTGTTTGAATTCTAATAGCACATGGGCCTAAAGTGAGCAGAATTTGGTTAAGTACAGGACAAGTATGATTTTTTTTATAAAACAGAAAGAATTTTTATTTCATTTAAATGTCAGAGGAAAAATAGTTCTGAAGTATATTGATGCTGTCATAAATTAAGGCCAGGAACCAGGCAATCAATTCACTAGATATTTACATTTTCATTTGAATTCAAACTACAAGAATCGTACATATAGTGACAAAAAACCCAACCAGAGCCCACTCGCTCTTTTCATTAAAAGCCTAGTCATGTTATCTGGCTTAATATAGATTTCCTGTAGCTATTTCTCACTGGTTTCACATACAGTTTTCCTTGAGTAATCTGCCAGACTGCTGAGAGCTCTGGAGTCAGTTTTGCAGTAAATTCTAATCAGAACCATGTCAAGGGCTGAATCTTATTGCACTTCCCTTTCCTTGAATTAATGGAGGAAAAGAAGTGGTTCATGGTTAGTCTGTGAAAGGTACAAGATTCCACAGGCTAATTTCATTACAATCTGAATCAGCCTGGTGCCACTCTTCCTTCAGATTTTTCCTCTAACTATTAAATTTAAATGCAGTAAAGCTTACTTCTTTTTCTTTTCTCTGTTCCTTACTTCAACCTTCATTCTCTCACAGAGGAGACACTTAGGAAATGAAGGAAAATGTGTTTTCTTTTGTCGTATACAGAAGGTCTGGCATCCAGAATTTTAGTTGATTTGGGACAGTGAAAGAATACTAAAATTAGAGGTTAAAAAATCTCAGGAGATATTTTAAGGTAAACAGAAAAGGAGTGGGAAATGGGGAAATATGGCAGTGAAATATTAGAACTGAGAATAGAAAAGGAAAGGTTGATGGAAGACACAAAAAGACATGAAACAGAACTTAAATGTGAGAGAAGAAAGGAATATGAAGAAAAGGCAAAATCTGGAGGAAGAAGAAACAAAGGTTTAATGAATCATGTTATTTAATCAAACAACCATTCCAAACATTCTTGGAAGCTGCTGGACAATTCAGCATTTGATTTGTAATGCTTCACAGGTCTGAGCCCCAGTGAAATATCAGTTATTCAAGGGGCAGCAAGGGTTTAGATGTGCAACAAGGAAATAAATAAGAGAAGGCATTATAACCATTCTGAGCTATTTTTTGTCAACCAGCATTCTGGGAGGAAAAACTAAAAGGTTTAAAGAATTTTGTTTCCAATTATATTGGAAAATTCTTGTACATAGTCCCCCTCCCTCTGAAAACTCCAGATGAGACTGAGGCAAATATGTTCCATCTTATCAAAAGAAAACACAATTAACAGTGGGTTGAAGGACTTGAAGTAGAACTCAGGTGTAATGAGAAAAATGGATTGTGGAGAAAAATGGATTGTGAAGAAAAAAGAAAAAAAAGAAAATAATTTAATGCATTTTTAATAAGAAAAATGAAATATGAGAAAAATTCAGTGGTTTATTGTACCACATAATATATATGAAATTGGCTGGAACCATAAAAGCATAGGATCTTGAAGAACTAATTCAATAAAGGCCTTGGAGAACTTGAAATTTTATAAACAGCTATTCAGAATTACTGGAAACTTAGAAAAGTCTCTAAAACCACAAATGGCTGAAAGGAGAAGCCATGCACAGGCTAGAGATTAGCACAGATATAACAGCAGAAATGAGGAAACAGTATAAGTTCATATTTGGTTTATTGTATGTAAGATTTGGTGCCAAATAGTTACAATAAAATGCAGAATGTTTAAATGCAGTATATAAACTTGAGAAGTTGAGAACGTGAGGCAACATTTACTATGTTCTTTTTTGTATGTAGTAAATTACAATTCTGCAGTCCTAGCAGAGCACATGCAGTCACTTCTAAAAATATTTTAGTACTTTTATACGCTCAGTATTGTGCATAATTGCCTCTGTGAAAAGAATTACACATATATTTGCTAATAAAGCAAAAGCCACTTCTACTCCAAGACATATAAAAGAAATGTTGCCAACCTAATGCTTATGCCACAGTCTCATTGAAGGGTCTGTATCTATCCATGACATTGCAGTGATTTATATTAAATTGGTGTGTTTTGTTCAGAATCCTATTTTGTAATTTGTATTTGGTCAGTGCAAGCAGCAGAGCAGGACAGAGCAACAGGAATTTGCAGTTTTCCTTCAACTCTTCCTGCTTTGAGCCTGCCTTGTGCCTGGCTCTGTGCTTACCTGTCTGACAGGCACAGGAAAGGAGGAGTCAGGATTTGGATGCTCACTGTTCCATGGAAGGTCTTTTCCCCCAGTTCCTATCCTTAGAGTTTTCTGTAGGAATTCTGAGGAAGATTGTTGTAAAGCAGGGTAGGACACAGAGTGAGAATCATCTGCAATTATCCTGAGTTGCATTGCAATTATTTTGAAAAGTATGTCAACAGTCATTCCACTGAACACGTTTATAAGAATTGCCAAGTGAAAAAGTAAAACCAAGCAATGTGAACTTACTCTGGTGACTTTAAAAGTGGATTCTTAGGCTTCTACTTATGTAGGGTGGCCTAGTACTAAAAATTCAATGTTGAAAAAACTAAGTACAGCTCAGAAACAAACTGGGAAAGCTTGCATAAACGTTTATTTTTTCCAATTCAGGACCCAGCAGAAGAGCAAAAAAAAAGCATCTCAGATCTGATAAACTTTTGCTTCTCTTCTTTTTTTCCCCATTGTTTTCCCTACCTGTACTAAAAAAAAAAAAAAAAAAAAAAAAAAAAAACAAAAAAAAAACCACTTCACATCTATCCAGAAAAGAACACAAAATAAGAGACATTAGAGTTTTCTAGCAGCACTCAGATTTCAGCTAAATTGATGGCAATAAATATTTTGGTCTTTGCTTGAGGAGTAAGAACACAATACTAAGAACATGATTCTTTTAGTAGCAGCAGAATGACCCAGAAGCTGTAGGATGTTCTTACAATGTCATCCTACAAGGTATAAAGTACCAGAAATACAATGATTGCAGAGAAGAGAAGGAGTTGGCACCATATTAAGGAGTTTTTCCATAAATAAAAAAATGAATTTGCACACAGATCCACCAGTTTCTTGAATTTCATATGGCTGTTTCTGTTTTGACCAGACGGATTTGGCCTTTTAAAAAATCTTTTATACATGCATATTCTAATTTTTCCTGGCCTTTCAAGGAAAATTCATATTAAGAAATACCTGAAAATATTAGCTGAGATGCAAGAGAGCAATTTAACCAGAGGGAAATAAATTCAAAGAGGATGTCTGGAGCATCAGAAAGTAAATCAAACTTTCACCCTGAAGATTTCAAAGCTTTTAACTTTATCTACTGTGGCAACCACATTTGCAATGGCTTTTGGAGTTTTGACCTCACTTTGCTTTTTCTGCAGCTTTTCTAGATTGTGGGTAATGGTGGGGGCTGTCTCCTTTGCGACACATTCCTAGGTCCCTCTTGGAAATAATATTCCATGTGCCCAATGTGTAAAATTTTATCTGACAAAATCAATCCTCTGTAATTATTGAAGAAAGCACTGCAGCTATCACTCGCTGATTGTGCCTTCTGCTCTCACCTGCCAAGCCACATTACACTGGTGCCTGTTGCCTCTCCAGCCAAAAGAACCCATGGGAAAAAATTCTAGAGACTAATCAAGAAAGCTGTGTGACAAGACATAGGTAAGGATTGAAGCGGTGTTTAAATACACAAGAGAAAATGCTGCTTTCATAATATTGACTTGATCCCCATTGCAAGTAGGATTAAAATTTTGGTTTGACCTGTGGCTTTCATTACTTTTAAGGGTTTTTCTGAGGTTATTAACATAATTTTACTACTATGTAAATTACAGAAAAAGTGCAATATGCCAGATACTGTGTAATTATTCCTCCACATTCACAATAAAGCCCATTTGAACATATGGCAGACATGGTTAACTGTACTTTATGCTAATCTCTGCATACTATTTAGCTCACCTAATTAACTATACCTGGTACACTACACACTGCCATGCAGCAGAAAATCAGGAAGGAACCCTCTGGATGAAGCACTAAATGCCTAAGAGAAAGGGAAAATCAATATTATACTCCCTTCCACCTAACTGTTTGTTTCTTTATTTTTAAACACCTATTCTTTCTTCAGTGGCTGAGACAAAGAAAATTTCAACTAGACCTGGCCTTTTTTAATCAGTAGAATACTGTCAGCTCCTCTAACGATGATATCATTAGAGAATGCTCAGGAAAAACAAATGTTGAAGTACTTAAACATTTTCATCAGAATGTTCACTTCTAGTAAGGGAACCACAATCAATTCCACTTGATTGATACATGTAATCAGACCAAATAACTGAATTTTTTCTGATGGTAAGTTTGGTTTCGAACTAGATTCAAATCTTAACTTGTAAATTCATTATAGGAAATCATCAAATTCAAAATATATGGTCAGTGAAAATTTCTGCTTACATAGTTGTCAGAAGAAGCAAAAATTTGGCAAAAGAATATACTTAATTTATTTGAATACAGATAAAGGTAAAAAAAATAAAATATTCATAGTCCAAAAATTCTTAATATGGTTACCAACTTACAAATAGCAAATAGTGTCCTACTGTCCTTAAAATTCAGGGTAAAATCTGTTGCAAGGAACATAGTGGACTCCATGGGTAAGTATCTACCTACTGACCAATTTCAAAAATGTTGCAGAAAAAACTTTCTAGCAATGATATGGACCAAGCTGAGGAAGAGATGTCCTGGCTAGCAGATGTGGAAAAGTATCTTCAGAGCCAGGGGCACCCAAGGCAGTGTGGCTCATTCCCATACACAATTCCTGTGAGCTTGAGCTGCCCCCTGAATCGTGTTCTGTAGTGTGGTTAGGGGGAAAGCCCTCTTTTTGGTAGCCTCCTTCACATAACGGTGGTTTAAATTATTGACAGCAAGTTCAGAGCTCACCTTCAATGTGTTTGTGGTCTCATCAAGTACATGTTACTTTCCTCATTAATTTTATTT
The DNA here is from genome assembly GCF_009819885.2 of Catharus ustulatus. Lineage (NCBI taxonomy): Eukaryota > Metazoa > Chordata > Aves > Passeriformes > Turdidae > Catharus > Catharus ustulatus. The sequence goes on along the minus strand of NC_046229.1, from coordinate 13,517,603 downwards.
TCTTAAGTCTCCAAGCTTAACCTCTGATTGTTACAGAAGCACTATTTTTGAGGTAGCAAGGATGTTTTTGGCCAGAGAGAGCAATCACTCTGCCTATTGACAAAATATATCTGTGGAGTTGCCTGTTGCTGCTGTCTGCCCTTCCCCTGTAACAGTCACACCCCTTAAGGCACTCTTGGCAAACGATGATCAATATATCCATGCAATTAAAGGAGCAGGTATTGCTTTTACCGTTTCCTCCAGCCAGCCTCTATTGCTTCAATCTTGTCTGGGGAATGACTTTCCATCTTGTACTAAAACCCACACCAGTGTTGGACCTTTTGGCCAATTCACCAACACAATTTCCTTGAGAAACCTTAGATAAAATACCATGCATTATAGAAACCAGACATGCAAAACATTCTGGGAAAAAAAAAAAAAGAACAAGCAAGAAAAGACTTTTTTCTTCCTGTTTAGGTTTTTTGTTTGGGTTTGGGTTTGGGTTTGGTTTTTCTATTGGTAGTGGTTACAATTCAGATTTCTACCATGGAGTTCCAAGCAGTCTTCACAACAGTGTGGCTGGCTACAGAAACCCTTCTACTGGCAGAAGGTTTGTGTCCTTGCTGTATGACAGCAACAGCCTCATGGAAACCTCACACTACCAACACAGCATTGTTTGATTTAACAAACAGCTTTTCTTCCCTTTGTTGTCCGTGTGCTGAATGTGCTTGCCTCTTCGTGTACTTTATGCTGCTACTCTAGAGGGTTATGACTTAATTAAATGCCTCTTCCTTTTTTGTTAAGGTTTTATTTCAGGATTTTTAAAAGAAAAAATAAAATAAATAAAGGCAGTCAACTGCTTTCCTCTGATTCACTTTTATCCCTCTCATTTACAATCTGAGGAAAAATGAGCACACTGGATACCTCCTAGTGAGTGGCTGACAACTAAAGATGAGCAAAAACTAATACTTTGTTATTATCTAGCCTAGAGGAAAGTTTACAGGATAACCAGCTATTGACCTTTTCAAGTAAACATATTTAAGAATTCAGTGGTTGTGGGGAGCTTAGACAAGACACAGCATGAACCCTTCAGAAAAAATGTCCAAATGCTTGTACTTGAAGTTTAAGTGTATCACTGAAACAATTCTTCTTTTTTACAGTTTGTCTAACATTTCAGACAAAAGCAATGAAGCTGAGGTTCCATTTTCACATTATATACATTATAAGCCAGGTGTACAGTTTGAACACTTCTCAAATGCCAACGAGTCCACTTTAAACACTGCCCTTCACTCCCTAAACTTGCAGAAATGCTGCTGCAATGCTATCTGAAAGTATACACTAGTGAGGAAATTATGGTCGCTTTGATGTGTAACACCAATAGACCTCACCAGTCTCCTTCCTTCTATTCACTCTGTATTTCTTTCTTTCCTTTCTTTCTTTTTCTCCCTGTATCTTCTGTTTATTTTCTAATTCTCTTTGTCGTCTACTTTTCTTTTTCTTTATTTCCATTTCTCTTTTTTTTTTTTTTTTTTTTTTTGTAAAGGGAAGAGCATTTCCAAATTAACTCATTTAAATTAAGTTTCCTTTTAATTGACTATAGACAGGATTAAAGTAGAGTTGGTTTTTTTTTTTTTTTTTAACAAAGTAAAAAAAAAAAGAAAAAAAAGAAGAGTGTATTTGTCGATTGCTGCCCATTTGCCATGGTGAGTTCTTCGGCGCATGTTGATTTAGAGAGAACAAGGGATTGTTTTCTGCCATGAGTAATCAGAACAGATGAGCTTTTCAAGGTTGCTGCTTCACTTAACTCCTCAGGAAAAAAAAAATATGGTTAAAAATTCACACAAATCTCATTAACTGTGAATAACTTTGTTTTAAATAAACTTCCATCAGTTGCCTTGAAGTTTTTTTCATACCTTTCTATTCAAGCTGTAAATGTACATCCAAATTGAGGATACCTACTTTTTTTTTTCTTTCTCTCTAGAATGTTGTACTTTAACTGTTCTCTTGACTTCTTGAGTACAGTGGCACAAAATGAGATGTTCTTTGTCTGATTGCATTACTGTACATGTTCTTGTACTCCTTGTTCCACCAGGTCGGGGTTTGGTTATTTGGGTGTCTTTTGTTTTCAAAATAAACAAGCTACCTTGTTTATTTTTATGCTAGCTACACTGTAGTGTATCATTCCTAGTTAATGTTTGCAAGCTGAAGCATACATGTGTCACAAATCCTGACAGTAAATAATTAAAGTATTTAAATAAACGTGTGTTTGTATGGTAGTTTTGTGGTTGTACAAATTTGTAGAGCAAGATCTTATACTGATCTATAATTATAACTGCCACTGACTAGCATGATCCTTACTGAGTCAGATTAATTTACACATTAAGCAGCCATCTGTAGAAATTTTCATAGTACCTTGTTTGCAATGCCAGGGCTCACATGGGGATTTAAAAACTAACTTGGCCTCTAGGGATTTTTTGTAGCACTGTTATTGGATACATTTGCTGTGAACACATTTTTCTAGGCACTGACACCTTGTACCCTTTGTCACTGTTTTATATCAGCAGAGGCTTTTTAATATTTTGCATATATAATAACATAGAAATTGATAATCTAAGAGCAGTATTTTATATATACATATATGTATATTTATATTTTTTAAAGTCCTTGACTCTGTGTTAAAAATCTTTGCCATTCTTCTGAACCAGAACAGATTTGCCATCATCTGTAGTCATAAAAGATAAAAACACAACATATTTTGGCTACAGTAAGAAACATATTGCAAGCGTGTTGATGCTAATTCTCTAAAAAAAAAGGATAATAACTGCAATGTACTGTGTAAAAGTCTTCTTATGCACGGGTGTTTTGTAAGTAAACACAACTTGTGTGCTATAAAGGGGATATAGCAAAACTTATTTTACCTGATACAAAAATAAATTGTAAGAAGTATAAATACAGTTTGTAAACCCAGTTTTCAACGATGAACACTGAATATAACACTTCAGTTATATTCAATCAAATGGATGAGTGAAAAAGAGCTGCTGGATTTAGAAAATCATAGAAGCACAGAGTTGGAAGGGACTCATCGGGGTCACTGAGCGCACACCTGGCCTTGCACAGGACAGCCCAGGAGTCACCCCCTGTGCCACAGAGCATCGTCCAAACGCTGCTTGAGTCACAGTGACTTGAGTCACTGCTGTGGCCACTGCCCTGGGCAGCTGCTCCACTGCCCAAAACCCCTCTGGGTGAAGAGCTTTTTCATAATATCCATTCTAAACCTCCCCTGGCACAGCTTCAGGCCATTCCCTCGGGTCCTGTCACTGTCACCACGGAGCAGAGATCAGTGCCTGCTGCTCCTCTTCCCCTCACAAGGAAGCTGTACCTGCAGTGAGGTCTGCCCTCAGTCTCCTCCAGGCTGAACAGACCCAGTGCCCTCAGCCCCTCCTCACACGGCTTCCCCCCAAGGCCCTTCGCCACCTTTGTTGGCCTCCTCTTGACACTCTCTAATAGTTTAATGTTCTTCTTACACTGTGGCACCCAAAACTACCCCCCATCACCTGAGGTGAGGCTGCTGCAGTGCAGAGCAGAGAGGGACAATCCCCTCCCTTGCCTGGCTGGCAATACTGACCCTGATGTCCCCAGGACACAGTTGCCCCTGCTGACTGCCAGGGCACTGCTGGCTCAATTTGCCATCAACCAGGACCCCCAGGTTCCTTTCCACAGCTGCTCTCCAGCCTCTTGTCCCCCAGTCTATACAGGACTGCCCAGGTGCAGAATATACACTTGCTCTTGTAAAAATTCATAGAGTTGGTGATTGCCCCTCACTAAGTTGTCAAGGTGTCTCTGCAGGGCCTCCCTTCCTTTGAGAGAGTCAGTAGTGTCATAGGCAAACTTACTTATTTTTCTTTTGAGTCCTGCATGCAAGTCATTAATGAAGATGCTTCCATGGTTATTCAGCTATGTACTGAATATTTTGTCTAGAAAGACAAATTGTGAGAAATGGCACCAAGAGCTTTGCTGAAGTCCAATATGATTACAACAAGCTCTGCTATGCTTTTCCTTTCTCACTTTTGTCTGTTTTACCTGTTTGGACCACCAGTGTTTTCAGATAGCAGAGTCTTCCAGGTCTGCTAAAGCATCTGCCACCAAGGGGGTTCAATGCCCAGGGGGGCTCTGAGCAGTATTGGAACGCTAGTAAAAATAACTGTAATGAAACAGCAAAGGCACAATCATCTGCCAAATTCAGTCACAAAAACGGGCTCTCTAATATGTAGAGAGCATTCTACTATGCAATAAAATATTCATGATGCTGAGACCAAGAAAGTCATAGATATTCATGGAATAGGTCCAACAATAATAGATTAAGTCATTTTCCATGACTTAGAATGGGGCTTTTAAACAGAGGTAGAATGATTTAGGGTAAACCTATAATATTTAAGAGGTTCTCATGGCAAGACTGAATCCACTGTGCCCACTTTCTGACACAACAGTATATAAGAAATGGTAGCAGGAATCCAACCAAGCTAATTGAATTTGATTTACAAATAAACTGTAAGAAATCAAGTAAATTTGTACACACATGCACACACAGGAGTGTTTAATGCCTGTGCATCATTGTCTAGCTGTTGTTAGTGTTTCCAAAAATTTCCAGCTAATCACAGGCCCAAGGACAGTAACAGAGTTCCCAGTTACAACAGTGAGTAAGAGGATCCAACCACATCAGCCAGAAGCGTTTTCCCAGCCACTGGTGGTCAGATGCAGATTTTTAGGAAAAAGAACAGGACAAATGGACTACCCCTCCACTAAGGCTTTCTAGGTTGTAATTCATTGGTTTTGGTCTTTCTGAGCCTCCCATCCAACATGCTTAAGGGAATCAGCAGGGATTGTCTTTAAAATAATTCACATCCCTTTCTGAATTAATTTTAATCTTGCTATCTCCAACAGTCTGTCTTAGTGAGATCCACAATTGCAAGCTGTGTGAAATAGTACTCTCTTTGTTGATTCATTTTGTTTGTTTAAAATCTATCATCTGATTATTTAATTAAAATACTTTCATTCTTATTTAACTAGAAATACTGAAAAATATTCTTACTCATATTCTCACCATCTATGGTTGTAAGGGCATCTCTGTCATATTTTACAGGGAAAATTCTAAAGCTAATTTTTCTAATTTTCTCCTCATATTGAGACCAACCCAGCCCTTCAACAACTCTTTTTTTAAACCAAGTAATCTTTTATTCCACACCTGTTCTTTGTGAGACAGTATGGCCAAAATGGCATACAGTATTTGAGAAGAGCAAGACTTGCAAAATGTCATGACCATCTTTTCTGGTTTGTAGCCTTCCAATTGCTAACCTTACAATAATTATTAACATAATGTTTTTCTTTCAGAGTGCTCATGAGTACAGCTTTGAAATTTTTGAAGGACCATCCACAACATTGTCCACTTCAGATGCTTTTATTCCTACATTAATACAATGTTCTGATGCTAGTCAGTTTTCAGGATATTTTCTGAATAATAATATCAGGAAAAAAATTTTTGCATCACTATTCATGCACCTTTCCAGATCATGTAAAAATCTGTTGAATAACTCATGTCCCAGTATCAGTCCCTAGAGGATTCACTTAGAAAACTCTCTCTGTTATTATAAGCACTCCTGCACCTCACTTCTCCCCTTTGAACCAGCATATGAAAACATTCCTTTCTGTTCCATAGCACCTTATTTTCCTTGGGAAGCTCTTGTGAGAGAACTGTTGCGAAGAGAATAAGCAGGCCATTCCTTTTCGTACTGATTCTCAATTAATTCTGCCTGGTTACATAAAGCAGGACTTTTTCTATTGGTCTTCCTAGATCTACTAACTCTGTGTTATTTGCTTTGGCACAAAAAATCAGATATAGCTAACAAATCTGTAGTTGTACAAGTCACACCTGGAAGCTGGATACTGACGAGCGCTGATTTAAGCAGCAGGTTAGGCACCACATTTTACTGAGCAGCTATGTCATTTTTGTAGCCCTTTAAAATTCAGAAAGAACATCTGAAAACGTGCTATCATTTGCTTCAGTTGTTGGTCCTTTAAATTCTTCTTCACATGTTTCCCTCTGAGGCTCCACCTCTCCTTACTGTTCTTTATTGCCCCGTTTCCTTGGGCTCCATTTTTTATTTCAATTTTATATAAAGCCTGATACACATTCCATAAAATTGTATTTGTATTAATATTATTCATGACAATATTTAGCTTTTGTTACTTATTACCTTCTTCATCTGGTAATTGCTTTCACTTTTGATTTCTAAGAATTTCTATTATGAAGAAATTCCTTTACTCTACAGTTTTACCAGGTTAATTTTATCAAAATTTCTTTCAAGCTTATTTTTTTTCTTTTCAATGATGTACAATTTACTGTCAGCCCCTTCATGCTGAAAACTGTGAAATAAAGTTGGTGAACAAAAAAAGGCATCTTGCAATACAACTTATATTGATAATTATGACCTGTTAATGCCATGAAACCTTCAGAACTCTGCTTGATAATTATAAAATTATACCACAGAAGCACTTTACCAGGGAGCACAGTGATGGCTAATGCACTCTCATCTGTGTTTTGCATATTTTGGGTACTGCAGACTCTCTGCCTCCCCTACAGTTCCCTCCATGCCTTAGCACTCTCATTGTAACCACACATTCTATTTTTTCAAATTTTTTTTTCCCTTGGCCTAATCCCACTCACAAATCTCATCAGGATCTTTGAGAAAAAGCTTCCTATTAGATGGAACAAGATGTTTGTGGAATTTTCTCTTCATCAAGACTGATATCAAGGCCTACAGTGGGTGTGCTAGGATCACATAAAACTTTTTTTCAGTATTCAATTTATTCCAAGGCATTTGGCCATCTTACTCTTCTCTTGGACGAGATGATGGTTGTGCATGTTAAATATTGTGCTACTTTAGAAACTGACTGGGCCTTAGCAAATAAACTACTGTTCATAAAGAACACATATACTAATTATTATAATAAAAATTGATTAGATGATTAGGAAATTAGTATAGTATAGTATAGTATAGTATAGTATAGTATAGTATAGTATAGTATAGTATAGTATAGTATAGTATAGTATAGTATAGTATAGTTAATATTGTATAATATAATATGTCTTCCTTTAAAATTAACTTATTAGAAAATATCTCCTTTGGAAATAAAAATCTAATATGACAATTTAGCCTGGCCATAGGCAATGGTAAACAGATAAAATATTTTTAAAATTGTGTGAAATGCTGTCCATGGAAATAAGAATAATTGGCTGGCAAAGGAGAGCTTTGTTTCAATTCAAAGACATTTCGGACAAAAGCTCAGAGATGATATAAAAATTCTAATTGAAATCTACTTTTCTGCCCAAGTCCATGAGTTAAGCCAGAATATAAGGGAACAAATGCAAGATTACTTGTTCTTCAAGGGAAGAGCCATAAAGAAAGATTACAATAGCCTTATGAGTAGGGAACACTGGAAACCTCAGCATAGTGACCTGACAAAACCAATTGTCTCAACAGTCAGTGTGGTATCCCAGCATATGTAATTCTAAATAACTTGGGAAGGTGAAACTCTCTTATGATGTGTGCACAAATGAGTTTAACACACAAAACTGTGCTCAGCCATTCAAGACTGCCAATTGCCATCACTCTTTGAACTGAATTTCCAAAACTTCTACACTAATTCTAGCTACAGGAATAACATCATTACTGAGTATTCCTACTGTATGATCATTCTATTCTGCACTGCTGGTCTGCTGTCCCCTCTATGATGATTTCAACGCATTCATGTACGTGCTCTAATCATGTATTTCTACACTTGAACAAGAGAATGTCAATAAAAATGTGCATACCAACACAAAAACCTTAATTGTTGCCTAGAGAGTTAAGGAACACATTTCCAAATGTACATTACCCTTTGCTTAGGCTGCTTTCCTAAAGTACAACCTGTCACACAGGAGCCATAATTTCCAAGACCTTCTTCTAGCATATGGAATAACTATCTACACAGTTCCCAGTCCAAAGCTATCAATGATTTAGTCTCAGATTTCTCAGAAGAAATAGATTGTGGCAGGATCAAGCAATTGACCCAGGAACTAAACAGGATTTAAGTTCATCTAAAATTACAGCCCCCCAGGCCTGTACTCCAACTCACCTTATCTAAGAAACACCTAAAATGTGCAGTGTGCTTGCTTAGGGCATTGCATCAAAGCCTGCCTTCCAGATCTGGCTGCTGTGCACCAGTAGTGGCAGGGAGTTTGGTGCCTCACTGCAGAAGCAGGGCAGGCAGCAGCTCTGCAGAGGCAGCCCTGCAGACAGCACAGCAACCTGCAGGGCAAAGCCATGACGGGAGTGAGGTCAAATGCTGCTTGACGTTTGGCTGAGGTTTTTGTGTTTTGCAATTTTGCACCCAACATCTTGGTTTTGCTGAGATTTTCCTTTATTTCAACCTGATATAAAACTAGTCTCTGCTCACTGAAATCCTGGAAAACTCAGAATCAAGTGTGCACAAGTATGACCCCCAAAAATTACTTACATACGGAACAGCAGAATTTATAGTGTAGTCTATATGGAGCATGGCCAAGAGCAAGGAAATACTGCAGATGCAGGTGAGTTACCCTCTATCTGGTGGAAAATTAGCAAGATCAGAAAGGTCACTTCTGGGCTCCTCTGCCTGGCAAATACCCTTCATGTGATAATATTTGAATCCATGATTTCAGGATTATTAACCCCCTCATGTGCCAATAACCATTACCTTTACTGGAAAGTTAAAATACAAGGAACGTTTGACGAGTAAAACTAGAAAAGGTGGTCCTAATCTCAATCAATTGGGAAGACAAACTAAAATTTAAAAATCTATACAATCTGTAAACCAGATGGCTCAGAGGGGGATTTAATTGTAATACATAAAATCTAATATGCTGCAGACACAGTCAATCCAGGTTACTATTTTTCCCCTAAAACAAATATTGCAGTAAGAGGACATACTGTAAATTGAAATTACAGAAGAACTCTAAGACACAGGGAAGCAATTTTTTCCTTAACTAGAAAATATTCTGCAAGACAAATACACAAAAATAACCTTCCAACTGCAGACTTTTAGAAATAATCAAATGTTATTATAAGGGAAAGCTGGTTTAGAAAAGTATGCCTAAATTTGTCAGCTGTTTTGCATTAAATCCAAGTTTTTAAGCCATTACATTTTTTTATACTGTGCATGCACATAAACAGGGAAGTTCAGCTGTGTGACAGTTTGGAGATTCTATAAAGAATTGCAATAAAAAGGGAAAATATAAAAGGTTGTGTGAGAGAGATGATATTTATTTATTTTCTGTAATAAAATTTATTTGAGGAACCTAAGAATGGTTACATGGAAATGTGCAGACAGCCACAACCTTACTCAGTTTGTTCTCTAAGCTAGCTGGGAATGTGCCAGATATGGTCCAGCACTGTAAAACCATTCAGTGTGCAGGGGTAATAAGTTCTGCTGCAAGATCTGTCTGCATCCATCTTTGAAGATATACCTAAGTGAAAAAATAAAAAAGTAAAAAAATTCCAGTTTGCATATACTCTGAAAAATTCCTAGAGCTTGGCAGCTAAACTCTCCAAGGATTCTTCAGCATCAAACAAGTGCTATTCTTGGGCTAAGCAGGATTCACTACAATTTTCTCTGCATCTATAGCAGTAAAATACACCTGTGAGGAGCCTGTGGTGTTCTGCCTGTGCTCAGAGGGTGCCAAACCCAGCAGTGTGGGGCTCACAGAGCCCAGAGCTGTGCTGAATGCACTCGGTGTGGAGGGTGGAAAGGCCACATCTGGATACCCCAGCCCAGATGACACTTGGCAGACTGCCAGATCCATGGGCCCCAGGGAGCTCAGTCCAGCCTCTTGAGCATTTCTCTGCCACCAGAAGCCTCTGAAACTTCCCACACCTGGGGCCTTTCTGCCCCTTGCCCCCCATGCCGGGCAGTGCTGGCATTATCCTGCTTAGAGCTGCTCTCCCTGCTCAGGAACGAGCACCATTTCAGAGGATCACAGACCCAGAGCACCTGCCCGGCCATTGCAGGGGATCACAGACCCAGAGCACCTGCCTGGCCATTGCAGGGGATCACAGACCCAGAGCACCTGCCTGGCCTCCCTGAGCTCCCATGGCAGGACCCATCAGTGACCCCCAGGGTCATCAGTCTCTGCCCCAGCTGTGCCCCAGCCGTGCCCCAGCCATGGCCCCACGTCCCAGGGAGATTCCTGCTGCCCAGGCTGCAGCTGCCCCATCCTGCCTGCTGCCTGGTTGGGTCACAGGACTGACCCAGGGACCCCCAGCCCCCATGGATGTTCTGTGCATGGGCAGGGTTTGAGTCCAAACCCCTGCAGCAGGGACTGAGCAAGGCTTAGCAGCGTTGCTAAAAGGGAGCTGCAGCTTTTCAGCACTTTCTGGTGCTCCTGGTGCACCCTGCCATTGAATTGTGCACCCAGGTCATACCTGCTCATGAATTGCCCTGTAAATCCTTCAGCCAGTCCTAAGCAATGAGCTTGGCTCAGCACAGAGCATCTGACACCATCAGCACCAAAACCACAGGCACTACAGCCACAGACTCACCCAGCCTACAGCCAGCATTGTAGTGAGGAAGCACAGTCATTGATGGAGGGTTTAACCTCCTTTCTGCTTACATTGTATAAAGAAACATCAACAGAAAATAAATATCTCCTTTTCATGTATTTATCTCTATTAATGCAATTTCTAAGAATCACAGTCATCACCAGAAAGGAAAGTAAAAAAGACCAAGCATTAAAGATTGCAAATCCTTTATAACATCATCCATCCACTACTGTTTATGAAGATGAGGCTCTATTGAAATAATAAAATTATTTAAAGAAGAAGAGATCAGACAGTTGTTTCTTCTTCAAAACTTTATAAAAAGGAAATGTTTTTACAACTATTTAATTGATGGCAATTTATTGTTAACAAATGGTAAGCAGAAATTTAACAGAAGTTTCAATTTAATTATTTGTCCTAAATGTCTCATGGACTGTTGCCTGAGAAACAACATGCATGGAAAAGCATTGAAGAAGAATCTGGAAGAAATGCACAAATATCTAAGTTTTTATTCATGCTTCAGGCAGAAGGGTTTGAGAAACACTGTTTTCAAGTCCATTTTGTGGACACCAGCAAAAATTTTCAAGCCCTATTCAAGATATTTTCTGCAATAATAATAGTGATACTTTCTAAAGAGTCATAAACTAAAGCATTGGCACATGTGAGGTGCAGAGGGATTCAAATCAATCCTGTCAGACCTTTAGTCAAAGTACCTCTTTTCCCAGTCCCACTGAATTTTTTTAGCTATGAAAAATGTCAAACACTGTTTGCCTTTAGCAGAAAGGGAATTTGAGTGAGTCCATAGGCACAGGCGTTTAACTTTTTGCTCAGGTGACTGTATGACTACCCTCCTGTCCATCAGTGAGATGGATCTATGGGTACAGGTTTTGGGTGTTGTACATGTGCAAACACAGCTGTGATGTGCCACATGCACATTCACAGCAATCCAAATTTAGCTAGCCTGGATTCCTTGACCTGTGTTCCCTACTAGCTGCCTCAAGGCCTTCAGGGGCACCTAGCCAGTGGGAAATACCAGGTTAAGGAGTTTATGTGGAATTGAAACCACCCAAATCCAGGCCAAAGTCTCATCTTTACAACATCTGTAGAAGTGCAGCTCAGGAAATTCACTCTAGCTATTCATTTTATTCAGCTATTTTCATCATTTCTGTGCACTGTTTCATTCTCCAAATTGCCAATAATGCGTATCAATCACAAAGGCAGCATGGTAAATCACAGCAATGTAGCACAGAACAAGCCTTCAAATTCCAGCACATTCATTAGAAATCTTGAGAGTGTGCTGTGCTGGTAAAGCCAGTGAGGTGGTGCTACTTGCAGCAACGTGGCTAATCAGTGCACACACATCTTTTCCTGCAAGGTTGCTCAAAGTAATTAACAACAGTGATACAGGGAGCTAGAAAGCAAAACTGAAAAACAGTGGGTATCAGCTACTAACCAGTCAAACATAAGGACAGCAGGGTACAGAAGATTCTTGGCTAGAAGATACTTTCTTCATGGGGGATTTTAGCTGCTCATAAATCTGTTGGGAAACAGATATATCCAAGCATGCTGTGTCAAAGACAGAATTTCATCATTTGCAAAAAAAAGGCAAAACTGCCCTAGATCTAATTCTTACTGTGAGGATGGATTTGCCTGAGGATGTGAAAATAAAGGAAGGTGCTGGAGCCAAATTCCATAAGCTTTTTAAATTAAGTATGGCAAATGATGGATCCATTGCAGAATACAAAGACAAATGGTAACATTTATATTCAGACATCTAACCTAAGTTCTTAGTCATTTCAAATTCCATATCAATGTTGTCATTGACTCCAGAGGATCCAGAATTTGATTTCTGATAAATAAAATGCACTGAAGATGCAGATGAGGAATAATAAAATCCAACTCTTTTCTACAGCTCTTAATCAAAGAATCAACCAAGGTGTCTTCACAAGAAAAGGATCTGCAGTTTGGTACAACATAAAAATTCTACTGAAATTAGAAGTTAACTAGATTAGAATATTCTGTAACAACAGAGCAAAAGCTGTAAAAGAAAAGAATAAAAAAGAAATGTTTAGGGGCTGTGAGAACAAAAGAGATTTAAAGTGTTCCTAAAATTTCTAATGAGAAAGAAAGTCCTTTCAATAGAAAAGGGAGATTATTTTAATAACAATTCAGAATTATAGCAATGATTAACTATTATTTAAAAATATACCCTTAACAATAATAAAAGTGAAAAAGAATGGAAGACAGCAAAGATAAATGTGAACAATTAACAAAAAGGGCTTTGTATTAATTGACTTTTACAAAGAGCAGGTGAGAGCAGATTTCACAGATTTGAACACAGCTGAGTCAGCCCTCCTTAATCTTATTGTCCTCAGATATTAAAGAGATTCTACAAACATGTTTTGTATCATAGACAAATATTTGCTGAAAAGCTACTGGAAGAAAGGAGGAAGTTTGTCTACAAGAAAATTGCAGGAAGCCTAGCAATTACCTTCTACTTAGATTAATCACTGAAGTTTTTGTCCTGGAAGTCATGACTCAGTTTAGTTATCCAGAGGCAGGTACACGTCCTTCTGAGGGCCAGGCCTACCAAAAAATCCAAACCAAACCAAAAAAAACCAGCAAAATTAAACAGTAAATAAATAAATAGACATCCAGGCACAAACATTTAAGAGTATGACTGAAAAAAAATCAAACTTGCCAGAGTACTTGATGTATGTTAGGATTGCTAGGTATCTCAGTGTGTTAAAATTAGGCTCAAATAGATGATCAGAAGGATTCAGTTGTAAAAAAGAGCAAAATCAGGAAGGATAGTAGCCAGTTAAATAGAGTTCAATAAAAAAGTGTAATTCCACCATTTACCCAACAATGATGCTGAAATCTCTCTGCTGTCTTTATGTCTGCAAAAAAATTTGGTCCCATCGTTTTTCAACTGGAACTACTGCTCTCCTTGTTTTCTAATAGCCCCTCTTTCCTTGTCACTTTGGGCATTACCAGCCAGGATTCTATTAATCTGCAGAGCAGTGATTTCACTTGATCAACATTAACAATGTCACTTCCTTACTGGTTGAGTTTCTGACAAGGGAAATTTAATGACTCCTCACCTGGCTTTGTTATCCACCTTTTGTCTCAGTTTAAAATGTAATGAAAAGTGCACCAAATGTTCTTCTGCTTTTACAAATGAGGAGGCTCTGCAGCTCAGCAGGATCAGATGTCCCTGTCACAAGAATGAAGCTGAACTGGCATGGCAGCAGCTCCCAACCTTTAGGAAAGCCACCACGGGCTCCAAAGGGAAGCTCTGTGCTTTCTGTACCCTGCTCAGCCTTCTCCCCGAGGCCATACCAAGAATACAAGTGTGTGATGTGGGAAGAGACAGGTAGTAATGTATTTATTGATATGTGTTATGGACACCTACTCTCCTGCTCTGCATTCCTCCAGCCCAGTCTCTTTCAGTGGCACCACAAATCTCACATTTGGGAGCCCCTGCTATAATTTCACTGCAGACTGAGCAAAAAGAAACACCCTTTCAACTTGAACTTTTGAAATCCTGAAGTCTATAAACACAGTAAGCAATTCTGACAAATTCATAGTTCTCTTCAAAGTTGATACAGTACAAATTTTAATTGCATGTAGCCTGTACCTGCATTAACTTGGACTGACCTTGCAAAATATGTGTCACAGAAACCCAAATGCTCAGCATGTATGTTGCTATGAAGTTGCACAGAAAGACTTCTGATAAATAGCACTGGGACACAAGTAGGATTTTTTCCAGAAATAATTTACAATATGATAAAATGAAGGCTACAGAATAGTTGTGATATTAAATATGAAAGACCTTTCAGATTTACTTACAGCATCCAGTACAAGGGATTTATTAGCAGTTCCTAACTTAATGGTAAATGATGCATAAATGATGGCAAAGGTGTACAAGAGAACCATATAAAGACTCTTGCAGTGAGTAAATTGGTTGAGTGCCAGCTTTTCTAAGGGTGAATGGTTCCACTGACTTGTTTAGGGCATATCATGCAATGATGGATGCAAAATTACAACATTTTAGAATGGCAACAGTTCAAGGGAAGATTCCAAATTTATGAGGGACAACACTCTTCTAATAAACCAAACACGTGGCCTCAGCCTCTCCCTGAAGGAGAATAATTTTCTGTTCCAAGGCAGGAGAGGTGGAACAAAGCACCTTGTACGCACAAGAACTCGATTTTACTTCATAAAGCTGAAGCACAGCTAAAGACCAGTCAGTCTTATTTTCTGGGGTTTTTTTCATAGCTATACCTGTGTATGTTTAAGGCAATCATATCCACATGTAATGATGTCCTTTTGAAATGAGACCAGCATTCCAGTAAGCTTTCTGCAAAATTCACAGGTTTTTCTTCACCATAGTCCAATGCTATTTCCACAGGGCTTTTATAATATACATAAGGAAAGTGTCAATTCAAATTCAAAGACAGAGAATACCTTTTTTGATGAAGCATCCTGTATATCATGTACTAGCTGGAGGTGTTCTCTGCTGCCTGACAGGGAACAATGACATGACAAGCAGAGAGAGAAGGAGCTTTTAACCAGTTTAATGTGCAGAGAGTTGGCACTCACTGAAAAGTCATTTGCCTGTTTGCCTTTTTTTTTTTTTAAGCATGTCTCTTTCCTTTGACTTGTCATTACTCCTGTAATATACAATTTTGTTTTCTGTTTGTAATTTTCTACTGCAGTGATTTCAAAGACTCAAAATAATCTTCTTCTATCTTACCAGAAAAAAGATAAGGAAATACTTATCTTAATAGTTTGCTTATTTCAAAACCTAGATGAGGACCCATTTAGTGTATCTTTCATTGCTAGACTTTTCTTACTGTTGCTGCAGAGGCCTTGCAAGTGTATTACAGTGCTTGTGCTCTAGGCTTTTCGTACTTCCTGGAAGTCATTTGGGCAAAAAGCACTTTTCATAACAGAAAATAGTCAAAATTTGTTCTAAATGGCATTCTGTTAACCACTGTTCCGTGGACAAAAAAAAAAAAAATAAAAGTCAGAAAGTCATTGCCCTTTTCTTCTGGGAGAGGAAATTAGTCTATTAAATGTGAGGCAACACAGAATTCTACTTGGAGCTAAATAGCATATTTTGAGCTGTTATCAGGCAATATTGAAATTAAGTGGCGTTAAAGATAAAATTTAAGAATCAGTGAGTTTCTTCCATGCAGTTTACTTTTCACGTTAAGCTTTCAAATATTGAAAGTTCACATTCAGTGCCTTGATCAAAAATGATAAATGAACTACTGAATTAGAAGAAGATGCTGCTATTATTTTAACCAGTAAACTAACTCAGGGTTAATCTGGGTGCTATTTAGCCTATTGAAAGTGTTTTGAGTGAACATATGGTTTCTATTGTGAAATCAAGGCGCAGTTTTAACTATGAATATAGATAATTACCCTTTGGACTTTAAACATTTATATGTGTCACGTTATGTTGGAGCATTTTTCATGGTCAATAGGTTGAAAGGTTACAGAGTCGAAAATGTAAATTGAGTGTGTTTGAGTAAATCTATCCAGTGTAATGATAGTACAATTCACTACTGCTCTCTCTTGGAAAGAGGCAGCAATAACACTCAGTGAGCACGAGCAATGTAGCAGGCTATTTATTTAAATACAGATTGTTATGGTAAAAGATTTTAATATGAGAATTACAGGAATTCAACCGTAGTATATATTGCTAGAAAACCCCTGGTTACTGGAGCTTAATTTGATATATACACAGGGGATGTTTGGGGGCCTAATTACAATGCTAACAATAAAACTTCTAAATAAACTCTGCCTGCACGTCCAAACGTGTGTGTGAGTGCACACGCCTCAGAGCCAGGGGCATTGCTACAACCCACTCTTGATTTAGTCCTGAAAATATGTTTAGTTTTCCTTCCTGAGTGCAGCCCTTGGCAACATCCCCTTCCAAGGAGCCAGATGTTCTGTCTGCGCTGAGGCTGGTGGAAGGACCCAGCGAGTGAGTGCAGGGAGCCCTTGAGTGCAGGCTGTGCTGGGGGAGCTGCAGCACCCCAGCTCCACCTGCACCCCTGCAGCCCAGGACACCACCCTGCAGGGCTCTGGCACCCCTGGGAAACGGGCATGGCCAGGGGAAGTCAAAGGGCAAGGGAGGTTCAGTCCCACCCTGCCTCGGCAGCTGGAGGCAGCTGGGGAGATGAGCAGCTTCTGGCTGTGTCCCCATGGGTCACCAGGCTCCTGAGCACTGTGGGGACGTTCCCCAGCAATGAACACGAGCTTCCTTCTTCAGCCCTAGCACCTGGACTCCAATGCACCCCCAGCATGGGTGGACCTCACTGATAACTGCCTGTACTACCACTCCTGAACTTCCAGCCACGGACAACAGGAGAAGTGCATCACCTAAACCAGACCAATCAAAATCAGTTAATTTCTTATTAATAATTAAGATTTTTAGAGTATTTAATGTGCATTATTGAACACAGAGTGAGGAATTAGATGACAAAGAGTTGCTACAAGGACTTTCAAAAAACCCACAAATAAAATGTTTATTGTTGTGATTTCTCTCATATATATGTTAATTTTTTAATATATATTTTAAGTATAGGTTTCTATGAATGGTATTAGATTTTGAAAGAGAATACAGCCTTTCTCCAGGCACACTAAAGAAAAATGAAATCCCTTTTTTCCCTTCCCATGCTTTATGGAGCCATTATTGAGCCATTTTAATTACAGCACAGTTCTATTCCTGCTATTTCCCATTTCCAGAAACACACACACAAAGAAACATTTTTTAGTCATTTCTAGAAGTATGCATATTCAAAATATCCTTTGCTAACTCTTTACATCACTGAACTCCACTAAAATCTGCTTCACTTACTCCTTTCTTTGGCAGCCTGTTTTCTAGCACTTTCCAACGCTGTTTTCTAACATCTGAAGAATTACTTCTTTCTTCCTTACCATGGTAGGTAGTCACTCCCTGTCACTTGCAGTGTGGGAGCCACAAAATGAAGTTATTGCTACTATGTAATAATGGTTCCTCAGTAATGGCAATTAGCAAAAATTAATTGCTCTGTGAACAATCCCTAATACTTACATTTTGAGTTGTTATCTTAAAGCAAATTAAAATGTCCAAATTTTTTTTCATAGATTTTGAAAGGTAGGGAATTTTTCTCCATTGGAAAAATTTGATTTAAAGTCAGCTCAATCCTAAACTGTGTGGCCCTTTAATAATTGCTGTTTTGGTGTCTTACAGACTAGCTGGACTTCAGCTTCAAATAAGCCAAAGGTGCTGAGTGGCAAATGGTTTATGCTACTTAAACAATGAATTCCCATGAATCCATGTGCAGGTTATGAAATGCAGTTTCTGAAGTGTTTTGGATCAGTTCAGGTAGCAAGCATTTTTATTTTGGATGAACTGGGATTTAACATGGTATTCTCTTCCAGTTTTCCTGACAGCAAAATTGAATATCATTGGCCTAGTTGAACTGTGTCAGTGTCACAGAACTGCCATTTGCTGTTAAAAATGCTAAGGTGAAAAATTATTGAGCAGCTTTCCCAACTATTACCATTACTGCTCTTCACTGTTTGTGCCACAGTAATATAAAGAGGCACAAGCTGAGAGAAAGGCTCTATTTTCTTAGACATAGCAAAAATATATAATAGGAGATCTTTCCCAAGAGAGTAGAGAGTATCTGTAGAGAAGGTAAGATTGAGGAGGGGAAGCAGAAGAAATTGAAAGGTGGACCAGACAAGTGGCAGTGCAAGAAATGGAAACTTTTATTTTGCTTTATTTTTAAACCTCAATTTATTATTCACTCTTTTTGCTACTTTTAAAAAATGCATTTTATTTATTGTCTGTTTGTGTGTCACTATATCTTTTCTGTGTCACTCCTTCTATTCTTTTACTTTCTCTCTCCCTTCTTGGTTGCATCATCTGAAAATGGTTTTCCTAAAACATTTAGTTGTATCATCACATTTAATCTATTCTCCTTAGGTTTTTATATTAACTCTTGGACCAGTATATTTTCCTCCCTCTCTAAGGAAATCTGTCTTTGTTGTTCCACTCCTATATAAAGTTTTAGTTTTGCCTGCTGTTTTTAATCTTTATTATTTTTGTGTTGACAGGACTTTTAGATTCCTTGATTAGAGATGTGCAAACTCTTGGGGAAAAAAAAAAACAAAGACCCCTGAAGATTTTATAAACTGACCATTTTATAAATGGTCCAGAAAACAAATTACCATACTTTTCTTTTAATGGGGTGTGCTGGTTTTCCCCACCACATGAGATAAAAAAAAGAAAGGAGCTAGCAGTGCTCTCCAGAAGTTGTCCCTTCCCATTAGCTGTCATTGGAGATGAGCCTGGAAAGAGACGATGATTGCATTTTGTCTCTGCCCCTTGAATGGATTTCTGGTGAATATCACAATTACACAGAAACAACTGCAGCATGGAAATATACTTCCAAATACATGAGAAACTTTCTGGTTGTGAATTTTCAAGATACTGAAATGACCAGTCTATTTTAGATAACATCAGAATAGAAAATCTCCCAGAAGTTGGCCCTGGCCTGTCTGTCACTGTTTGTGTCTCTCTGTGACACCTTAAGCTGCAGCTGAAAAAATATTGAAGTGGGGCCACTACATGGTTTTAATCCCCCCTCTTCCTCCCACCGGAAAGATCTATTTTTTTTGCCATGCAAATATTCATTCCTATTTCTCTCCTAATAAGCTTATCTTCCTGATAGTTTGACTAAGCTCATGTTGGATTCAAAACTCAAAGTTTCCTAATTAAAGTCCAATTCCAGTACTCCTCCTTAGATATTCAGTGCTTCTGCATACTGTGGAGAAAGATATTTTTAGAAAATATGGGCCACTTAATTCCCGTTAAGTTTTCTGTAACAGATGGTATAGTTATTTGATTTATGCATTCACCTTCACGTGGCCCTGCTGACTGCCAGGTTTTTTTTAAACCTCCGAAATTCTTTTTTGTTATGCACTGAAACTTCACCCTTTCCCCTGCATGAAATATTAGTTTTACTTAGAAAATCTAACTGCGTGCAATTTTCATGTTACTGAAATTGTGCACGGTCTGGTGATTAATTGTATTGTCTTGATCACAGCCTCAGCCTGATGTTCAGGGCTCATTACAGCGGGAGGAATTCAGCAGAACACGAATCTTAACCAGGTGTGGCTTATTAAAGTGGCAGTGCCCAATTTAAAGACCATAAAGGATTTGTATCAAAATTGATGCTTTTAGCTGCATTCCCCTCTCAGGATCCTAGAGTTGTAATACAAAAAGGACACTCTAGCTTGCTCATGAAAATCACTCACATCCATCATGTGAAAAGGCAGCTCAGATCTGTTCCTCCCTTGAGTGGGAAGAGTTGCACTATACTTTTAGTACAGCACACTCATACCAAACATCTTCAAAACTTTTCTTTAGTTATACTGGTGTTCCAAATGTACAGTTTGCATTCTGTAGTGAACTGTGCATTTCTCATCTATGAAGAAAATGTTTTCTTTTCCTCTGAAGATGCCCTTAGAGCATCAAGACATGCACTGAGGGGAGGTAAACATTGTAGGAAGTGATCAACAGGATTTAGCTGGAATTCAAACCACACTTCATGACTTTATTCTGCATTTGGGCAGTCTAATCTGATGTGGAGAAAAACAATGAGGAGAGGGGGCAAGGGAGAGGGAGAGGAAAGAAAACTGTTTATTGCTGGGTGAGCCTATTTTCACCCCAAGTGTGGGTCTGGTCCCTCACAGTTGACATGAGCAGGCTGGTGATAAGCTGCCAGGTGGCCAGCAAGGCTCATTACCTACCAGAGAAGCCAGACAGCTTGTGTTTATTCACCTTTTGGGAAGCTTTCAGGACAGAGAAGATTTAAGTGGGATTGTTGCTCCTCTCAGAGCGTTGGGTGAGCCATGTGAATTGGCTGTGCTTTTGCTGCTACTGCTGTGAGCCTGACACTGCCTCAGAAACATGAATTAAACTTTGCACTTCATCATAGATAAAAAAGCCAAAATCTGCGTAAATTTGAAATTTTACTTTGTTGCTGTTTCATTGTGATCTGTTGTTCAGGGGAAAGCATCAAATGCAGCCATGCATTCACCATTTGCAGTGTTTAAAGCAGCTGCTCCTGCCAGGGCAGTGCTGGTTTGTGCTTCTTTAAACCTAACAGGTATTTTCCTACCAAACAGAATGGGACTGGGCCTGTTGCAAGTGTTGCAAAAGTAAAAGACTTCTAGGAAATTGTTTATGACTATAAATTATTTCAACTGGTGACTTTGTATGCATTTTCTCATAGCTGCCCCTGAAGCGCTTATAAGCGGAAAACAGTCTGGGACCTCCAAAACTTTAGTGTATATATTCTGTTTTTAAAGACAGTGACTAAAAACAGACTTGTTTCCTTGTTACTAGGGAAAGCCAAGTGCGCTGGTTTGGAATGGGACAGAGTTCACTTTGTCCATAGTAGCTGGTGTGGGGCTCTGTTTGGGATTTATGTCAGAAAAAGTGTTGATAACACAGGGGAAACACAGTAATTGCTGAGCAGGGCTTCCAGAGTGTCAATGCCTTTTGTGCTCCTCAACCACCCCACCAGTGAAGGGGCTGGGGGTGCACCAGGAACTGGAGAAGTTGTAGCCAGGATATACCCCATCTGACAACAAGGATATTCCAGAATTATTCCAATATATTCAGCATGTAAAGATGGGGAGATAGGAGGAAGGGGATGACACATTCAGACTGGTGGCATTCTTGTGTTTTCAAGTGACCATGTGTGATGAGGCCCTGCTTTTTTGGGGATGGCTGAATCCTTGTCTCTGTGGGAAGTGCTGAATTAATGCCTTTTTTGTTGTTATTCTGCTAGTGCAAGTGGCTTTTGCTTTCCCTATTAAATTGTTTTCATATCATCCCACAAATTTTGTCTTTTACCCTTGTGATTCTGCCCCACCTCAGAGAGGGGCAGGGAGAGGTGAGCCAGGTGCTCCGTGGTGCTTAGTCACCAGCTGAGGTTAAACCATGACACAAGGAAAGAAGCAAAACATCTTTGAAATGTGATTGAGGTTTAATCCTCAACAAATCCGGAACTTTACACAAGGTGATGCATTCCTTTTTTTGTATCCTATGTGCTTTAGCACTAGCCCTAAATGAGGTGCAGAGAAGCAAAGAGGACTACAGTGTTCCATGGCCATGAGAAGAGTGATCTGCTATGCATTCACTAATCAGTGAAAGGGAGAGAGATGATTAGGAGAAGAAACTAGTTACATAAAATCTATTGGAAATATAGGTTATCACCCCAATATTTTCTTTTCTTTACTTTCAGAAGGATTGCATTGAAATTCTCCTTAATACTTAAAAGCTATGGATGCAGTACATACATTTTTTGGAAGGTGGTTCATTCCTCTGGTCATG
Source organism: Catharus ustulatus (assembly GCF_009819885.2). Taxonomy (NCBI): domain Eukaryota; kingdom Metazoa; phylum Chordata; class Aves; order Passeriformes; family Turdidae; genus Catharus; species Catharus ustulatus. Next base: position 13,495,604 of record NC_046229.1, on the reverse strand, counting down.
TATTTAACAAATGCTTTGATCCATTAATTACATGTGTCTAGAATTTTGGCCACAGATACTGCTCCTCTGGAAAAAAAGCAAGCTGCTGAGTGGAAAATCAGCCTTGCCAACAGTTGTTGTCATGGGAAGCTCAAATAAGGAAGAGGGAGAAGGACCACGCCTGTTGAGAACAGTGAGATCTGACGTGGGCTGGTGAGAAAGGGAATTCCCAGACAGCAAAGGCTGAAACAAAGGGAAGGTGCATGTCCTGGCAGGCTTTAAACACAGGAGAGCACAACTGATAGCTTACCCAGCTTCAGGGGAAGCAGGGCCTAAGGAATTAGCCAGCCAGGCCAAAGCAGATCCCACAGGAAAAGCAGCACTGTTCAAAGCATGAGAGCATTATCTCAGTGGGCAAGAAGGGAAATGCTGGCAAGATTGAGTGGTGAGCTGCCCTAAGGTGCAGCAATGCGCTGCACACGTGCATTACACTGCTGGGCTCCCATATGGAGTTGTAACAGCACAGTGAGATTGCCCATCTTTCTCTCCAGCCTGTAATTCCAAAATTTTGTATGGGCTGTTCCTTTTACTGCCTCTTAGTGACTGTGGAAATCTAGAGTATGGCTGGTGCTGTGGTATATGTTTCTTTAAGGAGGTGCTCTATAGAGATATCTTAGAATTAGCATGTGTATTGTGAGACATAGAGGTTGCCATGGTAAGTACACATTTTTTAATTGAATAGCAGACTAATAGGCACATAAAACCTCCATAACTTCTTGGCACATAAATTACCTCTCCTGGGGCTGTAGGCAATTAAACATACCTCTTTGCTGAAATTCTTTCCAAGTCTTTTTCTCTGTTTTTGTTTAGATTGAAGCCTCTCATTTCTTTCCCTGTTTCCCTCAACAATGTTTCTTGTTTTTCTTTTGTCCCTTTTAGATTACTCTATCTGTCGCTCTCTCCAGCCTTCTCGAATGTCATGTGCTTCATGGAGCAGAAAAATAAAGAGGATATCAAGCTATAAAAGTGGGCTAGGTGGTTGGGGTTTTTAAATTATTCTCATTGTTTAAAGCATAATTTTGCATATTTCATATTTGTGAAATTCTCTGAGTGCTTTGTAGTGTGAGGTTTACACAATATTACTCATTTGGACAAATATCTAGAAGTGTCCATTACTTCCCCAAAAGGTATGTTCAAATATGTGCATTAATATGCTACAGTTTTAATAATCTTCTTTATGCAGCTCTTCTAAAGGCACATGCTCTCCTCAGAACAGAATTTTTGGACATTTTGTAAGTTTAGAAAAACATAAGTCTTTTTTTGTTTCTTTTGTATTATTTGAACTATTCTGACTTGGACTTGCTGGCCCAGAGATCTTTTGATGTTATTCTCTTTCCTGACAATACTTTCCTCATTGGGCATGGTTTATTTGGCTCTTCCAGTGGTGTAGTAAATACATCATTTGCCTATGTGCATTGTTTCAAAAGTGGGCATTGTCTCTAATCTCTTCAGCAATACAATAAATCACAAGCTGAGGCACTGCCTTCTCACTCCAGTTTTTAAAGATTTTTTTCCTTTTTTCCGGTTACACAGTTGCTAAAAAGAAATAAATCGAGAGAAAGTTATTTGTACTTGCTCATACCTCAGTTATTTTTAGAGCCCATATTGACAAATTTTCAAGTAGCATTGTATTTCATAAAGAGCACTGCCCTGAAATCACTGTGGCTTGAACAATAAGAAAATCCAGGACTCCAGGAGGCCAACGCAACAGGATATCCATAAGCAGCAACGCCTACTTATCAACAAGGGGTGAGCTTAACAGACTTGTTCCTGGCTGTGACAAACAGTGAGCAGAACTCCTGGTGAGCCAGAGAGCAGCAAATAAACGCACAAGATAACTCCGAGGAAAGATTAGGCGCGGCTGACTCGGTCTGTTTCTTTGCGCAAATCAAGAGCAATTTAAAACAATAATGACTGATGGTTTTCCACAAACATCCCGACTTTTATCCCGTTGCAGTACAGAGTTCATCCACCTTCGTTTTTTTTTTAGCTTTCAGTTCGGTGTTCATTTTTTATGATGTTCATTTTTTATGATGAAAGTGGTCTTGTCTTGAAGGAATAGATGAGTAGTCTTTGTTTTTTGGTTGGTTTTTTGTCTGTCCTTCCCCTGAGTAGTTCAAAGATACCTCTAACAGCTTGGAAGAAAAGGAAATTACTGTACAGATCAAGGGATTACAAAGCAATGTTTTTACAGATTTAAAATAAAATATAAACAGATGTTGGGAGATGAATAGCACAGAGACAGTTGTTGCCAATTCATTAATAATACCAACACAAATCCACTCTGTTTATTGTGTTTTTAACCCATATTTGTCAATAGGGAAAACAGTCATAGTATGAACTTGTAAAAATAATGAATTTATACCAGACAAGCTCAGTGTGGAGACTTGAGAATACCAGCATGACTAGTATTTGCCATCTGTGTATGTGTAATCAATATTTTCTTACACTGTAATGAGAAATAGCTCATTTATATCCTTTCCCCTTTGGCCCAAACAATTAGTCACTGTTTGTGGCCACGTAGGTTTGCCTGCTTTTGGAAGGGAACAGGGAATATCTCAGTCACATGTACAAGTGCAGCCAGCCTCTAGCTGGAAGGAATTTCCACAAAGTCTGTTTCCTCAAATGTGACAGAAACAAAGACATCACTAGCCCTCCCAGGGCATGGGAAGCTTTGAGGCAGAGCTCAGATGCTCTGCTCTCTGAACTATTCGCTTAACTTTTCTCCTTGCTATTTTCTCTTCCAGTAGTTTACAGGGTGCCAAGGTGTCCCTCCCCGCCACCATTCCAGCATGGAGCTCCCAGCCCAGTGCTCTGTGCTCCCTCTGCCTGCAGGAAGGCAGTGAACTGCTCCTCTGGCAGTCGGAAGGAGGGATGCTGAACAATCTTGTGGGTGTTACCAAAGCTGTGCTGTTCACTGGGAAGTTGTGTAGCTTATATTAAACCTTCACCACAGCAGAATTTCTTTGATGTAGTCTCTCCACCACACTACAAATACTGCTTTATTTTAATGAAAGCATGGCAGTGTTGTCCAGCTTGAGCTCTTTGAGGCTTTAAGAGCAAAGAGAAGGGACCTGAGTCACAGAGGAATTGCATGCTCCTCTCTTCTTTTAAGGGCATTGTCATTGTGTAATAACTTGCAGCTAAACAAGTTCCTGTAGGACTCTGAATATAGAATGCAGATTTTGTAATGGAATGCTAAATTACATCAGACCCTAATCTCACAGCTCTGTAACAGCTCTCTCATTTAGAAAACACTTAATTTCAGTGTATGTTCATAGCATTTTTCAGGCTATAAACTGCAGGAATTAGGTTCTCAAATAGATGAGAATTTGATTTTTTGGCCATGAAAGTCTTACTATCTCTCTGTATCTGTAAGGTACGTAACAAAAAGACAAACTACAATCTCAGAATGATAAGTACAGTAGATAACAGCCCACACTGCAGAGTTTTTTCTCTTTGAAAAATAGCTTTCTATAATGGAATAGACTTATATGAAGCTGTCTGTAAAATTTCTAAATTGTCCTTCCCTGTATACTAGAGAATTATAGCTTTTAGCTTTGGACAATCAATTCTGAAGATTTTCCGATTTTATTGGCTAAAGTTGAAATCATACAGGTCTTAACATTTTAGTCAGTAAAGGTTTGGGCTGATGTTAATTGTCTGCTGCTCTTTTCCTGGAATGCTATTAAATCAATTCATATACTTTCTAAATAATCTCCCAAGTGTCTGTGTTCTTGTTTCTTGAAGTGACACTCACCAGACTAATGGTATTTAAGGGTTCCAACAATATGTGAAATGTAGATAGGATGCATTGGGGTTTTTGCTTGTTTTGAATGTGTTCTTAATATTAAGATCATCTTCCTGAGGAAACCTTACAGAGTTCTAAATACTTGTCACTGGCTATCAGACCCCACCCTCGTTGGCAGCAACCAGCACAAGGGTGGTGCACACTGTTCATGCAGGTTTCCTTGGTGGAGAGTAGCAATGAAAATTGCATCTATTCAGGTTGACCTAATTTGTCCAGAACTGCTGATAAGTTGGTGTATACTTATGTATGATGGACACACACAGGAATGCAGTGCAGATTATCATCAAGGAAACTGATGTCTGCACTGAGCTTCCCAAAGGGATGTAAAAAGGAACATTAATGGCTTAAGTATGAACAAAATCATGCTGCACCACTTAAGAATTAAGACATTTGCATCCACCAAAGGATGTAATATCTAGAAACCAAAGTACAATGGTCATCTCTGTTTAGAATGAGATAATACAGATGGGAAGTGCAGAAAGAAGTAGTTTTTTCTTGGCAAACTGGATGATATACATAATTTATTTATTTACAGAGTATTCCAGGTTTTATGCTGCTACTACCCATGCTTTTAACAGCTCCTTTTCTCTAAGTAATTCTGTTGTCCCCAGTGCAAGAGAGGACAGTAAACAGAGCCTGAGCACTTCATCAAAATTCCCTTTCTATCACCACTCGGCACTTCACTTAAATAAGCCACATTAATGTGCCGTGGGAGACTTAAAAAGCAGTTTTCTCCCCTTGCCCCCAGGTGTTTCTTCTGCTATAAAATAATTTAGCCATGTTTTATCAGCAACATTAATAGTAAATGCTTACTCAGTAATCCTTCCTGGGAACATATATTTGGTATATCTAGTAGCATGCAATTATGACTCTGATGGAAAAGGATCTTACCCCTGATAAGGTATCTGAGAAAATCAAAGTGTTGCTCTTTTTCTTGCAATGGCCTAAATCCCTCTATATCTAATAAAATGGATAAATTTACAGTAAATATGTTCTTGGATACATGTGCTTGGTATCACCTTTTCCATTTACAATACCCATATATAAAAGTTCCTTGGTTTTGCTGTATTTACCTAAGACCTATTAAATGGAGCTGATTGATGGAAAATACAGAACATATCCAGAAATCTACATCCCCTGTAAATGGTTTATCTTGGATACCCCTACAATCCCTTCAAATTTCTCTTTTGGAAGCCTAAGCTGCTCAGAATTTAATGAATGCTGCATAGACCAAAATTGTGTGACTGTTTCTTCTGCTATGCCAGTAGTGAAATTTGTAACCAATTTTCTTACCTGGCAGGTACCTGAAGAACACATCTAAACAGCATGGACGCATCTAGTTTTCTATTTTAATGTAAGGAAAATGGTTTGCAAAATCTCAGTTTCATTTGGCTGCTATCTCTATGTTTTTCTGCCTCATCTAGTGAACTTTTGGTTCAGATACTGAAGCATAGCACTAAAACAACAAAAACAATATGCATAGCTGCTCTCAATCTTCTGTGTGTTTTCTCATATTCAGTACTTAAATATTGGTTTGTATGCTGGATTTCTCTAGGCAGTTTTTGGAAGTTTATCTCTTTAGAATAATTAATTGTGAAATGTCTGTTGCATAACTACACCAAAGGACATGTTTGTGCCATCTCCTGCACTTGCCACTGATTCCTTCTGAAGTGTGTGAATAAAAGTTGCTGCTCAGGAGTGCAGGAATTCCTAACACTGGATATAAGATGGTGTTAGTATGAACAAATTTGGGGGGATTTTTATCTTGTGGCTGTACCCCACGTGTGATTTCTATGTAGCCTGATCTCTTCTGACCCCAGAGCTGCTGCTGTGCCAAAAAAGGCAGTTAGTATTTCCCCATCATGGAAAAGTGATGGTGATCATCGTACCCAAAGAACCTCCTGTACCGAGTTTGGGGTGTGGATGGCTCTCAGGCAGCAGAACAGTCCTGCTGGGCCTTGTGCATTGGGGTTGTGCCAGGCTGGCTTTGGAGCAGCTGTTTACCTGTTGTCCAAACAGCTACAAACTTCTTATTTTCCTCATAGCTGGTATTTCCAGGCACTTTAAACCCCTTTAAACTCATCTCACTCCCACTATTTGTCAAATCATCTAGTGTGGATTTGGTTTCCCTTTTCTGTCCTGCTAAATGCTTTGAGTTTTTAATAAGTCTGAAAATAATCTTGTTCACCACCATCATAACCAGTGTCTTTATGTAATATGACTTCTAGTCTGACAGTTTTTTATAAAGTGACAAATATGAAAAATACTTGCTCTAAATATTTTAATATAATTAATTTAAGCACAGTAAGATAATGTAGTTTCATAACAGATTATGTTTATTGATAGAGAGTGAAAATTTGTAGCATTTAATGCAAAATGACAAGTCTTGTCACGTAGTCACTGATTAATATTTTTAACAAGCTTTATTTTTTCTGAAATGCTAACTGCTCAAATAGAACACATAATCTGATGCTGATAGCATCTATCTTAAAGTAACTTTTCTTCCAAACTGATACACACATAGAGATTCTTGATGTATTTTATGGAGCTGGGTCCTGCTCTCTAAAGAGCTCTTTGCCACCATTTTTAAGAGCTCAGGGCACTGAACCACAGCAGTGCAATATAGTGGCCATATTCCTTCTCAGGGGCATGGGTTTTGTGTTGTCCTTTGTGTATATGGATAGCACCTAACACAAGGAAAGTGTTAACACAGGCCTCAGGGGAATGTAAAATGCAATATTTATGCCAAGAGCAGATGTAAGGTTGCCCAGAGGAAGGCGTGGGTGGCAGCCACACATGTTGAGGCGTTCCCAGGTGTCCACGCCAAAAAAAGAAAGGAGCCCACCATCCTCTCTCCCCTGAAGGATTCCATTATATCTCTGCTACATTATAAGAGAAAGTAATTAACTGCTAGTACCTGTGAGGGTAATTTTCTCCAGGCTACTTAACCAATTTGACTGTTCTGATTCTGTATTATCCAAGGAAATTTCAGACCCACTGTGCAACACCAAGCACATGATAAATGTTTACACAGTGCCACAGTCTGAGAAGTGTGAGGGAGGGTACAAATTGTGACATGTAAGACAACTTAAATTGCACAAATTAGTCAGCAGCTGCTCTAAGGAGTCTTGATTGTACACCTGGGTCTGTGTATTTCCACTTCTCCAAAACTTCCAGGAGACAGATTCTCATTCTGCAATGACACCTTTAATGGCATAGTTAAAGGTGATGTCTCTGACTACAGCTCTTGTGCATCTGGTGCGTGACCCTCTCAGGCTCCAATCCCTCTTAAGCACAAGATAATCCTTTTCCTTGTGACAGGTTTCTCATTTCAGTAGCTTTCAGCATAACAACCCAGAGTTTCTTTCTTGCCATCTTCTGAATCAATAACTTTAAAATAATATTGCTGTTCCCATCTGAACGCTGGTCTGAAACTGTGATCCAATGCAAGATGAATATTGAGGACAAAAACAGGGTAAAGTGAGGCCTAGTTTTCATCAGATTAATTCACTGGAATTCTAACGTGGACTTCTCTTGGTATAATTTAAAAATGCAGCCACATGTATGGTGTGACCTTTACCGTACAAAAGATTAGAAAAGGTAAAGAAGAATGAAAACTTTTTTCCTGAAGATTTATAGAAACCTATTTCTTGATCTCCTTCTCAACCTTTTCTTTTTGGGATGGTTTCTTCATTCTGGGACATTTTACAGATTCATTTAAAAATAAGTTTAAAACAAAAATATCCATAAAGGTTGTGTAACCTCCTAGCCAGCTTTTACCACCATGCACACGAGATGCTGTGCACTTTAAAATGGCAAACTGACGTCCTCACACTCAGAAGCAGTTTCAGAGGTGACATTCTCATGGCAAAGGTCATCTGCTCTTTTGCAAAACAGGTTAGTACAGGGAATTTTTTCTGAGATTGTAAAACAGAGCACATCAGCAAAGCTCTGTATCACACATCAAGGAATATTAACTTTTCAGTCAAGCAAGAAGGATAACAGGTTTCCATGTTCTGGCACAGCTGATGAGAGTCAGTGTCCATCAGAGTGATGCTGTGCATAAACATTTGCCCTACACAACAAAAAGCTTTCTCTAGGGAATTTTCCCCAAAATAGCACTATATTTCACAAATTGTTTGATTTCACGCTCTGTTCAAGACAAAACAAGTTATTGCAGTGAGTTATAACTGCAGAACCTAATTTTTTATCATGAACTAGGGATTGATATTAGTGGGAACTGGAGAGTAATAGAGTAAATACGTGGGTCAAATGCACTTGCCTGTTATAATGCACCACTTGTGTTTATAATGTGTGTATACACTCTATACATATATATACACATATATGTATGCTGTTTTCCGGAAGAGCCCTACTGACTGGTTCTTGCCCCTTAGCAATCAACTCCTTCCAGTCAGGCAGAATCAAAGTGGGACGAGGAATGAGAGGAGCAGGTTCCTTTGGAATTATGGATAGTGCTACCAAGCACATCTCAACCTGAAAGATGACATTCTGTTATGCTCTGCTTAATCTTCTTTTCTTACTCAAAAAGTGGATGTAGACCCACTTTCTATTTTACAATTTTACATGTCTCTATTATGTTTTTTCTCTGTAATGGCAATTTTAATTTTTCCACTAGTCTTTTCCCATTTTTGCAATCCATGCAAATTCAACTGCCGTACAAATGCCATTACAGGTTAATGCACACCTCATGTCTGCATTGACCATGACTCTGTGGTATTTGGAAAGTAGTGGTAAATAAGTATAGCCATATCAGAGAATGTTTGGGAGGGAAGAATGTTTTAATTAAAACAAAGCTACATTTCCTTTTTTAAGGGTTTTAGGACAGAAAAGAAAAATCCTTACTTTCCCTCCTCAAAAATGCTTTAGTTTATTGAGCATTTTGTTACATGCTCCTGGGGTTTACCCTTCAAGCTTTAATTTAGAAACTATTTTAAGCAATAAAAATAAGATTTTGAAAGGAATGTTTCCAGTAAACATACTCCTAAACAGTGTCCTCTTGAAACATTGTCCAGTGTGTGAATTTAGGGTTTTTGGATGAGGAAAAACTTGAAAGTAATAGAGTCTCCTCTAAAATATGAGTGTCTTTCAATAAAGTAAGAGAATCATAGAATGGTTTGGACAAGACACTAAAGAACACCTGGCTCCAACCCCATGCCATAGGCAGGGACACCTTTCACTAGGCTGGGTTCCTCCAAGCCCCATCCAGCCTGGCCTTGAACACTTCCAAGGATGGAGCATCCACAGCTTCTCTGGGCACCCCATTCTGTGCCTCACCATGCTCACAGTGATTACTAATTGCTTTCTAAGATCTAATCTAAACCAGCTCTCAGTCTGAAGCCATTCCCCCTTGTCTGTCACTACAGGCCTTTGTGAAAAGTCCCTCTCCAGATTTCTTATAGGCCCAGTTTAGTACTGAAATGTTGCTATAAGGTCTCCCCAGAGCCTTCTCAAGACTGAGCAATCCTAATTATCTCAGCCTTGCCTGGAGAAATCCCCCTAATGGTTTTCATGGCCTCCTCTGGACTCCCTCCAGCAGGTCCTTGTCCTTCCTGCTCTGGGGATGGTCCTTCCCAGAGTGGGGTACAGCCTTCCTGGTGTGGTCTCACACAGGGGAGCAGAGCCAGTGGAGTTTGGGTACATGAGCTGAGCCATTGGCCCTGGTCCTTACCCATGAGGTTCGGCTGGGATCTTTGTAGGGCTCTCACCCCATGTATCTTATCTATGACACAGACTGAGACAGGCAGAGTGGTAAAAGCCTGTGTTTTGTGGCTGTGTCTTTATTGAGACAACTGGGAGAAAGCTGTCCAGAGATGAGAGATGGAGTTAGCCACAGCAATGAATCAAAATGTGTTGAATCATGGTGTCTAACTCTCATTTTTTCAGTGTCTGTGTCCTGCACTGCCCTATCTGACAGCTCTCTGCTCCTCTTACAGGGATACAGTGTAAAGCCAAAGTGCTAAAAAAACCTGAAACCTCTGCAAGTGAGTAGAATCCAGGCAAAAATTCAGCTAGTGGGGCTGTCATTCAGTGTGGAAAAAATGCCCAAATTGTTTGTAGAGTCCAATGAATGGCAGATAAAGTATGACTCCTCCTGAGGCATTCCATATCTTTTTGACACACAGGCAAGGAAAAGCTGGTTCTGTTGGCAGTGCCTGGGGAAGCAGAGCTGTGCCCATCACTGCTGTACCCATCACTGCTGTACCCATCCCTGCTGCACTGCCTGTCCCTGAGGCTGCTCGGGGAGGGGAGCTGACAACAACCAAAATGCAGAAATGCTTCAGATACATCTTTACTCCAGCAGTGACTCTGTGTAAGATGAACCTGCGGGCAGAAGGGTGGCATGCAGCCAGGTATGTCAGCATTAATCCCATTAGGGATTTCTCTGGATCAAAGTTCCTCAGGTGTGACAGGTTTACATGTACTCTGCATCACCAAAGAGATCAGTATCCGTCCTGAAATGCACGTTGCTGTTAGAAAAACCAAGTAACTTACTGCAAAGTGATGTTGCATTAATTAAAAGAATATAATTGCCTGTTCCTAAAATGTATCTTTCAGTTTTAGCTTATTTCAGATTAACTGGTTTAGCTCAGTACTCTTCAGACTGTTAGAGGAAAGAAGGAAATTACAGCAATAGAGTGTAACCAAATATAATTCTCCAAATTACTCTTATTACATGCAGTCAGGCCACAGGTTAGTGGAGAGAGAGAGATGAGTTTACAATTGGGAAAGTTTATAGAAATGTGGAATCCCTCATGTGCACACACAAAAAAAAAAAAAAAAAAAAAAAAAAAAAAAAGCATATGGTTTTAATCACAAGTCTTCCAGATAGTAAATTACAGTAATATATGACATTCAGGGGAAAAATCTGACTGCTACTACAACTGAAATGCAGACCATGCCATTGCACTGCATCTTGTTGCAGAGATATAATAACTTGATATATCCATAGCCCAGAATCCTGTAACTGATTTTATTTGGTCCTGTTTTCTCATAAATGAATGGGGTCAAAATGAGTGATGGTTGAACCTCCAATAGTTTTGAAGTTTGGATCAGCAAAGCTTAATACTAAAATTTCTTACTGCTTATTTGAACCCTTTGATGTATTTTTCTTTCCATTTCTGTGCAGTGCCCTCCACAAAGCTGAGGCTTAATCCTGTGTTTCTACTCATCCAGCCTAATCCTCTCAACCACAAGTTTTATTGTTTCCAGGTTCTTACAGAAAACATTATATGCCCACCTACATTCCCAAATCACGGTGTGAGCACCATTGGCTTCTTCCACCTGTACTATTGTTTTTCTTTTTGTCTGTTGTGTGGTGATTTCAAGCACTCTGATCTGGACTTCCCAGCTGGCAATTCCAGAGCAAAAAAAAAGGTTACAGTTGATCAATAGTATGGTGAATGGAAAGGAACTACCACTAGAACCCATTCTTTTGGGTGGAAAACATTGGCCAAGTGGAAAAAGTTGGAAAACTGAAGAGGAAGCTCAGAGCAGAAGCAGAAAGTAATGGATATGCAGGGGAGTGAAAAGGGAAAATGTCTGGGTCACAGACAATGAAATGGCAGCCAAGAAAAGAGGATTTTATTATATGAACTAGAAAGTGATTAATTATCATGTGTATCATGCAGGTCACATTGAACAAATACCTTTGTGAGTTTGATTTGAAAATACTTTGGGGTTAAAGTAATATCAATATTAGCAACTCTGGCAAAAATAAAAAGCAATTTGCATAGCAGACCCTGCAGGAAAAATTGTATTTTGTCAGAGCATAAAGGATAGAAATGAGGTTCCCAAACTACAAGATTGCTAATTTACACCGTGACCACAATTCTGTAGACAAAGTGCAGATGGTATATTGCCAGTTTAATAGTATAAAGTTTCCCTTAGCCACTGCCCAGGACAAAGGCACTCTGTAATACTGGCACCACTGCACTAGGTCCACGACATGCTACAACCACACTTACGTTTTGGGAAGGCACCATTTGAGCTTGGGATTTTTGCTTGCTTGTTTGCCTTTTCTTCTGCTGTTATACCAGAGAAGCTGAGACTTTGGCCAATGTGGTATGACAAGTATTTGTTATCACATTTCATTGCCCTGCATTGATAGTTCAAATAAACCCCAGATTTTGCACGCTCAGCCCATCCAGGCTGAACATTTCCATCTGTGACATCCTCACACCACAACCAGTGTGGGGCATTGGGAGAGTTTGTGTCTAAATGAAGAGTTAGACTTTTGCAAGGGAGTATTATATTTCAGTTAAGGGTGCCTGTCATTCCCCAAATGACCAACCTAGCCCACAACCACGCCTCAGCAGCCCACTGCTCAAAGCCTAACCCAAACACGGGCAAACTTCATTCAGTCCAAACGTTTGAGATGGGCATCCAAGTTCTTTTGGTTTTATTTTTATTTCTCATCACAAACAAAGAATGATTCCTACATGACAGGTAGTCTCAATAGCAGAAACACAATAAGAAATATTAAAGAAAAGTTTTGATTGTCTGTCAGCATGTCCCCTTAGGAAAAACTGACACGTAATAGCTGACACTGGTCCTGGCTCCACACACTTATGCCATTTGATTTGATGTGAAGGATGTGAAGCACAGTGAGTTGCAGCTGGCAGATGTTATTGCAATATTGAAGTATTTCACAGAGTAAAGGCACATACAGGCAGCATGGCACATTCCTAAGAGTTTCTGTGTACTTTCACTTCAGCCATATGGCTGTGAATACAGATACTGAAGTGCTCTCTGCATTTAATTGACAAGACCTGTGCAGTGATACAGCATGTTATTTTCCTTAGCACTGCTCAGGTAAGCTGACAGTGGAAGTATAATAAGTATAAATTAGTTGTAGACCATATAGGCTGCATCAAAACCTGCAGAAGTATGTGGACAAGCCTGAAATTTCAGGAGACAATGCTTGGAGCAGGCTGTGGAGGTGTTCTGCATGCCGACAATTGCTCAGTATTTCAGTTTTGGAAAAAAGCAGAAACTATGAAGCCAGACAACAATGAAGTTTAACAAACCCTGAGTTGATTTAAGCCATGGTTCTCAGCATGCCTTACTTGAACTTAAATTGCTTTTGTCACTCAGAGCCAGCTGCGTCATGTACCAGCAAAGGGGCCTAGCTACAGAGAAAGTTTTGTCTCAAGATAAGTCAAGCATTGTGGCTTTCAAAGGTCAGTCTTTTAATGGAGATTATTCTGTTCTGCTGCATAAAAATAGAAATTAAATAGAGCTCAATTAACGTCCAGCATTTAATCAGCCGCAGCTCTCTCAGCATCCATGCAGTGTTTGTTTTGGTAAACTACTTGCCAAATCTGAAAGCCAGAAAACCTGTGAGAGAAAAGAGAGCAACAAAGAATCTAGAGAATTTGTCCTGCAAAAAGGTCAATAACACTTTTTATTTTAAGAGGCTATGGGACATGGACACTATCAGTGCTTTTGGATAAATTTTGGATAAGGAAGAATTAAAAGGAAGCTGCCTATTTGCAACATTCTGAAGTATGAAAGTTCAGAATTTTTCCCAAACTTGGAGGTATGTGGATCAACAGAATAGCTCAAGTGGGTTTTTCTAGCTTAGGTAGGATCAAAAATACCCAAGCATCAGAGTGTTTCACAGTGTGTGCATTCACACGTGCACACAGTGCCCCCTGATTCGGTACAGAGTGAGTAGCTGGGAACACTGGAGAAGGGTGAGAGCTGCTGAGAAACCCTGTTGGCCTCCAGCAGATTGCAGGAGCGCCAGGAGGCCTCCAGGCAGGGACAATGGTCCTTCCACACCAGCTGCTGATACCATAAAAAGTTTTCTTTCAGCCTCAGAAAGAAGGAATGTTGAAATTTTAATGTTTAGATACCTTACAAAACTTCAAGAAATAAAAATTTGAAAAACTTGCTATCATCTCTTGTTACATTAAAACAAGTGGAAATACTAGCTCAGCAAGTTGTCTCAATCATGATCCATCTGGAATTTACAAGAAATCGATGTACAGCTGTGAATAGTTTCAAATGTATCAAATTATCATTTTCTGGTGGAAAAGCTGTTTCACTGGAAAAACTTCTGCAAGCTTCAGTACAGAAATCCCTGGACAATTATACAGTCCAATAGCTCAGCAAGAGAATCTCTCCTGCCATTTTATATTCTTTTGATGAAAGCTTCTACCTCCTATGGTTTTTGCAATGCACTCTTCTACTTTTTCAGTGTATCTAGTCAATAGAAGTGTTCTTTCCAAACACAAGAGAATACTCCAAAATAAGAAACCTATGGGTATCTGTTTCAGTTGAGCATGAAGTCTCTTTGGGCTAATGCCTTTCTTTGCATTATCCCACGGGAAGGCAAGGTTAAAGCCAAATGTTTATGTATTGCATGGGAAGGAGCTCGTAGGGAGAGTGCAGATTCACTCCCTGCCTCACTGCACACAACAGACTCCCCTCACACAGCTGAGTGACCACAAATAACAGTGCCATTGAGATTCAATATATATTATCATATTTTTGAGTCGTTTGCTATTAGACTGAAAAAAGGGAGAAAATAACTTGAATAAATGGAGGGAAACAGACTGTCTTAGAATGTAGGAGGGGAGACAAACCCACTAAATTGAATGGGCAAATAAATCCTTTTGAAATACTACATAACATTTGGAGTTTTTATATATGTGAAGTGTTTATTGATGATTAGAAGTTATAGTGAATTAATAGCTTAATCACGATGTTACTTGTAGATGTTTGTCTTTTTTTTGCCGAGTGCCTGCTTGTTACCTTTCCCATGAAAATGATTCTTTGACTTTTAGTAAGAAACAAAATAGTTAATTATTTTATTTGTTAATTTTTCTATTGATTTTTCTGTATCTCTGTGGAGGAATAGTAGGTTTTTAAATGCAGCAGTTTTGTTGAATTTTCTCCTCCAAACATTCTTTAAATATGCATAAATTTATATGACTTTTTTCAGGAAAAAAAAAAAGTGGTTATTCCACTGAACATGAAAATTTATTTTAGAAATGGCTTTTTCATTCTGGAAAGAAAAAAACAAAACTGGCAGTAGTAGAGAAAAGTTCAAATATCAGAATCTCCTTCCATGGGCAGACAGAAAAATACACCATCAAAGAGGGTGCATTTATCCTGTGGATGTCACAAGCTCTAAGTTTAGGTCTGCATAATTCTGGAGAGGAGCTTTAATTTCATTCTTTACCTCTGATTTTTCCTTTGTTGCACATCAGTTTCTGTAGATAAGTAGCTGAAATTCAGGAAGAAAAGGGCTCTGCAGCCCCTGTGATGTGGAAGACCCAACTCAAAGCAATTATGTGCAGGAGAGACTCGTTCAGAGCAGAGCTCCCTCCCAGCAAGGAAGGAGGCTCACTTGTGAGGTCCAGCTGCTTTAGGAGAGGTCAAGTTCAGGCTCAAAAAGCAGATCTGCTGATCTGGAAAGCCAGGGTGCCTCTTATTCAGGCAAACTGGGCACCACTGCATTGGCTCAAAGAGCTGGGAGCAACTCTGAGAAACTGGGAAAGCTCTGAGACCAGTGGGCAGTGTGCCATATGTGTCTCACCAACCTCTGAGGAGGCTGAAAAGAGAAAACTTAAACCCTCCCAGTAAATACAGACCTGCCAAAGAGGAGATCAGTCTGGCTTTGGCTGTGGGGTGTACTGCAGGGCAGTAGAGACAACATGGATTTCTCTGGGGCTTCCTCCCAGCTGTAATGTAGGATGGAAGAAGCTTTTCAGTGTATATCGCTTGACAGCTTGTCAGGATCATTTTTCATGTAATAGTGCTATCTATCAAGAGGAAATATGGCAAGTGCTCTGGGACTGGGGATTAATTCAGAGGGGTGGTGTGTCTGAGATGCCAAGTCCTGTGAAGGTATGGATCAGCAGTTAGACCAGAACCAAAAACCTCAAGGCTGTTACTCCAAGTAGTGGAAAGGATTAAAAATTGGCCTGAAGGATAAGCACCAGTCCCAAATCAAGCTCAAAAGTCTTTCAAATGGTAATAACTGCAGGGAAATATCTCCTGGAGGTCAGGCATTGTATGTGAGAACTCTCCCATGTCCCCAAGGGTAACAAGTCTCCATGTGGTTGAAGAGGGAACTAAATTTTCTCAAAATAATTGCCTTTTTAAAGATGTGTGAGCTCGTAATTGTCTGCTCAGAAAGCATGAAAAGGCTTCAATAGGCATGAGAAATTTAAAATGTTGTCTTCACTCTTCACAAAAGCATGTACATTTGGTTCCCCAACACTCAGATGAATAAAGCACTTGCTATGTAAATGTATTATGATCTGCTATTTGGTCTGATAATCTTCACACTGAACACTTTTATACCAGTCTTGATGTGCTGCTAGACATCATAAAATTATAAGGACCATATAAGCTTAGTACACTTGAAGTAGTAAAAATACAGTAAATAATGCAATATGTGGTATCTTATATTTTCAGTGGAGAATTATAACAAAAATCTAATTTTTATGCTTGGATTCATAGCATCTGTACATATATGCACTGTTGGCTCCACAAATACTAACCTGGCTTGTGCTTCAAGATGGACTGTAAAACAGACACTGCAGTTTCATTGGCAGTCATGCAAGACACGCTGTAGAATGAGTTAAAGGGCACTTGACCATCACAGATGATTCCACATATTCACCTCCCATCCCTCTATCTTTCCCAGATGCCACCTAATTGGTTTTGAATTGTTATACTTAACCTCAACAAGCTGCCAGTGTTGATTGTGCAGGTTCACTGCACTGCTCAGTGCTGCTCAGTTCAGGAGGGTACAGATAGGGTAGGAGGAGGGGCAGAGAAAAGATAAAGAGAAACAAATGAAAAACCAAAATTAAAAGACCTTTGCCATATGAAGTGAGGATTTTTGTTTCTTGTAAAGTGTTCTTTTGACAATAGTTATAAAAAACTCTGAGAGAAATAAATCTTCTTGATAAGAGAAACCACTATGACTTGATATTAATACCCAGTACATGTGAAATATGCTACTAGGGATTTATTGATATTTCCAACCGTTTAAGCTGGGTTATCCTGTAGGTTTTAGTTCAGTTTCTTTTGGATGTACTCTTGCAATAATGTTTTGCAACAGAGATCTGTGTTTGAAGCCCCAGGAAGGCTCCTGCTGTGTCTCCTGTCTTGGAGCCTGTGTGCTTGGATAGGTTCTCCAAATGATCTGTGGGACGTTTCTGTCAGCTTATTCCTACATCCAGTGAAAAGATCACGAGAAGAGAGAAATCATTTCTGACCTTATCATTTTCACACCAGTCTCTGGCCATTAATCTTCACTTCCAAGTTGCTTATGGTATGTTATTCCTCCACACATGCTGACCTGTGGACAGAGGAAGCCAAATTCTGTTTTAAAATCAGATAGTCAAAACCATATGCTCAATAGAATATTAAGCAGAAGTCAGTATGAATCTGCCATTCCAACACCATTACATTTTCACTCCCACTGGATATCTCTCTCCTGGGTTTGTTGCATTGCAGGTATTTTGAGTGCTCTCAAAAAGATCTCATTGTCCCTCCTCTCCATTTCAAAACACCTTGTCAAACTACCTTTTTTTTGCTACACCTATGGCTAGAGAAATCTTCTCCAGAAGATATCATGCTCTAACTTTCTGCTCTGGAATGATATCTCTGAGTTAGCTAACCAGACTCCACTTAAAACTAGAAAGAATAAATGAGTATTCCTTAGATAAAAATTAACTTCTCTTGAGGGTAAGTTAGGTCAAATTTAACACAGTTGTTGAATTGCTGATTTCTGCACTTTGATTATAATGGGTTCTAGGTAAACATTTCAGACATAGAAGGCTCTGTTTTATAGCTAGATACCATTTAGCCATTGTACTAATTTTTATCTGTCACAGAAGAACTCTCTTATTTGTGCACTTTCAAGATGTTCATAAACCTGATTTCAGATCCTTTGTGTGGACAAAGTTTACAATCTTATAATCCCTGCAAAAAGCTCAGCTTCTTCTCCTCTGGTTTATCTCCTATGTTATTTCTGTCAGCAACTTCTTTTTCACCTTTTTTTGCTTTTGAACATATTCATGTTTTACAAGTGTCAGCAAGGAAAAAAAAAATATAAAAAAGTATGTGTGTGAAATAAAATGGTCTAGAGGAAAGTCAAGAGGGAAATATTTGGAAATAAACAGTGACCTAGCAGCTCTGGAGTCAAGAGCTTCAGTCTGAAAGAGGAGAAAGGGCATGTCCTTTAGTATAGAAAGTAGGTACCACAAAGAGAAAAGAGGGGCACCGTCATGACAGCAAATAAAGGCACAAAGTGATACAGCTACTTAATTTTTTTTTCCTCATACATTTACAAAGCTCGTCTTGAGCTAAGAAATGCAATTTCTTTCTTAGCATTTCTGTCCTTTATTCAGCAAATATTTTGCCTGGCTGCCTTATGTTTGCTTCTCTCTTGAGCAATCAGAAACTACTGTCAGCTCTGGAAACAGTATCAGACACTTTCCTAACCCGTAAACTGAGATTTGGGTCACAAGTTTTGAGGATCTCCGATTCAGAGGGTTTTGAACACTCAGTCCACTCTGACTTTACCACTACTTTTGTAGGCAGTCATTTATAATTTGCCTTTTTGCAGAGGAGAGGGGCTTTCATTACGAAAGCAGACTGGTGAAAATGTGTCCATTTAACCTGAGCAATCTGACAGTTACCTTTGCTCTGTCGAGGGTGTGATACTGATGTCTGTAACAACACAGTAAGAAAAAACATCAGAGTGAAGTGATGGATTTGGTTGTTGAAATAGATACACTTGATTTATCATATGGGTGTCTAAACCTCGTGTGATGCTACTGCCAAGCTCAAATCCCTCTTGGAAACTCCTCTGCTGTGAAAGTGAGTATATCCTGAGCCACCTGAGTGTCACCCAGCAGGGCTCACTCTTACACACACCTGTAAGGACTGGCCCATCCTCTGCACAGGGAACCAATTGGGAAACCTGCCCTAGGAAGGTGATGGAAATGTCATCAAATGTTTAAAGAAATATAGGAGTGATCCCAGCAGAAGCATCATCACAAATTTAAATCCAGTATGTAGATGTGAAACTAGTCCAGGTATCACCTAGCAGTTTTGCCTCCATATCACACAGAATTGGGACCAAACAACACAATTTTTGTGCTAGCATGCCAAGGCAAATACAGTCAAAGGAAGAAAGGAGAATTGGGACTGAAGTGAGTGAATGCAAAGAAGTCACCAGGGAGTTTTTAATTGAAATTATTTTCCTCTGTAATTCAGGGGAACTGCATTTCTCTGACTAAAATGGGATTATACATAAATTTTTCTTTATTAGTAGAAAAATTGATACATTGTTTCAAACTAATTAGTCCAATAGAAAAAACTGAGGGGGAAAAAACAACCAAAACCCAGTAACATTTGGTTTTCATCAAGCTGACACAGCTGTCAGTTTGAGCTAACACAATATCTTACATAAGTAAATTGCAGAATTTTAATGTTACCATTTTCTGTATATTGGTTTTTGGTGTGTCATCCTGAAAAAGGAAAATGGAATAATAAAACCATTTGTGTGTTAATGATGTGCATAGCACTTCAGTGACACAGATTCGTACTGAAACAACCCCATTTTGCTGAGTTTAATTGATTCTTAACACTTTGATGCTGGAATATGATATTTGGTTTTTTTGAAAAAAAAAAAACAAAACAAAAACTACACAAAACCATTATTTCTGAATTTCTGTTTTCAGTTTTAAATATAAATGTGCTTTAAGAAGGAAAACAACTTTTCATCCTGATTCAGGGAGGAAAGTCAGAAATTTCCCATGAGCCTGAAATTCAGATTGTTATTAATATTTGTCTTTGAGCAGCATGAGTCAAGATCCCCTTCTTGGCAGATAATGCAGTGGATAAATATTGGCATTGCTTTTTCTTAGTGGAGTCAGTGTTAAGTGATTGGAGTTTTTGCTCAGTTTGGTTTTTCTCAGTGTTGTGTGTTGGGGAGGGTACTCTGGCATAAATGAGGATACTTGACATTTCTAACCCTTTTAGCTATGAAGGATTGAATCAAATTTTAAAGGGTTATTGCTCTGGAGGAGATAAGATTGTAGTATGACCTTTTTTGGGCCACACAGACTCTGTCCCATAGAGTATACATTACAGAATGTACTTCTTATCCCTCTGCCTCTAAGCTGACTGCTACACCCAGCCTGAAACCTTTTATACTGTTCCAAAAAAATAGACAGAAAGTTTGAAGAAGATGAGATGATAACCATCTCAAATGTTGCTAAAAGTGAACATATATTAATACTCTAAATAATTGAATATGTTTCAAGTTCTGAAGAATTAAAATTAGTTTTAAAGGTTCTATAGATCAAATTAATTTCTTGACTAGAACTAGAAATGTCCCTTTCAGGATAAGAAGTCACTGGAAAATCTCCTTGATACTTTTCTATTCTCTTCAGTACTTATCTTATTCGTCTCTTTTACTAAAAAAGATTTATCTCTTATTTAAATAGCACTAGATACATTTCATATGGAAAACCAATTTCAAAAGTGAGGAGCTTTCTTCTTACCAGCAGTTATTAAAGCCCTCCAAATGCCTACTCATCTACAAAATTACAAAGAATTTCTTAGGTTTTTGACAGATTCAGGAGTCTTATTTAACCAAGAAATTCAACTTCAAAAGACTTATCTTGGTCTTTTGGCAAGGTGATTTTGGTTTAACTGTCCTCTTTACCTGAGGTTTATAATCCCTATATATTTGTGTATAAATTAGGAATCTTTTAAGCGTCTGTAAATATCTAAATGAGGACCATTGACTTCTTTTGCTGAAATTGTCATGACATAAAGCTCTTAAAACTGGGGAATGTAATGATTTTCCTAATGATCATTAAAGGGCAAAGGATGTAGGATGTGGTGCCCTCATTGCAGCCAGACTCCAAGATCAGCTGGCACTCACTGCTCACCCACAGACAGCCTGGACACTGGGGGCAGAAATACAGTGGCTTCTGAGAGATGAGGGCTTGTATCAAGCTGCAAGCATGACACCTCTGAAAATCAATTCAGACTTGTGTTGTCTTCTGTTCTCTCTCTTTCTGAGATTTATTTCAGCTGAATGGCTGCCAGTGCTCTCAGTATTACTGGCTCTTGGAGCCTACAGATGCTTTAGCAAACCAACTCTGTCTGACTCTGTCTTCAGTATGTTTTGAAGTTGTTTTGGCTGAAGGAGGAACTGTGATGGCAAAAAAAGCCACTTTTTCTCCAAGCCGTTGCTGGGCTTTACATTTCCTAATGCTGGAAACAGATCAGAAAAGAGGAGGGGTGGCAAGCTCCCCAAAGCTTTTCTGTAAGACTGCTCTGCTCCCACCCTCAGGACAGGCTCTCTGTGGAGATCAGCTCACATCTGAGGTGCAGCAGCTTCTC
Organism: Catharus ustulatus; assembly: GCF_009819885.2. Lineage (NCBI taxonomy): Eukaryota > Metazoa > Chordata > Aves > Passeriformes > Turdidae > Catharus > Catharus ustulatus. Next base: position 13,474,342 of record NC_046229.1, on the reverse strand, counting down.
AACACGTGCCAGCAGAATCTGCAGAGTCCTGGCAGAAGCATGCTAATGTCTTTGGGGTAGTTACTTTATGTTCATTTAAAATGCAATTAAACAGAACAAATACTGTGAGGAAATGGACAAGATTTTACATTTACATACAAAAATTAGGGGGAAGATCTTTTCATCACATTATAAATTTTATATAAACATTTTGGAAGGGAAATAATATGTGGCGATAATATAGACTGATATAATGAAATAACTACAATGATGGTGTTGTCGTCCATGGGGTCAAAAATTGTTCTCAGGAAAGAATTAATAATTTATGGAAATGTTTATCCCTGTAATTAAATGCTGGAATTGGGACCCACGTCCTGCCTGGTTGGTTGAAGTTCTGCAAAAAATTAATCCTAAACTCTAGAAATAGAAAGTTGTATGAAAAAATAACTTTAGAAGGTTATTGTATTATTGTCTAAAAAGGCTCCTTTGCTCTGATTTATAATGGGATGAGTCTGTGTTTCAGACAAAATGCAGGATGCAGGAAAGGGGAATTGTCTTGGAAAGGGAGTTGGAAATGAGTAACCAATCTGTGATTTTGTACATGTAGTGCAGTTGTACTAAATGGTAATAAGATATTTCAACATATTTCTTAACAAGTTTATGGTCTGCAGTGCTAGACACTGTCAGCTGGAGCACACCTACCCACCCATTGATAAACATGACAAAGTTCCTTCTTAGGTGCTCTCGAGCTTGAACAAGGAATTTTCTGTATAAGGTCACAGAACTAAAATTGTAATAAAGCAGTTATTTTGAATATTACTTTTCTACAAGCATCTTCTGAGCCAGAATGGCTTGCATAGCTCTTTGAATACACCAGGAGTTCAATTTTAATCCAGAGTAAAGGGATGAATTCCCATTTCAATGAACTTTACTTGAATGAATGCAAAAGTGAGGGCTTAGCTTTTGGCAGGTTACCTCCTGCATTTTTTCTGACTAATGTTAATGAGTTTGATATTATCATAATGTAACAACTGCATTTCATTTTTAATCTGAATAATTAAAAAAAAAAAAAGAAGCTGGAGGTAGGGGGAGAATGGGGGAATGGGAAAATTACTTGAAATGCAATCTGCACTGGTTTCAACTCTTAGGTACACTAATCTTTCTTGGCAAGGAGAATGCACTGGATTTATTTGTGCTCCTGAATGGAAGTGGGAGAGAGCACGGGTAAGTGGGAGAAAAACACGAATTCCCACTTGCCCTTGAACAAGTGGACAAGAAGTTCAGCCCTATAATTCCTTATGCCCCATAAATCCACACAAACACGGGCACAGGGGAAGGCTCTTTAAATAGCCAAGAAATATCTCCAGCAAGAGTGTTTGGAAACTGTGTGCCTGTGGGAGCAATGAGGAAATGCTAAAGGACCAAATCCCTCATGCTGCCCCTGGGTTTGGAAGGCCATGAGGTTGAATGTGATACTGTGGGGGTCACACTGACCCAGGTAAAATCTGCCTGGATCCCCACATGCCTGAGCCCCCAGTGAGCCTGGTAAAAGTCCCATCCTTCCTCATTACCACCACAGAAACACACAAGTGCCACAACTGGGCACTATTAAAAACTTCCTTTTTGTCCAGTGAGCATGACTGTTACAGCTATGGGGTCATCATACAAAAGCAATCCATTATTTTGATTAGCGTAACACTTAAAGGCCAGCTTGCACATTAACTATTTTAATTGTCAACTACAACAGCACTGTGGTGTAACATTAAAGGTGCTCTAAAGTTTGCTGCTTGCTGACAGAGCATGACAGTTCTGCAAACCATAACACTTTCCCAAATGCTCTGAGGCAGGCAATATATATTTTATTTTTTTGCCTGTGTAGTTTGAATTAACATGAGTTTGTCTGAGAGAAGTCCAGATGGCTGGGTTGTTATTAGTCATCCATAGACACTGTTCCCTTGTAGAATGAAAATTTAAGTTTTGCAAAAATAAGGATGAGGTTGTTTTGTGTTCAAGTTTTTTATTGGTTTGTTTTTAAAATAAAATTACATCAATTCCTTGATGAAAACATTATCTTTCTTTAATTTGAATGAAATATCAGAGAAGCTACTCTAGATTTATTCAGTAGAGGACCAGTCCCCTTCCCCATAAATGGTCATATGTATGCTCTCCTCAGCTGCCTTTAGATGTTTTTTGAATAAGTTCTATATTTTGATATTCCCTTAACCCTTAAAGGTTAGAATGAAATTGCCAAGGAGTCTCTTGCTTGTTTTCCTGCCCTCAGGCAATGGTCTGCCTCTGACACCTTTATCATCTTCCTGCATCACCACCTGGGACAACATGAAATGGCCTTGTTTCCTTAAAGCATGGAATAAATACCAATGATGCATTTTTCTCTCTGAATCCCACCAGTGTCCTCTGAGGCATCCTTCTTCCCTCAGGTCTATTTCATCTATTTCATCCCTTTTTTTTTTTCTTTTCTTTTTCAAGTCTATAGTCAGATAATTTCTTTTTATTTTTTTAAAACATTATTATTAGGTAAAACAGGCCAGTCAGTGTCTGCTAGAGCTGCTGGCTGCCCCTGCAGCCAAATCAAGTCTTCTACCACCACATATAAACTCTTTTTGTCTTTGATGCCAGTATTTGAATTCACAGTTTATTTTGTAGTTCTTTAGTGTTGATGAGATTATGGAAGAGATTTTTCAAAGGCAGAACAAGACTTCTATGCCCAAGTACCTTTGGTTTTCAGCAGGACTAGCTGGTGCCAGAAGCATTTTGTGCCCTTGACAATCTTCCCCGTTTCTCAAACAAAGGTAGTACCAATAAAAGGCTCTTTCATTTTAGAGGCATTTGTAGAGAACATAAATTGAGGCTTACAGAGATAAACAATTTAAATCCAGGATGCTTTGTAGTGCAACCATGCCCCAGAGTGCAGTGTGCACCACGACCCAGAGCATGTTGGACCAGCAGTGGGGCCTTTGCTGGTTCAGTGCCAGAGGTGCCCAAAATCCCCAAGGATCCCCAAATGCAGGGAGTGGGGTGAGAGAGGAGCTTGGTGGGGAGGGACAGTGGGAATCAGCCTGGGACTGGGAGGAGGGAGGTGGCAGAGTGAGGAAATGGAATATTTATGGAGAAACCAAATGGAGTAAGGATCTCTGTTCCTACCTTGCTTCTCTCTTAATTTGGGGAGGTCTCTCACTGCAGTACTGCATGACACAAATTTTGGCATTTATGGTGACTACTGAAGGAGGAAACTGCTAATAATATCAAGTTTCCAGCAGATGAAAAAGCAATTGGATATGAGCTGCTTTCTCCACCTCTCACCTCCACAGATCGAAGTACTTAACTGCATACTATTCATTAAGTAAAATCCCACTGCTGAATTCTGTTTACCTGGTAAAGAGACATTTTGTCACTGTTCCAATTAATCAGTGTTTCCTGTGCACATGGAAAGAATCTCTAAGATCTGATTCATCTAGTGAGTCCCCTGCTGTTGCAGATAATAGCAGGGTGTGGGTGGGCATGGCTCAATAATATGCCTTTAAATTCCTTTTAGGTAATAAGCTCTTGAGGCATAATGACTTTTTAGGTACTCTGTCATATGTCACAATGTCACATCATAAAATGTAAATATGACTAATGTAATCCAGTTTGATACATTGCCATTAGAATATGCTGAAGGGTTTTTCATGCAGTGAAACAATCCACTAAAACTGTTTTCCCCCTGAATTTTACTGTTTCAGGTGGCAATGTTTGCAGGAATGAAACCAATCCTTCCCATTTACCCTCAGACTGAGGAATCTCAAGAGCCTTTTCAGAGTCTCTTGACATGGCAGAGCATGGCACAGTCAAAAAACCTACTGAAAATGGTATAGAAGTGGCAAGTTTTGACCCTCAGGAAGAGAAAAATATGACTATTTTAAGAGAAAGAACCTCTTAAATCCCTCTGGTAAACAGCAGGAGATGCAGTCTGTCAGTGTCTCAAAGTCTCTGAAATCTGCTGAACCATTTGGCATTGCCTTATACTTGAAAATATTTTTTCTTCATATGATAACAGGAAAAGAAGAGATTTTGTTGGGTTTCTTTGTTTTTGCTTTGTGTTTGTTTATATTTGTTTTGTATGTAACATCAAGGAGATGCCTCAGAGTAGTAAAAAACTGTCCCAAACATTTTTTTTCTACATTGGCTTGCCAGGTAATCATAGCAGTGATTTGGCATTCTAGCTAACAGGAGGTAAACACAGAAATAAGGAAGCATTTCAGCAAGCAGGTCACTGCTATCTCTTAAAAGAAGTGTCTAAAATAAACTAAACAAAAAAAAAATTCTTCCATGAGCCCCTGGAACAATAGCTCATTATTTTCTCTCCCATTTCGGTGGGGGTGGAGTTGCTGAGATGGAGCCGATTACCCCAGCTGCAGGGCAGTGTGGCATTGCACAAACAGCAGAGCACAGGCTGTGCTTTCCAAGGAGAGCCTTTGGATTGTTTGGAGTCCACCAGGAAGTCAACTCTGCCCTGGTTTCCGATGCGATTCAATAGGTTATTTTCCAAAGATGTCTGGAGCCAGAATAAAACCCATCCAACAGGGCCATCGAGAATATTCCCATGATTACAAAACCACAGGGGGACAGCTTGTTTTGGGAGGTGTACTGACAACGAACAACAAAACAGTGCATGCATTATCAAGCAGATATTGTGTTCTTGAATAAAAGACTGATAATGCCTGGGCACGCAGGGCTGCTTTCTGCTCACAGCTATAAACAGACTACTCCTACTGACTTCAGACAGCTGCTTGGAACTTGGAAGAGAAACTCAAAGTTTTTCCTCTGAGGTGTACTTTATTTATTATTAATGCTGTCTGGGCCCTCCACATTTCAAAACTCACTTGTGCAATGCACTCACTCCTTTGATCTGGGCTGTAGCCCCATGCACCACCATGAAGGCGGGTACAGCAGAAGAGCTTTGTCTTCTGAACTGTTAATTGATGTACTCCCAGGACAGACAGTGCTGCTTTTCCTTTTGGCACTGGTTTTCCCCTTCCTACAAACCTCCCCCATAATGGTGACACAAGACAGTGAGGCACCACTGCCCTCTGCACTGCCCTTCTCACAGATGCCTTTGTCACACCATCTCCCTTCTCACTTGCTGTCCTGCCCTGTAAATTCAGACTAACCTCTGGATAACAGGGGTGCCTGTGGCTGTGCTTTTCTTCTTTCCCCTGGGGTTTGTTTCTTTTGCTTCCTGCTAGGTATGTGTTATTGCAGTCAAAAGGGCAGTGCAGATGTGAATATGTAGCCCTTGCTGGAGTTAACTTTTGTACAGTCATTGTGACAGAGCCATCTGGACAGATCCATCTGCCTCAAGTCCTAGTCCCTTTTGCTTTGTTCACCTACTCAGCACTGAGAGATGCTTGTTAAGGGCTCCTCCTTTGGGCTGAGGCTGAGTCCAAGCATGTGTAACACGTTTCCCTTGTGGAGGTATTAATGTATCCTGAAATCCTACTCTTTCTCCTTTGGGCACAAAAGGACGTAATAACTGCAGATTCTTCTGTGCCTGATGGCCAAGAGAGACACAGTGATACAGGAACACTTAGGAACAGTATCCACTGACATTTTGTAATGATGTTAAACAGGGAGAACAAGGGTGTTCAGTACATCTGGTAATCTGGAGACTGACTTCCTTGCAGTGGGATGGACCAGGATTGCCTAAGTAGCTGGAATATTAATTAGTGTCCATGAAATAACTTGAGAAAATAATGGCAACAAGTGAAACTATTCTAAATTTCAAGTTTTGTCAAGGACATATTCATAACTCCCACTCTGAATAGTGGTAATGGGGAAAAAAGGGATCTAGAGCGCTCATGTCCTTCATTGTGTATGATGCTGAACACTGAGCAAAGGAAAAATCCTGCACCAGCTAAAGGCAAATGATGTAATTCTGATAGACTTGCTGGGGATATTGTAGTCACTGTTCAATATTTCCTCATCTAATGTCCTTTTTCACCAAATAGATTTGCAGCAAAATGTTAGACTGTTTCACTCTGACAGTTTTTAATTGGGAGAATGTGATCTGCACTAGTATCATTTCCAAGAAGCACAGACAGGAGTTTAAGAACTTGTCTGTTGCTTCTGCCAAGTACTTCTTTCAGAGAGGAGGGAGAAGATATTTCTTCTCTCACTGAAAGCAGTGGGAATCAGAGCAACTCTTCTGAAATCACCTTCCTGTCTGTTGCAATGATCAGCAGAAGAGCAAGAGTGGCTTTTAAAAAGACTGCTGGCATATATGGGCAACACAAAGGAAGCTGCACATTGTGGCACTCCTAAAGAAAGAGGCAAGAGATTCAATGGTTGCTTTATGAATATCACAGCTGGATCACTAAGGTAGGAAACATAAGCAAGCTATCATGTGATTCTTACAGGAGTGGAGAAAAGATCCTCTCACTGCCTAGAGATGCTGAGATGCTGCAGTACTTTTCCTAATCAATGCACATCATATAGAGTATTTCTGAGCTTCAGCTCAGTTATGAAACCATAAAAATGCACTATGCTGCAGCTTGTGTGAGTTTGTGTCTAGGTTACAAAAGAATTTTGGGTGATTTTTTTCTAGCTGCACAGCTAGACTGACTTGGGAGTATTTAAAGGGGAGAAATTTAAAAAAAAATGCTTAAGGGCTTAAAGATTAATAAACATGGCAAAACCTTCCATAACTAGGCAACAGTTTCAGGCCTCAATTCTTGCATGCCTTTTCTGATCCTTTTCTCTAATCCTATTTTATTGCAGATGGATGTGGGGTGGAACAACAGTGTATGATGTCAGGACAGAGATTATCAGTAGAAATTAGTTAAGCTTTCAGTGTTCTCACAGAGCAACCCTCTCCATTCTCCAAGAGAAGACTCCCTCACTGGTTTTCCCAAGGCAGGATGATAAGCATTACCAGTTCTAAGTGATGGAGATACACAAACTCTAGAAGAGAAATATCACTATATTTTTTCAGGAGATTTCAGACTAAGCAGTGTTTTCCAAGTAGTAACTCTCACTAAAGCCTTTGGATTTTGTGTTACTTGAGAATAGAAAAGACTCCTCCTTCCCTTTATAACTTGTATGTATAGGCTTGCACACAAAAATGCTTCTCTCTCTCACATTTGCCAACCAGCTACATACTCGACAATTAAAATGTTTTACTCTCAAATTACTGGATGACACTTCAGTAGTCTTCCAGTATCTGTCTATTTTCATTCAGAAGAGCAGTCATGCCTTAGAACTTGCAAAGAAATGAAAAAAAAGTAGGCATTTTTGATTTTTTGTTAGGAAGGAGAGAGTGGTTTACAAAAATTCAGATGTGGTTTTTTTTCCACCATGAAAATACAAAACTTGTGAAATGGAAAAATTATTTCAAACATTGTCTTAACCCATTCCTCATGGCATGTACAGAGTTTTGTATCTAAGAGCTTTGCTTTTATTAAAAAAATATAAAAAACCCATTGAAGAGTCATAATACTAGTACTCAGCTTGTGTTTCTGAATGCTGAAATTAATTCTGTTCAGGATTTAGCAAACATCCACCTTCAAAGAAATCAGTCTGTTTGAACTCAATTTAGACTACAGTAAATGCACAGGGCTAATGCACATGGAAGAAAAGGAGATGCTTCTCCACATCTAAAATAGGACAATATGTAAAAGCCCAGGGGCTTTTATGTTGGCCAATACTTTTGAAATATTCAATTTCCAGTCAAAAATGTCAAAGAAATCATGTCCTAAAGAGATGTAAACCTTTGTAGTCAGTTAAACTCAAGATACTGAGTGGGAGGCAGAGTTTCTGGATCTGGTCAGAGTTAGGTATATATTCATGTTGGGAATATGTACACTAAGGTAATCATACATAGAAATAAGAGTAAAAATACAGCTTGAAGATTAAATGAAAAGCAATGGTGTTAACTTCTCTGACTGACCTTAAAATTCTGTGAGAAGGATATATAAAGTCTCCTGATGCAGAGAATGGTTGCACAGAGAGATGAGAATGAAGTTAATGATGATGTGGAAGGGTGAATGAGTTCAACAAATGCCAAATAGTGATTTTTAAGTGTATTTATAATTCTACAGAACATGCTTTTTAGAATTCCTGAGGATTGATGAATTTGCTACATTGCGTCAAACTGAATCTATTCAATCAAAATAATACTACTTAGGTAGTTTTTGTTGGGCTTTTTATTGTTTGGGGTTTTTTTATTCAGGGTGGTTAAGCCAGATCCTAAGACTGACTCGTTCAGAGTAGTTCTGGGTGGACTGGTGGAAAAATGCATTCAAGTATATATTATGATGACATTTTTTGTGTTGGGCAACATATGTGGCATAGCCACATATGAAAAGCTTTTGCAGGAGAGGGAAAAGAGATATGATTTCCTGAGGAAGGTGGGGATGAGAGTAATGTTTTCTGCAGAAGTTTGGAGACAAATCCTAAGTGGGAATGGTGCCCAGGAGAAGGTGGGGTAGGGAGCAGGGCTGCAGGCAGGGGCAGGATGCTCTGCAGCAGTGCCCAATTTCCCAAAAGCCCCGTGGCAGTGCAAGGTGATTCCAGAGGAGCCTGGGCAATTTTTGCAACCTCCTCCACAAGCTGCCCGTTTAACAAAAGATTGTTTTACATTGGGTTTTTACCAGCTCTTTTCATGCAACTATTAGATTAGGTTCAAGTTTCACTTGCATTCATGCTGTATCCAGACAACATGGATAAACTGTGCAGGCCTACATGCTGTTCTGCACATTAATTAAGATCCATGGCAGCCTGGCAGAGCAGGCTGGTTGCCTGGCTCCTACTCCTACCCCTTTCTCAGCATCACCATGCAGCCATAAAGGGGAATGTGCCTCTTTAAAAGTACCTTGTATAATTGAGGGTGAAGTGTCTCAGCCACAAAGGAAGGATGCTACTGTGCAGAGGCTCTGTCTCCAGAGCTGGATTATTCACTAGAGCATTAGTCACTGGACTGGTATTTTTTCTTAAACTTTGAAATCCCGCACTCATTCAAGAAACTCAAAGTGTTAGGAACATGCTTCATGTGTCAGCAAATGTACAAGAGGTTCAGGGAAGTGGCTACCACATTAAACAGTTACCCTGTGGCCTGCACTGTAAATGAAGAGGAATAACAGCAGTTATTGAAAGTTGTTCTACTTTGTAACAGAGCTGCTGGAGCTGCCTGAGCAGCATTGCTTGCTTTTTGGAAACCCTAGAGGAGAATATGACCTAGGAACAATCATACCTTTGTAGTCCAATTGTTTCCATGGGTTTTTTTAAAAAAAAGGTGAAAGGAAAAAGTGATCAGGGTAGCAATATTGTACAATGTGGTTATGTTTTAAAGTTACTCAGAAAGTCTATATATTGTTACATTGCTTTCAGACACAATAAAAGGCCAGTTATTAATCCTGCAATTATCCAGCCTTATCGCTGCTATCCACACAGGCTGACTGAGGCTGGACTTCTAGTTGATATTGTTTTCATTACAGTGACCAAAGTGAAATTTAATTAGAGACACATCTCTCAAATGGACAATTGAAAAATTTAAGGATTAGGAAATTAATCCTAATACTTAATTACAATAATATATTTTTCCATTCTGGATGGGGGATTTTTTTGATAGTCTGAGCTGAGCAGCTCTTCTATCAATTCACTCTTTAGTGGCTGTAAAGCATGATTGTGGGGATGGGGGAAAATGCTGCTCATGACATTAAAAAGCATATCCTTCCTGACAACTCTGAGCATGGAACAGGAATATCTAATCAAAAGGGTTTGCACTGGATCATATCAGTTCCTGACTGCAAACTCTAAATCCACATTGTAGGAGCAAGACAAAATGATCTACAGGTAACAGAAATGGAAAAAATGAATTGATAGGGAGATCAGACTGTGACTAAATGGAAGCAGGGAGGCTGAAAGGCAGCATTTTAATAAGGAAAGCTTTTGTACGGTTTTCAGGTACAATTGGGCAGATTTGTATGAAACAATTTCATCCTGGAGACCATTTAAATTTCATTGATAAGAATGCACTTCATTGCTTCATTTAGAAACTTCCACTGTGGCTTCCCCCCCTCCCCTTATTTCTTTGTATAAAAATAAGAACCATCTGTAGGGAAAAAAATAAAAACCCACACAACTTGTTTGTGTGACTTCTATGCTGTTGTTGTTTAGATTTCTAGGAAACAGATGCATGTTTCTCATTTGGGAAAGCATACATCTGTTCTGCCAAATTCTTTCCAGAAATTCTTAATTTTCCAGTAAGAACTCATTCAACTATGTTTGAAAATAAGAAACTTTCCCTCCATCATCTGTGTACACACAGATATGTTAGAAGGAAAGATGGTAATTTTGACACAGTAAGGAATTGTTCTCCTGGAAAATCCATAAGTGTTTGCAAAATGCTATATAATAATTTAGGTGAGAAGAAAAAAAGAGAAGGTAGCAACAAATTTGCTTCTGTAATATGTGTAAGGATATTTGCACAGTTGGAGCTCTTACAGTCTCATATTGAAGAGTGGCATACAATTTAACAAGGCTGAAACCAATAAGATTGTATAGAAATTCATGTGTAAGGTTTAATAAAAATGTAATTCTGTCTACAAATTACTTAAACCATTAAGTGGAATTCTATAGCAGGAGTATTATTCTCTTTCATGGTTTAAATATCTTGCAGGGAGGTTATCATTCTGTTACATTTACAGGTCTTCTCCAGAAAGGAAACATGGGAAATAATTTTGAGAGCTGTAAATGTTAGTCTACTTTTGGATCTACTTCAAAACATTACATTGTATATTTTCCCATTGCTTCTTGCTTTGAAAAAACACAAGAACTACAACAAAACTGGTAATAGCACATGACTCGTGTTCATATGTGCCCATTTCAGGGTTTGGATTAAACTATCTTGCATTAAGGTATCTTCCTTTGCCTAGGGGATTTTTATCTTCAGCTTAGAAAGAGAAGATGAAAAAATGCATAATCAGTAGTCAAATCCCAGTGCAGAAGGAATCTATGAGTACATCAAGTAGAGCAAACCTATTAACTTGTTCACCTTCAGGGAGAAGATCCTACAGTAGAGATGCATTTTGGAAATAAATTCGAAGCAGGTGGACAGAGCAGCAGGAGGGCAGTATCAGGCTCATACAGCAGGAGGGCAACACCAGCCAGTTAGAAAAAAGTGAATTGTGTGTACTGTGGGGAGCTGCACATTAGAATTGCCAAACCGAATAGTTCCTACTGCAGGTCTTAAACAAATTAGACCTGCACAGAAATGTGGGCAATGATATCTCCTCACATGACACAAATAACAATGGAAAAAGCTGCCCATGTGTGCTCCAGTAAAGCTCTGAATGCTCAGGTGGGCTGTTGCTTCTGTCCTGTTGAAGCTTGTCACTGTAAGTGAAGCCTGTGGCTGGATGTAAATAGGCCCATAGGCATTTCTTCATGTTGCTGGTACTGTCTGCATAGCAGTGAATTTCTTTCAGTGCAACAAATACAGCTCCTTCTGCTTTATATTGCTCTCTAAATCCAGTACTGATGCCATCAGGTGGTGGTGTGGGACTGGTAGGAGATGAGAGCTCAGCAGGGAGGTCACGGCTTCCTGAAGGAATGACAGGAAGGGAGAGACATCCCTGAATGTACCAGAGTGAGAAAGCTGTGCTGAGCTCCTGCTGCAGCCTGTCCAGCCAAGGCACCCTGCAGCCTCCAGACATCCTTTCCCAGGTCACAACAGGGACTGTTTTCCTTTGAGCAGCAGACATAAACAGCTGCCCTTAGTCAAAAGTGAGTGTCCAAGTGGAAACGCAGGGATGGAGACTTCTGTTCAGTGCCAGCCCAACCACTAACACTTCAGAAAGGGGTGAAGGGGTGGCTTTGTACAGACACCCTGAAAATGGACTTTAAATGGGCTTTGAGTGTACTGCCTGGGCTGCTACTTGAAGCAGGACCAGTCCACTCATCCTCAACATTTGTCTGTCCAGAACAGTCCCTGAGCCCCTTGATTTGCACACCAGCTGATGTGTGGCTGCCTGCACTGAAGTGCATCAGTGTGTTCGTGCATCCACACCTCTGCTGCTCTGCTCCTGGAGGCCTGGGCTGCTGGCTGCTGCTCCTTGGGCAGCCTTGGCAGTCACTCTGCCTGGATGTTGCCCACCTGTTTGTCTGTCCAGAGATGCTGATATTCTGCCTGCTGTCACTCTGGCTGTACCTTCTTTTTGTCTGTGACAGCTGGCCTGGTTGTGGGTTGATTTGTTGCATGCAGTATTTTTTCTCCCCTGACTGTATACCTTAGGCTACAAATTATACTCTGAATTTCCCATCCCACAAGGGTGCAATGGAAAGCCAGCTGAATGCAGAAGAAATTTCCTGCTGACTTCAATGGGACACTAATCATATCCCAAATCACTGATGCTACAGGGTTCATCACGAAGTTTAGCTCTTTGCTCAAAATACTGCACATCTGAGAATAGTTTCCAGCAAATTATATTCTTTTGGAAATGTCCCTGCTCCCTTATTGAGGCTCCTTAGCATTTGTGCTTCCAGGTCTCACCTCTTCTTAAGAGCCACTCTTCAGAACGTATCTTTAGCAATTTCAGTCTGAAAAAAATTCCTCCTCCTAAAGTGTCCTGGTCTGCATTTCATTCCATTTAACCTGTGGAAATGGTTTCTTGCTGCTGAAGAAATTGTTCTTTCAAGGCAGATATCCTCCCTTTAGCCTCCTGAGAATGGAGCTGAATTTTTGACAGAGCAAACTTCTCTGCTGCACCTTTTGAGAGTTGCTGGAGTTTCCCTGGGGTTTCCTCTTTGTCCTCCCAGTAGATTACACAAATTAGTGAGACACTCAGCATTTTTAACTCCATCCTCTTTATTTCACTGCTTCACAGCTTGAGATGCTGGGAGAGTCTGCCATGGCTGAGTTCCCAGCAAGCTGAGGTGCTTTAACATTATTTCATAGTTATAGGATTTGATTATGCAACATTGTACCATGGGTACAAGTGCAATGACCTCCTTGTGAAATTCTTTCCACTCTAATTAGTGGAGCATCAATATTTGTCTTCTAACCATGGATTCAGTAGAGCTTCAACACCCAGCTATAAATCATAATCTGAAAACTGACAAGTGTTTTAGTGTAGAAACATGTTCCTAAAACTTTGGTCTGATGAGTTTGTTGTGATTAGGTTAGAGGAGGATGGCAATAGAGACATCAAACAGATTTAGGTGGGGTTATTTTATAATTTGTTAAATAAAAGAACTTATGGTCAAATTTAATCCATAATGCTAATGTTGGAGCTTTTTGAGACGTGTTCTGCTAAGGCAGAAATTGCATGACAGAATGGAGCCTCAGGTCGAGTGTGCTGGGGGTTATCCAGCCAAATAGGTTGGGTAGAGCAGCTTGTGATGCTGGTGCCATGTGCACACCCCAGCTACTCCCACCCTGCAGCACCACAGGCCATGCAGAAAGCAAAAACCTTTGCAAAAATGAGGTTATTGTGTCATACTCTCAGTTCTGAGGACATCACTTCCTAGCAGTCTCTACTTACAGACCACCTAAGGAATAAAATACCTTCCCTAACTATAAAAGGAAGATCTCTGTTGCAAATAATTGTAATGAGGTTTGTTACAAGTAAAAAAAATATATAGCAATTGAACATAACAAAGGTGATCTATGCTAAATCAATTTTATGTTCATAAAAGCCATTCATGGATGCTTATTGTTAATCTTCCAGCAAAAAAATGCCACGGGCTTGTGGCATCCTGAGAGTGGGGTTTGCAGTTTTTTTGCACTGCAAAAACTTCTTCTAAAATAAATACTTCTTTTTCTGAAGTATTTATCAATTAAAAAAAAAAAGTGGTAGTGACTATGGTGTCAGGTAAAAGTCCCAACTTACATCCATTTTTTAAGATAGGAAGCACATTAAAAAAATAAGTTTCTACAATTGCTCTATTGTGAAGCTGATCTGGAGAGCAAAGCTACCTACAGAACTGACCTACAATTGTCAGTAATTACTGGAGGTTCTGCAATTCTTTGTCACTTACACAGTTTAAATGTGGTACCTCAGGAGAAAAGGGTCAGCTCTGCCAGTTCTGTGAGAGACATTTGCTGGGAATCCTGTGGACACTGGCTCTAGTTCATCCATACCAGTCAAGAGAAAAATTTGGTGGTACACTCCTCAGACTAGGCTAAGGAAATAGGATGGAGATGAAGTTAAAAAGAGAATTTACTGAGTTAAAAAAACCAAAATCCCCAAAACAGTTTAAGTTGAACCTATTTGTTTTCATAAAGCTCCTAAAATGGAATGGGTGACTGAGGGATAGAAAATCAAAGTCCCTTTCTTCAGCAATAGGTTGACTTTATCACTTGAAAAATATTCAAAGTTCATTGTGATCAGAGTCAGGTTTAAAACAGTTAATCAAACTTCACTCTTCACTCTTTTTTAAAAGCAAACAGCCTCCAAAATATTGATTCAATACTTTAGGGGAAATAAGAAATTCTGAAAAGTTGAACAGGTTCAAAGGCTATTTTAACCAATGGGGCTAGGTATTCCCCCTGTTTTCTAGATATTCCCTCAATGACAAGAGTAGACAGCAGAGGTGCACTACAATCATTGATGAATGAGAAAGAAAATCAAAAGCAGGGCAAAAAGTCTCATACACAATTGATAAAAAATTTGCCTGCTTCACCCAACACTTCACTATTGACTTTATATAATGTGGAAAACAATCATAACAGAAATAGTAATATACACTATTGGTAACAGAAAGCAGCACAAATTGAGTGCAAGCAACATGAAAAGAGAAAGTCACCAGTCCAGTTAGTCAATAAAGATCACAATTTTCAAGGACCATGCTCAAATCCCTGTTATTAATCAGGCTCCCAATTTACAACAGATGATACTGTGCAGCTGGTGATTGATAATCCTTCCAGGCATAATGTTGGTTCTTCCTTGAACCATGAAAACACAGCTTGGATGTGTTTGAGAACTCATAGATTGGTGAGCTGCACAGTTCACCAGCTGCCCAAATTACTTTCTATTGAAAAAAATGCTTTTATTTGGGGAGTGGGGAGGAACCAATTCATAATATTTCTCTGTTCTTTTATTTTTGTTTCTTGGGGTTTTTTTAGATGTGGAGGTAAATTTGCAACATTTTGAGCATAAAAGTGAAAGCTATTAGAAGCAATAATGCTGCTAGAACACAAACATTGTCAGTCATGCAGACATCATCCTGTAAACTAACTATATCTAGTTTCCCTTCTGACTGCATTGGGGTAGCTTGTGGCATGGTAGTGATTTGAGTGACAGACATCCAATGTGGAACAGAGCTATGCATATTTATATTTGTTTACAGGGCTTCATCACTCCTGAAAGATGTAATTTTAAAATTTGCTTTTATTGAGAAAAGAAATTATGAGGAAAATGTTGTTACCTTGGAACACAAAGTTATTGTAGGGCTCTGGCTTTCATAAAAATTTTACCAAGTCTTTAAATTTTCTAATGAAAAAAAAACCATGAATCATTTAAATGGAGTCCGCCGTTTCTGTATTAGAACCATACTATACCAATACAACAGAAGAGACAACACTTGAGACAGCTTAAGTTAATCCTCTTCCTCCCAGACTCTGATTACAATCTTCAAAACTGCTACAGAACCTCTATATTAATGGCAGATTTTCCCCTATCTTCCTATTAAATTATTTTTAGATTATTTGGAATGCAACCTTAAAAACTCTAATCAATGAGATTTTAATTTTTGTATGTGGCCTCAGCAACATGATGAAAACTCTATAACTATTTAAACTTTTAGACACAGACCACTGGAGACTTTTGCATTCCAAGATATTAAACCCTTTCTATGTAATTATTTATTTTTTTAAATCAATTATAACAAAATTAATTCCCAATTCTGACAGGTCTGTGAAGAATCAGGCAGTTTTGTTTGTGGTAGGAGCATGACAATCCAAATACTTACACTTTTAGCCCTATTTGACCATATCTGTATTTTCATTATAGTGTACCAGATGTAATGGGTCACATATCCCTTATAAACAAAGATTTCTGCCCAGAGATCTGCAACGCAGGCAAAATATGGTCCTGTGCCAATAAAACCATGGTCTCTCTTTAATGATACCAATCTGTAAGTTGGCATTTTGCATTACATGCTTATTTGTCAAGCAGTAAATTGATTTGTTCAAGAGAGAAAGAGAATAATGTGCAACCTAATAATCCTGAACTACTGTAGTATATGACAGAAAGGTTTAGGTGCTTATTTTCCAAAGGCCACATTCTCATTTTAAATCGGTGCTCTTTGACATGGAATAAAAAGAAGGGGAAAGAAAGGCAATTTCTACCCGATCAGTGTTTCCCTATCCTGGGCCCTCTAATCTGCTGTCCAACAGGCAATCAGCCTGATCAGATAACTTCCTCCAAAACTGCACCATTTTCTTTTTCTTGCTTGAGGGTTTTTGCAGAGGTAGCCTGTGAAGAGAGAGAAGAAGGTGAAGTGCAGATGAATACCCTGGGAAGGATCTCTGGTGGAGTTTTTTACAAGGCAGGAGAGAAAGCTGTCTCAATTAAAATTACTAGGAAAAAAATTAACTAAATTAAAGTAATGTTTAATCAATTTTAACTATTAGTCTTAAATTAGAGATGTAATCTTTATACAGTGAGCCAGGATATATCATCCTAAATATTTGCCCAGGATACCTGACCAACAAATATTCATAACTATAGCTGACCATACTTCTTGTGATAACCACTGATTCTGTGATAACAATGCTTGTTTTCACAGAAATGGAAAGCTGCTGTCTTGAACAGTTTTTCATTTTGAAGCCTGTGTTACCTTAAATCAGGTACTAAATGACTAGTGTCTGATTTTCCCATAGTAATAATAAAGCAGCCTCCCCCAGTGACTTCCTTCTCCTCAGACCTCACTGATTTATCACCAGTTCTGGAGCACCAGTTTCTGTCATGTCTATTGCTTATTTTATTTCTTTTAAATTATTTTTACTGTTGTGATAGAGCACAGAGTATCTTGTTGCAAACTCTATGGGCACTTGTTAAAAAAAATAGAAGACTTCCCTTTCCTCATCAAGTGTAAAATTACTCCATCTGAAGATAGAAACTGTGTGAGAAAAGCTAAAGGTATTGCAAGAAATAACAGCATAATAGTGAAATGATTCTGCTTCCCATCAGAGAGGTGGTCCAAAATGTGAAAATGTCATCAAGTATCTTGGGAAAGACATTTTTTGAAATTACAGCCAGATCTACAACTCAACCAACAAAATGGGTAAAATGAAATGTACTCTGACTCTTCATACAGAGAAAAATGGAGTCTCTTAAATATCTGCTAGACTGAGGTAGAAATTTTGGAACTGCAATTTTGTTATTGAATTTAACTGTTCCCATTCCTAATTTTATTACAGGCTTTGTTGGAGGAATGGCTAAATGTCTGCTCATTAGTCCTGATCTCAATCTTAATCTCAGGAGATTTTTATAATAATTAGTGTTAATTCTATTAAATTAATTGAGAAGTTGTTATTTTCATCTCTGAATGGTGTGCATTTTTGATTGACTGGTCAATGACAAGTCTCTTTTCATTTTCCACTGTAATAAGGCTATGAAAAAGAAAAGAAGTGGAATAGTTGGCCAATTAAGTTATACAATAATGACAAGGTCAGGGCAAAGAAAGTACATTGTGGTAGTTTACAAATTACTAAGGCATTTGAGTTTTGCATGGTTCTTACAGAAATTGTAATGAAAATAAAAAGTGACACATGAATCCATTAACATGACAGCACAATAAAAGGGAGGAGAAATAATTTTAAGCATACAAGTATACATCAAAATAGTTTGAAGGGATCAGAGACAAACCCACAAGAGAATTCTGACTCTTTCCAAAATAAGACAATACACCACAGAATATATACATTTCCCGTTCCCTCCTAAACCCTTTCTTTCCCAGTTGGTTTCATGTATTTCAGGAATGTTTTTTCTTGCTTTATCTCTTCGATCTGCCCTACCTCTGAGTAAGACCTCTGAGTCATGCAAAGATGGTTCTATTCATTGAAGTCTTGATGTTGGTGTAATGAATGTGCTGCTTTGCCAAGAAAAGAGCAGCTCTCATAAAAAATGTGTGAAGCTGTGCCAGTAAAAAGTGACACATTTATAAATATGGAACAATGTAGTCGTATTAAACCTATGTCTGCAAACATCCTGCATATTACATCACTCTGGTTGAACTGTTTTACCCAACAGACTTATGGAATTCATTTGCTGAAAAAGAAAGAGCTGAGCTCCTGTCTTAGAGATAAAACAAGTTTGGAGGATGAGAGTTGTACCACTAGCTGTTTGCAGCATTTTTTGTGGCTAAGGTGCAAGCACACTGTGTTACAAAATAATCATGAAGGATTTGTTCCACCTTTATAAAATAAGACAAAAAATATTACTTCATCTGAACATGTCATCAACTGATGTAAATGACCTCTCCAAACATCTGGGATATTCTAGGTTTTCAAACAATAAAATTAGTACTGTCCATCACAGTACCTGCACAGGAAGCTCATGTGAACGATGACAAAGATCTCTCCTTAATGTATTAAGAGCATGGTCAAAAAAGATGAAAGGAGGGCTTCATGCTGACTTTCCCTGAGAACTTTGCTTCAAATGAAGGTGATCTCTAAAATACATAGGGAAGTTAAGAACTCTTTTTAAAAAGTCTGCTGAATGGGAGAGATCTTTCTGAGTCTGCTGTGCTTTACCAGCACAGTTCACTCTGCACCTGGCCAGAACCTTTCTTTTGGGCCCACCCTGGATTATTCCCAATGACTGTGGGTGGCACAGCACTGCCTACATCAAGGAAATCTCCAGCCATCCTATTAAAATAGTTCTTCATTCTCTTGGCAGAGTACAAAAACGACATTCAGGGTCAAACTTCAATACTTCATTGCAGAATATTCTCACACTGATGCTCAGTTTATGTTGGTACAGCAGATTTATCTGGGGATCTTAGATTATTTTGCAAATCTAGAGCAAAACAAACTGTTCTATTTGCAGATCTTGACTCCACCTGATGCAAACAGACGTTGCCCAAGGTCAAACTCCCAAAGGGATCTTATGTCTGCTTTTGCCAGGGAACTGTATGGTCTTGCACAGGGCTTGGTGACTGCTCCAAACAGTTGTTTTACCAATACTCTAGACTATTATAATCATTTTCCTAGCACCATTACTCTCTCTGGATGCCTTATGTAAATGTTAACAAATTAGCCTTGCTGCCACTGCTGCAATGTTTTAAAATAACAGAATGCACAGCTTTCTGCAAGCTGAGTCTGTAACACATCCCAGCCAAGCTGACACATTAGGGTGTCAGGTCTCTGACTGTTCAGTTATCTCCTGTTCTTGTGATAGCAAATTTTGTGGGATTTTGACACCTTGTCTTTCAGTCTCTCTCTCACTCATCCTTTTTTGCCTTTTGGGAATGAAGAAGAAACTTTCCATCCTGTGTCTCTTCACAGATCAGAGCAGATCTCTCAGTGATTCCCTCAAGGCAGCTTGTGAGTTCTCTGACAAAGAAAGAATGAATTAATGTAGATTTTTTTTCCTGGCTTAATAGTAAAAGGAAAAAAAATACATCTATTTATGTATCATCAGCAAAATTCATTGACTTCATCCAGATTTTGTGTGTCTTTTCACTTAACACGGTTGCTATCTCCAAACAGTATTTGGTAAGTCTGTTCTTTTAGTAGATGGTATTATCCCTTAGAAAAGGACATTAATGTGCTGTCTTTGTCTCTCATTATGAATTTGAGAACCTGATAAGGGTAAAGATCATCAAACATCAGAGATACAATAAATCTTTTTTTTTTTTTTTTTTTTCATCTGAGGTTTTTAAAAATGCATGGTAAGCTCTGGCCTCTCGATCACAGAATAGTTGAGGTGGGTAGAGATTCCCCTCTGGACATCATCTAATGCAAATATCTGCCCAAAGCAGGGTCAGTGAGAGCATGTTGCTCTGGGCATGGTCAGGTGAAGTTTAAATATCTGCATAGATGGAGACCCTTAATCATCTCTGTTTAACCTGTTCCTACTTTTGATCATCTGCCCAGGAAAAAATAATACCTTTTGTTAAATTTGAACGGAATTTCCAGTGTTTCAGTTCATTTGTCCTGTGGGCACCATGGAGAAGACTGACTACGTCCCCTTTACTCCCTCCCACAGTTGTTTTTACACATTGGTGAGACCCCCTTGAGCCATTTGCTCTCCAGGCTGAAGAGCCCAAGTGTCTCTCTGCATAGTGGATGCCCCAGTTCATCTGTCATCTTCATGGCTCCTTGCTAATATTTATTAATTTTAGGGATCTGTGTGTCACCAAATTAGATACCAATTAAGATCACATCCCAGACAAGCTCACATCATCTCTCAAGAGAAACGGGCATCCCTCATCCCTGGAGCTTTTTAGATTGCAGGGGATGGAATTTCTAAATTGGAATAGGTAAGTTTTTTCTGCTAACAATTTTCATGTAAATACTATCCTTAGAAAACTGTGATCTATAATCTGATAAATGAATTTACCTGGGTTTTCCTCAGAGTAAAGAGGTCTGTGCCTCTTTAGGTAGTATTTTTATGAGTACTTACTTGATTGTGCTTTAGAAGAACACAAATAATTTTTCCTCCAAACACTGGAAGAATAAGAGATGGATGGCAGTCAGATTGCAGGGTTAAAATATGATTCAGCTGACAAAAGAGCTGGTTTGCAGTGTTCCTATCTAAATCATATACTGATGGCAATAATGATCTGTCAAAACATATATCTTCATAGTCATTTTCCCCCTACTCCTTCGGCTATCAGGAACCTAACACAGAAAGAGAAGGTGTGAGTAGAGCAGCAGGTGACAGAATCACTTACAGAGCCCAAGCTTTCTGACCCTTAGTCTTCCAGATGGACACTGTCCTCTTGTAAACATTCTTTGAGTTATTTTTTCATAAATAATGTTAGGTAGATGCTTACTGAATACTCAATTTTGTTTTCACAGCTACTGGACTGCAGTAAAGAATATTCTTTCTCTCAGGCAAGGATGATAAAGAATGCAAAAAGGCAGCACATCTCAATTCTGTCACTGCTGGCTTCTTGAGCATGAGCTGACACACATCATGGACTTTGAAGATACAATGATTGAATCTGTGCAGAGTGGAAGGAAAAGACATTTGAATTCTATAGCCTAACACTGTCTTTAGCAGGAACTAACACAGAACATTAAAATTACTATTGATGAGAATGCATAGTTAAATGTGTTAAAGCTTTTTTCTCTAAAATAGCTTTTATAGGATTTTTTTTCATAAATAATAACAGAATAGAGCATAAAACAATGTTGCAACCCAGTGTCACTGTATGTTGTGAAGTATAATTGATGCACTGTGACAGAGAAGGCAAAAGTATGCCCAAGGATAAATTTCGCACTAAATTGACTAAAGGACAGCAAAAGCCATGGGGAAAAGAAGCTGGAAACATTGTTTATGAGAAATTTATTTATATTCAAATATGCTGCCACTTTTGTACTCTACCACACACAGAATTTGCAAAAACATTTGTTTCTCCCATACTTTAGCTCAATATTCTTTATTGCTATTTTCTTGTCCCCCATCCAATCAGTAATTTTAATTATTTCCATTATCATGTACTCAGCTAAGAGTTTAGTTTCAGTAGATTAGACTGAATAAGTTTGCTTTTATTATTTTCTATTTGTTCCACTTACTGCAAATTGTTGTCTTTGGTTGTTATTATTTTTCATTAAGTTCTTTGAATCCTTTAAATCCTTTCTTGAAATACCCAGCAATGCACATATTTAAACTAAATCTGTTTTCAAAATTTATTCTATACTTTTAGTTTTCACTGCAAAAAAAAAAAGCCAAAAACCAAGTGACAACATGGTCTAATTCCTCTATTGTAAAATCTAACACACAGTATCTCTAGGAGCAGAGAGTCATGTTCCTTCCTCATGGAGCTATTCCATCATAATTATTTTTTTCTTCTCCTCTGCTACAATATGATTGCTTAATACTGGAGATGATGTTTTCCCTTTTAGCCTGCTGATGCAAGGAATGTGTGTATGCAATGGATGCAGATGATTTATGTATAAATTACCTATCTCTTACAATGTGGAGTGACCCTCAAGATATTCATCTGCTTTCCACAGCAGGGAAAAGTGCTTGTGAGGCTCAGCCAAAGGCAACAGAAAACCCTCAAGCAAAGTAATATCTCTTCTGAGCACACCACATGGCATGTCCAACAAAACATGGGAAAACAGCCACGTGTGTTGTGCCTTTCCCAGGTCTGTGGGACACAAACCCCCGTGGCTGGCGTGACTGCTCTGTCTGTGCCCTCTGAGCCCCGGTGCCTGTGTCCCTGCCTCTGCAGCCTGCTCCAGCTGCCCCTCAAGCACTCTGGAACTCTGCAAAGGTCTCTGCTCAGCACACTCTGATTCCTAGAGCCTGATGTGTCACCTTGTTGAACTGTTTCAGGACAAGGGTGCTGGCAGTCCCCTGCACTGAGCTGCAGCACTAACTCAGCCCAAGGAGGAGACTCTCCAGACCAGGCTGCATTCACATGGGGGGCAGCTCCCCAAATCAAACGTAAACAAATTGCCAACTATTGCAACTCCCTTGAACATCTTGCAAAAGATCAAGATTCCTAGCTTAGCTGGCAGGGTTTTTGCTTAGCACAATCAATTTGTTTCAGTCTGTTTTATCACAAGTTTTACATCTACTATTTACAATAGTATTCAAAGTACATAGGTTATTTGCTTATAAAATGTATTTTGCAAAGGTGGATCCAGGAAGGTTTTTGTAGATAAATACTGAATCATTGCTTATTCTCCTTCTCCAAGCACTGAAACTTTCTGTAAAGTACAAAACTCATTGCCACAGTTGTAATGGATTTCTGGTATCCCATACAATGGTAATTAAATATCTGAAAGAAATAAGAGGCAAAGATGCACTGAACATGTAGTCAAAACACCTCAGAAATAATTGATTTTAGTGATTAAAGAAGTTGAAAGTGTCCAATAGAAGTGCATAGATTTACCTGGCTTTAGAGAAGAGGCAATGCTGGCTGGCTGGGCTTAGCATAGCACAAGTCGTCTCAGGCATATAAATAATGAATGTCAATGTTGAAAAATTTTCTGTGTGACAGTCAGCAAAGTATGAAAGAAAAGATAGAAGAGAGCAGATTCAACAGCAGAAAGGTATCTCCATGCAGAAATTATTAATGTTTTGATGTGAGGTAATTTCAAGCAACAAGTACTGGATGTGCTTGTAATGACTCAACCCAGTCCTGTTCCTATCACACTGAAGAAATGTGACAAGGAATGAACAAATGACAGAACTTCCCTGCAAATACCAGTGAATCTTGATTGTACTTTCATCTCAAGGCACAGCAGAACCTGTGAATGGAGCAAGTCTTGAAGATGCCTCAGCATAGCAGACACATGCAGAACTAACTGCCCAGGAGCTTCTGTGAGGTGGATGGGGGGAAGGACTAAATTCCACACATGTTGGCATTTTATTAATACACATGTAGAGCAAATGTAGAAATGTTTATGCTTGTTTGAGATATCTCAACACTACATTGATATTCAGTACTTAATATTAAGAAGAATCTAAAATTTGGAAACAGGGTGCTTTTTCAAACATAGCTTTTTTTTTAAGAAATGGTTGTAATTTTTTTCTGATCCTGTTCTTCCTCCTTGAAGTTCTGCTGTTACTTTTCATTACCTTTTTAATTATCGTTATTGAGTCAAAAGTTGAGCCTGTAAAATCCTGGTCTTTAAGAGTAATCTAACACAAAAATTCATACTAATTGCAACAGAAAAATCATGTAATCATAGCATAGCAAGAACTAGCAAATTTGCAGCAATCTAGCCAGGTCAGTGCTGCACATAACCCTGTCTCACAGACTTGCATCTCTTCTCCCAAGAATTATTGCTTGGTTTGCAGCAACTTGCACACAGGAGAGCCTGATGGATGTGTGCATGTTTTTGGCAGGTGTGCCATCACACCGCCACAGTGTGCTGCTCAGGAGCAGGGGATGGGTCACTAACATCTGAAGGACCAGGCATAAAAATTAACCCACACATTTCCTAAGTGAGACAAAACAGCTTGGGGTGTGCTAATTTACAAGTGTGAGTTTTTGACAAGGTATTCGACTTATGTCCCATAAGCTGTGCCATTAGGCAAGAAGAGAAACAGATGAGAAAGGGCAGGAGGGAGTGTTTAAGTTTCCATGTCTTTATAGAGGCAAGGAAAGGGCAATTTAACTTTGAGAGTGTGCTAAGAGGGTTAATTCAGGAGAAGTTCTGCAATTTATTCTCCTTTTCCATAATGTTGGACCTTAGGGCTTAATGTAATGGAATGTGATTTAGAGTTCTGAATGTGCTAATTTTGTAATTCAGGTGTCCTGTGGAGAGGCTGTGTTCATGCCAGCTGTCTGGGGAATTAAATGCAGCTGATTTGTGTTGGGGAAAATGTGAGGTTTGCTTCAGGCCAAAATTGTTGTAAAATTTAAACCAGTGTATTTTTCTCTCTCCTTAATTTAAAGTATGGGATACAGGTGGGCCTGAGGGGGATTACCAAGGACTCCCACATACTTCCTGATGTTTAGTACAGAAAATTCTCATATTGTTAAATTACAGCATTTGATAACCAACATAAACCAGTTTTATTTATACCACTGCTCTTCTGTTTTCCTTGTGCCCTGCTTTGGGTGTCCATCTTCATCAAACACTAATTAAAGTAGGATTTTGAGCCTCATGCTCTCCACAAGGGTGAGATGTCTATCTAATGGCCAATTTCTTCAGAAGAAACTCTTGAGGTAAGTAGCAATTTGATATTCCTGCATGATAGAGATCTGGGGTGGGAAAGTGGTTTCCATAATATCCCTGAGTCAAACTGGGTATTTGTGGATATTGCTGTGAAATTGTGAGTTAACAGTGCCTGTCAACCAAAAGGGCCATGCTCGAGTGTTGGCTCAGCACAGCAAGTCGAGCTTGCCACGTGAATAACACAGCCCTGAATTATTTATTTATTTCAAAACATATCCTCAGGATATTACAAAATGCGGTTCTGGAAACACAGGACCATGTTTTTGGTTTATGTAAATCAGAGCTGCTCCACTTGGTTCAGTGCAACTGTGCTGATTTATGCCAGCTAAAGAGCTGGGCCTCTGTTCCTTGGGCTATGAAAATGCTTGCTGCTCTAGAAATGACTCTGCATCTAAATGGCATTATCACACCATAACACCTGACCTGAGAGGTGAAATTGGTTACCTTTATTGAAATCAAAACAATTATATGTCTATCTTTACTGCTTTCCTTGAGCTGCCTCAGGAAAACATTTTAGGAAAGCGGGAAGATGAAGTTGTCTCTCTCTATGTTTTTGCAAGAGTATTGCTTTTTGGAAATATAGCAAAGACCTCTTACATAGAAATGTTGTTGAACAGAAAATAAAAGGTGTCGCCTTTGGTTTTTTCTCTACTTCCATCTTAGTCCCTTTACCACATCTTTGTGCATATAAGCATGAGTAAAATCTCTTAGAATTAATAGCTAAATGCTGGGAAAACAGAAAACTCAAAGATGCTAACAACAAAGCACAGTTAATAAAATGATCTACCAAAACCAGCATCTAGAAGTATGGCAGTTCGGATATTCAGCACATGATACCTATGTCCATTAAACATATTTTATAATGCACTTTTAAGCAGCAATATTCTATATTTCCTAGAGGTGAGATGGAGTTTGCAGAAAATACAAGGCAAGCAGTGTGCAGAAGTGATGTATGTGCTCCAAAGTAACATTAAAATCAGTTTCTGTTATGCAGAGAATATATATGAGCTAATTTTATTTTGTTCTGTTTAAGCATGACTTAAAATACCTTCTTCACAAAATCATTTTAAGATGCCAGTGTGTGAGAATGTGAGCACATACTAACATTCCACTAATATCTGACAGATAAAATTTTCTTTCTAAAAGGGCAAAGCCTGGCACCATGGTACAAAACACTTTATTTCAGAGTGGATAGAATAGAAGATGAAAGCTGCCCTTAATAGAAATCAAAATTGTTTAAAACTGTAAAATGATCACACTCTGACTTGATCATGTTCCAAAGTTTTGCATGTTGATACATTTAGTCCCTGCCTTTATATTTATTCAAAGTTCAAGAAGTTTGTGATGATTCATCCACTTCCTCTTATATTGCCAATGACTTGAACTTAGTATTGGTTTTATGCAATCTGGATGTAATCCTCTTGTTGTCACTTCCTAGTTAAATTATCCAGTCAATACTAAGACAGGTTTCTTCCTGTGTCACTTTTGCAATGAACACCTTTCCCTGTTTTTAAATTGTCAATGAAATGGATCCCCAGAAGTGAGCAGTCAGTCACTATTGAACAAGACCGTAACTGCATGACTACCAGAAAATTAATCTGAAGTGGTCGTTTAAACAGTGGAGCTAAAGCACATTAAGACCTTATTGTGGACCCTTGTATTCAAAATTAAATTAGTGTTAATTTGATTTTATTTCCTTCACTTCACAATATGATAACACTTTGTTACACCACTTTCTACTGTAAGTCTATCAGACATTTTAAATGGGCATTAAAAAAAGCTGTAGGAAGGGGAACCAGTTATTCAATGCACATAATTTCAGCATCCAGTTGTAATTAAATTAAAGATGAAGAAAAGTACTTGGGGTAATAAGCTATTGAATGTGAAAATGCAAAATGTGAAATTGAGGTCTTGACCACTCTGCATAAAAGTATGTCCAGACTACATCTCCGAAGCTCTATTGCTGTTTCCAGTGGAGAATAGGCTTCCCACCTGATTAAACTTCTGTGGATTGTTTTTTAGTTTCACACCAGGGCAGTTTTATTTCAGCTTGTAATTATCCATTCTCTGTTGTTTGCATAAGTGAAGTGATGCTTGTAAGTCATTCTGGTTTCTTCAGAAAAAGCAGAAGTACAGAAGTAAAAACTCTTACCTCATCAAGGAGAGACACTGGGCATCATGGACAAAATATTCTGGCCTTTTTCTGATGTGAGTTTATCAGAATATAATTGTGTTAGATGCTTCATTTGCAAATCATAAATTTAATCCAAGCCTTTTTTATTAGAGCTAATGAATTTTGCCTTCAGTCAGAAATTTGCTGTTTCTACCACTGATTATGCCCAAGGATTATTAATATTTGGCGTCAAGTTCAGTTTTATTTGGTGGTTGTAACAGAGATCAGCCTTGTTTGATCCCTTGTTTTTTCTTTAGGGAAATTAATTCCAAATGATGCAGCTGAATTGAAGAACTGAGAATTAAATTTACCTTCTCTGCTGGGTGAAGGAGAATGCATATTTATAACAGGAATAGCAAACTCTACATCCTGACTTCCCATACTTTATTACTTGCACTGGTAGCAAAACTTCAATGCTCTCAGCCATGCATGTCTAGTAGGTTTTGGGGGGGCCAGGTGTGAACTCTCATATCTAGGAATTAATAGTTCAATCCAAGAATGTGATAAAGCAATATTCTTCTGCTTTTATTGATTTAAAACTTGTCTTGAATTTTGTCATAGGTAGGTGAGAAAGAAATATGTCTTCTGTTCCCAATTATTTCTACCTGTTCTCTCTGCCTTGTTCAAAGTATTCAGGTTCTTCAAGTGCAGTTCATGTACTGTTTCTTTGCTTTGTCCATATGTCAGATATTGCCACAGAATTCATTTGTAACTCTCTTTGAAAGCTACTGATGGAAAAAGACAATACAGAAAATTAGTGGACAGTATTAATATTGCCTTATTTGACCTGAAATATAAAAAAGAATTTTGTTCAAGGCTTTTTACAACCTCCCCCACCAAAGAATATTGTATTCTTGTGAGCTGCATGGGTTACCTTTGGGTTAGAGACTGATGGGCTCTTCCAGTCATGGCCTTCTTCAACCCCAGAGAGCCACCAGCTTTTCTCTTGCCTGTCAGACTGAGTGATATAGAGCAGACATATGCCCTCAGCTTCCTACATCAAGCTAATTAACTGTTTTACTTGGGTACTTTGCATCTCTTTCATATTTTTTCCTTCATCCCCTGGTCCATGATAAGGCATACAGTAAACATCACTGTTTTACCTTCCTGTCACTTCTACAAACAGAGTTCTGCGAAAGTCCTGGAAATGTGTCTAGCGACAGAAATGGGCCTATTCAGAAAACCCCTTCCTTCCAGCCTATCTAGACTTGGGTTTTCTTTCCCACAGTGGCTCCCATGATGACAGCAGGACTGGCCATGGAGGTAAGAGGCAGAGTTCTCGAGCACAGCAGGACAGGGGTGCCTTGAGCTTCTCCCAGGTACAATGGTTCTGCACAAATCCCCTGCCCGTGGTGATCACAGGTGTAGCTGGTAGAGATGGTGCATAACCCCTAAAAATATTTCATCCGTGCAAAAGGAGGAAGAGGAGAGACAGTACCCTGCTGCGTGCTACGTGTTGGTGAAGGAACTTTGTTCCATGCCGGCTCCCTTAGTGCATTCCTTTTTTTTTTTCACTTTATATTCAGTAAATGCAACAATCTGTCCTGTCCTGACTCACCGTAATTACCTGGGTCAGCAATGGATACCAGCAATGAATTTAGGGACCAAGTTGTTACTAAAGATCAGAATATTTTCTGCCACCTCTTCATTCTTGGCAGCATCACAGGGAGAATGTATGGTTATTTCAAGGTCTTTTGACACAGGGCTTCTGTAAGACATTCAAGCATTCTGAGCAACTGCCCCGATCATGCTTCTTTTTCTGCTTATAGAGCCAGTTTTGGTCATAACTACAAAACATTTAAAATGTCTATAAAATGGATAGGGCACTAAAATGACATGTTTCCAAGGTGTCTTTTTATTACTGCTCTATGTCGGCTATGGCCATGCCCACTATGTTATAGAACTATTCAGCAGATCTGCCCACATGATGATTAGGCTTTTTCAAAAAGCACTTTGGATTTAGAATAATAACCACAATCTGCTGCAAGACAAATGTTGATGAAAAGAGGATGCCAGCAACAGAAAATGTGACAGAGTTGGAATTTCTATTAGCAAAGCTGTGTGTGCAGCAGTGTTATTCACACTTCGAAATGCAATCTCCCTCAGATAGCACTGCCTTCTGATTTGCAGTGTGGGCCTGATCTAAAGCCTGTTTAATTCAGTGGACTGATTCCCAATGACTTTAATGGGCTTTGGATTACACTCTAATTGCACTGATGTTCCTTTTAGTAAAGCTCTTAGTTATAATGAAGCTCAACAATGCTGTTTGTTTTTCCCTCATTTCCAGGTGCTAATATTTTCCCTCTTGCCATCTAAGCAAAGCCTCAATTATCAGGGAGGAGAGGGAAAAACCCACTTTTTTCACCAACTGCAGTGATCTGCTGCACATAGATCACTAATGCTCAGTGCTGAGTCACAGCAAGCAAGGTGATGATTATCATGTGAAGGTGGTTAATAAAAGCAAAAGTGCATTGGCATTTCAAGCCTGATTTGACAAGAAATGTGTCCATGCTTGAATGGCTCACTCTAGTGAGAAAACCTAAAGTACCTGTGAAATAGGAAATGACCAAATATGAAATGGGACCAGAGTTCAGGGGGAGAAAAGATCTTAAAAGAATCAGTGAGGGAATTTCTCATTTGCTTGTAAAAACATAAAGAAAATAACGCATAGCTCACAGGGCACTGACAGCTTCTAGAACTTTATCTGAAAACTACAAACAAAAATCCTGCCCTGGTATGCCTGTTTTGAACAGGTCTTGTAAATGCTGGGATAAATTGCCTTCCCTCCCTGGTGGGCAGCTCCCATGAGGATAGGCCTATATTTTTCCATTATAAACAAAAGGTAGATAAGATGTCCTGTGCCTATTCCCATGATGTAAAGCAGGATAAATGACAAAATACCAACATTTACATCATTAAATTCCCATCTGACAACTAAAAATCATCTTCCCACTAGTGAGATGGGATACTCCTATGACAGCTACTTGCTAACTAAACATATTGACACAAGCTGCCTATAAATTAATTAACTGCTTAAGCAAATTAAACAGATGGAAAATGGGGAATTGGCTGTGAGGGAGGAAGGGAGGAATGGACAGTGTCACACATAGACACACTGCTGATGACAGCATTCCCTTTCTCTTCTGTGGTCTCCTTTCTAAACAGAGAATACAGAGTTTTGTTCATTCAATAAACACTGGTCCAGCTGAAGTCAAGTGGTAGAGACCAGTGAAAGTGGATGAACCATAGTACTTGTTTTAGTTTCTAACAATAAGCAACAGATGTAAGCAAACTAAAAATTAAAGAAAAAGTATAGGTCCACAAAAACTAGAAAATGTTCCTTTTATGTGTTTTTGTCAAGATAAGGAATTTTTTTTCTCTTACCTTAAGCAGAATATTCTTCCTCATTTAAAGAATATATAATTTTTTAGACTGTTTCAAATGAAAAATTAATTTCAAAATAAAAATTCAGAAATGTTATCTTAGAAAATATCAAAGTGAAAGATTTTGGTATCTCCATAAACAAATATTTAAATTTCAAAATATGTCAAAAAAAAAGTTTCATTTTTTTGAGTAAAAATATTTCCATAAATCAACCTGAATTTGCTAATAAATTTTCTCCTCCCACTCAAAAAGGAAGAGAGGTTGTTTGTTTGACTGAGATTTTAGCAAATTTTTTATTCATCATTTTCAGTTCTACTCTTGATTTCCTGTGTATAGTTTTTTTATGTGGAAAACATTATTTTACTTAAGGAAAAGTATCCTATCACACTTTCTATACTAAGGTAGAAAGCTTGATGTGAAAAAGAAAATGGGTGAGATGGACCAACAGAACGATTGGCAGAAAGCATCTTACATACTCTGGTAGGTAACAAACTCTTTGAGGAGTTTAAATTTCCATATCTCAGTATTTCAAAGTTTGCACAAAAAAGGGATGTGTATTCTGTGTACTATTTCTAACCACAGATTGTAATGCATGCTATTATTTTTGTGTACAGCAAAACAAAAAAGAAAAAAAAGAAATTCCAGAATCTTAAAAACCTTAAGAAATGAAAAAAATCTCCCTAAAGTACAAATTACTCAAAGATCTCCAAGAGTTAAAAAGTTTAATTAAAACTTACATCTTCAAAATCTTTATGGGACCAAGAATACCAGTAAAGGATGTTTCAGCAGCTAAGCATCTCTTTCCATGACTACAAATCACTGTTTTTGTTGTTGTTCTTATAGCAGGAGGACACAGTGTCTGATGATAAGTCCTTTCTATTATTTTTTGGGTTCCAGTTACCTGTTTTTAGCTGTGTGAAATGCCTGTATTAAGCTGTTATTCTGACTCAATTGAGGAATTGTAAAGTTACTTGTCTAACACCAAGTTATTCAGCTTACAGCATAGCACAGTTTATCAGTAATATTGTATAAAACTATGATGAATTACATCTAAAAATTTGTTTAGTTTAAAGTTTAGAAGAGACACTGATTGTCCTGTTTTTCTTAGGGAATTTCCTATGTCCTTGTGCTTTTTTGCTGTATGTATGATGGAGCAGCTGGGTAAGCCTTGCCCATCTCAGTGAAATGTACTTCCAACTTAAAATCTCACATATATCACCTTGATCTCTTCAATTCATATTACTTACCTACTTGTGTATGCCACACCCTTTATGTACCTAATCCTTCAAATATTAAGGCAACCATGCAATATTTACTCATTTTAGCTGTCTCTTTGTTATATGAAGCTGGACACTAATTAAATTGTGAGCCCTAGCCTAAATAAAGGCTTCAAGATAAACCTATAGCTCAATTTCTGTTGCAGCCAGAATTATTTTCAAATGTTTCCACCAAAGAAATATTTAAATTAAGTTAAAATATTTGGAAATATTTGTTTTCAGTCCTGTATCCAAATATTTTTCACTTCAGTTGTCTCCTACTTTGCCTATACTGCATCACCGTTTTTTTTCTGACAGTTACTTGCTTTCCCTTCCATGACCTGCAGCACTTTATTGTCATTTGCACTCACTTAAAGTGCACTACTGGTGTCTCTTCTGCAGCCAGTTAGGGCTTCTGAATAGATGATTTACACTTTCCTTTGGTCTATGCTTGGCCTGGCAGCTTTTCTCTTTAAATGCTGCTGTGTCAGTGGAAGCTGCAACAAATAATCAAAGGCTTTCTACATTAGGGATAACTGAAATCTTAACATTTCCATTTGATTTTAAAAGCATGAAAATATTTAGGCTAGTTAACATTGATAAGCTATATTTCCAGTAACACTGAAATGAGTAAAGGGCCCATGGTGAATCACACACTGTCAGTATGGGTTTTGTTTGATCTTGGTCATAGATGTACTATTTTCTTCTGAAGTCTGAGTGTAATTTACTTGTCAGGTTGAATGGTCAGAGAGAAAGTTGTTCATTGACCCAAAGAAATGTATGGTGTCTTCATGATGATGAAGAACATAAAAGAGTCTCCTTCTTGGGAAATATTAGAGTTGATAGGGAGTGTTTGAAGAATAATGTGTCAAAGAGACTGACAGCAACATGGACAAAAGAAGGAAGGGAAATAGAAGATGAGAGGCTGAATTTGTTCTCTTTGGGATTTCACATTTAGGAATTTTAACAAAGAAAGGGTCATTATCTGGGCAGCATAACTTCCTGGACCCATCTTTTATCTCTTCTTGTCCTTTTATGTAATTGAAAAAAAAGGGGTCTTTCACACAGACAAACAGCAGAGGAACTGGAGGAAATGCAATGGACAGAGGAGAAAATCCCTGTGGCACAGCTTTTCAGTGATCCTCATGGGGATGTGGCAACCTCTCACTTGCACCCAAGGTTCACTGCTCTTTAGAGTCTCTCTGCCCTTCTGAAGCTGAGAACTATTTGTTGCACTCTTTTCATGTTCTTCTCTCTCTCTCTTTTCTTTTTTTCTAGTTGCTAGGCTTCTCAAGTACTGTGTTAATTCTTTCCACAAGCTGTTTGATCTGAGGTTACTCATTTCCTAATCCGGCACTACTTAATCAAAGAGAAATTCGACCCATTATTCATAATCCAGTTGTAATATTATACATTAAACCAAATATTTGCTACACTGTATGAAGTCCATACAGGTTTGTTGTTTGCTTTCTTTTCCATGGATGGGGTTATTGGATTGTACATCCCAGTAATAACAGCTGTGCAAGGCAAATAAGCTCTGAAGTTACCTGATATTCTCCTGGCATTTCATTTATTATTTCTCTCCTTGGCCTCTTCCTTAACCCTACCCACCTTAAACTTAGTATATTTCAAATCCTCACCTCTTGCCTGTTCCAGTCTGGTGAATTTCTTCTGGCTTAGTACAAAAGAAACATCTCACACCTAAGTGAAGGAGCACCTTGGGCTGAGGCTGTCCTGCAGGGGGGAGTTTGGCCATTGGCATAAAAAAGGTGAGGAAGTGAAGGAGTCATGGGGCTAGCATTGCTAACAGGTTTGCAATGAAAAGATTTCAAGCAGGAATGAAGAACTACATTATTCACTCAGATCATATCCAATTTCACAACCCACTTTTCCAGTCCTTATGATTAGCTTTGGGTAAATTCTCTAATTCTATTACTTTGCTATGCATCTCTGCAACAAAGCAGTGTTCTTTTCCCATTACAGTTATGATTGTATGGATGAAAGTATACCCTCATAAAAATCCATGATTGTAACAAGCTTTAATACAATAGTGATGATATGACTACAACATGATATATGATTGATATGATACTATATTATACAATGATATGATGATGATTTGATACATGTAGTGAGCTGCCCAGCTCCAGGTAGGAAAAAAAGACAAGTGAACCCAAGGAACAAAACACTTATTTTAAACCCAACAAGAGCCTCTACATACACCTCCAGTAGTTGGTTGGCCGGTTTGGCAAAACAGCACTTTGTGCTTCATTCAGAATTTCCAGAGTGTCTATGTTGGCAGTAATTTACCAGGTAAAAAATACCTGAAGGACTGTAAGGTGTGCACATACACATATATGCACTTAGATACTTGTGGAGTTTGCTGGACTTGAGGACTGTAAAATCCAAGAAAATGAGACACAAAAAGAAGGCTGTTTCCTTTGCAACTTCTGTTTGCAAATATTTAATAACTGGGTAGTAAAAATTTACTAAAGGAAGTATCTAGCAAAATTCTACTCTGAAGTTTACTGTGCCAAATTTAGAGACTACTCAACCATTAAAGTGTGAAATAAGACTGTTTCAGCCTTGATTTAAATGCAAATCTCAACCCAATCTTAACTAGGGAGTAATTAGTAATACACCATTATAAAAGAAATCATTCAGTATATTTACAGTGTTCAGTTTTCATGCCATCCTCCCTCCCTCAGGGCACCATTCACCAGGAAAGAGAGCTTTCTACCTGATAAAACATTGGATAAAAGATGTTACTGGCCAAAATCCAATTCCCCTGTTTATAAAGGTTTTACATTAAATTCTCCTTTCCTTCCAGATATATTTGTAGCTGCTATATATGACTGATAACATAATTTATGTTGAAATCTATGTAACATTTATACCTCCTGTGCACCTTTGAAATGGCCAATATTCATGCAAAAAGTAGTAATTCACTTTTATTTTTGTGTGTGTGTGTGTGAAATACACAGCAGTTTTGCTACAACATGTTAATTCAGAAATGCTCATGACAGAATTTGAGCCCTTTCTTTTTTTCTTTTTTCTGATGTTTTGACTACAGATTGTTTAGGGCAGCATTTAGGTTTACAGAATCTTTAAATTCAGCTCCACAATATTGAGGAATCCAGGCATCTCAGTTTCTGGTCCAGGTAAACAAGATGTGAAAGAACTCCCCTTACTTCAGACTTGCACTTACAGATCTTTATTCTCATGTTAGCTGATCAATGAAGTGCAAACTCAAGACTGACTGTAAGTTTCCATTTATACAATGGTCCATCATACCATTTCTGAAGGTCTTGACTATTTGCTATAGGTGAGTCCAGTTGTAAAGCCAGCTTGCATGAAGTCAAGGCTTTAAACATAGATTTTTCAGTTTAATGCCCAATCAATTTCATATGACAGCTTAATTGGCTCTAGTATGCTTTTTAGTGGATAAAGGAGCAATTTCAAGGACTGTTCATGAAATAAAAAAGAAATACTTTGATGTTAGAAGAGAAAGGGTCTTGATCAGCAATCTGCAGATTCCAGCCCTCATCTGATGTACATGAATGCTCAAAGGTCTTCCATGAAAGTGTTTTTGGGGCTTAATTATCTCTCACAAGGAGCTAAAAATGGTATCAAAGCAGGAGGGTCCCAGGG
Organism: Catharus ustulatus; assembly: GCF_009819885.2. Classification (NCBI taxonomy): domain Eukaryota; kingdom Metazoa; phylum Chordata; class Aves; order Passeriformes; family Turdidae; genus Catharus; species Catharus ustulatus. Next base: position 13,439,034 of record NC_046229.1, on the reverse strand, counting down.
AAGACAGGTGTAAGCATTTAACCTCTCCCTCAGTTTAATATCTGGGATTCAGCTCTTGTGAGCACAGAAATACCATTCATTGAAAACTCTGGGATGAGGTAATTCAATCTACCAGGCTGCAGGGCTGAGGCCTTAATCAGAGTTAAGCTTGCAGAAGAAATGCTAGTACTAGTATCTGTGTGTCAAAATACACACTCACACTCATATACATATATATGCAGATATGTAAGGCAAGGAGAATAAAAGGTGTGTTATCATCATTTCAGTGTTACTGGGAATAGCTCTAAGCAGAGTTAAATAGAAACTTAAGGTAAACATGTTGTGAGCCTCATGCATTGCCTGCACTGGAATGTAGATTTTGGCTTATTTTATAGTCTTTCATTATTTGAACGTATTTATACATTTTTAATCAGTATGCTTCATTTTAGAATAGCTTTTTACTTTTCCTCCAAGCCAGCTCTTTGTACTTTATTTTAAAGTGCCTGATAGAAGTGAATATCTGATTATGGAAACCCAGTGCAAAACACTGCCTGCTTACTCAATGTAAAAACAAATTAAACATCCAAACACGATTTTTAATACACGCTTGAGATCAAAGGACAAAGTGGCTATGTTCTTCAGAATACAGCAAAGAATCCTTATTTTAATGTATTTGAATAGGACAGGTGGCACCAGCAAATTACATTACAATCCCTGGGTAATGCAACAAGGAAAACAAGCAATAAAATACACCTTATTCGAACTCACAGCTACAGTGAATAGTTGGTTTTGTTTTAAAAAGCTCTGTCCTTGTCAGTATATTGTCATTAGAGACAAAAATTTCATGGGGCTTGCTCACATCTTTACAACCTTTTCTTTTCAAGTAAGGATCCTACACAGCTGTATCTTAACTAAATCTTATTTAAAGATTTGTAAGCAAGACTTTCAGGTAGCAAGTAGATCACAGGCATGGTTTCTTATGGGCCCCCTAATTTGTTCTGGGTGTGAATTTTGACATGTAGGGCTCCACGAGAGCTTGGAATAATTCTAATGGGATGTATGAGCCACCACAGCAAAGGTCAGAGGCAGTGCACCACCTGCACCCCCAGAAATTTTGAGTCCACAAGAATGACCAGACTTCAGGGGAGACAGGGGAAGGTAAAGCATCCACCAGGTCAAAAATAGCCTGAGCTGTTGGTCTTGACAGCATGCAAGTAGGAAACCTGGGGAAAGGACAGAAGCTGGGGTGGTGTCTGCAAAGACATAAACTTACCATGGCTTAGGTTCATGATAGGAAAGGAAATTGTATTCAATTTGTTGCAGGAAGAGTTCTGCTGGGAGACTGAAATAAAAGACTAAATTATATCTGACCATTGCTTTTGCCAGAACTCAAAATTCTTCATGCATTGGAGAGACAATGGTACCAAATAACTGCCAGAAATTACTGTTGTTTGGGGAAGGCAGAAGTGGGGAGGATAGGAAGGAATGTCAGAGTTTCATAACATTTCTATAGCTTTTACTGGAAATGTCAATGTATATTGCTTTATTCCTGATCTGAAACTCACCCACATATACAAGATGTGCTATAAAACACTGAGCCATAAAAATAGATAAAGAAATAAATAAATAAAACTGCACTTGATAAAAACCAACTAAATCCAGAAAAAACTAACTTGACTCAGAGCCAAAACACTTCTTTTCTTTGGATTTCTCTCCTAATTGAAGATGAAAATAAAACAGATGCTAGAAATGTCAATTAAACACGTTTTTCAATCTGTTTTTTACAGTTTTTAGCTCTTTATACATCGACAGACTTCTGCTTTCACATCATTACTAGTCCCTTTTATATTATTTTTATTTTTATTTTTTAAGTAAAGGAATTTTGTTTCTCCCGTGGAGCATGACTCAGTGTATACACAATTAGTATGCCCTCACAAGACTCTTTTGCATGTCATTTCCCAGCATTGAATAATTTCTTTTTTTAATTGTAAGAGTCCATTAGAGCCATTATTTGTAAGTATTTCTACAATGTCTAGTGCAAATTACTGCTACCTCTACTGCTCACCTGCTTGCTGCTTTATTTCAATATGAATTATAGAGTTAGACCCTGTAATAGCTGCCGTGAAGACTCATGAGAACCTGAAGAAATTATGCATAAGAGACTTCAAAATTTTCATTCACTTTTCACTTCTTGTTCTATTTGTTTCCAGTTTTCTCGAACTAAACAGTATGACCTGAGAAGTCTGGTTTATTGTCTACTTCCCTCCCTGTCACATGTGCTTTGTCAGGAAGATTTGCCAGAGCTTTCTAAAGAATTAGTACAACAAAACCTTAGAAAATATATAAGAATTGCTCTTTTGGTTTTTGGGGCTTATTTTGAAGAAGAACTCTTGGAAAGTGTCAGTCAGGGTCTGTATTTGACCCTTCTATTTTTCTAAAGGCACAGGTTTTTTTCTTTGGTAGAGTGGTTTGAAAGGTTTGACATTGCAAATGTTTACAGCCTGGCAGCTGGTTGTGTGGAGAGGCAGCTGCATTTGGTGCTGAATTTTGTGCACAGTCTGTAGTGCTACAAGGAGGGGAGGAGAAGGTGATTTTCTACCTTAAAAGAAAATGAAGAAGGAAAAAAAAGTGTTTCCATTAGGAAGAGGGGAATGAACAAAGGCTGTGGAGAATTGAATGAATATCCAACGAATGTTGTTTAAAGCTTATCTTCAAATGAGCAAATCAGCTCCAAAGTCCTTAATAAATGGCCTTATCAATAAAACTCAGAAGTTACAATTTCTTTTTACAATGTGGATATATTTTAGGTTTTATTTAAAAGCTTTTACTGATAACTAAATCATCATAGTTACTTATTTTTAAGAAACACATCACATTTACAGATTGATGAAAACTGTTTGAAGCTTTATTTAGTTGGTTCATTGCTAGACAATTGAAAAAAAAGATCAGAGACTAACAAGGGACTTCACACTTGGAGAGAATTCCTTGATTTTTCAAGACTACCCATTATTGTTTTAAATTACTAGCACAGGATATCTGAAGACTGTCATGTTCAGATAGCAATAAAGAGACTTAGGAGCTTTCCAAGGTTTCATTGGAGTCTGCCTAAATCAAACCTCACCACGAATATTTTAGGTTTCATCCCACAAGACACAGGGAAGTACTACTGGTTTGGAAAACTTAAACAAAATTAATTAGTCTGTGCTGTTGATCAGAGAAATACGTGGTCTTGCTCTGTGTGAGGGAGAAGTTCTAGCCTCTCCATGCCTTGGATCAGAAACTTGTAATTTCATGATGGGAGTTGCCAGGCCCAAAGTGTAATGGGTTATTACTGACTTTCAGGGATTTTGCATTTGATGATAATGGAGTCATCACTCTCTTTATTCCCAAGAGATCTATAGATTTTTTTTCAAGGGAGGAGGTCACACCCTAAATGTTAGTTCATTGTTTAAGATACCTTAAACTTCTCAGGTGGCAGTGACAGTGTAAAAGCCATCAGTGAATTAAAAGGTGGGATTGGGTTTCCATATATTTTTTAATCTTGTTTTTCTATGGGTAATTTTATCATGGGAGATAGCAGAATTCTCTTGCTATTCATCTGTCTCCCTGGGGAGGGGAGAGAAGAATAAGACACCACACATCTTGTCTGATACAGCTTTTGAAAAGAGCCATCAAACACTGGTGACGTGCACCCCCTGTGAAACACATTTTCCTGGGAACTGAAGCAAAATGGGACTGATACTTGCCCAAACACTTAGCTAGGAAAGAGTTTTTTGCTCGGTTGAACAGAGAAACTGTGCCACTGAAGTGAAGAGTTAGAATTTCCTACATTAATGTGTGTGACTTCTCTTTCCATGTGTGACCAAAAGTATTATTTTTTCTTACCAGTAGTAGCAGCAGTATTATATTCTTACTTGTGGGGGACAATTTACAAATATACTGTGCTGTTCATTTTATGCTGGGCAGTGATCACCAAACTCTCATTGAGGGAACCTTCACACAGCCTTCACTGATTACACTGAATGCACTGGTTCTTTACTTCTGAGGTTAGATACCAGCTATCTGCTCTGTGAATATTTGGTGTCAGCAGGAAGCACCACAACTTAAAAACAAATAAAATCCACTGTGTCATGTTTTTCAAACTCTGTTCTTGGTATACATGACCCAAGAAGAGGCTTCAGTCCTTAAAGTTCAGAGAGAAGAAAATGACCAGCTGAGCAAAACCTGATATGGTTTCATTGGTTTTAAATTAACAAACAAACAAAACAAAACAAAGAAAACAAAAACACATGCCAAGAAAAAAAAATAAAAACAAACAAAAGAAAAAAAATAAACCCTCAGTCAGTGTTTATTTTTGTTCTAGTTTTGCTGTAATTTATCTTTGACATTAGGATACCTAGATTGATTGGATCATCTCAGATCATCTAACAGTGGTCATTTTAGAATGGTCATTTATTTCCTTTTCTTTTCTATTCTTCAGGCTTCTGTTCTGACCTTCCTCAGCTAAAGGTGTTGGATGGTTTAGCCTAAGTTCTCTGAGGAATTTTTTATATCAGTTTTTGTATCAAAGGCCACGCCAGAGAATTTAAATCACTTTTATTTCAAAGATTTTAACCTTGCTAAAACATTACATTAGGCATCTGAGAACATGTGGCATTTGTTTGTTTCTCCCTCCCCTCCACCCTCCCACCCTCCAGGTAATATTTGTGCTACACTGATGTAAATGAAGATACACTGCAAACATATAAAGGTGTATTTTTTGTACCATTATCTTGCAATGTGCTTTAACGTGCAGGTTTAGCTCAGGATGGGAGCAGAACAGCTGGGTGGAGCTCACGTTTTCTGCCAGCAGAGTGGTTCTGTGCAGGTCACAACCACTGCCTGGCACCCCAGCTGGGGTGTCCCCACCCTGCTGCAGCAGCCCAGCCCAGGGCAGAGCCCTCTCCAGGCTCAGCCTACAGCCATTAATGACTGTGCACAGCTGCATCACTGCAGCTCTTCCCTTAAGACAATATCTGGGAAAAGTTTCTCATTTTTCTCAATGAATTAGCTAGCATTTCTGTTCCCTCCGTTTAGAAGATGAGGATTAAGAGGAACATCATACCACAGGTATTATTAGACAAAAACAATGGATATTAAGCCATTATTTGTGCATTAGCAAGTTTTCCCCAGGTAGGCTTTATCATTTCAAGACATTTTGTTTTGTGTTGTTCTTCTTTTTTTGTCTAATCACCTCTAAAATTATGAACACTCCAAGAATAAAACATCCTGAATAGTAAAGCAGCTTGAAATATTCATAACTGAGAATGCAACTGGTAATGCTCATAAACAAAGTTGTTTGGAGACCCCTTTATTAATTTTTAATTTATTTTCAGTCAATTCCTTATTACTTCCAAATTCCTGTAGGGGATTCTGTTAATTAGTCATGTGTAAAATATTCATTAAAAACAGCTTCCTATTTTCTTCTTTTATTGCAAATTTACATTTCTAATCTTATAAGCAAAATAAATGCCATTGGGTAGAGAGACCACATTAATTTTGATCAAACCCTTGAAACAGAAACCCAGAGAACAAAAGATATGGTAATAAAATCATAGTTACATTGTGCTTTCAACTCACTAGAAGCAGGTATGCATATTTTAAACTGTTGTCTTCTTCAGATATAAACAACAGATACTTTAGATTATTTTAGGAATTCTTGTTAGAGGAGTGAAAAAAAAACCAGCAAGAAGCAAATGGGAAATCACATTCTCTCACTGGCACTTTCTGTGGGCACTCACCCTTCTGAATTTGATACTGTTTTTGAAATCTGGTCCCAAAATGGAGGCAAAAAGGTTTCCAAACAAATTGAAGTTTTTCTTCAATCTCACTTTTTATCTAATGATTAAATAGACGAAATGTGCTTTTGCGATTTAGTTGGATCTCAGAGGTCTGAATTCAATCTTTCTTCTGATATATAGCCACTTCCTGGCAACTGCATCCCTCTGGACCTCAATTCTCTCCGTGTAAACCCTGATTCATATTTCTGGCCCTGTGAGTTCTTAGGTTTATACTCAACTTTAAATATGTGGTGAGGCCAGTGGAAAGGTTTGATCACTAATAGCAGCAGTTGAATCTGTGCACAAATATTTATAGATCAGAATACCTTCACTGCCTGTTCCAATGGGCAGGAAAAGGGAGATGTTTCTCTTGAAACTGCATCAAGAAATGTGAACAACACTGTGTTTGGACCACAATGGTGTAATATTGTGTTTATATTATTGCATTTATATTATGGTATGCTATGATATAGGTCCGTTCTGTGGAAGTAAGGCTAAAACAATATTTCTTCTTTTTCTCATCTACTTTGCTCTCCATCAGCACAAGCATAGAGGAGTAATTCCAACAAACCTGTGAGCATTGATAAATGTTCTGTGTGCAAATCAGAAGCCAAGCCCACAGCCTGGCAGAGATCTCCACAAAATCAGGGGTGATTATTTTCTCTCAATGGGGCACATCTCCCACTGACATAAGGCATATGGTTAATTTGCTAAAATATAGCCAACTTGGTTTCTTTATCTTTTTTTGTCAGGATGGCTAACACTCCCAAAAATGTTGTTATTTTTCTTCATTTTCCCAGAGAATAGACTCTAAAAAAGCAGGGAATAATACTCTGGAAATTGTTGAGAAGAAAACTCTGTGAAATAAATAATGGCAAAATATTGTCCAAAGTCACTGTCTTGACTCTTTTATCTCTTTTTACATTAAATACAGAGAGGCTGATCCAGTTTCCTGTCAGGAAGAGGAGTCAGGAAAAAGTAAAAATACATCCTGTTAGAGTTATGGGAATACAAAATTTTGTGTGTTTAAAGGAAAAATCATGAAAACATTGAACAAAGACTGTTATTCCAGTCCCAACAGATCTGGACTGGGACTGGAATGACTGATTTCTGAATGAGCACACTGAGGCAAATCAGCATACCTTTGCTACTGCCAGCATTTCTGGGCTTGAAATCTTTCTTCCCCCATCAAACCAATCCAGTTGTAAGAAAGTAGGACTGGTTCAGAGCATTCATAAGGTGATCAGTTCTCTTATGAGCTGTTATCAGCTCTTCTACAAGTATCCTGAACACCAGAATGGTGACTAGCTTGGGAAATAATAAGACAAAGAGTCCAGAGGCTGTTCCATACCTGGGGAGAAACAGCTGAAGCTCAGTGCAGAAGTAAAAATGTCAGAGCTGTTGAATGTTCCCCTTACCCAAGTGCAAATTAGTTATTTCAATCTCCAAAGTAATGTACTTTTCTCTAAATCCTATCCTGGGCATTAAAGTGGAGGACAAAGAGTAGGGCTATTGGAATGGTGCTGCTGGCAGGCAAAGTAGAGCCTTTGTAAGACTGTTGTGGAGAAGGAGGCTCAATAGCATCTTGACTAGAGTAATCTGCATTTCACGTTAAATTTCCATTTCAGGAACCACTTTGCCCTTTGTGATGTCATTTACAAAAAATCCACTGGACATAAAATGCATATTTTGTGGTATTCTAAATGTAATTGAGGCCATTTAGAATTGCTCTGAAGCTTCTTTCTGAATTGGGAATGCTGCTGACCTGAATTCTCCACTCAGTACCACACACAGTCTGTCACACTCATGGAAGCAGTGAGAAACTGCAAGTGCCTCTGCTTGGTAGTTTTTTGTACCCAGCTCGAGCTGAATACACATTACTATGCTATAAGCATAGCTTATGTCCCCCTGTATTCATCCCAGGAGAAAACTGGCTTTTCAATGGCCATTTTATGTGTATTCTTCTCCTTCTTTATTCACTGCTTTTCCCCATCACTATATTTGTAATCATTTTCTAAGTAACACTTAAAAATTGTTTTATAAATTGTGACTCACCATCTCTTCCATTCCTTGACATAAGAGCTCATAACTGCTGCTCCATCAATACCCAGAGTCCCCCACAGATGCTTTTAATGTATATAACAGTAACTCTAGGAAAATATTTATTGCTGCTCCCAATTCCAACAATAGATTTGGCCAAGACCAAATTAATCACTGCCTTAAAATCACTAGAGATTATGTAGTACGGTGCTGGCTGAAGCTGAACCATGACTCAGCCTGATAATACTCTATCTGAAAACTAATCACCATCCACCATATCATCATCTTGAGCCAGCAATTCATCTCCATTATCTCAGTGGCTCTTCTGATTGCAACTAGATCAAAACATCTTGCTGCAGTCCAGATTAATTTTACCTCATCCTTTTTTGCCCAGTTCAGTATGTGGAAAAAGTCGATCGGTGATGTTAGCCTGAGTTCAGCAAACGCAAGCTGACTCTGCTGAGATGCTTTCCACTCCATCAGTTCTCATAAATTAATTCCTCTGTGATCCTTTCAAGTTCTTCACCTGGAACAAAAGCCAGGTTAAAAGTTTACATGTCCCGGTCACTCATTCTTTCCTCTCTGGTTGAACTCGAGCACTACATTTTGTTTAACATTTGGGTGGTGGAGCCTGATCTGCAAAATCAGTCCCATCAGCAGATGCCCCCTGCTATCATCTCTGCTAGTTCCTTGTCCCCAGGTAGCAAAACCCTTCAGATCCCAAAGTATTCTTTGGTTAACTTAAGCATATGTTTACATTCCCTTCACTGAAGATCAGTTTTACATTTTCCCTTTGTTTTCTTGGATTTTGCATCAATACATCTTTCCTTCTGATAAATTCCTATTACAAGTATGAAGAGAAGTGTTTACACAGTAATTTTGCCATGCCTAAGTCCTTGGTGATTGTTTCTCCTTCTCTGTTATTCAAAAATTTTACTGTCTTTTGTTTTTCTTTCCCCTGGACATTTTTGAAAATTCTGTTCTTTTGTCTTTAATATTACAGTGCAGGAGTTCATTATGTTTTGAAGAATTTCATTTCCCTCCTTCAGTTCTTGACTGCTAGGAGGTATTTTAGGTGTTTTAGGGGCATTTTTAATCACGCTCTCTCTCTTAAGAAGTATTATGCAAATCTGTTCTTAATACACTTCTGTTCTGAAGGAGAAGGTTTTTAATGTTCCAGTTAAAATTCTTCAAATACAAAATTCACAATACAAAAATGTTAAATAACAAAAAGTGTGACTTTACATCACAGCAAAAGTTTTAACTAGGGACTTCCATAGGTCTCAATGAAATCATTAAGAAAGGAGCCATGGAATATATTATTCCTATGACAAAGTTGTAAAGTACATCTCTTTGGGGACATTGTGTATGTATTTGCACAGAAACTGAGACAAGCTCCAATTAGGCTCACGTTTTGCTTCCTTTGCCCTTTTAATATGGTCAGCCAATACAGGGACAACTTGGTAGGATTGAGGGTAAGATTGTCTGCTTCAGTTCTCTGTTTGGGATTTGGTGGAGATTTTCCATTTTTTCCATTCTTCAATGTTTTCTGTGTATTGCTGTTTCTCTTTATCTACCTCTTTATTCTTGATTTCATACTAGTGTGCTAGAACGATAATTGTGCTGGGAATTTTATACAAAACACATGTTAATTTTTTTCAAGGATATTGTTCATATGCTGTAGGCTATAATTGTTTTGGAAGATTGCACTGAATTAGAAAGAGTACTTCGATTCAAAATGAGACAATATTGTGCCCTCTAGGACTCTCAAGATGTATATTTAGATCCTGCCTTGACAAAGACTTTGTACATAACCTTGGCATGTCCCCTCATCTCTCTGTTCTTCATGTTTCCAGCGACCTAGCCAAGACAGAAATACTCCCCATCTCTCATCTCTTTGGGGTAGACTGTAGAATGCTTTGGTGTTTTGCACAAATTTTTTCCCAGAACAATCACTTCGATTTTAGTGGGATATCTTTGATGCATGGGAACTCTGCCAAAGGCTTTTTTTTCTTTCTAGCACTGGACCTCATTAGATGCTGAAGAGGTTTTTAAAGCTTTATTCAAAATAATTTCAGTGCTATATGACATATGTTGTCTCCAAGAAAACACTACATAAATTTGCAACTAATATGTCCTAATTAAAAGCTGTAATTGAATGATGTTAAGCTCTGAAATAAAAACTATCCAATAATTTTCTTATGAAAAGGCATAAATTTTGAGCTTTTCCCCTGTAAGCTTGAATCCTTTCCTTTAGCTCATGAGATCACTGTCCAGTTGTTTTCTTTCACAAGTGTATATCCCTGTTATGAGAAGGCATGTTATTTCTATCCAAAGTGCTTAATATACCATATTGTAAATACTTTCCCAAAAGAATCAATCTTCAGCCTTAAAGGTTGCTTCACTTTAGTGTGCAATATACCACAATTTCTGCTGTTTGATCCGTTTGAGCCAGGGAGTTGCTAAGATTATACATGGTTTATACTGCATGGATTTTTAATGTTTCACACATTAGCTTTTAAAAATTGCCTTCATATTCCCTATATTGATTTTTGTGGCTCCCAACATACAGTGCCTGCTGAGTGGCTTTGCCAAACTCTCCTGATGAAAAGATGATATAGGAATCCTCAGCAGGGGCAAAGACAACCATAGATTAAAAAATCTAGCATCCAGTTGACCATTTTTCTTAAGCCTCACTGTAAGGTTTTTTTTTTTCTTTTTTTCTTCTTTTTATGATGGCATGCTCAGTATAACTGCCTAAGGGCATGCTTATTATAGACTGTATTTTAAAGCTGATTAAAAATAAATTCTCCATGCCTGTCTGAAACTTATTCCACAGAGAATCTTGTTTCATATCGGACGAGTAAAAGGATCTGTTGCTTATGTTCACCTTTTACCTCAGCCCACATTTAAAAACTCATATCAAATTTCCATTACACTTCGTTTGTTATCCAGTCTTTCTACTTTCATCAGAGGAAGCATTATAATGACTGTGACTTTGAGAACTTTTATAATTAATGTGTGCATGTGTACAGATACATTCCTATATTATTATATTTTATTTATACTCCATATAAAAATTAGGCTATCAAGTCTGACAGAATGATCTTGGTACCATAATAAATAGACCTCTCTTCACAATCGTTCTGCAGCACACAGGACTTGGCAAACTGTCAGATGGCAGGATGAAGAGGTAAAAAGCAGAATCTGCAAATTCTGGCTGTGCACATGGGAATAGGTTCTGGGCTTTCCAAGAACTTGTGGAGAAAATGAAACTTGGCAGTATCCATTCGGAAATTCATTTCATCTGTTTTCATTTTACACTGTCTGTCATCTAGTTTTTGATCACTAAATGAAAAAGAAAAATGAAGTTCTGCCATATGCATTCTATAAATTTCAATTTAGCTATCAGGTGTCACACCTGCCACAATTTTGCTTTTTGCTGCATTTCAGACAACATACATAATCATTTGTTTGTGTTACCAGTGTTGGTTCAGGAAAGTTTATTTATGGTGGTATTTGCAGTAAATCTGCTCATTTCCAACCATTGCTGTATAAACCTACCACTTGAAATACAGACAGTTATGTCAGCCTGTATAGGAAACATATTGTGCAGTGTTAATTAAAGGGCACTATTTGTCATCTCTGCCCCTCCACTGAAATGCCCTGAACCCTGAAACTGGCTGCTATGACATTTTGAACAAGGCCACACTACAGGTTTCAGGCCCAGTCCCTCGGCATGGGAGGAGTGGTTTATCTGTCCTGTGCCCAGTTCCTCTGCACAGAAGGAGTGGTTTATCTGTCCTGTGCCCAGTTCCTCTGCATGGGAGGAGTGGTTTACCTGTCCTGTGTCTTTGAATAGAAGGAGTGGTTTATCTGTCCTGTGTCTTTGCATGGGAGGAGTGGTTTATCTGTCCTGTGTCCAGTTCCTCTGCACAGAAGGAGTGGTTTATCAGTCCTGTGTCCAGTTTCTTTGCACGGGAGGAGTGGTTTATGTGTCCTGTGCCCAGTTCCTCTGCATGGGAGGAGTGGTTTACATGTCCTGTGTCCTGAACCGGGCAGGCATTGCCCTGCAAGGACAGGTGACAGCCATGTTTGCTGCCTTCCACCTCCCCAAGGGACTCCTTTTCCCTGACCCCTCAGGCTTTGCTTGGGTGAGGTCGGTGATGGGCTCTTGGGGGTGTGGCCACTCCAAATTTCCCTTGCTGCAGTTTCTCTGGCCATGAAACATTGGCTGGAGCCTTCCCCACATCACCCACCTGCAGGTGCCACAGCCTCATCAGGGCTTTGGGCTTTGCTCCCTGTGATGCTACCCACACCCACCCACACCCATCCAACCTCGATGTACCTGCACTGTAACAACTCACTCACATTTTATTTAACATCTCCAAACTTGGGTGTTCATATCTTAGAAGGAGGACTCTGTGCAGGGTAAATTTATGCTGTTATTAGCCAGTAGGATTAATAGCAGCAAGTTATCTCTCCATGAGCTGTCAAATATATTTATGCTGAGACCTCTTCTCCAGTTGTGTTTATTTTTTTTTTTTTGGTAGAAAAACATAAAAAGTAAAGTTGAAAAATTCATAAATAAATTAATCTCCTTGCCAAGCACCACAAGAAAGTAGGCGTAGGTCAAATTTTGTTGGAAAATACTGATTGGGTGGCAATGAATTTTTCCTTGGCTCCCTTTCAATTTTTCTGAATTGTTTGGGTCAAGAAGAGATTGATGGAAATTTAAATAAAAACTGAAATAGAAGTTAAATTGCTTTGCTCTGATTCAATATCTTGATATTCCAGTATTCCAAATTGAAAGGATTTTTCTACTTGAAGGTCTTTTTTCTTTACCATTTTGATTTTTAAACTGCTATCTTATGTTTTCAGGTAGTTCATGCTTTCTCATTCTGACTCAGGTGGTTTGGAACTGTTTCAGACTTTTTGGAATTGCTGGAAAATCAGAAAAGGTTCATGTGGTTCTACCTAGAGTAGAAATATAAGCCTACTGAATTAATTTTTATTTCCTCATTTCATATTCTCTTCTTTAAAGACTAAATATTTGAGCCACAATGTGATACCAAGTATGCAATGCAAAGTGCAAGAACTATCTATTAAATACTATTGCAGTAATAAATACAAGCCATATAGCAGTCTTACTAATGAAACAGAATGATACTATGTGTCATGCTGTATATATGGGTATTGTTATTTTGGTTCATAGATTAATTTTTTATTTTTTAATGTTTGTGGGCAGGATGGAAGATTAACAAAAGCATTCATAATGTTCGGCTTTAATTTATACCGTAATTTTTAATGGCATTTCATTGTAGGGTTTTGTTCTTGCCTTTGGGATAGGTAAGGAATTTACAGACTCTCAATCAATTACAGTAATTTTGAAAAGTCACGGTATATGTTCTGATAAATGTTGGTCCAGGATTTGGGAAAAATATAAATCACATTGAGGAAATAAGGCAGAGGACTCATAGGGTGACAGTGAACATCTGTAGTGAGTTGCTGGATACATAATTTTGAAACTAACCTACTTGAGTTATAATGAGAAAGCAGCTGTGGGGGAAGTTGTCACGTTAAGCATTAAGCTTGAGCATACTGATAAGCAGAGGGGCTGACACCCTCCTCACACACACACACCCGGACACTCTGTCATACTTATCTAAAGGGGAGCACATCTCTCGGTGCGGGATTCATAAATTTGCTTGTTTTTTAGAGCAGAAATTTGGAAAAATGGTGATGAAATTAAAACATCAATTAGCTGGACTTAACTTTTTTCTCCTATTCTTTCTCTCAGATTTCCTGGTATTTTACAGCTTGTGTTTTGTTACAATTTATTGTAATTTCTTTCACGGAACAATGGCAAACCTCTGCATGTCCCTGGTCTGCGGTGACAGGCTCTCTCCTGCTGCTGTGCAGCTCTGCAGCCTCAGCAGCTCAGCTGTGCCAGCAGAGCCAGCGCCCCATGGACAGGCACGTTCCTGCTCACCTTGTGAGCCACACTCTGTTGTGTGCCTTTCACAGGAGACCTACTTCAGTGTAAAAATATACTGTGTTTTATACCTGCATCTCTAAGGAAGCTGAAGCACCATACAGCTATTAATAAAACTGTTGGGAGTCAAGTATATCAGAGCGTGTATCTGTGGCTTTTTTAGAAACTGACAGATTTAATCAATTAAACTCCAATGTTCTATTCATAGCTCAGGTTTTTTATGGTACAAAGATTTGCATTCCAATTAGTGCTTGCAAAAAAGTTTTCATGTTAACCTGATCAGTAGTATTTCCCCCTCCTTGGTGTCTATCTTATTCCATTGAGACTGCAGTGATGTGTCAGGAAGAGCATCTCTGTTACCTTCTGATTGAACAAAACTCTCTTAGGGTTCCTTTGAAATCTTGAGGGCTTGTCACTTGAGGCATTATTTTTTTAAGCATGAACAAATCTTGTCAGCCTAAGCTGAGAAATCAGCTGTATTTTATCAGCACTTTGGGATCAAACTTCATGTTCAGTATTCAGCATTGGGTGCTGTGTGTGAGACAAAACTAGAGGTTACACTGTGCTTTAGGAAGACCACCTCTGGTGACAGGGGGATCAGTTTATTACTGTTTCCAGAACACGTTTACAAAAAAAAAAAAAAAAAAAAAAAAAAAAAAAAACTCAGATACTTTTACTAGTGTGCTATATAAAGTGCTTAATATCTTTCAACCCTTGCTTATTTATGTAGGCATATTATATTGAATTAACTACAGCTTCTTTGACTTAAAGTGCCTTGAATCCACACACAACTTTTTAAAGAGAATTAATTGACATCATAGGTCTTTTGTAATTAATCCTCCTTAAGGCTGAGGTAATGCTGCTTTGCAGCAGGTCTATCACTTACCCAATTACTCACTGATTGCTGTGCACTCTAGTCTTCCATCTGGACATCTGCAGAGCTCTGGGACTCAAATAGCTGCATGCTCAGTCCCATCTGGAAGGGTGTCACAAAAGCAAATGTCTACAAGATGTTGTTGGAATAAATAAAACTGAGATGGTAATTTCTGCTCCTACTCCCTGTGCCAAGTCAAAGGAAAAATATTCTGTGATAGTGACTGAAGATGAGGGAGGACCAAGCCTCAGTCAGTGCTCCCAATACCTCCCTGCTTTCCTGGAAAACAGAGAGCACTTTAGCAAGATGTTCTATCACTGCACACTGCCAGTGTACTTACCAACACACTGGAAAGTTTCTCAAAAATTGTTGAAGCTAAACAGGAACCCAAGAAAAGGTGAGGAATTCCCATGATACCATGAGAGAAAAACAGCCCTTCTACATAAATGCTGAGATCTGACCAGAATGAGACTTTTAACAGTGCTCATAAACTACAGGACCTTGCAATTATTGAGAGCTCTTCATGCACACAATTTCTGTGCATGTGTTCTGAAATTTGTATAAGTCAGGGCTGGAATTTTGCTCCCAAGACTGAGCTGTGCATCAGTGCTGTAGTGCAGAGAGCACTGGATCTGAAATGCTGCATTCATGAGCTAATATTCGAGGTAGAGGCACTTCTTAAGAAATCTTTTATCATTTTAAAACATTCTTTATGTGTGGGTGCAAAGTGAGATGTGTGGGAGTGGGTGTCATAAAGGACAGCTCATGACAAAACAGACAGTCTGTTTTAGTGTGCTTGTTTCAGGACAGGTTTTATCTTGTGAATTGTCCAGGTCTTCTTCCATTTCTGAGGCAGTCATTTCTCACCCAGGGGCAGCACAGTATGTTACAGACCTAGCCAAATGTCCTTAATGTCTGGAGGGGACATCCATAATACCCAGTGCATTTCCAACTTGTTGCTGCTAACTTTCAAGTTTTTATTTATTTAGTATTTTAGGCAAGAAGGGTATAAAATTATAGGAAGAAAAAGGTTTTCATGTGTATACTCTGTACCTTCAAATGAGCACTGAGAAGCTTAGTGGGATCATCACCTTCTCTGGAATAAAATTCTTCAGCAGTGCTTTTCCTCCCAGGAATTCATCCTACCAGACACTGACAGCTTGCCAAGGAAAGCAGCAATGTTGCACTTTCTGAATGCATTTGCAGAGAGAAGCCTACAAAGAAAAACAAAACAAAACAAAACAAAACAAAACAAAACAAAACAAAAACAAAATACCCAAAACCAAAACTACCAATAACACTACAAACCACACACTGCTTTTTACTTCATCCTCCAGATTTCTTTCTCCTGAAATCCTAGTGCTGCTCCTCCAAGCTACATGGGCAAATCCATCTGACTGCACGAGTGCCAATACCAGACATTATCCTGTTTATATTGAAGACTGCTGTAAGTGAGCAGTGTGTCTTCCAGGCTGCTCTCATGGCAGTTTAGAAATGGAGCTGGCAAAACAGAGCTGAGTTATGGGAAAAGCACCATGGCAGTTTAACACAGCCAGTCTCAGGCCTACTGCCAGTTGTCGGAGGCATCTCGTACAGCACGGTGAGAAAAATCACAAAGCTGATGCACAAAAGCTTGCACTGGGTTCCTTGCCAAAATTCCCAACTACAAAGTCAGAAAACAACCCCAGAATCTGTAAATGAAATGGTTAACATGAGAATTTCTGTAAATCGGCTCTAGGTGGTGGCGTGGGAGCCCCTTCTTCCATTTAACATCATCTAGCACAGACTTCTTTGCCTCATTCTGAAATTCCCATGTAGAATAACCTAATATGCTAACAAAATAACAAAATAGTTTAAAGTTTAGAGGGCATTGTTTTATGTAGAGTAGCTTAATTCAGTTTCTTTTGGCCATTTATACCTTACATCAGAGGGGAAAATAATAAAAAATTGTTGTGTCATCTAGTATATTGCACACACAAATAAATACATCTTTTAAAGAAATGCTTAAAACATTTTTTTCTTATAATGTAGACCAGTGTAAGAATCCTGAGAAAAGAATAAATTACAAGCATGTATAACAACCACATGTCAGTTTAAAAACCATGCAATAGCCAAGCATGAAGGGGGGAGTTCAAGGATTATATGTGAAAGAAGTAACTCTAAAATCTGTATTGTTTTAGGTTTAAGTCCCACCATTATAATTGTTTTTAGTGGTGTTTTTATATGCTGTTGAGTAATAGTTTGTCCACACCCTGGCTTTTATCAAAGGAACTGCTTGCACAGAGATTGTGCTGACAATACCTCTAATACAGTTATGGTCACTTAATTAAACAATTTGGAGGCTTAATTTAGGTGACATTTAAAATTGAAATTTCAAGTATGTTATTCTATCGTGTTCTGTCTCGGTATTGTTCAGTAAAATACTGTATTCAAGGAAATCCATGAAATTACAATTCAAAGACTGTGATAAGAATGGATTATTTTTGTACCATTTTTAGCTCTCATTACAATTTTTGTTGCAAGACTAAGTCTACAGATTGAGTATAAAGTATATCAAGCTTTAAATTCGGTGATAAGTCATTGTTAGGAAAGAGAATTTTGTGATAACACAGGCAGTAGATTAATCCACTCTGATGACAGCCCTGCAAGTCTATGAGGAACAGAACACAGAGCAAGATTTATCCGTTGCATTGACAAGGACGGTGAGGGGAATGGGAAATGGAACAAAATTAGTCCATTTGCATGACAGCCTAAGACTATAATCATATGGTTCCACTCAAATCCTACAGTAATGGAACATAAAGAAAAAAGCATGAATAAGACACATCATTTAAAACTATATTGTACTCATCAACCTTTCCAGCATCTGTAGAAAACATAATCAGGGAGGAAAAATTAATTTCAGCCTGCTAAATTGCACTGTAAATACAGAGGGGATACAACAGAATTGTTCAAACAAACTTATTCATGTGGCTTTCATAAGTTTGGATGAATTCAATCTGCTCTGTATTCACAAAGATGAGACTATCAAACTAAATCCCCAGCTTGCATAAAGCAGCATAGTTCCCTTGACTTCAGTGAACTCAAAATCTCAAAATCTCCAAGGAAACCCTCTTCCTGATAGGGAGGCTTCAAAAATATTGAAATGAAAGATAATTCAAGATACCTAGGGGAGAGTTTTTAAAAATGAAGATTGACAAACAGTGTGAAATATAGGATAGCAAATGTATAGGTTCATCTTGTGCATCCCTGTAGTTCTCTGAGACATACTGGAATTTCTCATGAGCATCCTTTTGTGCACCCAGATGTTTCTAGGATCATGGCTGTGAGGCTACAGGGAAGGGCTTTGTGACCTGAAGTCCAGCATATCATCACTTGAATTAATTAAAGCAACTGGGATGAGTGTAAGGCTTATAGCATATCTGCTATATAATGTGTGTACTATAAATCTATAGTTGGTTTATTCTTTAAGCAATTAAACTGAAAACTAAGGCAAAGGCACCAAGTAAATATGATGTCATTATTGGAGGGCTTTTAAATGCTTTTTCTAAAGGTCAAAGTCAGAATTACATTAATTTAGTCATGAACCTTTGCATTTTCTCATCTAAACAATGGACTCTCATTTTAATTTCCTTTCTTTTTCCACTTTAAATACAGGCATTTCTGTGAAGGAAGTTGCATATGACGATCTGCACGTCTCCTATCCTGCAATCTGATGAAAAAAGCTGTATCATATGGTATAATCAGCACTGACTGGGCCACATGCATACAGCAGCAGTGTGTTTTGAAAATATTTTCAATATTTAATCTGAAAACATCTGATTTAGTGAAGACTTCAGCGTACTGGTGAAAGCAGTTCATGAACAGACTTATTGTACTCCAGTTCTTTTAAAGAACAAGTCCTACAGCTATGCATGAGCAAAATTTCCACTAAATTTAGCTTGCAGGCAGGAGTTTATTCAGGAAATGCCTGCCACACCTGGGTGTTCATGCACAGAACTACATACAACTGAGGCAAGCACATATTTCTTGCTGCTTTTTAGGTGCTGCAAACCATTCCATCCTGTTTTTGTCATTACACTAATGCATGGAGCAGACCTTAAAACAATTTAAGCTAATCACCCAAAAGGCCAAATTGTCCACTGTGAGTATGTGTGTGTGACATTGTGTTCACGTGGAGCTAAACATGGAGCATAGATTTGAATTTACTGAACCAACTGTGATGCCATTTAGGAAGATGCTCTTTTCCTTATGCACACTTAAGACAGTATTGATACCATTTTTTAAAAAATAAGGAATAAAGTATGAGGGCAATCAAATTAAACTTCTCACCAGCTACCTCCATTCAGCTTCTTGGCATTTGGAAGACAAATCAATTTAATCACTTGGCTACAATGATATTTTTCATACACTGTGCCATAGTATTGAAGATTGCCTGCCTCATTCACAAGCCTTGCTTCTCTTTCTCTCTTTTCAGCATCTACATGAATTCCAAAGATAAGCTGGATCTAGGTTAGCGCTGCTGTGCAACTCATAACAGAATTTCTAAAAGACTGAATGGGTTCTTAACCGCTGTTATAAATACAGCTCATTCTTTTATGGTCTTCATTTATGACACATCTCGTTATGTTGTTTCAGAAATGCACAGGGTAATGTTTAAAAAGGGTCAGTGCTTGGTGTAAGCAGTGCAACCTCTGCTGTTTGGGTGAGGGAGGCTCCTGCCTCTTGAAATGGTGAAGGTGGCCAGGGAGCCACGAGGTGCAGTGGCCTGCCCAGAGCTTTGTCTGGGTGTGCAGCTGCAGAGCAGAGCAGGGCCCGTGGCCAGCAGCCTTGAATGGCCCAGCTGACCACGGCCAGGCAATACCAACGCTGGCTGGGAGTCCACAGTGCCCTACCATGGCACTGGAACAGAATGCCAGGATGCTTGGAACAACCAACCCATAAACCAAACTAGCTGGAAATATGGTCAGGAGCCCATGCAGATGGCAGCTGGGCAGAAGGCTGCAGGTCTGCTTGGCACTGGGAGAATGCCAATGCAGATGTTGAAATGGGACGTGTCAGAAATGCTGTTCTCTCCTCACTTGTGTCAGATTGTCTCTGCACAAGAAAGGAATAGGCCTTTCAAATATACTCTTAGCTTCTGGGATTCTGTTCTCTTTCTAGAGATATCTCCTCTACTCTCGAAGAGTGAATTTTATCTAGAGACAGGCAGGTGGAAATTTTTGGAGGGATTATTTGTATACGGGAATAAAATGTGAATCTTCTGCATGCATTTACACTAGTAGATTTTTAGCACTCAGTTGTTTGCAGAAAGTGAACAAGGGCTAGTCACGAATGCTGTGAAAATGGAATTTGCTTTTAACTTCAAATGAATATTCATGAATAATTTCCTCCGCTATTTGCTCACCACTCATATTTAATGATATGGGAAATGGAATGAATAACAAGGTGCTGAAATTTGCTGACAATACACAATTATTTAAGTTAATATAAACCAAGGAGCAAAGTAAGGAATTTCAGGAGGAGCTAATAAAACCTGAGTGACTGACTAACAAGATACCAGATGAAGTTCACTGCAGACAGGTACAAGATAATGAACACTGTAAGAAATAATTTAAACTACTTGTGCGTATTGATGGGGTGTGAATTAGCTCTAACCTCTGGGTTAGGATGGAGGCGTTATCCAGCAGCAGACAGGAAGGAAAAGTGCTGTAAGCCACGGGGGAGGGTAACTCCAAAGCAGAAATACTTCTTCAGTGCTACTCCAGCCATGAACAGGGTTAATGTATAGAAATAGATAGAAATGGTGACTCCTAAACCTGTAAGAAGGAGTCCAAGCTGGGAAAAAACAATCGCTAGATTTATTTATTTATAATTAATTTCTCTTTTGGGGAATAAAATTACATCAATTTAAGTTAAAAGGAAACTCTGAAAGTTTCACAGAGTCAAACAGCTCCAGGTGAAATGGCAGGTACCTGTGAGAAGGGGTCTGAAGGATGCAAACTAAACTTGCAAGTTCAATTTCAAATTCAAGAGAGCATCAAGAGCACCAGCACCATACAAAATATGCAACTCTGTGAGGGGCATATTTTGAGTTTCTTCAAGACAGGACACAATCCAATGTCTAGCATGACAGAAAAGACAGAAAGTTTTAGCAATGAGTTCATGGGCTCATATAAGGATGCTAACCATTTCAGCATAATTCAGGTTTTCATTTTCAACTGCTCCAAAAGAACTTGCCAGCTTTCAGTCATTAGTGCCCCAACACCAGAGAAATGCGACCCTGTAACATGAGTGAGAGAGAACATGGCTCTAAGTCACTGGCCCCAGCAAAAAAACTCAGAACTTTTCTGCAACTGCTACAAACTCTCCGCTTGTAGTACTGGGGTCCAGACAAATCCCTTTCTGGAGCCAGTCCACATGAGGAACATGCTTTACCAAGTGACTGATGTGATAGAAAAGCAATTGGATAATAGCAGGGTTGCCTGAGGACCTGTCCCTCCTGTCCATGCTCTCTCTCAAAGCATTATATCTGTGCTGTCATTGGAGAGGCCTCACTTACACTGCGTGCTACAGGCAACTTTTCTCCAAATACTACAACTTCCCAGCAAATTCTCATGTTCCTGAAACCTTTAAGGAAGGAGATGATATCACAGAGAAGGAATATTACAGAATAATTGTTTTATTGGCCCATGCATCACAGAGTACATTCTGCCTGGGAAGGGATAATGCAAGAAGTCAGTGATTATATGATTGTTGTTTGTAATGCAGATGTTTGGGTTTGACTTAAAGCACTCCTGGCAGTTCATATGATGAACTTTCCACTCTGGGTCCTAAATGATCATTCGTTATTTCCCTCTTCTGAATATATTTTTGTTTCCTGTCATGGTCCTCAAGTATTTTTCCTTCTGTGAGAGTTCTCAGATAGGAAATGAACAAATTCTTGAGGAGTCACTGGGAGAAAGGATGAAGGGGTAAGGGGGTAAGGAAGGAAAGAGGGGAAGGGGAAGAGGGCTCTGTCCTGGGCAGGACTGTGAGAAGTGAGGCAGAACACGGCAGCAGCAGAGCACCAGAACTTTTATGAACTGGAATCTAGGACATTTGTGATTGTGAGGGACTGAGAGGATGGAGAAGTGCATCTTCTTCTCCAGTATTGTGTATACCTCATTCTGGCTGCAGTTCTGTCCATTCCTGTGGTCACACCTCCTCCTCTGCTCCCTTTGACCTGCATTTCTGCAAGACACAATGCCACGGCACATCAAGGTTCCTTGGAATGCAGAACCAAACCCAATATCCTTGTTTAGGATCAAGTCATTCTTCAATAGACATTGAAGTTAATTGATAAGACCCCAAACCTATATCATAATTTAACCAGTTTTCAGAGTGTAACCTGAGGACAGAAAATTCAAGATGGTTTTTGTGGGATATTGCTCTGCATGGAGATTTAGCATTGAGAGGGTGAGCACCTGACAGGTCAGGACAGGGACTGCCAGTCTGGGACTCTGTGATAGGCAAATGAGAAGTGTCAGAGCTCTTCTCCCATGTGAAAAACACAAAGATGCCATTGTGGGCCTGTAGGACCCAGTCTGGTCATCTGGTGGTTCAGATGTGAGCCTGCACTGTAAGAGCCCATGGCTTCTGATGCTCTGGTATAAAATGAGTGCATTAAAAGGAACTGGTAGTCTGGCATTTCATTGGTGTAATTATTCATGGAGTTCACTCTATTCCTCCTGCCGAGATGTGACTATTGTTACAATTTCACTGTAGCATGACCAGGAGAATGCAAACAGACATGGAAACTGAATTACTTTATCCCTTTTAGCTGTGGGGAACTTTATACTCAATCTGTACATCTCTGCTGTATTATAGCAGATGTAGAAACAGAGCCCAATTTCAGGGCAGTTAATCTGGCTTTCAGAAACATTGCATTCACTTTAAATTCCCTTATTTCATGACTTCATCCGAGGTAAAACAAAGAGAAGAAAGGAACTGTCTCTGAGCACTGAAATGTGCCATTTCCTTCAGATGGACATAGCTACGCAGATTTAGGAGGATGTGTGCATGCATATGTTTATGTGACTTTGTGTGTTTATTGCTTCAGAATTGCCTAGAGTTACATCATCCCAAGAGATCTATTCAGCCCTGTATGCTCAGATGGAATATGATGTTTGCACATAAAATGATAAGGATTTGTAAAGCACTCAGACAGGAAGGTGAGGTGAGACAGTTATAAAACAGATGCTGACACTACTTTTGAGTTAGAGCCCTCTGAGATAGGCTGCCCAATGATTGAGTAGCCTGTGTTTGAAAAATACTTTCCATGGATTTCTTATTTGAAAATAATTTTAACCAATAATGGAAATTCATTATTTTGATCTGACATTTAAGTACATTTTCAATTGTATCCAGATTTCAGTGACTAAGAGAAAAAACCTATAATTTTCCTAGTGACAAGGATAAATGAAAAGTTTCTAAAGTATTAATGAGACCATCTAAGTTTTTGAAGTGGTAGGACTTGATTTGAAACCATTAAATTAATTTGATATAAAACAAATCAAGCATCAAAGAAAAAGCTTTATCTGATGCATTTGTGCAGTCTCCGTCTATTTTACATCATAGTTTCTTTTTGGCAGGAAACTTGGTGACTCAACAGTCACTCATCAAAAAAAAAAAAAAGCAAAGAGTGAAATATCATGATCATAATTATCATAATTTCGTTATTGGCATTAAATATTTATTATCCCAATTCAGTAACTGACACATGTATGTACTTTGTGATAGAAATGTGAGTGTTGCATGCACATGCCTTTGCTTGTTCTGCACACACAGGGTGGATTATACTGGAACACACTGTGATGGGTTAGGTACTGGCATTTGAGGGTGCTGAAAATACACAGAACTCAATACCAAGGAGGCTGAAGGATCTCTCAATCTGATAAAGCCTCTCACCATCTCCTTTGAGGATGACCTGTTGTGGTTTGCAATCTATGGCAAACCAAATTTGGTGAGATTCTTCCTTACCTATTCAGCTAGTTGATCCAAATTTGATCCCACCAAACAATATCTTTAATACAGCAGATCATGCTTCTGCTCATTTTAAAAAGCCATCTAATACCAACTCCATTCAGTTTTTGTTCCTTTGTTGGCACTATAGGCAGTTTCTGGAATGAAAGCAGTGCTCTGTATTTATCTATATTTATCGTTTGAAAGCTATGTGAGATTGAGCTCTAGAAAGTCATCAGCTGTGCATGTTATTTTCACAGCATTGTCTCCACAATCAGCATCCCAATTACCTTTAAAACCACTATGAATAAATAGGTTTTTTCATGACACAAAGCTTGGAAAATACCCAGTAATTTATAAAAGCAGGATGATGTCTTCCTATCAGTTCACCAGCAAAAAAGATTGAGAATTCTGCAGTCATGTGTAAGATGTTGTAATCACCATGATCAGTAATCAGAAATGTGTGGTTTGAAGTCAAGCATGTTAACCTGTGTATATTCATTTACTTATGCCTTCCTAACTCAGTCTTGAAAAGATAAATGAGCCCATGTATAAAATGAGGAACACAGTTAAGTATAGAACTGGGCCTTTGTTCTCCTTGGATAAGAATGGAAAGACTGACTTTTGAAATATTTCCACAAATCATTAATTTTTAATGTTTCTTAATGATGGGTTCTGCAGTACTGACATTCCACATGCTTGCACCCATTTTATTTAGCTTAGACATATTCTCCACTCTTTCAGGAATATGCACATTTGTGCATGTCCCTCCTCCCTGCCTACAGGAACTCATCAATACTTCAGTTTTGTGACACCTCAATTTTTTTTTCTCAGCATTTTTTGAAAATTTTGACAGCACAAATTTGAAAGTGTCTCCTTTTCATGTGCTCACTTGCTCATCTCCACTTAGTTTAACTCCTGTCCCTGTATGCCAATAGATATTATCAGTAAATCCTCCTGGTTTAATCTCCAAAATGTCTCAGAAATCTCTTCTTTCCTCTTCATTCTCCCCATAAAATCTTTGTCAAGTCCATCCTTCTCCTCATCCATTCCTATTGCGACCTTGCTGTCTTCAGCCTCTAAATGACACTCACATTAGCCAGTTTTTAAAGCAGTGTAATGCAAAAGTAATCCACTGCTCCCAGTATTGAGATCTCATTAAGATATTCCTAAATCCCTCTTCTTCACTGTCTCCCTATTGCCTTCTAAATCTGATCGAAGTTCCTTTTATCACCGAGTTGCTCTTGACCTAGCCTACCTTCTCCTGTCCTTGCTCTGTTCCTCCTCATCTTTCTTCTTTATGTGCTGCCTCCTCACCATTGCCAGCGTCAGTGCAAACCCCTTGCCAATTAGACCTTGCAGCGCCTTCCATGTGCTCCACGACACCTGGGAGTGCAGCGAGCAGCCAACAGCGCTGCTCCAGAGGGAGCATTCCTGATGTGACTGGCACAGTCCTCTTTGTGCCTTTGAATCATTGACCAGTGAAAAGGCGTTATCACATGCTCTTTCAGCAAAAAGCAAAGGAGGCATTTGTCTCCCAAGAGTAAGATTATGGGGTTTTTCTGAGTCGTCCACAGTTTCTCCTCTGAATCAGAAAAAGTTTTTTACTATAAATTTACTGGGGTTATGAAATTGCTCTCCAACCAGTCTATCTGGACACCCCTTGCAGAGTGCTGATGTCTAGAAAAAATTGAACTGTACGTCTCTGACCTGCAAAAATGCTTTTCCAACTCTTAAAACTTGGTTTGTAACTTCCTACTCTGTTGCTTACTGTTAAAATCCTTTAGCCTGATTTTGGGGAGTAATAAGACACAGAACAATAACATATATTTTCTGCATTGTAGGTTTTTAGCCCCTATTATTCCACTGAAGTTTAGCAGCAGGATCTGTAAGTTAGTACAGACCAGCTGAGCTTAGAGCACATGCCAGTACCAGGGACAGGACGTGCAGATCAAAGCCGTCCTCAGGTCATCTGATTTTCTGTTCCTCCATGTCTCCATGCATGAGATTACGGGAAAACTTAACAAAACAAACAAATTCCTAGTCCCTTCCTCTCTTACCCTTTAAGTCCTCCCCCCATTACAAAGTCAAACAGGAGGAAAAAAGTCTTCCTACACCTGGACCCTTTGTTCATTATTCAGCAGTTCATCAGAAATTAACATCCGGTTCCTGGAGCTTCACCTCCAGGACTTTTTTTGTTTGCCAAGGTATTCCAGAAGTACGTTGTGCCAACCAGACACCTACGTGCCTACATGCCTCACACCTCCCTGGCCTGAGTAGAGATTTACCCACTGAACTCCAACGAGCAGTGATCAGGAGGCTGGAAAACGGTGGTGAGTAAATAGTTTTGAAAAATTAATAATTCCCAAGAGCAGGCTGACACTTTCCCATCTGGTAACTACCAAAGTCCCAGCCTCAAAAATTTCTAGTCAGACATGGCATATTTTGTCACAATGACACTCACAGCCTCATGTATTTTATTTACCTTGGAGAGATTCTCCATTCTCCCAGCAGCATGGCTGTTTGTGCACATCCCTCAGCTTGCATCTATAAGGACAGGCACACGTCATTGCTTCAGCTTTACAGTGCTTCAACACAAGAGTTGTCATCTCCAGAAAGCTGGGAAATGTCTGTAAGCACATGGTCCCTGGCAAGATTAGAGAAAATATTGCCACATCCATGCATGATACAAGTTCATGCTGAAGTCTCATCATGTTATAATGAGAATAGAACTGCTCTTGCATTAAACACAGACATGCCAAATGCTGTATCGAACATGTTCTATTGCACAACCCACAAACTCATAGAAATTTGGTCTCCTTCAGTTTGAGTTTCCTGCCTCTTTCCTCCCTGCCTTTGTTTTCCTCACAAAGCGGAGTTCAGTGATTTCCTGTACCTCCCTTACATCCCATTACCCTTAAAGCAACCTTGCTTGACTGCAGTAAAGATCCATCTCAAAACTGGAGAAAGCAGTAAGAGCAAATGCAGTTAGCCAAGACTGATTCAAACAAAAAGAGTCTGGGGCTCATACACTCATGTCAGCAGGAAAAGGTGGAAGGAAGCATAGAGACCATTACCTCTGAGCTCATAAACACTGAGCAAGTTACTATTCTCCTCCACCTCTTTCTCACCCTCCCTCATCTGCTCCATCTGCTGCTCCTGCAGTGCCAGCAGGCTGCAATCACCCCTTGCAGCTTCACCCTGCCCTGCCTCAGCCCCTCTCCCAAAAGCTCCATGCCCCTCTAACTCCTCACCCCGCAGTCCTCTCTGGTATCCTCTGCAAGACACAGCCTCTTGTTTCCCTTTTGCTTTCTCGTGGCTTTCCTACTTGCCAGAAGATCAGGTCCTGAGCCCCTCCTGACCCTTCCTGTCCTGCCTGAGAGCCTCAGGAACTTTTGGAAGCGTGAAGCCTGGGACAAAGAGCAGTGTCAGGCTGTGCCTGTACCGGGACATCGCCTTCCTGGCAGTCGTATGTGCGTGCTTTGCACATGGTCGTATATTTTAAAGCAGGGAGTTTTTTTCTCTGACACAGGGGCTCTGCACCAGGCACCGCACAGCAACAGCATCACCAATGAAACTGCTTCCATTCCTAGGTAGGTGAAATCTCTGTCTTTGGGAGTGTGTGGCTGGTGAGAGGGAGTGGGACCTGGTAAGGAGGAATTATTATATTGGGGATGGTTGGAAGCTGCCGGATGCACAGGACTGGAAATCCTTGTAGCTTTGATCAGTGCTGATGCTGGATTTGGTAATTGCATGGTTAGTATCATCCCACAACCAAACCAAAACGCCTGTCTTTATCTCACTGTGGCTTTTGTACTGAGAAAAAAAACAGAAGCATTGTGAGTTTCTGTGCATTTGTTTTGGTTTATTTCCTTCTCTCTCTCCATCTGCTTGGGAAATTTTTAGATTTCACATGCTGAAAACAGTAAAATGACAACAGAATCCCACAGGTTTCTGTTTTTATCCCTGTGGAAGACAGTCTCTACTTTCAGAAACACACAGAAAATGTGAAAGTTGTTGATATCTAAATTCACTTGGATTATATATAATTATTTTAAAATTGTGTGTAATTTTTAGTCTTTTGAATTTTTCGTGAAGTCTTAATTTGTCCAAGAAAACAACGTCTTGATGAGATTTCATGAGGCAATTAAACTGTAACAGTAGTCTAACAAATATCCAGAATGACATTTAGGTAGGGAAAAGCAGAACTGCAGGGGAAGACAGGACCCAGAAGGATCTTAATGTTCTGCAAATTTCACTACATCCTGCTAACAATTTGTAAACTACAAAGTAAAAAACTTACTTTCCCTTCTGAGCTAAATGCCTTATATCTAACCAATCATAGGGTGTGTGGGATAGTACAGTGATCTGTAAAGAAGAAATTCCTTTTTTACTTTCTCTTGAAAACCATATGCATTCATACAATGGGAAAGTAGTTGCGGTATTTTAAGAGATTAAATTTAAGTAATTTGCCACACCATAAATAACTTTTAAGCCATGCTGTCATAATGATGTAAATGTTACATTTCATCTTAAATCTACCAGACCCTGCCTAGGAGCTAGCTACAGAAGTATGGAAATAAAAAGAACATTCATCATAAGAATAAAAATTCTGATCAGGGGAACCCTCTTTGGTATTTTTCTGTCGGACGTGTAGGGCAGTTTGGATTACACTCCATACATAATTCAGAGTGCAAATAAATGCCTGGGTTTTACTGGAAAATACTAGAGAGCTTTGAAAGCCATGCAAATGTTTCTCCCACATCACTGAGTAACTTCTTTGCTGTTTACCAATTTTATGCTGGTTGAGAAGACATTTGAGTTGTTTGTGGGTTTTTGTTTGCTGTTTTACCAAACATGCCCCTGTAGCTGGTGGCCCTTGCCCTATCCTGCAGTACAGCTCAGTCTGTGATGATGTTTACTGGAATCCACCCATTCTGGGGAAACCTTTGACCCAGATCTTGTTTTAGAGCTCAGAATAAACTTTTTAGATAATGAAACAAGTCTGATTTTCCTTTGTTCCAGTTCTGATTTCCAGTCTGCTGGACTATGGCTGCACTTCTCCAAGCTGCAACATGACATGCCACAAAGCTGCCAAGTGTGAAGTCCAGGGTGGGACAACAGGCTGCTATTGCTCCCAAGGATACACAGGAAATGGCATAACAGTCTGTAAAGGTAAACAGATTTTACCTACACATTTTCTGTTATGTGTTCACTTGGAAAACTTACCCAAGAGCCCACTGGCTCAAGGATCAAACTTTATGTCACAACAGTGTCATGCACTAAAATGTTTTCAAGGCCAAAATCTTTAATATTTTATGAGAAATTGTACAAATTGTACAAAACCTGGTGTTCTGATACAGCTTGCCATGTATCTCAGTTGAGATACCTGTTTTCCAGCTTTCCTTTTCCATGAGAGCTGCTAACTAATCTTTGCTGATTTACCTTCGGCAATTTCCCTTGTGGCTCAGCATTTCTGAAGTTGTGGCTGGTGAGGTGGCAGCTGTACAGCCCTCAGCTCCCTGCCTCACACACACAGCACTTGGCCACTCTTCCCAGCAGCTGATCACCATCAAACAGCTCCTGGGCTGCTCCAGAAAACCAAGGGGGTGTGTATGCCACAGAGACATGACAGTGTTGGTTTTAACACTACAGCTTCTTGCAAGAGAAATATGCCAGAAATCCTACCAAGGGATCTACTTTAGGATGACTCTGTCTTTCATCTAAAGAAAAGTAAGCTAAAATACTTTTCCTGCCTTCATATTTGAGTTGTCTTCCACTGTGAATGGCTCTAATATTTATGTTCAGCTGCAGACAGACTGAAATTCACATGAATCTTGTCAGATTTGAGTATCCTGAGAAGTAGTTACGAGTAATAACCACCTACCAGGTCATTTTTTGTGTTTCAAGCATCTTGGGAATTTTATCAGTTACTACTTAGCAGTAACCCTTTGATTTGGTACGAGTGCAGGAAAGCAGCCCACAGTTATTTCGGATTTTATAGCTCATTTGCCATGCTGTGCATGGAAGTATGTTTGTTTAGGAAAATTTAGAATGCAAGGGTCTTTTTTCTAAGGTGGAATTGTTTAAAGATAAATACAGATGGCTAAAATAACAAAAAATGAGGAATCACAAAATCACAGAATAATTTGGTTTGGAAGAGATTTCTGTAGGTCATCTGGTCCAGCTCCCCGCTCAGAGCAGATTCAACTTAAAGCAGGAAGCTTAAGGCTTTGGCCAGCTAAATTTTTATTATCTCCAGTCATGAAACCTGCACCTCTCTGGGCCCTTGTTTCAATGTCTGACTGCCATAATTGTGAAAATAGTTTTTCTGATCTCTGGTTGAGGTTTCTCTGGTTGCAGCTTGTAACTTTTCCTTCCCATGTGCGCTTACCACTGTACATTTCTAATAATAGTTTAGCTTCATCTCCTCCGTAAGCCCTCATGACCTCCCATTAGGTAGTGTAGGTAGCATTATTATTTGCCCTTTGCCTTCCCTTCTAAAGTCTGAACAAACTCTGTTCTGTCAGTCTCTTCTTTGCATCGTGTCATGTAGTTTCTAAATGTATTGTTTGAATTTAATGCTAACCTTGCATGATCGTTTAATTAATTTGTCTATCAAGCTGGTCAAACAAAAGTAAGAAATGGCCTTCACAGCACTGTTTTTGCTCCTGCACTAGTTCAGTTTTAGTACCATAAAAACCAGCTGGTTTCAATAGGTGCAATTGTGTTTGCAGAGTCAAGGGCCTACACTTGTGAATAATGCAGAGAAAGAAGAAAACCAAGTCAATTTTAGCAATACTGCCTGGAATAAGTCAAACTAGCATTTACTTACCTAGCTTCATCTGGTACCCACTACATTGTCTGTAATGGTCTAGAAAGTCTGTGATTTTGAATCATCAATGAAAATTGCAGTAAAGACACCTGTTGTTCTCACTGCCATGATTGATGCTCTTAAACCCATCCATTATATATATACCTATTATAATGTTATTAAATCTGAATTTGTGAGGACAGATTTATCTTGCCTTCCATGCTCTGTTTTTTTCTCACACAATACCTTTTTTTACTTTCTCATTTTCCTGCATTTTCTTAGAGAAATCTACATTCAAATGTCATAAAAACATTTATTGAGAGCTTAAAGAAAATTCAGTGTAGTGAAATATGCATTCACAAATCTTGTTAATCCATTAGTTATTTATTAAGAATTATGCTCAGTGTTTGAAAACTCAGTCTTTAAAATAATATTTCCAATGTCAGTCTAGGCAAAAAAGATACTAGATGTATTTCTAAGTGGCAATGGTTTGAAGCAAGTCTCATGTCTGGAGACCAACATTTTCTCTGGTAAAATACCTCAACAACCACCAAAGTCACTTACCCTCCAGCAAAGCAGAAAAGCTTAAATCAGAGCTGTGTGGCTGCTGGCCCTGAAAGACAGACAATGTTTCTCTAGGGCAGCATTTAACTCGGTGCATTACTAATACTGTGCAGTAGTCCTCTAATAGCATAAAGGAGTAACCAGAATTTTAATTGGGTAGGTTCTATAAAGGATTAGAAATGTAGGCTGCACCCTATCATAAATAGTTTAAAGATCTGAAAACGTAAAGCAAAGCCTCAGTTGTTCAATGATGTATGAGATCTTGCTGTTCTGTGTGGCAAAAGCAGCAGGTGTGTCTGCTGTTCTAGAGATACTACCCATTTTTATTCAGTTAATAATCTTAGCCTTTTACAATGATAGTGCAGTCACCTTCAAAAGAGATCATCAATTATGTGCTAATACAGGCATTTTCAAAAGAACCTATACAGTGCATTGTATTTACATATTTACCCCTTTAGTTATTTAGATACGTTGTGAGAGTCGTAATTATTCAAAAACATTAGTAATTTTGCTTAAAGTAGAACTAACTTCTTCATCGTGCTTATCCTGGTAGACAATTAAACCAGAACAGTCATTGTTTTGAGACTTTATTCTGAAACAAGCAATGGATATGTTGAACAGAACATGTTAGTTTTCAGGTTAGTCCTCTTAAGCTTTCATAACTGAGAAACTCCTCGTTTTTATTTACAGGTACATTCTTACAGTGAAAGGTTTACATTTGTTTGCAACTTTCACTTGCTTGTAACACCCCTTAAATACTTGTAAATGTTATTTCTTTGCTAGCCCTGTCTTTTCACTGTGACACACTTAGACATTTTCCCTTGAGTTTTCTGTGCTGCAAAAGGCAATAATGTCCTCTTACATTTATTTCCTAGCACCATTATTGATGAATCATGAATCACTGATGTCAACATACCTTAGGAATGGGGTTTGTTAGTTTTGACTTTGCTCCCTTTGCCAGCTGGCTAAGTGACTGAAGAGAGCTCAAGATTATTGGATTTGCTGTGTATAGATAAAGACACATAGATATGAATTTAATTTCCTGGTGTCAAAGTCATGGCTTTTAAAATAATTATCCTCTTACAATCTTTCCCACAAGATTTCAACCACTTTAAATTAGGTCATGTTTTGGACTTTCTGAAGGCATACTTTGGCCACTCTAACAAAAAGCTAATCCTCTTCATAATCTCATTGTCTTCAGCAAGAATATATGCAGGAATGCACATAGTCAGGAGAATAACTGATTGTGGTATCTGGTCTATTTTATATATTGGAATTATAACCTACATAGCAATAAATTCCCTCTGTACAGTATCTTCCAGAAAGCCATAAATGAGTCACCTTGTCAAGCTTTACACCTCTAAAGTACAAAATACTATCCCAGTCTCCTTACTTTTTCTTTTGTATTTATATTCCTTGCTTTATGTAGTATTAAATAAGAGAGAATGACCTCTGATAGTACATCTATTTGCTTTTTAGGACTGTTCTTGGGCAGATGTGTATTCTGCTTGTAATGCACAAGCCTTAAGCTTCACAACATCATACACCTAATTGAGGTAATATGGGCTAAAGCTCTTGGCATAAAAATAAAGATATACCCAGAAACAACTGATTTATAGACAATTTAACTCCTCTCATGAAAAAATGCCATGGATTTTTTACAGATAAATAGAATATATCTGCCACAATTGTAAATGTATTTCTTTATATATGAAGAGTTGGACATATAAATTAGATGTTGTTCATAATCTCAACTTTCTTCCAAAAGAAAATTAAAGGAAACAAACAAAATTTTAGATCCTTTAGAAAAGATAAGGGTAGAAGTAAAACTTCATAGAAGCCAATATTTTATTTTTAAAACAAAGGGGAAAATGAGTTGGCATCAGTGATGCTTTCCTAAGCAGCTCTGCTGTTTCAAATGCTGGCTGCTTCTTGATTGCTGACTGCCAATTTGCTGCTTTGCTGGCACACTGCAGGAAATTAAAGTAAACAGTGTGATCACAGTGTTTACTTTAACTTTGTAAAATACGGAAGGAAAATGAAGCAGTGCTGTTTGTTCCAGGAGGGTAGGCAGGCAAGCAGGAAAAGCCTGAACACAATATCCCTCACAGATATCCCTACACAATATTCCCTTGTAAATGTCACTTGCAAATTATACTGCAAGATTAATCAGTGTTACTTGTAAAATAGTTACAGCTCTTCCAGAAATATTGAGCAGAGAAACTTTCTATTGAAGCAAGGCAGTAAGTCTGTTCTGAAGTGTAGTGTAAGAGGATTTATCATTTCACAGAGGTAAAAAATACACCAGTGCAAAGTGGTATTTTGTATTAAAATACAGGATCCCTGTTAGAACACAGGGCAATTTGTATAAATCTGGCTGAATCATATTGAAATCATGCTCAATATCTGAACACAAACATATTTTCTTGTTTTATGGAGGGTCAAAAGACCAACTCTCTGGCTTTTGCCAGCTATAAAAAGAAGTTTTCCTGTGAGACCTCAGTTGCTTGTTCTAAAGTGATGTTGCTGAGTCCCACCATTGACTTTTATTGCAATCACTGAATTTGTTTGGATTCACTGGTGTCATTGTTGCCATTCTGCAGCACCCAATTTGTGTATAGTTTTTGTAGATGGAATTTTTGCTTTCAAATGAAAATGACCCTGCAAAACCAGTGTGTATAATCATTTTATTCTACCCAAAGCTTTTCTTCAATAGAAAATTATTTCATTCAAATGTTGATTCACCAAAGGAGAATTTAATTTTTATTTTTTTTTAACAGCAGGCATACATCACTGGATGTCACTTCTGTGTTTACCAAATAGTCTGAAATCACTGATATGGAAGATCCAATCCACACACTTCCTAAATTCATTTCACTGCTATCAGTTACCACAAGCTATAAAAAGGCAAATTGCAGCTGCTCTAACATAGCACAGCAGGAGAAAGATATGCCTTAGCCAAATACTAACAGGGCTCAACTCAGTGTGTGACAGCTTGGAAAACTTGGGATGTGCTGTACAGGGGGCAAAGAAGATTGCTAATTCCCAGCCCTTTTGATATGCTCCTTTTTCCTTTTCCCTTCTCTTCCTACATCTCCTAATGTCTACTGCTTTGTTCCTATGTTCTGCTGGAGCTTTTATATGGTTTCAGGAAAAGAGCAGGAGTCACCTTCAAATTCAGAATTCCTGCTGCATGTTTAGGTGTTGGGCATTTTGGTGATCCCAAGATTCTGTTTGTTGCATATTTTGGTATTATATTTAACTGAACCCATGGCTTCAGGGTTCCTCTACAGGGGACAGAAAGTTTTCTTCCCTTGTGTCTTCTTTGGTAATAATATAGCTAAATGGTTTTTTTTGCTTTTCTTGAAGTGCAGAGATTGACTGCTGAGCTGTGAGATGTTGCCCAGCTGAGGTATCTTGATTTCACATTCCAGATTAAACCTGTAGGCAGATCATCGAATTGAAAAGTCTGAACAAATTAACGGGGAAGATTTGATTTTCTGGTGCATAACAGTCCACTTGCCTAGGAAAGTGCTGTTGTTAATGTTAACATAGCAGGTTCCTGGCCATTTGGGGACCCACAGCTTTATGTATGCCTTTTGCCTTTCATGTGCAAGATGTCACACTTTTCTGTGAATTTGGGAAGGGCTTGATGGCTGTGATGTCCGTAGGCTGCTGGGGACTAACCAGCTGTTGTATGGTTGCCTTCCAGCCACAAAGGATGGAGTTATGTCTGTGTTCCTGAAAATAGCCATACCCTTGGCTAGCAGTATTAGTCAAAACAGCTTCTGTATCCTTGAATCCATTTTTTATAGCTACTATTCAAATAATGTTTTAGTTGAATTTTTTAAGAGTAGGTCAGAAATTTGAAAGGGGAGCATGTGTTACAACAGTGCCTGGTGATGCATGAGAACGTGAGTCAGGAAGAAAGCAGTGCAGGATGTCTGGAGTAACACAGCCCTGCTGAATAAGGCAAGGTGGAGGCTGCCTCACTCCAGTTGTCTTACTGCTGTAAACAGCTGAGTCCATAAAATTTTGACTCAAAGCTTGTATGCATCCAAAGTGTCAAATCCAGAAATGAAGAAATTCCTCCCAGTTTCCCACTCAAATTGAGAGAGACAGAGGATCTTCAGAGGGCTAGCTCTTCTTCCTACTGCCAGAAAACACAGTTCACCAATAGGCCAAGGACACAGCCCACACCAACCATTTGTAACATTGACCCTAACTTTGAGAAGCCTTGGACATACTCCATTTTAGGGACATTTTAGATAGACTCATTACTTTCACAGATTTGAGCCAAGAAAAAAAAAAAAAAAAAAAATCCCTCTAATTTTTTATCTGTTTTGTTTACATTTTCTTGAAATGGTGAAATGGTACTTCGAGCATGACTAAAATACAGTAATGCATTTTTGAAAGAACCAGAAAAACAAAACTTCCTCTTGTTATATCTTTAATCATAGCCAGACTCTCTTTTAAATTAGTCCTGTTTGCATCTAAAAAGAGTTTTTAAATTGTGTGTAGATGATGTGGTAGAAAAGTGTTATTTGTCTCTCAAAAACTTACCCAAACTTTTAGACTGATCATCTGCACTTGGATGGTTTCTTACTTGTTTAATTCAAAATGTGTTTTAACCCTTGCCAAATAACGCTAATTTCCTTTCTTGAGAAAATACTCCTTTCATCCTGTTTTATGGTACTAAGAATCAATATGTTACATGTTCAGAGGATGTGGGAAAATTCATTTAAGGAGCTATGAACTTGTTATTTCAGAGTTTGCTTACTTTGTGTTTACCAGAGATATGATTCCCTTCCTGTGTCTCTAACATCTGAAGCAATCCCAGGAGGTCCAACAGTAACAATATGTTCTTCTCACTTGCTGTTTTGAAGTAAAAGGATGAAAAGTATTTCCTGAACATGTATATTCATACATGTATATTAAATGCACACAGCCATGTACATAGGGACCTGTGGAATAGTAGGCATGTGAATAAAAGCAGACTTTTCTAAGTAAGGCAATGTCAAAATTTTCAGTTTTACTCATTTTGTGATTGTATAGCCGAAATTAGCTTTTGTTAAGGAAAGACCAGAATTTATTGTAAAGAAATTGCTTCCATACATTCCACTTGCTTAAGACTTCTCAAGCTAGACTCACCTGTGGTAGGGGCTGCTGCATCAGGCTGTGCAGCTGCCTTTGGGGCTGTGCATCAGTGTCACCCACGGAACAACGGCTGCATCATCAGGAACTGCACACATGGGGTGATGTCATTTCTGCAGCTATGCTGATTTGTGTGTGATAGCCCACTAATCTCCTATGCTCACTTTACTTTTTTCTCTGTAACTCCATATTGAACTCATAGAGCTCAGATGCAGAAAAATGTTCTCTTTGGGATTTTTTTGCCTTTTTTTAATTGTTGTTTTTTATTTTCTTCTGCCAGAATATACAGCAGTGGTGAAATTGTATGTAACCACATTTGAAATGTGTAATTTATCTAGCATGATATGCCGGTGCACAATTTTTCTGTGTATGACTGTGAAAAATTGCCGACTGAGCTGTTGGCAGACAGAATATCAAACCCAGCTCAGCCCTATGTGTATGAAAGAGTTTAAGAAGGTAATTGACACTTTGGACCTCTATTTGCCAAAGAAAGAGATAATGATGTTCTCCAAGAAGATTAGAATCTAACCAAACATTGTGCTCTAAATATAGAGCACAAAGCCAGGTGATGTTTGTGAAAATGCTGCTGGGCTGCAAGAGAAGGAGGGGGCTGAAGGACTGCAATTTTGCACTGTATATTTTTTAGGTACACAGATTTAATTTAGAGATTATGGCTTGAAAATGAAATTTACAGTATGTGTGTTTTTCGGCGATAAGAAATTGATTTTGTGACCTTGGTACACACTAATTGAAATATCTGGCACTGTGTTTTGCTGAGGTTAAAGGAAGCCATGCATGCCTGGAACCGCATTCTTCTTTCACCTTGAACTGCGTGGTTAATCGCAGCCCCAGTCACGGGCAGGAAGGAAGCTGCTGTTTACTGGGGTACAAGGAAGCTGAATAATCTCTGCTCATTGTCTAAGGGATAGCTTGTTGTGTGATTACTTCTGGCTGGGTCTTAGGAGATTCATGATTACTTTAAAATGGAGAACTGTGGTGGAATTGCCATTCAGGGAACACCAGAGCCAGAGCTCAGCAGCTGCGGTGCCACAGCCGGAGCAGATGCGCCGGGGTGCAGGGGGTTCTCCTTGCCCACCACAAACCTGGCTGCTCCTTTAGGGCTGGGACAGCTCTGTCCTGTGCTCCCTGGCACTGTGCCAGGACAGGAAACAGGGAAAAGGCTCTCTGGCTGTGTTCTGTGCGTGCTGTCTCAGTGGCATGGAGTGCTCTGCCCCTCCTGTGCATCCCCCCGCTCTAAAGGCTGGATGCAGCACTAAGGAACAGCAGCTGTGTCCCAAGGGACTCTGCTGGTGGGGTTTGGATTGAATATATCTCCTTAATTTAACTTTTTACAGGCTTCTGCCTTCACTTGGACATGTACAACTGTGGCACTCTGAGGTTGTCTATAAACTTGTGTGGTAGGGTGTCCCATTATTCTGCTTATTATTTAATGTTACACATTTGCTAGGTTGGCGCAGGATCTTGTTTTTCAAAAAGGAAAATGAAAGCTCCTGAAAAGCCTTGACAATAAATGGTTATTTGTTCAAAACAGCCAAGTCTAATCTTTGTTTATGTTACTAGGCTTCATGTAATGGTGTTGCAATAAAGAAAAACAGTTCTTCAGGATATGTGCTGGCTTTTATGTTTTATTTGTAATGAAAGCTAGGCACATAGGCAGCAATCTACATAAGTTACAGTGAGGGAGAACATAAGCTTGGATGGTGACTTGCATGTTTATATATTCACTTTTTATTTGTTGCAAAGTGTCTGAATCTCAATTTTAAAAAACATTAAATTAGCCTGAGGTATTGCAGTTTTACTCCCCAGAATTTTACCAGTGGAAGACACAGAGAAAAGGTGAATTCATCCTGTGCTAGGAGATCACTGCTGCCCTCCTGCCCCATCTGTGCAGATGAGCTGTGGGTCCATTCCCACATCCATTGCCCTGTTTTCTCAGGTTCAGTCCCCAGCTGGGACAGAGTACACTCATCTTCCCTGCCCTCCTAAAGTCACAGCGGGTTTGGGGCATCCCCAAAGCTCAGAAGGGCTGAGGGTAACACAGCCTTGGCTCACAGTCTGCACCAGGAGAGTCATGGCAGGCAGGGAGATATTGCAGCCAAAATCTCTGCAGACATGACTGTGTTCATCCCTGATCCCTGTAACATCAGAGGCCCTAGAGAAACACCAGAGAAACTTCAGGATGTTGGCATGAAAGAGAAATTCAGCTAAGCCCTGGAGGCCTAAATAGGAGCTCTGAGTCCTGCATTTTTTGCTTGTGGTGCTGGGAAAGGAGTAGGTGGAAAGTTGTATTACAATGAAGGCTTTGCCTTACTTTTTCTCTTGAATAAATCATTTTCATGGGTAACATTGATCCTGAGGAAGCTCTGACTTTCCAAAATCAGCCTGTAAGTTCAGAAGAAAGACGAAGCTGGAGGTACTCAGACAGTTTCAGGCCCTTTGTTCCTATCTGAAATGTTCCATTATTTAGAGCTATGATGAAGCATGCATCAATTCATAAATATGACCCACTGTGCAATATAAAAATATCAATATTTCTCTCCCATTGTGTAAGGGATATCTGGTGCATACAGAAAGACTCTCATCTCCTTAGCTACCACAGGGAAAATGGGAAAGGCAAATAGCCTTCAAAAGTAACTCAAAAGCAGAGATGAGGAGAAGTTTCTAAAACTTAATACAGTTTTTCATCTGAGCAGATCAAAATAGAAACTGTAAGGGCAGCAGTTGTAAATGATGCAGAACTACAGTTTGGATTTTTCAGTGTTGTCATGCAAATATTGGTATGGTAATTCCACAACTCTTTCATCATACTCAGCTCTGAGGTTAAAACCTAGGAAACTCGTTGTAAAGCTGATTTTAGAGAATGAGGTCATGGGGATGGGTCAGGGATGCACCATACAGCATAACTGGTCTCACAGAAATCAAATATTCAGTCCTAAGTGTGTCGGGACACAGCAGTGGGTTTCACAAGTGTTGAGTTCCATTTACATCATTTTGCACACAAGGTCTGGGGTTGAGGTAGATGATGTCAAAGGAGAGACTGCAATAATATTTACACAGCTGTAGACTGAAGAAAAAAAGAACTGTTAACTGAACTTTTTGTATTTCCTATTGAATAAACAGGTAGTATGTTAATACCACCAAATGCTTCTTCTTTGAGCAGAGGGATGTGCTATAAAACCTCTGGGCTTTATTCTCTGTTCTTAGAGAAAGCTACTGCAGCTTTCATCTGCTGTAAATTATTACTCAAGTTTTGGCCTTAGACTGACGACCATACAGGAAACTTTAAAGCTGGCAATGGCACATTACCCTCGAGGAATGCCAGGCAGACAGCAACATTCCATTTTGAGCTCGATATTCAAGCTTGAAAGGAGTCTGTGCTGTGATATGTACATCTGGCTTTGAGTGCTGCAAGGGAAATCCAAGAGCAGGGCTATTGCTGCTTCACTGGCAGTGTGGTAAAAATAGACCTGCAGCCTCTGCTCTTGTAGCAGCAAGCAGTGGCAGGAGCAGGGATGAGTACAGTCAGGTATTCCATTATAGTTTCCTGCAGAAGAGCTGATGCTGATGACATTCCTCCAACAGGGAGGTAGGTGACTTACCACTGAGTCTTGCTAGCCACAATGGCTATAGGACACAAAGCCACAGTTAGGGATGAATTTTCCAAAGAAATCTGTGTTGAGCACTTTTGAACTGTCTGGCTCTATCCGAGGTGCCTAAAGGAGGACTGAGTTGTTTCAAAAGAATACTCCCAGTTGTGGATGCCAAGCAATCTGTCCCTGAAGTGCCTTTTAGTTTCCCATCATCTGATAGCAGTTTTGGGTTTTTGATTGATTTATTTCTTTATTTTTAACTGTAAAGACCTTTTAATTAGGGGGAGGAAGTACATGAATGAGATGGAGCTGCTGGTGGCAGCAGCTCCTTGCCATTAGAGATTGGGTCATTAAATAAGTAGATAATATCCTCCTTATTGAGGAGATTTAGAAAATCATAAGGACTTTGCATTATTACAGTGTTTAGCATTCACAAATGGAGTAAAAAACCCCATAATGGCAATTTTCATCAGCTGCAGTGCATGTGGAGGGCTCTTTTCTTTCTTTGAACAGCCAAACACTAAACAATTCCTAAATCCCTGCTTGTTACTTATGTTTTCTTCTTGGTGGTTAAAAAACCCATAAAGCAGAAATTGAAGACTTGCTATTAAAATACTTGCTGACAGCTCCATTCAAAACATCCTTTCAAATAGTGCTATATCACATTGTGATTCATCTGCTATTCTGATAGAGTTGCTTTAACAAGTACCTTCCTTCTTGGTTAGGGCTCGTCTCTTTTTACTGGAAAATTCTTCCTTTAAACACTTTACTGAATCTCTGCTGTAAACAAGCCTTTCTCTGGTGCTGTACTGTTTGTGTTGCAGAACACATGGAACCCCTAAAAGGCACAGTGACAGACTTATTTGGCATGAAAAAAGAGAGAACAGCAAGAGAAAGAAACTCTAGTTTTTACCCCTCTCCTCACCTGTGTTGTGCGGGTGCAAGCACCCTGTGGAATCAGCCCAGGTCAGGGTTTCTGGCTCAGCACTGTGTCCCCAGGAGGGCACACTGCCCTGCAGGGCTGCCACACCTCCTGGCACCTGGGCACTGCCTCTGCCAGGGACAGACCCTGCACAGCAGCACCACTGCAGCACCCGTGCGCTGCTTCCACCAGCCGAACGCCAAACCCAGGAACATCCTGGGGATTAAGTGGTCCCCAGTGAAGCAGGCTGCATTTCACTGTTGAAACTTGAAGTTAGAATTATTTACAGTCACTTTAACAGGACAACAGCTGCTCTTTACCTAGAGATGAGCCAAGAGCACTGAAAGAATTTGGATCTGAATTGCAGATGGATGGATTTCAATTTGATTCAAGTAGCTGGACTGCATGATTCTGTACTGTAAGCTCTCAAAGTCAGAGCTTGAGAGAAAAATCATTAATTTGGAAGCTGATACCCTGAAAGACTTTTATGAAGCAATATATTTTCATAGCAGACACAGATCAATTTAAAAGTAGTAATCAAGAGCCATGTGCTACGTGTTCACGGACAAAAAATGTAGGGAATCCAGCCAGAGCCAGACACTTAACATTCAGAGCATTCAGACTAGCACTGAAGATATTGCCTGTATGGAAAATAGTAGGGTTCAGAATTAAAGTATTGTGAATTTGTGAGATAATCACAATGCTGTGCAGATGTAAAGATGCTGCCAGATTGCTGCCAGAAACTAGCTCAACATAACTTTTCTTAGACAAATTTGTGTTTAACTTCTGTAGAAATGTTGGAGGAAGAGTCTCTGCAAATATTCCACTGAAAATATGTGTTAAATTCTTGAGTAAAGAGAGGAAATTATGAGAACCCATTAAAAACACTTTCTATCATATCTGAAAAGCATTCTCTAAATTTAAATTAACTACACAAGCTTTCATCAGATGAGATTCAGGCCCAGGTATTTTTCCCCTTGCCAGGCCTAAGAAGTTTTAGGTGTAACATTTGCTTAAAAAATTAAGCATCCACACATTACTGTTTTATGTCATGTAAGTAATTGCATTGCATAAAACCAAAATTTATATTTACTTGGACAGTACTACAACTAAACTCCTCCTGGAAATTTTTAACCTTGCTCCCTGAGTAGACTCTATGCAAAAAATAGAAGCCACTGGCAGTGATAGGCATTTCAAAAGGTGGATTAAAATCATCTCTCATCAGCTCCTCAAACATTTGGAATTTGTACTTGGAGCCAGGCATGGTTTTCATTCCTCTGCTGAGGTCATCCTCTACCATGGCTTAAAGCAACCTGAGGAGACTTTTGTGTGTGCCACATACACTTTCTTAGGTTGATTTTGCTCTAGCTTTCCATACCAGTGTTAACAAGTCAGGAAGGAAAGTGGGGAATAGGACAATCTTTAATGGATACCGCAGTTTTAGCTGACATGTTAAGGTTTTCAGTGTGCCATGGTTCAAGTCCAGCCAGCAACTCAGCCCCACACAGCTGCTGCTTTGCCTTCCCCAGCGGGGCAGGGGAGAGAACCAGGAAAGTAAAAGTGAGAAAACTTGTGGGCTGAAAAAAAGACAGTTTTACAAGCAGAACAAGAGTCATGCACACAAGAAAAGCAAAGCAGTGCTTTCATTCACCACTCCCATGAGCCAGCAGGTGTTCAGTCATTCCAGGACAGCAGGGCTTCATCATCCGTAACTCAGAAAAACAAAAACCATCAGTCTGAACGTCCCCCTTCCACCTTCTTCCTCCAGCTATATGGGCTGAGCATGACACAATCTGTTATGGAATGGTATGATATAGTTAAGGACTCTTATTTTCATGGGTGTTTCCATAGCACACAGAGCATGGTGCTTGGAAAAAATCTTATTTTTCATGAAGAGCCTGCTCTAGTGAAAGTCTGCTTGTAGCTGAGGTTAGAACTAAATCCTTATGGTCCCTTGAAACCCAAACCATTCTCTGATGATTCCACGATTCTGAGCACATGGAGAATTAATTGTTGCTTTTACACCTCTAGGCAGATTCCATTTGGGTGGATTGTTTTGCTTGTGGAGAGTGAAATTCCTAAAGGGGTTTATTGCCTCTGTGTCAATTTTTACTACTTCTGTTCTTATCATGTTGATAGCATTTGCAAAGAAGTCATACAAAGAAAATGGTAAGATTTTTACCACTGGTTTCTCCTCAGAAGAGATATGTTATATATCTATATGAAGACACATGGCTTTGTATTACATTGCTACATGCTACTCTGTAGAATGGAACCACACGAAATCTTAGAAAACCACAAACACTGAATTCACTGAGACTAAAAAATGAGAATTAATATCTGGCATCTTTGGGAGAAATATTGTAATTAATTATTACCTCCTGGCTGATTTTGTTGTTATTTCTCTGGTCCAACCTTTGACAGACCAGATTTCAGCTGCTTTTGGCTGGACTTTCAGTGGCCTCCTATTACTATCAGCTGGGACATAAAGCTCTTCCTCACATATTTGTATAGCTGAGTCTGTTCACAGACTCTTCCCATTCCCATCCTCTCTGCTTTCCCTCTATAGAATAACTCTGCCCTGATTGATTTTTAAAACATCTAGTATCATCCATGAATTTAATTCTCAGAATGTTCATCTCTTTTTCCAGAGCATTAAGAAATATGTAAAATGAAGCTGGGCTTAACATCAGCTCCTGGGGAAACCCAGCTGGACGCCCCTTCACAGCTCAGTGCAGTGCTGTTTGTCCTCACCCATTGTCCTTTGTTTACATTCCTGCAGCCTGTTTGCAATCCCCATGACAGCACTCTTATCCAAGACATTGTAAGATATTTTTCTAATAAGATTTTGTGAGCCACTGTATCAAATGCTATGCTACATCCCAGATATGTTGTACTTTCAGCCATTGCTGAGATTCACACCTAAGGTTTTCGGGCAAAGGGAGTAGTAAATCCCAACTCATATACTTCAGCAGTGGGAATCTCATATGAGAAGTGCCACCAGAAAACGAGGAATGGCAGAGAGGTGGGACTAGTTACATTTAGGGGAGACAGTCAGAATGAAAGAACAGAAAGGTATGGTATTGCTGATAGCAGGGGGAGGGCTGCCTTGATGGTCTGAACAGAAAAAAGGAGAAGGGCAAGCCAAAGAGAGTCTCAAAACTGGGAATCAACTTGATGGGGGAATTCTGGAGCTGTTAGCTCTAAGGGAGGATCTCCAAGCTGTCATTCATTCCGTGATTTTGTTTGATTCTGTTCAAACCAGGAGCCATGCCTACTCTCCTTCAGAGTAATTCTTCTGCTGCTATATCCAGCAATTCTCTGCATGGATTCAGATGGAGGCATCTTGTATGTGCACTGTGCAGTTTTTATCTGTAGGACATCTCTGCTCATGCCATCAGGGCCATGTGGATTGGTGGGGTCAGGAGCTTTTGCTCTCATAGCCCCATGTTTGGGACTTGTCCCTTACTCAAAACAGAAATACATGGACAGACCTTGCAGTGGCTTTACCAAGAGCTATTCCAGCCTGAGA
This sequence comes from Catharus ustulatus, assembly GCF_009819885.2. NCBI lineage: Eukaryota > Metazoa > Chordata > Aves > Passeriformes > Turdidae > Catharus > Catharus ustulatus. The sequence continues at coordinate 13,394,727 of NC_046229.1, read as the reverse complement.
ATGGCAAGATCACACTGAGGATCAAATCCTCTTTCTGAAGGGATTACATTTCCTGCCAAATATGTGACATGGTTCAGTTTCAAGCACGTACAAAGTAAATCTCCGTCAAGACAGACATTTAACAGTGGCTTAGTACCCAGGACTGTCATGGGAGACAGCTCTCAGCATCCAACCTAGCGGGATCTTCTGGCCAATGACTTCAAGAGCTAGGGATCTACCTCTCTTAAATAATTTATAGGGATAACATCTAATGAAGCTTTTGTATTAATGTATATGTACTGCACTAGTGTGGGTAAGAAGAGTTAAAGTTTTGAGGGAGGCTTCTGAGAAGCCACTTGTAAGGATATTAGTTTTCCTTCCTGTCAACTCTTGTCACTGTTTGCAAATCTTCACTCTCTTCTTTGTGTCACTTACCCATGTTCTTCCTTGGACTTTAAAATGCATTCATCAAAGAGATAACAGGTTTCATTTTGTACATCACCAAAAATTATCCTGTGAAAACAATACTACTGAAAATGTGTGATGTGATTTGTAAGTTATGTGTGGACACTTTATGCATATTACAAAAATGTCAGTCCAGCTCCTGGGAAAAAAAAAAGAAGCAATATAATCTTGCTCATGAGATTCCTGTTTCTGGTAGTGGTGGGTGCTTGTTCTGAGAGCTCCCAAAAGTCATACATCCTGTGCTGGGACAATCAGAGGCAGATGCTGTCATTTCCACCCTGGAAACTAAGTGCTGATATAGTTAATACCCTGCTCAGAATACTCACATAGGAAAGTATGGGTAATAGTGTAATGAGATTTTTTTTTCCCCTTATGAAAATATGCAAAAACAAAAGAAGAAAGAAAAGAAAATATAAGGATGTTTAAACTAGATATGCCAACCTTAAATATTTCACACCACCTTCTTCCTCCGAAATTAAGAATGTTTAAAGCAGACTAACTTAGGGGTCTGTTGGCATGGCTATGTGATCCCAAGATCCAATCCATACTTCAAGATTGCACCAACTGGAAGAATGCTCTCATGAATAAAATAATGAGGGATAAAGTGTTGTTCATGATTTCTTTTCTCAGCAGATTAGCTATGTACATCTTGTAACATAGGCTGACTTCATGGAATATCAAGCACTTCAAGAAACCTGTTTGAAAATAAATTACATTATCCAGCCAAAGCAATATCAGAAATGTCCCAGAGTCTACACTACCTTAATGTTGATTTAAAATCATATATTCATATTACCTTTTTATGTCTAGTAAAGCAATGTGATGGAGCCTTTCTTTTGCCAAAGTTGTATTAACTCATTTCTCTGAGTTAGGTAAACTGTAATGTGTCTGCTTTACAGATGGGTAAAGTTAGCATAAAGAGAGGGAAGCCACAGCTTTGAGTTAAGAAAGCCTAAATGTAAGCACTTTCATCTATATTGGTCAGTCATAGAGGCAGAGGCTCCTAAAATGAGCCTCTTTCCATTCGTTTATATGACAGATTATTTTACTTTGAACAATTCTTGGATAAAATGCATTAGGCATCCCTAGGGCAGGAACCTGAAATCAAGACTGGCACATGAGACATTGCCTGCCCAGCTGTAGGGATGCACTCCTGGGCTCAGGGTGATTGAGCTGCTCCTGCCAACTGAGGCAGCCTTAGTAGGAGGGATGGGGTGGAGTTCAGGCACTGCCTGCAGCTGGGTGATTAGAGTGGTTTTCAGGACAAGGAGAGACAAGTTTGTTTAGGACTGCCTCGAAACTCCTTCATGCTAAAACACTGCTAATGAAGAGGACATTGCCATTATCTCCATGTCTTTCTCCTTTTCTTCTTCCTGCTTGAATAAAAGTGACCACAGCTGTGCTGGTCATAGTACAAGCTCCCATAGGTGTTTATAGGACCCCAAACATTTGGCAAAGAGTTCCCAGTGGAAATGTGGCATTATTACAAAATAAAGAGTGCCCCACTTATTGTTGACAGTGTCAAGACAGTCATGAGCATATCAAGTAGCACAACGCAGGCATTTGTCAAAGGGCTTTTGGTGCCAAAATTCTTTTTTCAAGTTGTGATTAAAGAAGGAAGTAGTCACAGAAAAAGGAATTAGAGTACCCAAGTCAGAAGCCAGTCTTTTTCAGCCAGTATTTTGAGAAACATTATATAAATTATAGCATAGTATAAATTATAGGCGTGGAAATTGCAACTAGTATTATGAAACATTGGACCTGCTGGGGGTTTTAGCCTGAGTATATGGAATAGTCAACATACTGTTTCCATCATTTTAATAACCTATATAGAGCAGGTGGCTGATGCAGTTAATGCTGGCATCATTTTTCTTTCCCTATGTGATTTGCTGCGATGACAGTTCTGTCATTTCATTTTGACTATTTAAGGCTATTAGGAAGCATTTTTAGGTAATCATCTAGTACACATATTTTCAAGCATGCCTAAAGCATGTAGGGTGTCACCACCTTTCACACTGCATATTTCTAAATAAGTATATGATATATTCTTTGTTAATCAATGAAAAAGCTGTGGACAAGATCACCAGCTGTGATAAACTGCCTAGCTTCATTTAGTTAGATGGAGTTACACTCTTTTGTTCCAGATGGAGATCAAGTCCAACATCGTACAATTGCAAACATTTCAAAGAAGTGAAACATTTTTAAGATCATTGAAATATATATTTTGCATTTCAAAGATAAAACACCAATATGTCATCAAACCATTTAATTTTCTTCCAAGTCTGAAAGTAAATTGAAAAGAGATCTGCAATTGGCAGGAGAACAAATGAAACATATTGAAAGAGCCAATTTGGTGGTGTCGAGGGAGGCAGATGTGTCAGTTTTACATCTGCTTCAGCAAAGTCCTTGTTGTTGTTTTTTCTCCCTCCATCTTTCAAAACATATTTCATTATCTAAAGGTTTCATTATTAGATAATTAAATAATCCTTGATAAATGGCCAAGTAGCACTCTGTTCATTAAAGACCCCCTTTTATCACCAAGCTGTGATTCAGGCAGTTCATTTGTGGAAGTTTCTGACTTTTTCTCAGAACTCATCGCACCTGACACACACACAAGATTTCAATTGCAGCTGAGAAGTTTCCTGGGCCCCAATACTCCAGATGCCAATCTACTACCTCTTTCCTGAACTAGCTATCGAAAGGGAAGGAAGTGGAAACAGCACTGAGATTTCCACTGACAGTCTATTTAAGGGTATAGGCAGACATGGCAGTGAGCAGCAGAAAGAAGAAAAAAAGCAGGAAGGGTAAGTGCTTCCATGTTTTTAAATGTAGAAAGCTAGGTGGGACCCTTACACCCTTACAGAGTTGTTTTGCCTGTGAAGCAGGTAGACACACATGAGCTCAGTCTGTCAGTGGGTGTTAGTCAGAGCTGCAAGACTGAAGTGTGTCAAAAGCTGCTCTTTGAAGAAATGTGTATAGGTAATGAAATGAGTGATTCCCTACCATTGACTCTCCTTTGATTGTTTGCTGCTCTCTGTCTTCTTTCTTATAAATTTATCATCTGTCACATTCTTATGACAGAGCCTTTCAGAAATGCACCAACAAAACAAGGAGGAACAATTATTTTATTCAATATTTTATTAATTTTCAAGAGATTTGATGGGTGATATGCCCAGGGTGTGTCTGCAAAATTGAAAAAACAAGTAATTTAATGAGATAAATACTAGGAACACTGGATTTGTAGAATTTTTTTGCCAAGTTATGTATCTGTGAATCAGACCTCATGTATGCATTATCCTGCAAACCAGGAAAGTGGAACCATGAAAATATTTGACTTTCTTTTATTTAAAATAGATTAAAATTTCTGTTACTAGGAGCTGCTGATACTTGGGTTTTGGGGGTTTTTGTTTAAGTATTAGAGCTGTTAATGTGATATCAAGAGTTAAAGCTTTAAGTAAAAAAAAAATACTCTATGTTGTAAAAGTATTCATTTAATTTACTGGAGGCATTTCTAAAGGCTGAGCACTTTAGCCTTTAGTTGCCCGTTGATGCATAAAAATAACAAGCAGCATAGACTATCACAACCCTCTTTTTGTCTGCAATTTTGACCTTAGATTCTACATTAGAGTATTTTTTCCATGGGAGAAGGAACTTTTCTTTAGAGCAGGGTTTAACCTGCTTGAGAAGGTTACTGTGAGGAGGGCATCTGCTGGCTGGGCTGGAGGACCTCACCTCTGTGTCTCCAGATCATCTCCAGTGCTCAAAAAGGGAAACAACAGTGCAGGGCTTAGAGACAAGAATGAGCAATGTGTAACTTCTCTGCAATACCAAAAGGGTATTCAAGGTTAAACCTCCCAACCACTCAAATCCATGACAGAATTTCCTTTTTAGCTCTGCTTTTTAATGGGGTAATAAGGTACCTTTCTAACTATGCAACTTAATCTTGCACCGTCCTTCGCTCGAAGTAAAAACATTCTGGAGAGCAGTGTTTGAAAGGAAGTTTCAGTTTGTTTCATTTCTTAAGATTCATTATGTGGTTTAAGCTTACCCAAACAAGATCAAGGTACCAAATGAGTTCATATTGCTATCAAAGCAAACGTGACCTTTAAGGGTTTGAGCTCGTTTTGTTTAAATCAAAACAGACAAGGTAAATGAAAGGATTTTGTAGATGGGGAGCTGAGACAAAGGCAGGCTAAGTGATTCCACAGGCTTCCACAGGCTTCTACGCACAGCCTATAGGACAGTCAATAAAAGAAAATGAAATCTGTGAGTCTCTCAAGGTCACATAATCAAGGGTGCATCCAGCTTACAACCCTCAGTTGTGGAGGTGGCTTCAGGAGTGTGTAGGGAGGTGGGAAAATCAGGAAAGGAGACTGCAGTGTAAAGGAAGTAACACACCCTTTACATTTGGGAATTGCTTAGGGGGCTGGTCAGGTGGAGGCATAGCAGGGAGAGGTGTCATTATGTCAGGGCTGTTGGATTGAGCATCAATGGAAATGCCTGACTCTCTAGAGGTACCTGGCATGTGCAGAACTGTGAAGGTCAACAGAGATGCTGGTAATTTGCCAGAACAGTTTATATTTGCTTATTTTGCTCTTGGTATCAGGGGCAACCCCTTGCTGAGTAGCCACCAAAGATGAGATTTCCTGCTGGGTTAATCACTTTTAATTAATCATTCCATCAATACCCCTCATCACAAAGCCATGTGCTATGGACCTGCTGCATAAAAGGGGTGGACAGTATTTATCATGCAGTCCACTGGACAGTCCAGAGCACTTTCCTGTGCTTAGTAAAGATGGGAAGTCTTCAGTAGCATAGGCAAATGTTGAATTATTAAATTATGTCTACAGCACTTCATATAATTCTTGCCCAAGTAATGGCACAGTGAGAAAAGCCCAGTGTCGACAAGCAGACTTTTCCACCTTCAGAGTTTGGTTAACAGGCTTGCTGTTTTGAAATTCAAGAAAAGTCCACTCTCAGGAAGAATTTAAATAGAAAATTAAATGGGTTTGCATATTTCTCTGCATGACAGATTTTTTGTTAGCCTTCAAAGTCTGCATGATCTAACCAAGCATGTGGAAGCAAGATACATATTTCTGAGTGCTATAATTTTTGTTATTGTGGAAAATTGTTAAAGGTAAGTAGTTACCCCAAATGTTATTTTAATTCCCTAAATATTCTGTAGATTAATAATACTGTATGTGGAGACAGTGGAACAGGAATGGCTGGAATAATTTTTGTGTGGCTTCTCAGCTGGCTGCTTTCAGAGGGAATTCATTCTCTGGTGATTTTTTCTTTCTCGAGGAAAAGCATTTAGACAAGAAATGACTCCACAATTATGTCTTGGCTAGAAATTACTGTGCAGAAACTCTGTTTGGTCTTCCCATTCTGATAAAGTGCACTTAGTACATTGCTTGACTCACTCTGTGAGATGCTTGTGGGCAGAGGTGTTGTGAGGGAACACAATCTGCTACCACAGCCATTCTCTAAACATGCAGTTGGAAATGACAGCTCTGCTCTGGAGACAGAAAACATCAAAGCAACAAAACATGCTATTTTATCTGATGGGGGTAACAATATCTCAGCTAATAAAATGGCTGTCATCCCTGCCTATTGTATAGATAAGGAAGCTGAGGATGTTGGGATGCTCTTTGTTGGTAAGCCAAGTTGCAATTATCCTATGACAGAGCCCTTCTGGGCTATGATTGATGAAACATTTTGAGGGGGAAAGTGCCTCAATAAGTGAATTTCATTGGATTTGATGAAGTTATTGCTTGCACAATGGTTGGCACAAAACAAAACCATTTTGAGGGGAACTAGGAAAATGTGGCCTTATTTAATCTGCCTGAGATGTCCTTGCCACATTCATTTATTTGTATTTTATGTTGGATGTAAACAAGTCTAATTCTGAAGTTCTTGTGTTGACCTTTTCTGGCATTGAGATCAAAGTAATGTCTGCAATAAAGATGAGAAGACTGTAAAGACTTTGGTGGCTTGTCAGAGTAGGGTACTTTTAAACATAAAATATCACAACACAGCAGCCTTTGGCTAAAACAGGCACCAAATGAAGTTCTAAAGAAATTCGTTGCTCCTCAAAAACCCCATCATTATCTTGCAGTTTAATGGCCCAAAAGTGGGGCCTGCTTAGAAAACAATTTTTCCTTCGTACTGAACCTTAACTCAGGGTGACTCTGCCAGTTGTCTCTAGCAGCTGTAACATGGATGTCACCAGTTCAGAGGAAAGGCATGCCCTTTCTTTAGTCAAATCCCTACATAGATTTTAGGTCTGGTAAAACACTCCTCTGAACAGTCAGCCCTCTGTAAAATATCAGCCTTCCTGAAGCATGGCATGCTGTCCCATCCCCAACATGCCCTTTTTCCTGGCTCCAGCTGTTCTGTATCCCACATCTTTCAGTGAGTCTCTGGAGGAGGTCCTGGAGGTTAACTTTACAGTGCCTGATCTGGAGCCAAGGCAGCTGGTATAAGAATTTGAGCTCTAATATATTATTTTCTTATATAACAGCTTGACCATTTGAAAATAAATGTCTTTTTAAACACTACTTTTTGTGTCCATACTCTGAATTTAGATTTGAGATGTAAACCTACTCTAAGTGAAATGTTTAATGCTTAGATTAACATAAAATTTGCAACAACTCCAAGCACAGAGAACATTTCCCAACAAACTAAAACTGGGATTTTCAGTACTTTGATTGTGTTGGGACTTTTGGAGCAAAATTGAGGCTAACCCATAGAGCTGCCTATACTGATGCACTCACAGGCGAGTGCAAAGGACAAAAGGCAATGACTTCTTTTGATGAATAAAACATTTGATACATGATATAATAGTTTTTCTAGACTGAAAATAAAGTAACCATCTTTACTGCAGCTTGCAATATGTCACCACATTTCCAATAAATGGCCCAATTTTCAGGGATACTTAATATGCTGCAGAAATCTACACAATGCTTCTACAAGTTCCATTGATTCAGTAATCGTAATATTTATCTTGATTATTTTTGCTTGAACTTAGTTTTAGGCACTTGCTTTGAGGGGTTTATTTCAATATGTGAAGGAAAGTTTCTTTTTGTATTTTTGAGTGGTTTTCTTGGGAAGCAAGATTTTAGCCTTTTCAACTGAGAACTTTGAAGCTGAGTACTCAGAGAACAATACTAGTGAAAGTTTCTGCAGTGCCTCCCTCTCAGATGGAACTTCAGCATGGCAGTCTGTGCAAATCTGCTGTGTTTTACGTGCATTTATTCAGCGCCTTATGACAATCCCCCTTTTCTGTCGTCTTAGTATGTAAATTATACCCCTCACTTTAACCTATGGCATCAATGTTTTCTCTGTGCTTTGTGACTGGGACTTTTTCTCTGAGTGTCTGCTGAGCTGAGAGGGCAGTGCTGGATAAACCAGGTCAAGCAGCAGCGAGCAGTGCTGCGGCTGTGCTGCAATGGCCAGGCTAATAGAGACTGAGGTTAATGGAGATTTAAGGGCCAAATTAACCTGGCTGGAGAGTGGCACTGCTGTAGCATCACTGCCTGTGATAGGACACACCTCTGAGCTCACCCCAGTGTGACACACAGCGTGTCTCCTTTTGCCAGAAGATGCACAGCATTTATACAACATATCCACACCCTCCCGCCTGTCAGTACTCCCAGGCATAAAGTGCACATAATAGCACTTTATGTGGCAGGTTGTATTGTGGTAGACAAACTTCAAAGTGTTTTCATCTCTGACTTGTGCCACATTTCAGCTTTATTCCAGGGTACGAGTGTTAATTCTGTCCAAACTCTGGATATATTTTTGATGGAATTTTATATTTTTGCCTACTAAGTGTTTTGTATCTTTGGGATAATAGAGTACTTAGCCCCTGTTTCTGAGAATAAAAGCTATCACTAGAAAATGACAAATTTATGTAGACAAGAGTGTTTATGAATAAACAGAATATTTCAAGCTAGGATGTATTAACTAATTAAAGGTGTTAGTGTAGCCAGCAAGGGAAAAGTAGCTTTAGATTGATTTAGGATGCCATGTACTCCCCTCACAATCAAAATTCGTTAAGAGATCTGCGTAGGTTAACTCATTCTGATGTTTGACATGAAGCTGAAATTTTCCAGATTTTATGCCTTAGAAAAAAGGTGCGAAAGAGCTACCCAGACTATTTGGCATGAGGAGACCATGCGTTCCATCACTTCAAAGCTGTATGTTTCAGGAGGGAGAGATGAAAGAGGAAATTTGGCCTTAAGACTAGTCTGGTTTTTGGAAGAGATTGCTACAAAAAGGAGGAGAGCTAGATGGTTTTCAAATTAATAAATTCCACTAAGATTATATTTGACTATTATATTCATCCAAATACCTGCAACCTTTTAACAGAGCCAAGCTGTACCACAGATCTAACTTCTCCTATGTTTTATAACCTACTGTTTCACTTCTATCATTACATTTAGCTTTTATTCACATCAAAAGGGAAAAAAAAAGGAAAAAAAAAAAAAAGAAAAAAAAAAAGGAGGCTGTGGGGAGTACACAACATCAAAATTTGTATGATTTTATAGTAATTTTTTTTTCCGAAATCATCCACTGGGGTAAGTCTCTGAGAACATCGAACATCACTGTCAGTAGTTAAGATATTTTGACCATGGAGTTAAATATTTGCAACATTGACAGTAGCTGGAAATACTTCAGTGGTTATTGTTGTAGTCATTAGTCCAGCTGAAATAATGTTGGCATGTTTTCCCTCTGGGTAGAATTCCTCAGCCTAATTGTCTCCTTCTTGCCAGACCATATTTGATATCTTCAGGTTTGGAGACTGGATGTATTCCAGCAATTAATGGCTTTTCTCAGTTATAGATTGAAATTATTTCCTTTTGTGATTTAGTCTATTATCCAGAAGAGAGGCTATTGAATTCCAGAACATTTAAATGGGATAACTCACTAATAAGAGTAATATAAAAACAGTCATCAAGCCACATGAATGCTATGTGGGTCACTGTAGAAGATGAATATTTCACATGTAATTTTTTACTTTAAAAATAAAATAAATAAAAGCATTATTCACTATTTTAGTACCTTCTTCTAATGACCTAGCCCTAATATTAGCTTAGAGCAATATAGGTCCAAGTGTCTCATAGAGCAGGATTAGGTCATCTCATCTAATCTGGAGAGTGGCAATCAAATTTTGTCAAGATCCTCCTGTCTTTCATACTGTGAGTTGGGTTTGACAAAAGTAAATCGTGATCTCTGTGTCTCTGATGCCCAGACCAGACTCCTTAAGGTACTTCATCCACTCAGAGCATAATTAGCCTGTGGTTTCAGAAATCAATGAATACTGTTCCCAATTGGAAAAAAAAATAGCTTCTGTAGTCACTGTTTTATGGCCTTCCATGTTATTTGACTTACTACTTCTCTCAAAGAAATTTTACCACATCTTTTACTGTATTGTTTTTTAAATCCAAAATAGAACATAGTGCACATCTCAAAAGCAATTCTTAATACTGTTTCAGATATGTTGCAAGAAATTATCTGCAATAAATTTGTCTTTTGGAAAAAAACGTAGCACAATGATACCTGGGCTTCATAATGTACAACCTGGTTTTGAGCAGCACATTCAAAAGGTGAACACTGAGGAGCCCAGTTGTCCTTTCTACATGAATAGCTGTCCTTGTTGCCCAAAGAAAGTCTTAATGCTATGGTTCTAAATTTAGGATTTAGCAAAAACCTTCTAGGTAACGTTCAGTTCCTCAGGGTGCTGTTTCACTTTTCTCTTCCAAAAATGCTGGTAAAATGGGAAATGTAAGCAGACAGTTTATCTCCCATGGACCAGGAAGGTAGTCTGGAAATACGAGATGTAGGAATTCATGTTCACCCTGACCTCTGGATTTGTGTTTCACTTGCTGTTTGATGGGTCATTGTTGAGGAAGCCAGAGATCAGTGCCTCTGAGTGATACCCTCTGTAACTGTCTGTAGGAGACATCCATCTAGTAGCTTTTGGGATTTAGATGTGAACAGACTAATCCTGGTGTGGTTATACTGTCTTTCTTTAGATGCATTTAACATCTGTTGCATGCAGATCAGATAGATCACAAGATTTGGTGCATGGTAATGTACAACCTCTTTGCAGCTACTGGAGAATAATGTCCTCTACAAGACTGTTTATGGTTCTGATGTAACATGCAAAAAATTCTGTCACACTGAGTTTATGTGTTTCAGAAAGTTCTGCAAGCAGAGTTTTGAGAAATTAGCGCTGGAAATAACAGGAGCCAGGTGCATTGGTAATTGAACAACTTTGAGTCTTATTTTCCTTAATGCTATTATACAGTGGCTACTGGAGTATTGGAGATATACGTGCACACAGAATAAGTAAATACGATGAAGAATGAGTTAATTTAATCAAAACGTCACTCTCACATTCTTCTATATCTGCTTTCATGGATGGTGATGATTCTATGCCAGCATTATGGAAAAGGGAAAATACAATGGGAAATTTGTGAGAAATTGGAGTTGATATTGTCTGGCTGTAGTTTGTTTTGGGTTTGGTTGGATTTCTGGTTTTCTTTGATTTTTTTTTATTGCAGTTTTATTTGCAGTGCTGAAACAGAACTTCTACTTGGGCTCCCATTCAGTTCCACAGGAGGGGGCATGGTTATCTACTGGCAAATCCCTTTCAGTAGGGGACTGCTGTGCTGCTCACTTTCCTTTAAGCAAAAATATTCTGATTGCACATTTCCTGTTTTACTTTTCAGTTAAAGGATGTTTTTCAGTGAAAACAAGGAAGTTAGCAACAAAAATGAAAGCTAGATGGGAAATTTTGTAATTTAATAACAGTGAAGTTTCTAAAACACTTCTGCTGGTATCATTCAGAAAAACACTGACATCTGCACACTACCAGCAGTTCAAATCCAGCATATCCCCATTCATTCATCGTGTTAATTCCTTGTTTTTGAAGGAGGTGAACTAAGAAACTAATGATGTGTCTCAATTACATTCTGTCTAATCCTGAAGTAGCAGGCTTGACACAGGGTGTCTGCCAGGATGTTGAGGTTGGGTTTTGTAATTAAATCTGTGTGGGGTGAGGAAGGTAAGAGCAGTGTGATCCTCATTCTTGACTTCTGCTCTTGGCAGGTTATGCCCCTTTGCTCCTGTAATAGCAATGGTGTAGGTTAATGGGAGTCGCTCCTCGGGCATTTGTGAGTTTGAGGTCAGGCTCTTTTATGGAAACAGACTTTTCACACACTTAAACCAAACATGAGCATATTCACTTGGAAAGAAATGCAGAAACAGTCCTGGTATTCCTGAGCCTGCCACAAGGAGCAATAGACCAAGCCAGCTGGGGGAAGCTTCTTCAGAATTAGATAAGAGCCTGAGTTTGTTCTTTAGTTCAAACACACCTCTCTGCCCCCTCCAGGGAGGAATTCAGCAACTCAATTTTAATTTCTGGCACCCGAATGTATAATATAAACCACCCCAAAAAGATGGATCCAATAAAACTACCTTTACTAACTAGCTCTGTGCCTGAGCAGTTATTTTATGAATCATTGCAGAGCCCCACGTACTTATTCATTGTGCCCATCACTCTGTGCCACCTGTGCAACAAGCTCACACACCTCACAGTGTCACTGACCTTAATTGTTTCATAATGCCCTTTGTGCTTTGCAGAGGCTCCCAGAGCAGCACAGGTGCATTTGGGTGCTTCCAGCCCCAGCTGCCTGGCACGGTGGGAACACAGTGCTGCTGTTGCCATGTGACATTCCAGACCCCAGGATGTAGTCCTGAGTGACTGAAGTATGATAAGCCCATATGCTGACATAGAACAGCACCATTTCTTATCATAGCCTTTGCTGCATGTTTGTAGCAAGTTTGATAAAGCTCATCAGATAATGCTCAATGTTCCCCTGCCTCAGTCAAGCTGGGTTATCTCTCAGTTACACCTTCTTCACATCTTGCTTGCCCACACCATGATGGCCCCACTCTGGATTTCTTATATAAGCTGTAAAGTGCTGATGCATTTCCTGGCTGTGTTTTCTGAATATTTTTTTTTTTTCTCTTGAAATTTCGTATAGTGTTGTCTGGAAGCTTTTATTCACCCTTAATCAGACTGTTTCCTAAGCTGCTTTCCTTCTGTCTAATCTTTTGTGTGGACCAAAATGTTTAGATTTGAGTGGTGACGTCTCACTCATTCACATCCTGTCAGATGGGAGCATTGTGTTGCTTGAGTCCACAATATGACCATTCAGGAGCTGCCTGTGACTGGAACTGAAATTGGGATTATTTTTTATCCACTCCTATTTGGTATCTGTTAGCCAGTTTTCAAAAACATTCACCTAGTCTCATCTTCTCACCTCAAAAACCAGTCTTGGAACACCAGCAGACCATCTTCAACCTATTTTGGGGCTTTTTCCCACTGTACTGTCTCTGACATCACACACTGCTACACTCTCTCTCCTTCTTTAGCATTGCATTATAACAACTCATCAGACCAGCTTCTCAGCTGGTAAATTAATGCCATGTTCTTGGGAGAAAGGCAGAAGGGCATCCTGGAGTGCTCCAGATTCAAGGAGGTCATGGTCTGCTACCCTGAAGAGTGAGTGGCAGCTCCCTGTCCCTTGTGCCTGAGCTGCACTCGGGCCGTGCTCAACACCCACAGCCCTGACAGGCACCTGGGACCCTGCTCTCCCCAAACAGGGGATGCCTGACCAGCTCTGAGTTCTGCCTGCAGCAGAAAGGGTGAATCTTCATAGCACCCCTAGGTCTTCCCCTCATGACCCAGACAGGTAAGGGGTGCCAGACAATTTGTCTGACAATTTGTCTGTCTTTTGTCACTAATTTGTGGTTTGGACACCCAAACTGATGCTCTGTGCTTGCAGCTCTGAAGTTTTCTTGCTGAATCTCTGTTGGTCAGTGAGGTGTCTTCTGGGAGAGTGATGGGAGGGTGTTGATGCACTGCTTCTAGAGCTTGGCTCTCCAGAGGTGCAGGAGAGGAAGTGATGGGGGAAAAGTGTGAAAGAACCACTCAATATTTATTCCCTCCTTCCATTATTTAATCCCCTTTTTACTTCTGTTTTGCTAATTTAAGCACCTTGTTCCTTTTTGTTCTCAAATTCTTGCAAATGCCACTCTGGGTAAATGGTTTCTTACCCCACCACAACCCCATTCTTCATATATGAGTGATCACAAATTATAGATTTCCTTTTTCTGATATTTCACAAGTGTTGAAAAGGCTGGATATTCTGTGTGGCTAAACAAATGACAATTTCTTCACTGGCACTTACCTGATAATAAATGTTGTTCATGTTTAATTTATAATATCTGGAAATATCAGCAAGGGGTGACAAAACAGTTTAGATAATATACTGACCTCTTCAAACCTTGTCCATTCTCTGAAACTCAACCTGAGTGTGACTTTAGGATGTAGGAAACTTCCCTTTCCTCCTTCTTTTAGACTGTGCTTTCCTGTTCCTTAAACTGGGACTAAGGGAATTTTCTGTTGTGAGGCCCTTTAGTACCTCCAGACATGAAAGAACTGCTGATCTGAAATCATCCCTTTATATACACATAGCCTATGAAGATGTGAGAGAAAATACTTGTTTGGTGTACTACAACCTTATAGGAGACCAGCTAGCTACAGAGCCACCGAGTTAAAACCAGTTAAAAACTCCTGCCAAGCTACAAAACACCCCAAGAAGGCATTTGTGAAAAGCTCTTGAAGGCAGTAGGAAATGTGAAATCTTAACAAGGCAGAGCTTGCAGTGGCAAGATTTTCTGTGCAGCAACTGCATGGTTCCCTGCCCAGGTGTAGGACAAAGATGAATCAGGCCCATTATGAAAGCAATTCATATTTAAATGAGATTTCCAGCCCAGTTTCTACCGTCTCAAGTGGTTATTCTAAGCATCTGCTCTTTCATGCTGATTTAGACCAAGCTCGAATGCTGAATCTTTGGAGAATCATAAACAAATTGTGTTAAATTGCCATTAATGGAAACAAATCACAAGAAAGGAAAGGCAAGGTTGTTAATGGTATTGCTGTTCTTAACTCGGGCTTTGATGGCAGTAGATGCAGTCCTGCAGCACAGAAGTAATGTATGTAAAATCACCCACTGCTCTGAGACCTCCAGACAAGCTAAGCACAGCGGGGGGAGTAGCACTGGAATTTGTTTTACAGGAAGCCTTTCATTTCCTTGCTTTTGAGGGGTTAAGTGAGGCACTTCAAGCCCTGTTCTCCCATGAGGGTTACACTAGGGAAGGGTAGTTTTTGTCTCCCCAGGGGCTCCATAGCAGAGGCTGCTGTCAGAGCCCAGCCGGATGCGATGAATCAATGCATTCCCCAGGCGCCCTGGCTGCATTTCCTGCCTGCCCACTGCTGTCCACCTCTCACACTGCACAGATCTGTGTCCATCCTGATAGATGGGCATGCCCCAGGGACCAGCCTCGCTTTCCACAGATGGGCTTGCACGGATTAGGGAAAAAATAATTGCTGATGATTTAATTGCATTAACTTTAGTCATGGGGGAATGGCACTAAATAGAATGTGCATATATTGTAGTGTAAGAGCTGCTTGTAGTCCTTAGTAACTTCATTAAACATGAAAATCACAGCATCAGGTCTAGGCTTGTTCCAGGGTGGCTTTGGGAAAACTCAGGTTATCAAATTCAAGCTCTGGTCAAGAGTCCTCAATTCATTAAAATACTTCTATACTCTTCATTTCTACAAAAATCACATTTTGTATAGATTGGGGAAGACTGAAAGTGCACAAATCATTCTGTTTAACTTTGGATTTCCAATTGGTTTTTTTGTTACTTGAAGTAAAGGGAGGAACAATTTCTTTCAAAATTTATAAAAGTGAAAACAAGAAAAACTTCTGTGGTTGTGAATCAATATGACAGGCTTCACCCCAGAACTAACTCTTCATATTATATGTCATCATACCATCAAAAGTCTATCACAGAGATGTGCCCAGTGCAATGAAAATCTTTCATAGCTGTTTGATAAATCCACTACCATGACTTTTCCTCAAGACATTTTGCATGTAAATTAGGAAATTATAACAATCTTCTATCCAAATTAAGACATATATATAATAATAATATAATAATGATAGCTCAAAGAATTTTCCAATGCTTATCACAAAAAAACAAATTATGTAATTTTGTACTTGTTTTCCAATTGAAGGTTGTAATTTCATAACCACACATTATTAAAATGCCATATATGACACAGTAAATCTTGCCCTTTAAAAGAGATATGGAATGCAACAAAATAAATGTTCCAGGTAGGCTTTTTCCCTCTTAAATCTTATCAGATTCCTCTAGCTTCCAACTGCATCATGACCCTAAAATCCACAAATCATTCTTCCTTTTGGTATTGGTATGTTTTAAAGTTTCTAAAATAATTTAATGCTCTCTATACAAAAATGTATTCATATTAATGAGCACAAGTGTTTTAAAACCAGCTCAAATCAAAATGGAGCTCTAGAGGTATATCAGTTTTTCTATTTTTTTCTTTTATTTTTTGCTTTTGAAGATCTGTAATGCAGTCTCAAGGGACTAGTAGAGGTACAATTACATTACATTGACTATTATAACAGTAGTTGATTCTGTCTAGCCATAATGACATTTATGTACAGTAAAGTACATGCTAGCTGTAGTTTTAAGGTAAAAATGGAAAATTGATTTTATTATACAACTCTACCATGTAAACATCCTACCAGCATCCAGGAACACATTCCTATATCTCCCACATATCTTTGAGTTACTCAATACAAATTTCCTTGGTAATTATTTATAACCTTCCTTACATTTTGGTTGGTAATGATGAGATTTTAGAGCAATCCAAATCATAGTACTGACATGTAAAAACATAACTAACCAAGAATGGAAAGCAACCCAAAAAACCCAACCAAGCCTGGAATTCCAACAACCTGCTCCATGCCCCCACTGTCATTTCCCAAGGCAGTGCAGCATTCAGGTAATGCTTTGTGCAGCAAACAGACTGGAATGCAACATTACCAATAAGCCATGATAATTAACCTTGTCATTTGGCTAGTCATGTCTCTAAAGTCTCCAAATTTTTCATAATTTACTGGAGACAAAAAATCTTTAAAGCAATGTGTATTCCCGAAATACTGCCTGCAGTGTTCAATGAGTGTCTATGCAGCACTAAATACACATTCTGTAATTAAATTAGGTAGCAACAAAGCAGGTGGGTTATATGAGTGCTGTCACTTAAAGTATCCTTCTTGCATAGGCAGAAAATTTTGTTAAAAAAACATTTTTTCATCTATAAATCCCGTTGTTTTTTTCTGACATCCTTTAAATCACAAATCCAACAACATTATAAATCATGTAAAATTTGGAATATTACTTTAAGCCCCTGGGCTTCTCATTGGAGTGCTGTCTGAATAAAAAATTCAGATTGTTTACACAGAGAACTTGATAATATCTTTGCAATCATTTTTTATCTTGTAGAATATTTTGTGTAAAAAAGAACGTTTAGATAGACTGTTTATGAAAATCCTTTCTGTTTTTTTCAGACTTCTTCTTTTGCCTTTCTCATTAACCCAGTAATTTTCCATAGCCTACTTACATGAGTAACTTTTACGTCATTAATTTCAATGCAAGCAGGATGTGGTCCAGTAAATTATCCCCAGCACAGTCTGCTCAGTATTACTTTAGACCATGGGAATAGTGAAAAGAAAGCTCCATATGAATTTAACTCTAAAATACTCATTCTTGTGTTTGCAATGTAAGTTACACTGTTCTTCAATGTTCAAAATGTTTCTGTCATGATCTGAAAGATCTCTCAATAAGCAAACTTACTAAGGCCATACAGTCACCATTACACCCCTCCCAGACATCATAAATATTGAGGAAAAACAACAATAATTCAGTGAAGTTATTTAGGCATAATTGTAGAGAATTTATTGATAACCACCATGTGAGTAATTTTAATATTGCTTTCAAATCCTTTGGACCACCTGAAAAAGGTAATATTGCTGGATTGCGAGGTTGAACTCCTTGGAAAAAAATCTAAAAAGAAATGTTCTTGCATGTACCCTTTATATTCTCTACTTGATATTCCTCTACTTGATATCAAGTCCTGCCATCATCAGTGCCCTTCTGCTTCTCATCTTCCAAGACTACTATCCTATGAGCTTTCCAAAGTCAACACATACTCTTCTAGAATCTGTAATATTTTCCCAAGACCCAATTTATTTTACTATAAGGTAGTTATATAGTATTATAATACTAACTATAGTAAGGTAGTCCAGTCTTTTTTTGTTGTCATTAAATTCTAGGGTCTGGGAGCAAATTAGGGTTGCAAAGAAGTCAGACACACAAAAATTACATTAAAAGTGGACTTTGTAATCAAAGTTTGCAAAGTTTTCTAGGACCTGGTCTCTGCAATGCTACGTGACAAACCAGATTTTTCATATTATCATGCTTTCTTTTTGAACTGGGATCAATATCACACTTTTTCCTCCCCATCATAATTCCACTTTAGCTAATTAAGTTTTACTTTGGCATTCTTTAAGATCCAAATCATACACATCCTCTGCTGTATTCTCATGAATACCAAGGCTGTAGAATAAAAATTGTTGACGTGTGTTGGCAAAGTGCTTTTATACTTGGATGCCTCATTAAATTACATTACATTTTAGTTTTAATGAGCATAATCCATTTGATACTGTTGACCCAAATTCCCTTGAGGAAAACTGCAGCTCTGAATTGATATTTGCATGTCTGAGTCAACTGAGTCACATTCAAAATCATGTCAGACTTCAAATCTCAAGAAATGTCCTGTTTGAGATATGCTGGGGCTGTGACTAAGTTATATTCCAGAAATGTATTCCTGCAAGGCTTTGTGGCTCTTGCTGTACCTTACTCTTGTCACTGCCCCAGCTTATGTGACACTTCCCTTATCTGCATCCTATCTCTGTAAACAGCTTATGAGAACTCTGACCATCAGGAAGCAGGAGCACCTTTCTAAAGCTCATCCTTGGGTGTCTTTTCTGAAATCATATTTCTTCTCCCTGTCATGCTACTAAATCATTTCTCTTCTGCAATAAATTGTTATTTCTCTCCCTGTTAGAATTCTTTCCTGTCATTCATCATATTATGAGTACCTTTTGCTTGAGAACAGGAACAAAATCCCAGTGAGTTTCAGGAAGCCTTTAACTCTTTTCCTTTCTCAAGATGTAGAAATAGAGAATTCCACTCAAGAGTGCCACCTTCTTTGCCAGACGTTCATATTTTTATTTTGTTCCAAAGTTTTGGGGTACTTCAAAAAATGGGCTTTTGGGAAGATGGATTTATCAGTATTGGGAGTGTTTCAGTTTGATAAGTAGCGTGACTGGATAAGGAAGCTTTTGAAACTTTTTTCAAATTTGTTCTGAAAATTACTCAGTAGCCAACAGGAAACCTTGGAAGATTTTGGAGAGGAAATGGTTTTATTGAGTCATGCAGTCATTGCATTCAGTTCAAAGCATGAGTTTGTGATTTTGTTTGACCTTTGATTAAGAGTGCTGGATCCCATGCTCATAATGACAGCACATGCTGAGGCTCTGCAGAGATGACAGTCTCAAACTTGTGTATATCACTCCTTTTCACTGAATCATTGGAGGCCTGGGATTAGCTCTGTAAAATTGTTCATGTGAATTTTCAGGTACAAAAATGATGACTTGCAAAGTAATTGCTAAGAGATAAGGTTTAATACATGAATTTTGCTCATCTCTTTGTTAAGACCTTTGAGATAACTAACAAAAAATATACTTAAAAACTCAGGCTAGTAGTAGGATGAATTTGTAAGTCTGTTTTCCAGTAATGCTGAGAAATACCACAGAAGGTCTTTTAAAACAGACCATTACAATTGTGCATTTAGCTATAGTGGTTCTGCTTTGATGTCAGAGAATGAAGGGGATGATTTCTTTATATCCTCTTGACCTCTGTTTTTTTATAATTCAGAATTCCCAGACACATCCTTAGAGTGAGCTGCTACCTGTAGATTTTGGGATAGGAAAAAAAAAAATGTTATCAGTTACAATCATGGCAGGACATGCACTTGTCTCAATCTTTTATTCCAAGTGTATATCCAATTAAACCATTCATTTCAGTATCCCACTGATTCTCTCACCTGTTGATTAACACAGGATGAGGGCAGAAGAGTGCTGCTGAACACCTGATTACATCCTTGGCAATGGGAAAACCATACAGACAAACACCAAAAGTGCCAGCTCAGCATTCAAGACTTAAAATGAAATACAAGTGAAATACCAGAGCCAAATTAAGCTTATACAATACTGCTTTCTTCCATCATCAAATTTAAATCTATTTCTCCATAATTTATGTCTTGCAGATGATAATGAGTGTGAAAATGCTACTCAGCCTTGTGGAGAGCATGCCAATTGCACAAACACAGAGGGGAGTTATTACTGCACGTGTATGTCTGGTTTCAAACCCAGCAATGGTCAACAAATTTTTGTTCCTAATGATGGAACCTCCTGTGTGGGTAAGTTATTACTGTCTGCCAGATAGCTTTACATTGCCACTCTTCTCTTATTGCTTCTCTTAATTATATAAATCTAGCAAAATGCTTTTATATTTGCAAAATTTGGAGTCTGGGTATAAAATTCCCACATTTTGGACTGGAACAGGCTTGCTTAATATTCCAGTTCAGGCCTACACTTCTCCCTGGCAACAGAGCAGCTGCCATTGTTTTCCCTGACACTTGAATCTTGACTCTGCTTGCAGTATATTTAATTCCAAATGTCACAGATTTACACAGCAAATATATAGTTAAGGCAACATAGAAATCGCCAATTCACCCGTTTATGCCACAGTATCACTGATCTGTGAGCAAGGTGGTCACATTCTCTGGAAAAAAAAGTGACAAATTATTCTGCATTCAGATCTGGATCAACAAAATTTTCTGTAAGTTTGAACTAGTATACTTCAAATATCTTTTGTTTGGAAACTTGGTTAGGATACTTTTAGTAATTTTTCAAGTCTGATCAAAAGGAAGGAGCAAGATCAGTGGTTATGCTGCCTCCTGTGCCATTCATTAGCTTCTGTTTCTGTAGCAGTTGAATGGAACATGTTCAAGATTACAGGGGAGGAAAAGTTCTGTGGAAAAATGTTATTTCTGAGCAACCATGCAATCCTTTAGGATTTCCTCTGAATGGAAGAGCTGTAACTATTTCTCTTTTTTCAAACTCTTGGTAATTTTCTCTGTATGTTGCAAAAGTCCTCAGGGAATGGGAAAATGAGAAATAAATCTATTGCCCTTTACACCTTTATGCTGACTGTGTCTCAGTCTAGGTATGTCTCCTGTGAGCTTGTGAGTGCTGACAACCTCTCTTCTCACTGCTCTTAATATCAGCAGAGTGGTTGCATATTAAGCCAGAAAGTGATCTAATCGACATTTCTTGCCCATTGCTCACATCCATCTAAAAGTGCTCTGCTTTATCCAGCTGCTATGAATCATTCTTAAATTAGCTGGGATGGAGACAGTTAGCACATTGAGCTGTAAATATTCTCACCATTTCTGCTCCAGGTTTTGATTTTTACATTATGCTATTTCCTCAGCTTGAGAAGTTTGTCTTCAAAGTTATCTCTCTGACTTTTTTGTGTCACTTTAACTTCTTACCATTACTTCTAACCATTAGCCCGATAATTTCTTCTCTCTTTTCCCTCTTTACTGGGCAGATTGATCTTATTTATCCTCTTCTTTGTTTAGTACTATTTCTTCTTTAAAATCCACATGGAGGAGCCAAGAGCTTTCAAAACTCACACTGAAATTAAAAAATTACCTGTGGGCACCTTTTCTCATTAAACAAGTGTACCAATTACTTTACCAACATGTGAGTCCTAAAGACAACCTTTGATCCACAATTAATTTTTTTCTCTATCCATCAGTGCAACCCTAATAAGATATTTTGCACCCAGTGGTTCTGCTGCTACAGGTAGCAGATATGACTTGCACACAAGCAGCTGACATTTGTGTATTCAGGCTGACAGCTGAAGTAAATATGAAAATTTCATTGTAAATAGAATGCAAGTTATTCAGTACAAATCACAGAACAGAACTACCAGATATACATCCTACATAAGTTTGTAGGGACCCACAATATATTTTTAGATTCTGAAAAGTCTTTAATCTTTTTAATATATGTATATATGTACATGGCAGTAGCTTTAAAACTACAGTGGTTGAATTTTGGAGGGTATGCCATTATGAACCTTATTTGTTTATGCCCTCACACCTACCTGAGTTTCCAGTAGTGCAAGTGTGGTACACAGCCATGGGTGTGCAATTCACTGTCAAAGTCCATGCACATGCACGTGTGTTCCCTCTTTGGAAACTACAGGCTCCCAAGTAAAAAATGGTAATGTTCCCCAGGGTAGTAGATCAAATGAAATCTTGGGACAACAGCTTTGAGAAATGCTGGTTCACCCTTAATCCAGTCAGAATGCTGAGTTTTGAGATGAGGGTCAAAAGTATTTCACCCACATTATCAGGTAGAATTGGTGAAGAGATGACAAAGAAAGATGCAGATAGAGGATGAACTGGACAGTAGGAAGGGAAAGAGAGAAGAAAATGATAGAGGAAATGGAGACGAAAAAAAATAAGAATGCAGAGATGTGACATTTCTGAAGATATTTTTCTGCTGTCCTGAAAGTGAGCTATTAAAATCTACTTTTTTATTTTTGTAAAAGCCATACTTTTCCTTAGACTTCACAATTTATCAAATGTTGAGCTGCAAATAAAAAAGTGAAATATAAACCTAGTTTTTTCACCCCAGTCAACAGAGTAAAAACATGAAAATGGCCATCTGTGAAATGAAAGTGACATCCTCACCACTCTGCCTTTTCTGGGAACATGCTATTATTTCTCTTCAGGTATTTCTGAGAGCACTGGGAAGGCACCCATTCTCCATCTCATCCTTTGCTATGACAAGGGAGCTGTACAGTGCATGGAATCAGGTGTTGGGCCACACTGCTAACTTTTCTTTTTCCTTTGCCTTTTACATTTCTACTTTGTGTGTGCTGCTGCCTTCCACAGTGTGGAGACACAGGGAGGGAACATCTAGTCCTTTGCAATTGGACTTTTCAATCACTTGCAAGCTACTAATAAGCAGAAGGTATAATGTAGACATCAAGCTGTCTTGACTGGCTGGTGAGGAATCAAAGCGATGTAGGTACAATCCTGTAATTGGCAAGACTGAACATAATAACTGCTCTCCGTACTTTTAATTTAATTGGAATTTCCTTGCCTGCTGCAGTAAATGAGGAGTGACAAAGCACAGAAATAAAATAAAAGGTTATAAATCTATTTTCACACCAGCCTAAGTGGTGTTGGTGATATTATTTTTCTGATCGCAGCTATTATAAAAGCTTCAAAGTTCTGCTCCAGGATTTGTTTTGAATATTTACTGAGAGGCCAGGGCTTTTTATACAGACCTATGGCAAATGCTGTTCTGTTTTAAAAGCTGCTGTTCCTCAGCCTTTGCTCAGGAATGCTGTCTCTCACACTGCTCGCACAAGCCTTGGCAGCCCACTCCTGCTCTACAGCACATCAAGGAGAGGGTTTGGGATCCTCACCCCAAAGCTCCACTAAAACTGGATTGCTGAAAGCACTGACAAGCTGTTGTCCATGTGTGGTCCAACAATTGCATATTTGGTTAAAAAGGCATCACTACAAAATATAGAGAAAGAAAAGCCTACAGCTACTGCACACAGCATTTCAAAGCAGGAACTTAAAAGCTGCATGCTTGCAACTGTCACAAACTGTTGGCTGCCCCCAACAATCTCATTGATTTAAAAGGGATAGGAAGCTGATTAGCACCTTGCAAGATCAGGCACATTGCCTTTTAATTTTGTCATCCAGGAGTTGTTTTTTTCTTCTGGAAACAGTAAATTAAATAGGCGTGATATGGACCCATTCCATATGGACAACTCAACTGCAGAAAGTCTATTTGCATATACTCAACAGGGTGTCTCTGTCAGACTTTAAATAGCAGTTCTGTTTCCAGAGATGTGCCAAAATACTTGAATTTCTGCTGTTGTTTTGGATAATCATGTCTTCTCATTAAAATCTCCGTTACACTTAATATCTGACATAATTACAAAAAGAATTTGCATGACTGCCCAATAATAGCAAATGAATAATTTACTGATCTAAAAGTTTATGAAAAGTGTCATGACAATTTTGAAACATTTGTATCAGTAAATTATACAGAACCTGATCCTTAGTAACAGTATTCTCAACAGCATTCAAATATTACCTTTTTTATTTATAGGTTATAAATAGTTCTATAGTTTCAGCAAAGATTGTTGTCAACTGCAGGTATTTTAGCATTGCATTAAGTGATGAATGGCTTATTCAGATGTACATGTCCTCCATGTAGCTGGCAAGGCCAAATAAATCGTTGGTTTTAGGGTGATGTGTTTTCTTGTTAGACAAACTGGCTTTGTCATGATTTTCACCCTTGCCACTACAATTCATTCAAAGTCTCTCAGTCTTACAGTCACACAACAAGGCACTGACACACACCCACTTGTTTCAAACAGAGCTTTATAATTTACTGATGTGAGAGGTTATTTAAATGCCAAGAGTAAGAACTCTAGCCTTATGTCTTTAAATGACAGCATTTAATTATGAGGTATCCTGTGTGTAGCACTATATCATGCTATTTTCCTTTCCTTTTGCCAGATTGGTTCATGAACAATGTTAACTCCATAACTATGAATACTGAGGTCACAGAAACCATACAAGTACAAATAATGTAAAGCTCAATTCCTGAAAGAGAAACATTAGCAGTTTGGGGCATTAAATATGGAAATAAACTATTGCCCTAATGCAGAAATTCAAAATCCTGCTTTAAACTTCCATGCTGGCACCAAGCCATTTAAACACATTGCTGTCTTGGTTGCTCTCCTTGCAGGGCAGTGGTGGCTGTGCTGGGGTGGGCAAATGCACCTCCAGCTCCACATCTCCTTCCTGTCTGTGCAGGAGTCTGAATTGCTTTTCCAAGGCAACTTCCAAAATTCAGGCTTAAAACACAGCATATCAGGTGCAAATCAGAGCCAACGGCTCATTGAGAAAAAAGGATACATGAAAGTGAGGTGGGGCTTCAATCTTGAATCCCAGGGAGACCTCTGTCCATATTGACAGATGGCCCCCAAGTTCCTTCAGGTATTTTTTGCATTCCCTCGATATATCCACATATACACAGTATATCTTTCCATTTTTCAATAATAACCTTATTTCATATGCATTGCTGCTCCTCTTTGTGCTCCTTTTTAAATACCACCAAGATTCTTGTATCAAAAGCAGGATGTGAAGCTAGTTCCTATAAGCTAATAGTTCCTCTAAGTGCATTTCCAGCCACCCCATATCTGATTTCTGCTTGTCTGTTCTTAACACCCCTCTGGCTGAGCAGAGGCTGCCTATCAACTCAGATAGCTCTTCTCCTCCACTGATCAATTAACCACTTCTCCTTTTTTTTCACCAATTTCTCTCCAAAATTAAGCATCATACCAGCTCTTGACTGGAGTTGTCATCCTCCCTCCTTCATTCCCTACACTGTCTTTCCTTCAATTCAGTTCTCAGGCTATTACTTTAACCCACTCATGTGCCACTTCATTTTTCAGATATACCTGTCCCAAAGCTCTACATTTTTTTCTCCTTTCCAGCCAGCACTTCACAGTCCATTATTTAATTCTCCAGAATGATTTGGTATAGTTCCCAGCTTGCTTTCTCCATTGAGTTATTTGATCTTTATCCTTAGCCAGCCAAATAATGCAAAATAATCAGTACTCCAGCCAGGGATTTAGTACCCAGCACTCCTAAATTGATCAATTCATGGATTCCCTTACTGGAATTTATTGGTTTTACTCTTGGGTTATGCCCCACCCAGTTACTGAACTTGTCTACCGAATGGCAATTTATTTAGAAGCACAAAAGACATTTTGGGTAAAAGCAATTTGAATGTGGATTAAAAAAAAAAAAAAAAAAAATGAAAATATATATAAAGATATATCAAGTACTTTAAAGAGCACTGAGTTTAATTCTTAGATTAACAAGATGGACAGAGTGAGCTTTTGCAGTGTCTTTTTAAGACTGCAACTTAAAAGACAAGTCTGCAGGTTGGTTTTGTGGTTTTTTTCTTTAACTGAGCTGAGAAAATCTATTTAGTCTAATCTCTGAAAAATGGATTTCAGATGATTTGCATCATGTCAACCATTTTGTCATGATAGAATTAATATAGTTTTAAAACACAAGCAGTGTAGTATTATATAGCAATAAAAATACGATCAATTATGATTTATCTTTCTAATCCCTAAGTATTATAATTGGCAGGGCTTTTGCCATTAAGATTGTGGGTTTACTTTTTGCTTTTTTTTATTACATGAAATTTTATTATGAAACTGCTTGTAGTGTGCAGGGCTATTATCAACAAAGCAGCAAGGTGTTAGTCTGTAAATACTTAATAAAAATTCAATTTCTCACGATATTTGCAGATGTAGATGAGTGCAGCAATGAAGGAAATGTTGCCTGTGGAGATCATGCAAAATGTGAAAACGTGGATGGAGGGTTTAACTGCTCCTGTAAGGAAGGTTATCAACCATCCACAGGAAAATTGCAGTTTAAGCCAAATGATGGCACTTCCTGCCAAGGTACATGATATTATAAAGGTTTATGTGTTATTATAGAGATACATCTTCTGAGAAACCCACCAGTGCCTATTTATCTTCAGTTAGATTAATCAGCAAGACATGAAAAAGAGGCAAGGCTGTGGCATCTACAATTCCTGCGAATAGAATAATTTTGTAAATGTGTTTTTGCTAAACAGTGTGATGAGATCCATTTGAAATAATGGTTACCTCCTCACAGTTGTCAGATCTGCACTCCTCTCTGTAAAAATTCGAGCTGTCTCTACTCCACCAGTGGAAGTCCCATAAAAGAAACCAAACTCCCTACCTGAATAAAACAGCTCGTTCCAACCCACTGCTATAACTTTGGCCAATATAAAATCTTTGTAATTGTAGTTTGAGAATGGAATGCTGTGTTTTGTCTCATAAATTCAGAATGCTGCTGGTTTGGGCAATGACCTAGACAAGCGCTTTTGCAATTAGTATGTATTGAATATTGATTGAACTGCAATGTATAATTAGTTTCCCTTTTTATTTTACAGAAAATCCAAAGGCCAAGTGTGAGCTATTCAAAGACTGTATAGCTGAACATATTAATAGAACTTTAGCCAGAGTAAGTAGCATTGGTTTGTAGATTAATTTTCAAATCCTTTAATTGTTTCTGTTTGAAACCCCTATTTCAATTATAATAGTTCTTAAACAGTTTTTAACAAAGGCTTGAAGCATACAATTGAACTTAAGCATGTTTACAGAAGGCTTTTTCATAATTTCAAGTTATTTGAACTGGGTTGTATGTTCTACTCATGATAATAACTTGCTGGGAATCTGCGTGTTCTTTTTCCAGCAAAGCGAGTCATGATGCATGAAAAATTCAGAAGTGTGGTAATCACTCAGCTGTTTCTGTAATTTCTGGAGTTACACACTGCTGCATTTACTGATGTGCAATTATTTGCTTGTTCAGAAGGAAGGCAAGATAGCTTACAAAAGTAATGTCAACAAGTGACTAAATAGAAAAGGGAGCCATAACATCTTGGTGTGCTGTTTTATTTACTCCTCAAAGGCAAGTGTGTAAAGTGAAACAAGATTTATAGAAACAAAGACACTAAAACAAATACTTTTTCACCAAAAAATACTCTTTTTTACCAGAAACAGAGATTTCTGAAGCCAATTAAGAATATAATAATGAATGCACTATCCATTATTCTACAGCTACAGTATTGTCTAATTTTAAAGGATAAATGAAGCATAAGCATAAATAAGTTAAACGCAATTGTATATATTTGCATTTGATATTAAGAAATTTGATTAAGTTACTGGATTCAAAAAGATATTATTTTAAAGAGTTTCATTGACCTAGTATTATATCTGTGTTATGTTAACATAGATTTTATATTTACCTGCAATGTAACACATAATATCAAATATGATACCTGCTTATCACACTTAGGTGCAAAAACTTGGTAAATGTTACAGATGAATCTTAGAGTGAGATTTTTTAAAGATATACTCAAACTAAAATTAATAATTCAAAATACTTTCATGTAAATAACTGTCAGATTTTTAGCCTGTTTTCTAGTTCTGTTGCAGTCAAAGACAAAGCAAGCCCCATAAAAGCTGTTGAATAGCAGAGAGATCATACAAAATCAGATGTTGAGTGTTTTATTAATTAGATTCCAGTATTGTGAAGTAGGAATTCTTCTCTTATTCGGCCATGAGACTGAAATGTGGAAGGTTAATCTTCATCTCACACTCTCCTGCCCATATTTTTAAACTAGCTGTTTTACGTAAATGCCTTCAGTGGTTTATAAGCTGAAGCACTGAAGGAGAAATAGGCAGTAGAGTTCACTCAACTACGTGCTTTATAATTTGCATTTGAGAAAAAACAACTAAAAAAATACAAATACTTCCCATCTGCTCCCACCTCTTCAGTTAAAAAAGTCAATAAATTAATACACAGGCAGAATAATCATATCACTGATATTTAATTATTTTTGCAGAATATTTACTAGTCTACTTTAGATCATCAGAATTAATAAAAGTTAATAAATAAACTTAAATTAATAAAACTTAGCTGCTGTAGGGAAAAATTTGTAATGATAGCATATGATTTTTTTAATTGTGATTGCTTGTGAAGGTTATACTAGATGTGTAATATCAATAATTTGTCAATCACTTTATCAATAATTCAACCTGTTGACTGAGGAGGAGTGCTTATGCACAAGTGTCTTATAAACCAGTATATTAATTAACAGAAATCAGTCTATTAGTTTCATTTCACATGCAGAAATACGGCTTTACTTGTTTCATTAAGATATGAATTCTGACATTTTTCAGATTAGTCATTTAAAAACACCTCTGGAGAAGCTGCAAGAAATTAATAAAAATACATTGGGACCACTTTCCCCTGTGGAAGTGGTTTCATATGTTGAAGCACTGTCGTTTTCATCGTGGAGCACCATGAGTGACTCTGACAACGAAGCCCTTCACAACACCACCATCAACGTGAGTGGATCAAGCCTTGGAGTTTTGGGGTTTGCCCTTATTCCAAAGAGTCTTCTCAAACACATGCTTTTACTTACAGGTCTTGGTCAACACTGTGAACAATTTTCTACAAAAAGACAAAATTACAGTCTGGGAAGCTCTACCTGTAGATAACCAAAGGCGGAGCCTGACTAAGCTGCTGCACACTGCAGAGCAGGCAACACTTCTCATGTCACAGGGCTTCAAAAAGACAGCCCAGCTGGATGCTAATGCAAGTGACATAGGTAAGATAAAGAAAATTCGTCTAAGATATACTTTAGATGTGGATTAAACTGAGGAGGTTTTCAGCACAATTATGAAGATTAGAAATGGTGTTATGTGAAAGACCCAGGTGTTAATTTGTATGATTTTTGTAACTAACACCTGACTTTCGGTGTAGGTATCATAATTTTCAGACTAAACGTTTGAGACCAGAGCAAAAAAATACATTTAGAGCCTGTGGGAACTTGTTCTCATACTCTCTTTAAATGTCTCATTATGACCATCCATACTCATACACTGTAGATTCATTTTATAAGCACAAAATTATCCGATGCATCTTATGTGTATAAAAACACCAGTGGAACAAAATTATGGACTTGCTCCTTACAGATTTTTTTTACTCTTTTTGGACCAGTGTAGTTGTTATAAATGAACTTGGAATAAAACCTGGTGAGTGTTGTGTTGAGTGGCTTTATCTCAACAGGAATTTCTCATGTTAAGAGGAATTCCCCAGGAGGAGAATTGGTTAGTCTCAGCTGCACCATTTTGCTCCCCTACCTTCTCCCTGTGTGCTGGTGTTTTCCCACGAATACCAGCTGATTTTGCTGTGGTAGTAATAGTTTCACCATTCCTTCACTGAGAGCAGAGTAAGGCTGACACCAGCCACCTTTGAAAACCCTGAGAAGGCATAGCTGATTCCTTTCTCAATGGCCACTCTTTCATCTCTATTTTTTCTGAATGTCCCCAAACTGTATGTGATCTGATTTCTTATTTTAGATTTAGTACAGTCCTTCAGTGTCTCTCACCAGCTTGCTGTTTTATATGATGACTTGATGAGAAAGTTTCCTACTGTGGTCTCAAGGCAGGTCAAACCGCCTGCTCTTCCCTCACCTTTCTGAAAATAAATTAGAGTGATGAAAAAGTGGGGAGGGATTTATTCCTTGACATAGACTCTGTAGAATCAGACTTATGTTATTGCAGAGCACCTCTGGGTCTGCAGCAGGTCCAGAGCAGTGCCAGGTGCTGGCTGTAAAGCCCCTGTGCCCCCTCCCCAACCTCCCTCCCTTGGAAGCAGAGGCTCCCATCACCACAGAGCTGAGGCCATGAAAGTCAGGAAGAGAGGATTTGGATGCAGTCTCCAGTGGAACTGGATATCAGTCACCAAGGTGACAAAAAAGCATAAGGAGAATGGAGAGGAATTCCTGTGTTGAAAGGTTAATGATTATAGTCCCTAGTTTTTTCTAAATTTTTAAACTGAATAAGTTCATTTCCAAATTGGACCCAAACCCTAAAATTTTTTGTTACTGTTTGCCAGTATGAGTAAATTTTTCACATGTCTCATATGTGCCACACAAAACTATTTTGGGATAAGACCTACAGCATCACCCCTCTCTCTCCACTGCTTTTTTTGGTGCAAGCTCTTGAACTACGAGCTTCTCAAAGCTCCAGCCAAAGAAAACAATTTTTTATGCCCTTACAAACATTTTCTGACAGCTGGTCTATTGAATAGCTCATATTATTTTTGTGTGCTGTGCTATAAGCAATGCAGATGGTCTAGCTTGGTTATATTCCTCCACCAGTCAAGTTTTAGATTTGTTTGCTGTTGTTTTGTGTTGTTTTGTTTTGTTTTGTTCTGTTTTGTTTTGTTTTCAGAAAAAGCCTGATTGACTTCTTTTTGTTCCCATCCTGAGTGATTGAAACTCAGCACTGTAATGAAGCAAGTAAAGAGCTCAATAGACTCTAATGTAGTTTTTGTCCTAAGGGGTGATGCTTGTTTGCTTTTTGACAAGACACATCATTAGTTCATGGCGCAATGTGTATTTGGTAGCATGGATAGATAACCATAAAATATATACTTTTCAAAAACTGGCTTTTATCAAATGTTATTATTCAGTGGAGAATTTTATGCTTTCCTTTTTATAATTGTGATTTGTGGCTCCTTTCAGAAATACATTTTTAATAAAGCAATAGCTCTTCCTAAAGTAACCTACATTGTTTTTTCCAGTACCTAATTTAAGGCAAGGTAAATAAGAGACTATATTTTTCATGGAAAGAGTAAAAAGTATGAGAGCAAAATGCATGCATGAAAATAAAAAAAAAATAGATGTTTAAACAAACATGTTATATTAATGAAATTTTTCTTGAAATATTTTGCACGAGGATAGAGTCTTAAAATTCACAGTAATTATGCAATTCAGTAGCACATTTATTAACCCAACTCTAAATTATGGTAGGCCATAATGGAGCTGTGATTTGTACACTATTTTTCTTCTTTTGCAGCACTCAGGGTTTTTGCCTTTGATTCACACCACATGAAACACATCCACCCTCATGTATACACAGGGGGAGATTACATAAAGATCTCTCCGAAGAAGAGAAAGGAACCTCATCCAAATGGTAAGAAACAAAGGTTGGAGAGTAGGTGGGTTAATAAACACCTTGGATGGAGTTGTACCCACTAGAAAACAACCAAATGTGCAGTTAACCAAAGCTGAACTTCCACACTGGTAGCTACAAAGAAGACAAGGTATTTTTATCATCCTTTCTTCTTTGTTGTCTCAAGACTGATATTCTAACATATCCAGTGGCACAGTGAGTATCCAGTGAGTTTTCACTGGATTGGTATCACAGATCTGAACTTTATCCATTTCGCTCTATGACTTTGGACTGACCCCTCCAACTCTCTGCGCTTCTTCTCCTTCAAAATGTTGTGCATTTTTCCATTCAGAGAGTAGCTCACTGGGGCATGTAATCTTTAGCACCAAAACCAGCAGGACCCAAATCTGGCTTGTACCTCAGAGTGCTACAGAAAGGGTTTGCAGCTACTACCATCACTAAATATAAATGCATGTGTCTAAACAGCTCTGGAATTAAAACACATAATTTCATAAACATGGAGAAGATTTTTTCAATCCTCATATTCCATCTAATCTGTATCTAGCCACATATCAATATCTAAAAATGTGGTTTATTGTGGTGCCGGGGAGAAAGTCACTACATTGTTTAAGATCAGCACTGAATCCAAAAATACCTTTTTTCCTTTTCCCTATTTGTAATCCATCCTGGGTCCAATGTAATGGAAGTCATTACAAAAGCAAGCCAGGTACTTCAGAAAGGTCCAGTATTTACTTCAGGTGTGAGACATTTTACTTTATAAGAGTTGACACCACATGTGTAACCAGCTGCAGAACAGCAGCAAGCATACATTACTCTAGGAAAACTACATATGCATATATCTAATTAGTATTGCCAGTGCGAACACACATTTTTATTTCTAATGCCAGTTACATTGTTTTAAATAAAGCTATATTTCATTGTCTCTAAAACATTTTTATAAGTATTCCACAAAGGCTCCATCTGTTTTGCATATTTTATGCAATAGCAGCAATAATGTCTATTGTTTATTGTTTCTTTAATGTCTTCAATTTTACTCTTCCATAAAAACCCACGAAGTGCTAACCATGGTCTGTTTGATTGATAGGCACTGTTGCAGTTGTCTTTCTGCGGTACAGCAATATCGGCTCTCTGCTTTCATCGCCTCAAAACCGCTCCTCCAAAGATCCTTCAGAGCACAGACAGACAGTCAGCTCAGCAGTTATAGCTGTGGCAATTAGCTCAAATCCACCCACACTCTATGAGCTCGAGAAAATAACATTTACCTTAAAGTATGCCAAGGTAAGGGGGGGGGGTTATTATCAGCTTCAAGTAAAACAAAACATTAGCTAATCATTTTATGTGATGTTAGCATACCTGCAGCATATGATAAACTAAGACATAATTCTGTTGTTTGCTGATGTGAGGTTACCATTTATACTCTAATAAGATTAATCTCAAATGTGACATCTTAAGTGCACTATACTAAATGTGGTACAGAGGAAAATTGCAATGGGACTAAAACAAGGGCAATAATGCCATCTTTGCTGGTTGTAGTATGGATAAAATCTAGATGTCTGAACCAGAGAATATTACAGGATCTTGATTTTTCTGTATTTAGGTGAGTTTTCTTTCTGACAGTTTATCAGAACAGTTAAGCACGTATACTTAAAAAAAGAGAATACTTCAAGGTTAATGCAAAAAAGGTAACCTGGAATAAGGGGGTAATAGCAGAATCTATAGTTTTGAAGCTTTGTTACTTCTAAAATCTGAACACATTTACTTAAAACGGAGAGGTTTACTTCCAGCAAATACAGATTTTTGCTGGCTTCATTCATATGTGAAAAATCACCTTACATGTCACAAGTAATCACAAACATAACAAGAAAGCAACTCTGTGGAGAGATGAGCAATGGGACAAGGTGCTAACAGTGGTTACACAGCTTTTGAATTTGTTACTTCCTTTCTGAGTTAGAAATTATCTTTATATAGATTTGCATATATTTATAAAGTCTGTATTACAGGGGAGACTTAGTCTTTGACGAGATTTAGTAAGCACTAACTGTACTAAATAATACTAATGGTCTTACTCATCACTGTTGTGTAGCAGGTGATATAGCAGGTGTGATATGACTCTGGCTTTATCCCAGATTGCCTTTGTAAAATGGGCAGAATAAGTCTCAGTTTTTGAGCTGCTCATTTGGAATGGATAAGCAATGTGGCTGTAACCTTGGAGTCCAGTCCATGTTCAGCAGGTGCAAGTGTATATATAACTATGTTTTCAATAGGTAAAAAATTCCAACATCTTGGCAGGTGCCAGAAGGGTTCAGTAATCTGGTTAGACTACATGTTTGGTGGTGTTTTAGCCATGTGAATAAATTGCTTTCATCCCCAGCCACGTTCTAATTGCTTGGAATAGGCCTTGCAGAACGTGTTTTTTGTTTCCCAGCCCTCCAATGATAACAAGCATTTTTTAATGAATTGCACGGTCTAGCATAAGAAAGGTCTCTTGATGGGAAATATCCTGCCTTTTGCCATCAGCAGAACATCTTGTTTCTGTTCCAGACTGCAGATAAAGACATTAAATGTGCATTTTGGAACTACTCAGACACAATGAATGGCAACTGGGCTACAGAAGGCTGTGAGCTGACACATTCCAACTCCACTCATATCTCATGCAAATGCAATCATCTGACTCATTTTGCTGTTTTGATGTCCTCAGGTGGCTCCGTTGTAAGTGCAATTTTAATTTAGTATTTTATCTGATACTTTCTTCTGTTTTCATTCCTTATGTTTTTATTTTAGTGCAACCTGCATACTTACCCCCCTTTAGATTGTCTCTTGGTTTTGTTCAGCAAACGCACAATTTATTGTGCACAAAGCAAGCAAAATTCCTCCCATATGTGTTTGAATTTCCTTATGTCCTTTCTGCAGTATTACAGAGCAGTGATGCAGCAAAGTATCTTGTTCCAAAAACACAGTCTGTTGTGCTTATTTTTGGAGCATTGCATTTCATTTTAAATCTCACTTTAAGACTGCTGTGGGATTTATCTGCCATTCATTGGTGGTCAGCAGCCATATGGCCCTGAATTTCTGTCTCTCAAAACTTTGCCACCCATTTGTCTAACCTTGGCATCTAAAAATCTGCTTTAAATTCTCTCTGGAGAGTTTACAGCAGCAAAATCAGTCTGAAGTTTATGACTATTAAACATGGACACTCACGACCAGCACAAAACTGGGAGAATGGCCATTCAATTTATGTCCTACTTATATTAAGAAGCCCCATAGATTTCCAGAGTCTCAGTGGGGATCTGCAAGAGCTCAGGTCCTGCCTCAGGAGGCAGCTTTATAAGGTATCAGAACTGACAGCAAGCAGAATATTAGCATGAATATACTGTATTGAGACAGCTCTCTCACACTGTGAATTTCATGCTGATAGAGGCTGTTTCCTGGTTGCTAAATAGCATCCTAAGTCTTCGGCTCAAATTTAAAACCTTTGCAGGTACTTATATAGTTATTCTGAAAAGAAAAGCAGGGAGGTGAAGAATCTCTCATCCTTTATTTTGTAAGAAAATATTTGATACATTTTCTGGTCAACTGAATACTATCCTTTTGCTGATGTACAGTCATGTATTTCAGAGTTTCTTTGTTCAAATAGCAAACAGCAAAATTGTATTCTTATACAGAAAATATTCACATCCGGTATTGAAGTATCTTGTGTTTCTCTGGATAAAATTCATGTTACATATCTGGAATGGTATTTGCTTGAGTGATAGTTATTTCAGAGTCTTGTTTTGATCATGTTGCAAATTCAGTAAGACAGTTATTCAGTCTTGCTTATCTAAGTCACTGCTGTGATAAGTCCTTTTATATTAGAAAATGTTTGTGTCATATTAATAGATATCCTACTGCCAGTGTATTTGTCATTGACTAAAATGATCTGATTTTGAAAATCTTATTAGGAGGTACTGAGGTTAATAAAAAGTTTTGTTAAGAAATATCAGAAAATGCAAGAGCAGGAATATATACAGTTTATTACTAATTTCCCCTAGAATTATATCTGTCTCATGAAAACCCAATATTTTTTAGATTACCCAAAGTGTACATTTCTAGTGAAACTCTACAAACAGTTTTGATTAACATTTTGTAGAAAAGAAGAAAAGAGCTGTGTTATAGAATAAGGTCTTTTTTGAGAAGTTGCAAAGCTGTTCTTTTAAATACTATATTATAATTTTCCCCCAGGGTGTTACAAATTATAGCATTCTTACAAGAATCACTCAGCTAGGAATAATTATTTCGTTGATTTGCCTCTCCATGTGCATTTTCACATTCTGGTTCTTCAGTGAAATTCAAAGCACTAGAACAACAATTCACAAAAACCTCTGCTGCAGCCTTTTCCTGGCGGAACTTATTTTTCTGATTGGAATTAATATGAACAATAATAAGGTGAGTAGTTTTCACGTGTGCCTTGATTTTGGATTGCAAAATAAATATACATTACAAGATATGATCTTCCTTCTGCTCCCCACATTTCCTATCTACAGCAGTGACCCTGACTTCCCAGTACAGTAACAGGAAATAGAAAATGGTCATTTAAAGAAGCAGAGCTTTGTCTAAGCTGGTGTGTATTGACTTTGCTCCATGGGTCTCATTTAAAATTTGTCACCTTTACTGAGACTGTGATCTCAATGTGTTTAGCATTTTCACTTCACTTAGGATGCTGTATAAAGCCACGTTGGTCACTCCCAGGGTGACAGTTTTCTCTAAAATCAGGACAGAGCTGCAATCCCAAGCTGACATCTGAGATATTGAACTGTTAGCTGGAAGACCACATGTGAGGCCCTGACCTGTCCATTTTGCTTTTCAGAAAGCTAGGGTGTTGATTTTTGCATCTCAGATTAATTTCAGGAAATAAAGCTATACATAAATTATCAAAGTAGCCTACTATAAGTAGCTTAATAGGATTTAAAATCACTTGAAAAAAATATCAGCTGCTATTCCTGAGGTAGCACTCCAGTATTGATGGATTGAAAAATATCATTTTACAAACACTTCATATAAAATAAGTTATTTCAGAAATAATTCCTTGTAATCCCTAATTACAATGGTATCAAAATAATAAAAATTAACTTTGTGTAGATCAAGTATATAGACTACTCAGCTATAACTCAGCAATAGGATCAACCTAGTCAAACCATTTATACAGTTTTTCTGGGAAGACACACACTAATTTTAAAAGTTGAATGTAGTCTCTTTATTTTAGCATTTGCTACAAAAAACACTAGTGAACAAATGTGCAAATGGATGTAGGGCAAGTTCTGGTCAACTGGCATTACAGTTGGGCTGAATCACTAATTTAGAGTCACTCGGTTGCTGTGCATGCACTATTATATTATTATATATATTGACAAAAGCCTATTAATAGAATCATGACTCCTGCTTTCTCTGATTGAATTTCTAGCTCTTCTGTTCAATTACTGCTGGACTACTCCATTATTTCCTTCTAGCTGCTTTTGCATGGATGTGTATTGAAGGTATTCACCTCTACCTTATAGTTGTGGGAGTCATCTACAACAAGGGTTTCTTGCACAAGAATTTCTATGTCTTTGGCTATGTCAGCCCAGCTGTGGTGGTTGGAATCTCTGCTGCACTGGGATACAAGTACTATGGCACAACAGAAGTGTAAGTCACTGTTTCTGTGTCCAAATCATCGTACAGAAGGAGCCAATAACCACAAAAGCACATTTCAAGGCATTTTCTCCTGTTTAATTTTCAGATGTTGGCTCAGCACTAAGAATAACTTTATATGGAGTTTTATAGGACCAGCATGTCTAATAATTCTTGTAAGTATAATTTTAATTTTTATTGTAGTACATAAAGCCAATAATAAAAGGTGTTTAATAATCACCCACCCACTGCCAGAATAGCTGTGAGTGCTAATTATAGGACAGAATTGACTAATTTAGACCTTTTTATAGTACCTCTAAATTATTTATATGCTGTACATCCAAATACTTTACTAGTCTGAAAAATGAAGGTTTGACAAAAAAGTTCAAGATAATATCAGACGAGTTTTTTTCTTTCTTTCTTTTATCCCAATGGTTTGAGAAATTCTGTGAAGCATTTCTGGTTTTTACAGAGAAGTGTCTTTGTATGTCACTGGCGTCTCAGCATGGCTCAGCAGGAGGTGTACACAGACACCATCCTAGCAGACAGATAATCTGGTTTTTCAAATGTTGTGTGACTTAATCTCTTATCAGTGATGGGTCATCTTGGTAAGATTAGACTGTCATCTTTGTGGTTTTATCATTCGCGTGTACCCTGTCATCATCAAAGCCATTTTAAACTAAATTGCGACGTCAGAGAAAAGAACCCGCTATTTCACATGGGCAGACAAGTCAAGTATTGATAGCCCTATTTCAGCTGTGAAGAGGGCCTTTTTAATTCCTATTGGAAGTGGTTTCAAACCTGCAAATTTGGCAGGTATTACATGTTCAATTCTGAATCGAGAGGGTTTTGGTGTCTCAGGAGCCTTTCTAAGTGCTATAAAGTTTAAGGAACCATTCTAGCTGTAATGGGGCTTTATTCTGTACGACTGTGCTGACAGTGATAGCTGGAGCTAACAGGAGGGGAAGGTGCAATAGTGAGGCCTCACATCTATGGTCAAGTAAGTTACAACTATGTTGCTTTTTAAGCCATTTGGTATAATGTGAGGATTTGTAAAAAAGAAGTGGAAGATCCTAACACATACAGCTTGAGAGTGAAACAGTTTTATTTCAAGGCATTATCCATTTCACAGCTTAATAAAGTATCAGGCATAATTCTGGTCGAATTTTACACCAAATTCCCACTGCATATGGTACAGCTGGAAACAACCTGACAGATATAGCTGCAAGGTTATGCCTCCCCTCTCAGCCTTCTGTGAGCACAGCAGATTTTGAGAGGCAAAGCACCATAACCTCCCTTGGCTCAGTGCCTCTAGGTCAGACAGCCCCAGTGTCCAGCAGGTCACTAAGATGGAATAAAATCTTGGCGAGACATCATCCCTTACTAGGAAATTCTTACAATTCTTAGGTTTAAGTTTACAATTTCCTATTTCCTCTTTGGACCTTATCTTTTCTTCCATGGAGGCAGCAGGGCTGGGGTTTTTGTTGTTATTTCTATCATTCCTGTTCCTCATATGCCTTCAAGTAAAGATTTATGCACAATGATGTATCTCTGTACGGTTAGCACACAAAAATTGCATTATCAAAACATAGAAAATGCCCCAAGTGCAGGCATCTGTAACCTTGTTTTCAGCTCCAGCTGGGCTGTGCCCAGTGGGGATCTCAGGTACACAGCACAGAGGCCGAGCAGGTCTGCAGTGGCTTTGCTGTAATTCTGGCTGGCTGCAGAAGCAAATCCTGCAAGCTGGGCTCAGAGGCCTGCAGACATTCTTTGAGCACTCCAGATCTTCCAGCAATCCCTGCAAATTGAAGGGAAAAAGGGAGGTGCTAGAGGTTGATCCAGGCCTGTGTGCCAGTGCAGCTCTCCTATGGATGAGGAGAGCAGCCAGACAGTTTCTTTTTCTCTCTCTCCTTTGCCTAAGTGAAACCATGCAAAAGACCTGTAGCTGAACAGCAAAGAGCCCTGTGGTTGTTCAGCTGCTTTTGGTGTGTTCTAGAAGTATTTTGTGCTAGCTTGTTTTCACAGTATTTGCATAATTTTATTTATTTTCTCTTCATAACAATGTGCCACTGGACCATGGGGGAAAAGGCAACTCGCTTTCAGGAAGGTGTTTCAACTTCTCCAGGGTTTGTTTTTAGGGGTTGGACAGCTTGTTTTGATGAATTGATAGTAAAATGAAGCCTGAACTGCAAGAGAGTTATTTTCTAAGGGTGCAGGTATTTAGCTCGTGCTCTATCCAGGTAATAAAGGAAAATATGGAAAACCCTATGGGAATAGGCACTGACATTAGAAGATGAAGTTGGTGTCAGATGTCCTCTCTGTGGAAAGCACATTGTTGGTAGTAATTCTGTTTCCATTGTCCAGCCTTCCTGTTGAGAGCACTGCATGGGCTCCAACATGACAAAGATTAAACTCTTCCCAAAGTAGTGCCACTCAGGCAGTGCTTTTAATTACAGGAGCCAGTCTTTTCCCAATATTTCCATTCTGGCCACAGCTAATTAAAGAGAAAGAAGAAAAATAAAAATAATTAAGGACTCTGAAAAGAAAATAGCACTTTTGTTCTGGGATAACCAGATAGGGCACTGCAACCATCATATTGAAAACTGAAAAACCTGGAAGCTTCAAGTTTACCTTTAATCCTGAGTTCACCTACTAATAGCATTGAATTTGCTGGTTTTCCAAGATAGTTGGGAGACCATGGATACCAATTCTCTGGAGGGCTACTCACCACAAAATTCTTGCATTAAAATCATTGTCAGGACAAATGCCCATGTATCCAAATAGTGGTTTCCATTTCTGTGAGTGGGGGCCCAGGAGATTTGTGGTTTGGATTATACTGTAATATGCCTCTGAGACAGCATGAAGAACAGAACCACTCCCATACCAAGGGGTTAGCTGTCTCAGGACACGTTGTTTCAAACACATTCTTGGGCTGAAATTCTGTTCTAATAATGAAGCATAGGGAGCTCAAGTGTTTATCAGGAGCACAAATTAAGTTTTCCTCTGATTGCCTAAGCAGAAACACTGGTTCTGAAGGTGTTTGCATATTAATACTAAGGTTCTATTAGAAGTCTTAAGTGCAAAGCAATGACCTTATTGATCCCATCTAAAAATTATTATTATTACTATTAGATTGGTGACTGTGCATAAAAAGAAGTAGGTCAGAAACTCTTTAGATGGACTTAGCAAAAAAAAGAGCGTTTTAAACCTTTATAAAACAAGCTGCAAACTGAAGATAATTTCTACAACTTATTTCTTCCTCCTAATATTTGTAATCTTTAGAACCACAACCATTTTAACTAAAACTATGCAGCAGATTAGATCAAAGCATACAAGTATGGAGAAATTATTTGTAACAAGTATTTAAACTTTTTAATAGAAACGTGAGTTTATCTCCAGCTTTAAGGGACAAACATTCACACACAGAGCAACCCAAGACTGATTGAGGCAAAGACAAATATAAACTCCAGATTTAAAAGGTATTAAAATGGGAGGGGGAAAAAAAGAGAATAAAAAGAAGCCCTAGAAGACTTTCTTTTCTGTTGTAACACACTCTTACAATAATAATCTCCCTGTAATAAGTGTGTAGAATGGAAATGACTATTTGCCACCAGGGTGACGTGGCTGCAGTTTTGATTAGCATGTAATATCAGCCAACAACAAACTCCTTCCCATTGTGGAGGATTTCAACTTGGCTTTCCCCATCTCTGGCATCATATCTTTCTGAGCGGGAGTAGACCTATGTAAGGGCTTTATTCTGCACCCCTGGA
Source organism: Catharus ustulatus (assembly GCF_009819885.2). Classification (NCBI taxonomy): domain Eukaryota; kingdom Metazoa; phylum Chordata; class Aves; order Passeriformes; family Turdidae; genus Catharus; species Catharus ustulatus. The sequence continues at coordinate 13,354,088 of NC_046229.1, read as the reverse complement.
GTTTTTGGAAACTTCGTCTTTTAAACTCCGTAGACACAGCATAAATCCTTCCAGCTGTACCTATTTTGAGGTTCAGCTATATATTAGTTATCCACTCGGGAGTAGAAATGATGTCTAGGAGGGCTGGCCAAGGGCTATTAACGCTGTAGTTATGAAAGTCTATGAGACATTAAAAGGAAAATTTGGAAAAGAATCACTGCTATTCCAAGTGCAGCTTTAGCCAACCCTTCTAATATACCTGTCTCCCACAATGTTCTCCCATCAAATCTGTTCAGCTGAGCTTTGTGCAGCAAGTTCAAAGTCACCCATGAAAACGTGATTTGTACCTTTGCAGTATCGACAGAGTCATACAGACTTGACTGTTGTACCTACTGCCACTGCCACAATAAATTGGCACACCTCTGTGAGGAACCAGGACTCAGAAGTGTGACGTGTTGTAACATTAATAAGTGCAATTTGCCATTAGACAGTATAAATCTATCACTATCATTTGTTGAGATCACCTCTGTAATAAAAAAATACAGACTTGCTCTTTGAGGTTGGAACATTTCCAAAATTGAACATCATCCAGATAATCCTCTCTGTGGCTTTTATCCAAACATCCCAGTGCTGTGCTGTGAGGAGGTAGCTCCTGTATGCTATTCCTTGTTTTACTCCTCTAATGAGTGTTTTTAGCGACTTTGAAGGTGTCTGGCTTGGCTTCAAGTTCCAGTTTCTTGAAACAATTGGTAATTGTAGTGTTTGCAACTATAAAAATGGCTTATACATGAACCCTGCAATTTTCAGAGCATTCTTGTGCACTTGACTTGGAATGTACAAGCCAGGAATAACTCTTGGGAGCAGAGTCCCCAGAAAATCCAAGCTCTTTTTAATAAATGTAATGAATAATCAATTGTAAAGCAAAAATATTCTAAGAACTTCAGTGATTGATTAACCATACTGTTTTGAACCTTTCTTGTATAAATGAATGGGTAAATGAATAAAATATACGGATTGCAGTTGCAAAATACAAAAAGTGACATATGAGTGATGAAAGCAGGCTAACAGTAGAGTAATGCCTTTCATTAAGGAGCTGCCTGCATATTCATTAGAGCTAGTGGATTACTTAAAAAATACATTCATCAGATAATTTATTTGATTAATTTTACCATTATTTGTCAAATAATTTATTCAACAAAAAAAAGGTAAAATTAATGGACCAGTGCATTTATCAAATCTTAATGGACAGCTCTAATACTTATTCAGTTCTGTACATTCAGGTTGATTCAGGATTAGTAGTACTGCTGCAATCAATGCAGAAAAATTTCCTGGTAAATCCATTACTGTGCTGTTTTGTCATATATCCACAAATTCCATGTACTTAATCTAGGCTATTCAAACTGAACATCTTTCTTATTAAAAAAAAATATTCTAAGAATTTAAGATATTACATTTTCCCAAAATTCAATAAAGAACATAGTCTGACAAACCATTGTTAAAATTTAAAAATAAATATGAAAAGGAAAAACAAAAAAAGATAAAAAAAGGAAAGAAAAAAGCAGCCCCTCTGTGGTGAGTCATATCACACTGATGTCATCAAGTCCACTGCCTCTTAGGGCTTCCTCACCTTATTATCCCTGCTATTCAATAAAACATTGCACATTCAGTATTCCTGACATTTCTTGATATTCTAAGAATTATTATCAAAAAATGTTGCTTGACCTCTGACTTCCACCACAACAAAACATAGAACCATCTCACGTTTTTCAGTGAATATTTATGTTGTAAAAAATTCTATGGGTTTTTTTGTGATAAATGCTTAGTTATGTTTCTTAGATAGATGTGCTTTACCATTTACTGTATGTTGTTCAGAAAATAGCCGTTTTTAACATTTTTTTATATCTACTGTTATTTCTCAGTCTGCCTTTTTAGTGGAAATAAATTCCTACTGGGACTAGCAATGCCTTTATTATTCTTTTTTAAAGAGTAATAGTCCCCTTTTCATTAGCCCCTCTGTGGCTTCAGTTAAAGGTGTCTCCATGGCATTTCTTATGCCATTGTGGATAAAGTGGAGAGAAATAATTATATAGTGGCATTAAAGACTGAGTCTGCAACTTTGCTTGAAACAGATTAGTTCAAACCACAGTGCTGTTCAGCAACAACACCTGCTGTGCTAAATAATAACTGAGTCAGAAAATACTTGCCCTGTTCAGTGGACAGGATCAGCTTCAATCTCCAAAACACAGCTTCCATATTGCCAAACCCAATGCAATTTCTCAGCACGACCAGAGCTTTCATATGAATCAAGGTTTTATCTTCCTTCTCTCTGCCATTAAAGCCCCAATTCTATGGTCTCTGAAAATACTTAGAAAAAAGAAGGAGTGTCCATTAGTCATATTAATGTAATTAGAAAAATTACTTGATCATATGTTATTGTATAGTAAAAATTCATCACATAAGACTGAAGGGTCCTTGAAGGATGTTCCAAATAAAAGTGTTTGTTTTTTAAAAAAATCAACTTAGTAGTTCTGTAAGAAAAAGTACATTAAGTTCTCCCTTGCAGTCACTGAAAGGACACTAGTCTTGAAACTCAGGTGTGTCCTCTGTCACCCAGGGTGAGCCAAGCAGGGCAGGGAGCACAGGTGGATTTCAAGGGAAAGAAGAGCACCTGCATGTGCCAGCTGACTGCAGATTTCCTGAGATGTTCCACAGCTCAGTGCAGATTAATGTCTCACACGTCCTGCTTCAGTTCTAGAAAGATATACTATGCCCACTCTTTTTTTTCAAGAAAGCCAGACAAGTGACTGAAATAAGTTGGTTTTGTTGTTTTTTATTTTTAGGGTTTTTTGATTTTTAGTGTCTTCTTGGTGGTTCTGTACATTGACTTGTTATAAGTACAACTACTATAAACATATAAGTTTACCCATTGAAAGGATAGCATGGGTTTGCTTTAGGTAGTTAACACAGAGTTATAATTTTGGGCTTTCTTAGCAATTACATAATGACTTCATCCACATGACATATTTTCTCACTGGAATCAGATTTTCTTCCACTGTTCTACTGCCCCTTTGATTCATCCCTGACCGGCATTTAGAGGCAAATTTAAATTCACAATAGTAATTGCACAGGAATACTCTGCTTGGAAATCTCACTTGGACACTGAAAGAAGTTTTTGTGGTTTAGAGTAAATCACACCATGGGACTTTGCGACCAAATCCACAGCAGAATTATAAATATTTCTGAAAAAGCAAAAGGCCAAATCCTCCAGAGGATCTGGCAAATTATGGAAGGTATGGACAGCTTTCTGCCCAATATTCACACCTCCTAAATGGAAAATACAGCTTGTTCTCAGACTTCACATCAGTCATGCTCCTGATACTTTCTCCTTCCTGGGTAGCTCATCCAGTCGCTGAGGCCAGTTGTACTAAAGATGAAACACAACTATTTCACTCCTCTTTGCCATGTAAAACTCCTCCTGCAGGGCTCCTGCATAAGGCTCCAGATGCAGCCTAAGAAAGGTTTCCATGTATGCAAGGAAACCATAGGATAGGAGCAATATGTAATCTGAACTTTTTGATGAATTGGTTCATTAAACAGCCTGATTTATGTCACTCACAAGACAATACATCTCTAAAGCTTCTTGGAAAAGAAGAGTAAACCTAGGAATTATTTACAGTGCGAGCAAAATAGACACCAATCCTACCACTGGATCTAACTGGGGTAACATTTATGGCTGAGGTCAGGTGTAGCTCTGTTGGTTCATCCCTCCTTCCCTTGGCTTCAGAACTGATGATAAATAATGTGTTTAGTTTTTCAATCCGATAAGAAATAACACTGAATCCACAATTCTGTAAAGCTGTTTACTCTGATGAAAAACATGGAAACCTCATTTATTTATTTATTTATATCTTCTTTTAAGTGTTCTGAAAATATAAAGGAAACACTTAATTGAGTCTATATCTATAGCTTGAAGTATGTAAAATAAAACTTTGAAGTATTCATAAATAAAAAGCCATCCTATGTGAATATTTTTTTTTCCTGAGTCAGGATTTGTAATAAACTCATTTGGCTATATTTTAACTTTTAAAACAAGTGAAATCATTAAAATCTCAGAAGCATAAAATTCTACCCCCGAATAATTGAAAATATTTCCCAAAAATACAGCCTGAAGGGGGTTCATTAATGTTTTTGTTCCATTTCCTACTCCCAGATAAGACTGCTGTTGTATACTTAAAGCACTCGAGAAGATATATTCACTGGAGACATGGTAATGAGATAAATCAGTCAGGAGACAAACCCTGACTGTTTGACTGCCAGCTTGTGTCCAATTTTATGCAATTAATATAGCATACATTTTCATTTTGAAGCTTAAACTGTTGTATTGTTAATAGCTTAATTCCGCTCTCCCCTGTCTGAAATAACGATGACCCACTGAATGTTGTCGTTTTACTCAGCCATTAGCCATCCAGCCAGAGAGACAGAAATGTATTGCTCTCTGTGGCAGAACTCAGACCATCACAAGCTCATTAATTCAAAAGCTCATAATGAGGGTCATTGTACAGACTGATACAGATACAGCTGCTCTGAACTTCAGACATTTTTTGAAAGAGCCAAATTCAATATGATATATGTAAAAAATTCAAGTATATGCCTAAGAGAGCAGCAGGAGAAATTTTCTCATTCTTTTTTGTGAGATCTGACATCAGCATATAGATGGTTTCATCAATTATTGAGACAGAGACTAAGAAAGGAAAAGGGAATGATTTGGGGGTTTCATTTTTGAAGTTTGAATGTAAAGTGCTCAGACTGAATCAGAACTAGTATGTCTGAGTCTTTAGAATTAGCTGCTTCTTTCTTATACCTTCTCTTCTTTGTAACACTAGAGAACCTTTAAAGGCTGGTATTTGAAATGTTTTAATAACTTTTGAAAGGATGGGGTGTATCTTTTGCACAAAGATATCCTACATGAAATTACGAATTCCTTTTTCATTCTATAAATAATGTGTATTGAAAATAGTCTCAAAACCTCAGTCTCATATTAAACAATTACAGCAGTGTTTAAAAACAAAATTTTCTTTAGATAATCCTGGATGAGGAATTGGGGGGTGAGGGAAATCCAGGTCTTTCTGCTCCAGTGAATATTTAATTATTTATATGGCATGGAATAGATCCAGCACTAGCAGTGAATAACTATACAGAGCCTGGAGAAACCAAGGGTCATAGCCTAGTCTGAATATTAAGTAAAACAGAAAATTGTGCCCCATGTCTCCAACATCCTGTATAAATGTGCTGTCCACAGGGATTTTCATTGTTTAGGAGTGTCCTTTCTGGTTTTATTCAGGAAAGCTGTCCTAGTCAGGAAAACACCGTCTAAACCAGTAAATGTCAATTAGTGCTAATGAACTGACATTTTTCAAGAAAAAAAGTATTGAACGAATTTTTTTGAATGCCCTGTCCTGATCCATTTAATTTCAGCAGAAGTTCGGGTGCTAACTGAGCTACTACCATGAAAGACAGACCATTCCCCTCTGAGCTTTCAAGTGCTCTTTGTCTTGCTTTAAAAAAGGAACGAGGGAAGAAGGAAAAAAGATGTCTTAGTTGTCAAATTTGACAGCTTCCAGCTACCTTGATGGGGCAAAATGATGATAGATCACTTCACTCAGTGTCTTACAATTTAATTGTAATTAATTATGAAAGAAATTACAGCTCTTCAACATGAGTGCAAATATTTTTATTTGCAAGTTTTATTAAATTTTGTGCAGTTCATCCTATTCAGTGTTCAACTAACAATAACTATCATTCTGTATCTACACAGAGAGAGTTTAATGCAGTGTGAAGCAGCAACATCATATTTACTTGAGGACAGAACAATACTTTACTCTTCCAGCATGTAAAATACATACATTAAGAGTGGAATTAAGGACCTATTTTAAATATAGCCGTTGCTAGGCAATGTGTCATTAGCAGAACTCCAGCAGCCTGGAACATTTAGGATTTTAGGACCTACATGCTCATTTTTACATTATTACTTAGTTTCCAAAATACTAGGAATCAACAGAGAAGTGGGTAATTTGCTTAGACAATAGATGAGATTGTTCCCCAGTGCTCTCTGCTGGGGCAGTCCCACACCTGACAGGAAACAGCCAGAGCAGCAGCATCTTGCTCTGTCCATGCCCAGCTTCCCTTCCTTGCAGCAGCACCTCAGGTAGCCATGGTATTGGGAGGCAGAAGGAGGGATGCTAATCTGCAAGCAGATTTTCAAAGCTATCCTAGATGTAGGTGGATTTAGGTTAACTCCACACACTGCTTTTCCCATTCCACTCTAAAATACATATGATTGATTGAACAGAGCTCCCCAGGCTAACTCCTTTGGCAAAGCCTCCTTATTGTTGACAAGATGATTAGAAGAGCACCAGGAAATTTCTTTGAATTCTAAATTGCTTTTTCTTTCCTACAAGAGGAAATTATCCAGATCAGTGCTGTGGGTCACATCTGATCCTAGGACTTGTACCACTCCATATTGCTCTGAACCCTTCCTTGTGTGTCTGCTGGACCTAACCCACCAACATCACAGTTCTGAACATGGGAATTGTATCATCATCCCCAAAACAACTGCAGGAAAATTTCACTGTCCTGCTCTTTACCACAGAATGCATCCATAACACATCTAAGTGCTAATCTGCAGATCAAAACCTGCAGCAGTGCCCACTGCTCTGTGAACATCTTGGGACTGCCATTCTCTGTGGTGTGTAGTGATAAAGCCTTGACAATGCTGGTGGCAATGGGAGGGTTACTGTTTGACTGGAGTTCTGCATATTGGCTTAATGGGGCCAGAAGTCACTCCAAAAGCCTAAATCCTCTTGACCCTTTTCATATGTGATGTCCCAGAGAGAGAAATACCAAACACTTGCCATCCTTCCTTTAAACTCCATCTCTGGTGTACAACACAACCCAGTTCTTGCAGGTTTGTGTCTCCTTAGAGATTATCCATGGTTATGCAGCCACATAAGTGTAGTTGCCCATATCTACAGAATCCTGATTTCATGGCATCGTAATAATTGCTCTTGTTCAATGTCTATTTCACACAAATATATTTTAAGTTTTTCATTTGTTCATAAATATATCACAACATTTCTAGAATTTAAGAAGGCTAAAAATACTTTTACAAATATCTTTAGGGAGACTTGATTCCCTGAAGATGCTGTGAGTGGAGTTTTTTTTCTGTATCAGTCCTTGACTTTGATTAACCACTTAAAAAAAAAAAAAAAAAAAGGAATAGATTAATTATTAAAATTATTCCTGTAGTGCACCTGAGCAATGATGAGTAAAACATGATTCCCACTGAATTGCAGAGGAGGCAGGGCTGAGGATGCTCAGCACTTCAGAGAATTGCCCTGGTAGAGAGAAAGTCAGAGGTTTCCTTTGTAAAATGGTAAGGTCTGAGTGTACTGCTTGCCCAATAGCAGTCTGGGGTGGTTTGTTAAATAAATAAAATACAAAAAAATTATTCAGTTCAGGGCTTGGAATCAATGCAATTCCCCTCTAGTCTATTAGACTTGCCGAGAAGCCCCTCTCAGGACACACAGCAGTTTCTCTGACTGCTCAGCCATGTAATAGCACTGCAAACAAAGGCACCAGGACCTGCCGTGTCACACTGTAACATCATTATTCACTCCATAAACCTGTGGCCATGCCACAGCATCTCACGCTCTGGGCTTGCCCCGAGCTGCAGACTGACTGTGCTCACGGTTCAGGTGAGCTGTCCCCAGGCTGGTGTCCCCAGCCCCGTGCAGAGCTGTCCTGAGCCCGGTGTCACAGCTGCCTGCACAGCCAGCTCCGGGGATAGCACGCCTCGTGTTGGCCACTGCACTCCTGCTATCACCTCCAGGCTGTCTAAGTTATCATATCACTGAAGGCTTATTCAGCAAGATCTTAAGACTGTGGTTTAATTACAAAAATGAAACACACGATTACAACCAAAGTAAGTATAAAACAATATTTGGCTGTAGGGAGCAATTGAAACGTTTTAGATGTTTCAGTGTCTCTCATCCAGAAGTCCCTCTGTCCCAGACAGAAAATATGGAGATCCGTGATTTCTTGTGTACACCTCTATTTTAGATTACTTTTACAGCCTACTACCTCAATCTCTGCTTGTTTGAAACTCAGTTTTGGATACAAATTCAAATGTCTTAAGTGCTTGTATCTTTGGCCAGGTATTTTAACTGATTTGACTTCTCATTCCATTTGTTGGAGCACAAATAGCTCTTTGGGGATATCAGTTCTATTTCCCCTTTAGTCCTAATAAGTCCGACTTATTAGTGTTCATACTCAGTCCTGCCATCCAATACGAACTTCTTACTTTACATTTCCCAGAAACAGTTGAGGCCATTGGAATGTTCATAGCAAAGAACATGCAGAGTATCAGGTTGAAGCAGGATGCATTAAGCTTAGGATACCTTTTGGGATATCTTTTGGATTACCAGTTTTCTCCAAAGGCCACACTTGACACATTGTTTACATTAGCTAGTTTTTTTCTCCTGGATTTACCCATGAGCTCATGCTGTTGTTTTCCCTCGAGTTTTGCTTCATTTCTGTGTCACAGGACAGTTGCTACAACTTTGTTATTATCAATTTCATCCCCCCCTTAAAGGACAAAATGAAGTTTTTAGCCTTCTAACTTAGGTTGAAGCATTGTGTAAAGCCAGTCTCTGCGCTTTCACTTTGCTATGGAAATTTTTTATTAATGGAGTGCTTAAAAATGGGGCAAAGACCGACTTAAGACTTTAATAAATCTTGGAAATGGCTGGGTGTTTCAGAAGTTAAGTTCACCCTCATTACCCTGTAACACTACCTCCTGTGAGGCTACCTGAGACATATTGTACAATAATTGTGTTCTGGCAGCTGCCTCCAAGAAGCTGGTGTTAACCTCTCCCGTTCCCCTGATACAAACAGATTATTCCCATTAGAATGGGCTGGTGAATGAAAAGATCACAGCTAATGGGTATTACTTTAATGCAGAAGGCCAAATCCTATTATCCTGTGAAACGGACAGTGCAAATAGTATTTGTGCAAAGGAGCCCCACCGGGACAAGGAGAAATGGAGCCTGCTGCCCTCCCCATCCTTGCTCAGCAAAACCTTGCCAGTTCTGCAGCTGTTTTTGTGAGTAAGGGGGGTTGGCCCATAGAGCTTCTCACAGAACCTATTTCTGGCAGTTTCTAATGAAGTAGCAGTGTGTTCTCCATGCTTATGGTATTTTGATCACATTTCCCGCTACCTTTTTCAAATTAGTAAGTACATTAGGGGGTTATGCAGATTACAGTGTATGCATGAAGTTATTTGATGTATTATTCGCCAACAAATATAAGATAAAAAGTAAGTCTGCATATAATTATCCACAACTGCTGACTGACTCATAATTAACTTTGAAAAATTGCTGGTTTAGGAGATGTCGTAGATTACAATTTTAAATATAAGGAGCTTCACAATAGCTCTCACGATCAGCACTAGTACAAGGTATTCAATGAAGGATTAATTCCCTAAACTGCTCATCAGCTCTATCTCCTGTCTTATCAAATTGTAAATATATTATGCTGCATTAAACTATGAGCATGCAGCTAATTAAAGCAGAGCCTGCTTTCATATCAGATACTCCCTCCTTGACACAACAGAAATGTTCTAAGGACGTACCTTACAGGTGTTAACAAATGAAGTGATTCCTTTTCAAGTTGCACTGTGCTCCAACAGCTTTTTGTTTTTATTTCAGAGTCTATTTTTGTTTGTTTGGGTTGGGTTTTGGGTTTGGTTTTGTTGGTCGTTTGGGTTTTTTTAAGAAAAAGAAGCAGAGGCAAAACCATACAGTGGTTGTGGAGGAACAACTTGTGGAAGGCATTAATTCTATTCATTCTACAGCTGGAAGCCCATGGGAACTGACCAAGGGATTGCAACCAAAGATTTATAAATAGTACCTGAATGACACACAGCTAAAATTGGTTCATTTACTAACATTTTAAATATATTCTGATATTAAATGCTGCAAATGCATCCACATTTTTAAAGGAATGCAGTATAAATTTAACTGAAAGATCAATGAAGCCTAGCCAAGCCAAGAGAGGATCAGAACCACGACTGAACATCATTTGAAAAATTGCTTATTTTAGTTGTTTTTCTTTGTTTCAAACTCAAATCAAGCAATGCCATTGTACAAAAATCAAGGAAAAAATGCCAAAATATTCATCTATGAAAAAAGTCATAAAAGATATGCAGCAAGAAATCTTTCAACAAAAGCTAGATTTTTTTTTTTTAATTATTTGTGTAAGCCTCTAAGATTTTTGTGTCACTTGGAAATTTTCACATCCTAAAGATCTCAAAACATATGATGCTATTAATGTTATTCAACAACTAAAGACATTAAAAAAAACCCTAGGGCAGACAGGTTTTTGGAAGTTTATCAATTTCTCTTTTATCAGTTTCTCTTTCCTTTTTAAAAATTCCTTTCCTTTCCTTTCCTTTCCTTTCCTTTCCTTTCCTTTCCTTTCCTTTCCTTTCCTTTCCTTTCCTTTCCTCTCCTTTCAAGTTAGGAAAAATAATCTCAGCAGGAAATCAAATAGATTTACCAATAAAATCAATAAACATTTGCAGACTGTTGGTAATGATACTGTTGAGATAAGGTAGGGTTACATTCCTGCTTGATCAATGTTTATTTCAGGGCTCATATTTTTTTAATAGAAGTGAATCAGAACAGGGTGGGGTTTTTTCCCCTCCTGGCATGGGATTCTGCAGATTTTAGATACACAGAAATTTTATCTGACTTGTTCCATTTAAATGTTTAACAGTTATTGGCATTCAAAAGTATCCTGGTTTGAACTAAAATTTTTTTCTTCATTCCCCCCAGGTTAATTTGTTGGCTTTTGGAGTGATTATTTATAAAGTATTTCGACACACTGCAATGTTAAAACCAGAAGTCAGTTGTTATGAAAATATAAGGTAAGTTTGCCATTCAGTACAGATTCTACCTTCTGCAAGTTTAAATACAGACAGAGATGATAACAAGTATTTAAATGTAACAGTTTAATATCCTGAGATTTGTAGAAAAAGAAAGATTTTTTTTTTCTGTTATTACCCTGATATAAATTTGGACGTAAATTTTGCAATCATTATTTCCACTGAGCGATACCTTGTCTGATAGGGTGTGTGTGAAAGATGCACAAAGAAAACAAGTGGCCCATCTCGACCAGAGGGTAAAGGCTGATGGCAAAGCTAAAGAAGTAATTGTCCTTTTATCTTAAGTATTTTCCACAACCTCTATGCAGGGCAAAACAGAATTCAAAGCTATGCCTGAAATGGGACCAAAATGTTTGCCCTGAAGTAGCAAGTGATAAGAGATGGGAGCCATTCCTGTTACTTGGGAAAAGTCTGCAGTAGGACATTGTGCTTCTGTGGCACTGGGGGATGGAGCAGATTCTTTACTTTGCATGCTGCTATGATTTTTCCATCAACTCACTCTCTTTAAAACTGATTTATGGGGACCTTGAAAACCATTTGTGCAGGAAAAGCTGAAGTGTACTACAGGGAACATTGAAAACAACGTACTGTTTGTGTTGCTTAGGAACACTCCTGCAGTTTCAATGCATTGCACTAGATTTATAGTTAGGATTTAGCAATTGTTTGATTGATTACTTTCTCTTATTCCTCACCTTTCATAGCTTCATGTGGTGACCTGTTTCTAATGAAGTCGAAAATTATTCATTTTCAGGAGAACAGTGCTAAAAATGTCTGCTGTTCTAAGGAAGTCCTGCAATGACAGAACTGAGAATGAATAAGAAAGTAATCAGTGGCTTCATTTCCAAGACAACATGCTGTAATTTACTCAAGTCTGTGAACAGTGCTATACAGCATCTTGGAAAAAAATCATAGCCAATCAGTTCCTGCAATTTTAAGGCATCAATATGCTGACCCAGGAACTATTTGAGAGTATTTGTGTTCTGAAAACAATTTCTTCTTTTTTTTTTTAAGAGACAATTTAAAAAAGAGTCTGGTTTTACAACTGGCACCGTCCTCTGCAGTGAACCTGAGAGGCAGCCTGGGAATCCTTTGATGTCATGCACATGCACTGACCTAAGAGCATGCTGAACATTTTTCTGGGTTGTTTTTTTGAGGAAGATAAGGGGGAGGAGGAAAAGTGGGGGAATGCTTCATAACAGACATATGTTTTTCCTTGGGGAATTACACTAACAGTAGATTTAAATCAAATCATATGGTGCTGCAGTACACCAGAGAAAACATATCTGAAGATTAAAGAAGCCAGTGTTTTAAGGCCCTCCAGTTTTACTCCTTTGCTCTTCCAAAGTGATTATGTGACTTTATTCATGCTACAGTGCTACAGCACACCCTGAAGAGCAGCCCCTGCACCTGCACTTCTCAGGCCTTTGCAGCTGTGAAAAAATTTCCAAGGCAGCATTCACCACCCAAAGTGGAGGAAAAGGAGAGTTGCATGTGCCTGCACGCTGTTCACAATGTTTTCTTCCTGTCCAGATCCTGTGCTCGAGGTGCCCTTGCTCTCTTGTTCCTCCTTGGGGCTACCTGGATTTTCGGGGTCCTCCACGTGGTCCAGGGATCTGTGGTTACTGCCTATCTTTTTACAATCTTCAATGCATTCCAGGGGATGTTCATCTTCATTTTTCTTTGTGTATTGTCTAGGAAGGTAAGTACCCTACTCCTTGTGGGCAGTGACTCAGTCTCATGTCCCCACACTGTCCCGGTGCCCAGCCCTGAAGCTGAGCTGCTGCTTTCAGTGGAGGCAGAACCTCTGTCTACGTTTTACATTCTCACATATTTTCTCCAGTTTTTAAAATGAAGTATGAAACATGAGAAAATGGGGCTTTTTAACTGTAAAACTGGTAACAGTGTCATTAACCTGATGAAATAATACAATGTGTGCAATAAAACTTCCAAACTTTTCAGTTAGCAGGAAGATTCACTCACACTACCCTGGGATGATACTTTGTTCAGTGCTCTGTCCTTAAGTAAAAGTCAGCCTCACCTTAAAATATCCAGTGACAGGAGCAGTACAAAATGAGTTCAAAGACATATCAACCTATTAATAAATCTATTTCATAACTGAATTCAATATTTTTATTTCAGATTCAGGAGGAGTATTATAGATTGTTCAAAAATGTTCCTTGCTGTTTTGGCTGCTTGAGATAAAGGGAAGGAAAACACCCAAAAGCATCTCAGCAGAAGAAAGAAGCAACATGGTGTTGTTATGGATATTACTGCAAAATATGGTATTGTGAAAGTATGAAATGACCCAGTGAGCAGGCATATCTCTTAACTGAATTAATGGTTTTGTACATACATGTGCATTCATGCAGAACATCTTTATTATTCTGTATACTAACAGTATACAAAGCAAACTGGATCATTGCAAAACAAATATTAATAAAAACAAGATAAAGAAGCAAATTTCTAAAGAATCTCAAGACTTCATGACTGAGGTTTTGTTTCCAATATTAAAAATATCTGAAAGTTCTTGAAAGCAAGATACCAAAAACCAACTGGCACAGCAGATTTTATGAAGTGCTCTGCTAGTGGAAACATGTTCACCATCCTTTTGTAGTAATGAACTTCATACACTAAGTTGTATGTGACCATCTGCAGGGAATGGGTTCCATTAAAGAGTCAATAGATAAAGATCTGCTTCAGCCTGGACTTTTGAAAACATTTCTTTTAATTTAAAGTAGATTAAAAAAGGAATTTGTTTAATATTATTCTCTTATCACTCTGAAATATATATTTGTATATTAATCAATCCTTTATTTTTATAACTTCTAAAGAACTGTTTATATCTAAAGAGCTGAGGTCAGATCTGATACAAGAATGGTGGGACAGTCATTTTATAACTGAAAGATTATTTTATGAATGCTTTGAAAAAGATCTGGTTCTTGTTTTATTTAATTGCCAAAAAGTCTGAGGTCTGCTTAACTGGCACTATGATTTTGGAGGCTGTGGGAAGAAGATGCTTTCACAGGTTTTTCACTTCATAGAGATACTTGGAATCCAGACTCTGTAGGATGAAATTAAAGTGGTAGAAATCACCCATGCAGAAGAACACAGATTTAAATTCAAGGTAATGTGCCTCTGTACCATGTAAAATTCCAATTAGAGCAGTTTTCTCTTAGCATCTTTGAGTCAAGCAGTTGTCTTCCTCTGAGGTTCCTGGGTTTGAAACAATCCTGCACTTAACCTTAGGAGTATCTCTAGAACTACTAAAATCAAAGGGAGTACCGAGGTGCAAGTTTGGCAGACCAGAGCACAAACACAGTGTATTAACCACTCTACCTATGACACCTGACTTATTTGAAAAGCATGCTTTAATTTCACCCTTTTAGCACCCAAATTATGTGATGTGCTGAGCAATTTCCTGTCCACATTGCCTTCTCAGGAGGTGTCCAGGATCTCAGATGAGGCCCGGTATTTTTGCCAGTGAGGCACTGTAAATATGTAGTTGTTAATAAATCCCACTGTTGTGTTGTCTGTTAAAATAAAGTACAAGTCTGATTTTATTTATATTAAAGGAAATCATTTTTTAGTAATGGTCAACTTTGGTTTTTATCTTTTTTTCCTTATGCACAAGGTTTCCATTGTATGCACTGCAATGATAGGCTTCATTAAGTATGTTCCATGCCTGCGTCAAGTTTTTTGAAAAGAGAGTAGTCTATTTTTCAAAAAAATACTAAAGAAATCGCCTGGTCCTTTGAATGTAAAATATGTGAATAAACTGGAGTGCTTTGCTTTTACATTTTGACATTTCCATTCATTTAAATAAATACAGTGGTAAAAGTTCTCATTGTTACATATCATTTGCTCTCAATTATTCGCTGTATTTCCTTTGCTGTTGTATATGTTCTTCTAAAGTTGGGAAATGCAGATACACATTACTTAAAAGAGTATTTTTAGAAGGATATCTACCAGCCCATCATTTTTAATCTCCTGCAGAACTGTAACCTACAGTAAGCTGATCTGGACAAAGCATCTCTAGTAACTATATAATGACTTCAGCATGCTCAGGGAGATTGAAAAAAGTTCCTTGGAAAGAAAATATATCATAAATGTTTAGCTTACAATAGTCTTTGTAATGAAAGAACATCTTTTATAGGAAAACTGCTCTCCTGTCTCTGGGTCAGATCTTCATTGAAACTCTGTTTTCCTTACATACAAGGATGAGTTTTCATCTTTTAATCCAGCACATAAAGAGCAGAAATATTTTTTAGATTCCCTGCCTCAGACCCTGAAGGATATTGCAATTGTCCTTCCTAGCGCTTGCAGATGTACTGACAAGTAATTAAAGGGTTTATTTGTCACAGCTCTTAGTTACATGAACCCCAACCCAGCAGAGCGAGAAGCACTGACATTGCACATAAACTGAAAAAAGAGAGGTTTCAACAAGATATGAGGAAAAACCTTTTCACCATGAGGACAGCCAAGTGTTGGAAAGGATTGCCCAGAGAGTTTGTCTGGCTGTGTTAAAATCTTTGGAGGATTTTAGACTGCATAAAGTTCGCACCAACCTGATCTCAACCTGACCCTGCTCCGAGCAGGAAGGTGAATGAGATGACCCTCTGAGACCCCTTCCACCCTGGATTGTTCTATGGTATCAAAGGAGAAAAATAATAATCAGGCATTAGTTACAATTTTGTTATGCAAACTGTTTTTCCAAAAGTAAATTCATGTAATCTATTTATCAGAGCAGCTAGCTGACTGGTTTGAAAACTAAGAACTTTGTTCAACACTTTTTAAGATTACACACTTTTTAGATGCATGTGACGTGTCCAGTAGGGCCAACAGAAAAAATAAAAAAGTTTAAAAAAATCAGTGATTAACCAGAGAGATAAAAAGTAAATATGTTATGGTTTCACTCTGAAAATAAATGCTTGATGAAGAAATTTTTTCCATTAAGCCAAACAGAAATTTGTGTTCAGTGTTGCATTTCAAGGTGTGTTTCTGAATACACTACATAAGGTAAAGACTCATCTATTGTGAAATTAATATTCCCTCAAAGAATTAGAATTGTACTTCACAGAAACTGCAATATTATCACCATAGATGTTGGGAGGTTCTGTCTGCTGGAGCTGTGCTCATGAACAGATCTTCTGTGCTCTTTACCTATTGGAAAGAAGCAGGTAGTCATTTGAAACAAGATAAATACAGTGCAAATTCATTTCAGACATTCCAGTCTCCAGTTGTGACAGACCTTTAGCTCAGACAGAACACGGTGATGCTCCAGCACCAGGACTTTGGAGACCTGTGCACCTGTTGACCACACATATAAAGCTTCACTACATGAAACAGAACAAATATTTTCAGGGCTGATTCGTCCAGCTGCTACACCTCCAGCATCACTTGGCTCATCAATAATATCACTTCTTATATCTGTATCATAACAGTTCCCTAAAGGCCAGTTCATAATCACACTCTTGCCATGTGCCAGTTAATGCCAGGAGAAGCCCTACGTCCTTCTCTGAAATCTGCATAGATGAGATTAAAAAGTCAAAACCCATGAAGAAGGTTAAAACTTTCTTTTCTCTGGGGAAAGAGGTGGAAGGAGGAGGGCCACTGGCCAACAACCTCCTCCAGCCTGTGTTACTCTTTTCCCTTGGTTCTCATGCATTCAGTGCTGTGGGATTACAGAAGCCGCCTCACCAGAGCCACCCTCCCTGCCATTTTTATATAAAATTAAGCCTTTAAGATGGATGCAGACTTGAGAACAGCTGATCATCAGTGCACTGATAGTCCATTTAAACACAGCCCAGTTGCCAAGTGCAAATGTGCTGAAGCATTTTCACAAGTTGCCTGGCTCCCTGCCAGCCCAGCCCTCGCGGCCATCGCTGGGGCCGCCTGTCCATGGAGATGCAGTCACAGAAGGACGGGACTGCTGTTTTCAGACTCTGCATCTCCATGACAACCTCCTGAGAAAACCTTATGGAGAACCAGGAGCCCTTGACACATCCAGACTTTGCCAGGAGTCAGGCCCATGGCCACACAAGGAACCTGGAGGCCCTGGAGCTGCTGCTTCAAAATAAGCTGCAAGATGTGATTAATGTGAAATACAATCATTCCATCAACTTTACTGCTACACAGCAATATTGACAGCAGCAGTCCTACTGGGTCAGAAGAACAGAAGGTATGAAAAAAAATCCATACACACCAAAAAGTAACAGCAAAACTGACATTTCAGAATGTACTCTTTTTTTTTTTTCCAAGTGGAACAAAAAATGCTTAAAAAGCACACTGGAATTATAATGAAAAATAAATTATTACCAATTCCATTTATGATAACAATTATGTTTTGTAGAGGCCTTATTTTACATTTTCCCAATGCAGGGTTGTATTTTTCCTAGAATTCATTTTCCAGAACTATCTCTTTAAATTTGGCAGAAGCTTTGCTTCTACAGATGTTGTTTTACAGCTCCTTGGTTTTTTCCTTGCCTTGCTGGTAAGTACTCAAATTTTATTGTGTTTACTCTTCTGGATTTCCAAGGAAAAAGCGTATTTTCATCAAACATGGGGGAAGCTCCTCTGTTTCCCAAAGCATTGCTGAATATTCTAATTAAAACTAGCTGCAAGACTGACCATCAATCTTCATTGCAGTGCAATAGGCACCTCCCTCCAATGTAAGGCTTTGTATTTATTGAATTTATATAAATGCTGCAGTCAGCTCTGTATCCACATAAACCTAAAACCTTTTTAATTAAATTTGTAAGACTTTTGTGACACACTGCTGAATAATTTAATCAAATCCAAGTTGATTATAAATTGTTCTTCTTTATAATAACTAACTTTGAAGACTATGTTTTTAAGACACAATCCAGTTTACTTTGTTAAAATCAGTTATATTTTAATCTGGGCAGGGATATTTTCCTCTTGTGTCTGGCCCACCATTATTTGGTCTAATGGATTGAGTTAAAGGCAACAATCTTCAAAATCCCATTCCTCTCTCTCTTTGAATGCTTCTGAACTATGCAGACTTCTGGCATCACCTTGGCTTCTGCTGGGTTTCAGAAATAATTGTTGATGATACAGTAAATTTGTTTTCTCTCCCTTGTGTTTAAATCCCAATCTTACAAACACTCATGTATTTGCTCAGTTTTATGCACGACTAAGTCTTTGGCGTTAATGAGGCTGCTCATGTGCATAAAGTTAAGCATATGTGCAAGTGTTGTATGATCAGGGTCTTAGGATGCCAATTTGCAGTAATAACAGATTTGCATAAACTCATGATCCCAAGCACTGGGCTTCCTGCTCATTATCAGTAGTGGAATTAATTTAGCTATTTTTTATTCCATGATGCTTATGAGCCTTTTCTTTTTTGTATTAATTGAACTTCAAGTTGTTTTGATTACCACTTCTTAGCCATTTTTGATTTTGTCCTTATCACTTAACATATGTGGGGTTTTTCCCTCCACTTACAAATGCCCACCTTAGCCATGTTAGCATGAGCTCATTTATGCTCAAGATGAAACATCAGGTCACACTTCCTAAGCTGAAAATATGCTCCTTGCTGTGTAAGAGAGCTGCAGAAATACCAATTGCAAATACCCAGCTAGGATTCATCAAAATCCTGTGCACAAGTCGTGGCTTCTGTCGTCAAGGGGTTAGGTCCTAAATGAAGTGAGTAGCAGCTGTAACCCACTTAGTGTAGATGCCAGCTAAGGGAGAGGCAGCTTGTACTCCTCTCTGGCAGGTGGGTCGCATTGAAGCAGAAAAAAGTAAAGAATATCCTCACTAAAATTACAGTGCATGTCCTACTGAAGGAAAATCTCCCTTCTGATGCTCAGCTCTGCTTTGTCTTCATTATGATTGACACTTAATACCTATAATATAACCCCTAAAGTCTTTGGGGGTTGATTCCTCCTTCTCAGGAGCAGTACTGCATTTGCTCCCTCTCTAAGTGGATGGGGCAGGACCAGGCATCCACCCTTCCCTGGCAGGTACAGATGAGGACACACCTGCCCAGAGACCCCCCCTCTGTGGTGCACCCAGCTCCCACAGCTGACCTGCAGTTGTCTTCCAGCCCCAGTCTAAGCCCCCAGCAGAGCTGAGAAGGATGGAGTGCCACATTTGGCTTTGGGGTGAGTAAGGGATGCCAGTGCTGCAATAGGGAAACAAAGGCAAAACCAGTGATACTTGGTGAGCAGCAAAACAAAGGCATGAATGTGTCCAAAACCTAATATGTAAAGTGTGCAAAAAGAGGAGGAAAAAGATAAAAGAATAAATTCTGGTACAAAATAGGCCATTGAGGGCTATC
Organism: Catharus ustulatus; assembly: GCF_009819885.2. NCBI lineage: Eukaryota > Metazoa > Chordata > Aves > Passeriformes > Turdidae > Catharus > Catharus ustulatus. Next base: position 13,334,805 of record NC_046229.1, on the reverse strand, counting down.
ACCTAGAGAACCTCATGGTTCCCTACCTGAATAACTAACTGTACTTGCCAAAAGAAAAGGGGAGTAGTGCTGAGGAAGCTGAGTAGCAGTCAAAGGAGGCTCAGGGCATGGGGGCAACACAGACAGATTATGGATTATTGGGAAAATGAGAGTAGCATCCAATGGTAATTTTGTAAGGATGTCTTCCCTGAAGCTAAACAAAAGTAAAAAAAAAAGCTGATCCTTGAAGCAAATCCCAATTACATCCTATATGTTATCTTTTTAATCAATTATTTGCATGCAAAATTTCTAGACTAAAAATATTATGAATTAGTGAATCAGGCAGCATAATCTTGCAGGAAAGTCAGGAAAAAGTTTACAGTAAGAGAGAAAAAGGAGAAGAGAAAAAGAACCATAGACCCTATGGTTCTGCAGAGCTTTCATGAAACCATGAGCCTGTGAGATCTGCTTATATAGTTGCATGGCTTGAATGGCATCATTTAGTTGTTTTTTCTCCTATAAAGCTATTATTTTCTTCAGAAAGACGTTGTGTGCATGGAATACATGTGCTGTGAGCTACAAATGAGTAGCATCCCTCTGAATCTGGCAACCTTAGGCTGCATCCATTTCAGAGATATTTTCTCTACACATGTTGTATATCTGTGCATAGAAGGATGAACAGAAATGTGCTCTCTGCTCATGCATAGTGTAAAACAGTTACATAAAACCATGTTTTCAAGTAAGCAATCCTTTCACTGGTCTTGAATGACCGAAATGTTAGATTCTCTCTGTTATGTACTATCTTACCTCAAGCCCATTCAGAAATGATCCCACGTTTTGTGGCTATTTTAGGCCTCCTCCCCAGACCCTCCTCCCCAGAGCAAAATCAAAACCGTCCTAATGGAGTACGGCACAAGTGAGCAGTACCAAGGCTCTTCTCTGCCCAGGAGCTGCTGGTGAAGGGCTGTGTGTGGTGACAGTGAAGCAATCACCTCTTCTGCAAGCCCTGTGCAGTGCCAGTGCAGGCTGACCTCAGAGGCTTTACCTGTCAGGTTCTGAATACAGGCTGATACAGGCTGCCTGCAAACAAAGCAAACGTCCTCTCCAGGACTGCAGCCACCTTTCAGGTCTCCCCTTTCTATATCAGGAAGAGAGGAAGGGAATTTGTAACAAAGGCATGCTCCAGAGATGATTTTCGAGTATGTTGTCTGGAGGGCATGAAAAATTCTGCCCACTTTCATGACAAAAGCAGTGGCTGAGATGCATTCTGCTTATTTCAGGTGCTGGTTGTAATAAATGTACTGGAACAGCAGGACTGATTCCAGGATAGGATCAGAGCCCTACTCTGGCTGGGGCAGGCAGCTGTGCCTGTCAGGACACAGGGACACACATGGGATGCAGCTCAGGACAGGGTGCTGCCATTCCCAGTGTGCCCAGCACAGCAAGGCTCCAGGCTGTGGGGCTTTGGGGTAGCAGCAAAAGCCAAGCAGGAGGATCCCAGGGAAAGCTGCACTGGAATTCTGTGACAAAGTGGAGGGGGAGAAGGAAAGTGATGCTCTTGGTGATAAAGCCTCATGTTCAGCATTATGTGAGGGCATGTTTTCTGTGATCTGTACCACTGGCACAGTTAAGAGTGCTTCCACTGGTTCCTGGGATTTCACAATTCTTTACTTTAGGGACCCTACATTTCAAATTGTAACTCCCACATCTGTCCCTAATGAGGGCAGCAAAACTTTGGAGATTTCTGAAAGGCAGCTGGAGCCACAGAGAGCAGTATCTCTGGAGGCCAGCCCAGGAGGAAGGTATTAACCCTCTTAGTGCTGGTGGAGAAGCAGGAAAGCCAGTACCAAACAAATGAGACTGTATGTGTCTCAAAGCCTTAACTGCAATTATTTTCAGTACAGCGTGCTTTACACCGGCCCAGGGCCCTTGAGCACACAGCCCAAGGGGAGTGCACAGAGGCTTTGCTGTCTCTGCAGAGGGGAGGGTCTGGAGCTCAGGTCTGCAAGGGCAGAAAGGGCAGCGAGGAGCATCCTTGCTGTCCCTCCTTCTGCAGGCAGGAGCTCCCCTTTCTTACACAGCTCTGCTGCCCTGCCAGGGGCTGCTCTCTGAGGCTGCATCTGACTGTGGCCTCCAAGCTCTGGCTTGGCTCTTGCAGACACTATTCCTGAAACAGACAGGCCTGCTCCTCTGCCACCTATTTGTTTAAATGGGTTCAAAAGTTCTCAGCTTCCTGACAACTTTTTTTTCCCTTTGTTTTATACCAATCAGTTAATTTGCTAACATCACCCTCCGTATCTTCTGATCTTAGGCAAGCTGGCTGGGTTTACTGGTGCCTTTATCGCCACATTACAGCCAGCAGTGAGGAATGCAGGTCAGAAGGGAAATAAGAAGGGACGGCTCTTTTGAAATGGGGAGGAACAAGGTCAGGGGTGTGGGGCAAACAGGAGAGGGTGGAAGTGCAGAAAAGGGATGTACTTTAAAAACAAACTCATGCTGCACTAATCCAAGTGCTATTCAGCTTTATCCCCCTCTGCTTATACATTACTAGAACTCTCCTTTTATCTTCCTTTGTCTCTTTTTGTTATTCTGTCTATTATAAAGTCTTCACGAAACCACCTATTTTTGTTACACATTTTATAAAATGCTCTGAGTATTTCACAACACACTTTTATTAACTTCTGATCAAGAAGTCTATTTCAAATGAAAACATTAGAACCGATCAGAAATGGGAACATTTTCCACAAAAGGTGATGGGTTTTGTTTTGAGAACACTTTACTTTTTAGTCAGAATTTTTGTCCTAGCCAACAAAGAGCTTTTTTATCTCTTTCCCAGTTACTCCAGATTTACAAGAGTCAGAATGAAAACAGACTGCAATTTTTGTCCTCATTACAAAAGGGACAGAGATTTAGAAGAAAAAGATTCATTGAGCAGTTACATTAGAATAAAATTGTGCTGTTTGGCTTTGGTAGCTTTGTGCTTGTTTATATCAGTGGAATGATCAGAGACAGTTATATTTTGTTTTTTCCACTGCTCTGCATGTCCTTGGTGAACAAGACAGTCCTGCTTTATCTCTCACAATGTTCTTCCAGGTCATGGTTGAGCACAGAGGCATGACCATGAGGAAACTTGCCTTTACTTCTGCCAATCACATACCAGTCAATAAAGAGAAATCCATTTTCTTTCTACCTAGCACTAGAGGGGAAGAAGAAAGGTTCTCTCTTCTTTTTTCCATTTTTTTTTTTTTGTGTGTGTGTGTGCAGCAAAGCAAACAAAAGTTTAAAGTAAACTTTTTCAAATAACTCTTTTTCCTGGCAGAACTTTCTCTGCCTTCTGCTGGCTGAAGGGCATTGTAATTCATGCAATAAAAGGGGGAAAGATCTGCTGGCAGAGATTGTTTACTTTAAACTTCTGTTTGTTTTGCCTCCACTCCGGGAAAGAATGTAATACTTCTATAAAGCCCTGTTAATTTTTTTTTTTCTTCCCTTGACTGACTTGAGCACTGAAGAAAGTACCAAATCAAAAAACAGGAAACCAAAGTACTCTCCATCCCTGTAGGACAGAGGTAGCATGAACTGTTGCACTGCACTTCGACTGATCCTCTCTGTGAGTGAGTGGACATTACCTGGTAATAATCCATGTACTTGGGTCAAAATTTTCAAACCAGCCTCCTAAGCTCAAGCACCCCACTGAAATCTATGATGGAGTTACTAAACCACTTCAGTTAATATTTTTTTTTTAGAAATAAAATACATAAGCACCAAAATGTGGGTGTATTCAGTAGGTAGGTCACCACTTGTGGAAATACTGCCAGTTTGAAGAGTTGTGTTTCAGATCCAGTTTCCAGGCTGACAGACCAGACGTGCAGGTGCAGGAGCTGGTCCTTACACAGGGACAGAGCTCCATCGCAGATCAAAGTGCCACAGTGGTTGCAGACCACAAGCAGTGCTTTGAGGCGCTTTGTGCGCAGCAGCTCACAAGTTGCCCACCCTAGAACTGAGTTTCACATTTCCTTTGTCACTTGCTGTGGAGTTTGTGTGTGTGTGTGTGTGTGTGTGTGTGTGTGTGTGTGTGTGTGTGTGTGTGTGTGTGTTTTTCCTCCTTACTGAAAGAGGCTGAGGCTGAGAACATGGAAAGGGTCATATGGACAAAATGCTGAGTCCAGAGTGATGTTTTTCAGGAGGTGTGGTGTCTGACATGTTGTATTTTTTTCTCATATATATGAAGTAGTTTAGAAAAAGAGGAGCACAGGAATAGTCTGTCCTTATAACAGAGACGTGATTAGGAAGGCAATTGCTATCACTGTGTGCTAGATTCAGCATTTCTGGGAGATGTAACCTACATCCAGTTGCATAATAACAGAGCAAGGGTTATTTTTTGCACTCTTGATTCATTGCAAACTGCAGTGGTGACACTGATCCATTTATCCCAGAGGGTCCAGGTAGCATGTGCTCCAGCTCCTGTAAGGGTTCAAATCTAAATCTCTGACTTTTGGGAGTGTTTGCCAGAAACCTGCCCATGAGCTGCTGCTGAGCACAGTAGGGGTATGTTTTCCTGAAAAATCTCAGCTGCTGAAATCATGGGCTCAAGAGGCCGAATGTCTCTTCCCTTGGAAGTGCCTGAGACAGTAGGTGGAAACCTGTGCTCTGACAGCTCCTTCCAAAACTTCCACCACCCCACCCCCACCTCCTCATTTATCACTGCTACGGGTGAGCAGAGAAAGAGCAGGAAGAGCGACAGAACAAAAACAGCCCTGAGACTGGAGACCAGCAGTCAGGGCTCCTTCTTGCTGCTGTCTCAACTGTGCAGCTTTACTGGCAGTCAGGTGTTCCAGCTTTCTTACCCACAAAGATGTGTCAGGGAAGGGATAAGCAATTCTCCTCCTCCCCTTTCTCTTTCTGCTGGAAGAGTGAAGTTGACACGGTGATGTTTTTGAGGCACTCTGTGCTGATGGCCATAGGTGTTCACTGGCCAGGCAGGGTCTCTGAGCGCCACTCAGTCACACATCCCATCTCCTGCTCCACTCTGTGCAAATGCACAGGCAGAGCTGAAGATGCCTGCACAGCATGGACTCAGGCAGGGAGACATCTGGGGCTGCAAGAAAGATGCCAAGAGCAGATTTGGGGGTCCCTCTATTGGCAGTTGGTCTTTAAATATCTTGATTTGCCTTAAGCTTCTGTAAGATCTGACCCTAAAAATTGATCTAAAAAGCATTAGATTTATTTCAGCAATATGGCTCCATCCCTAAGATGTTCAGGAACATAGATCTTCAGAGCCACAAAAGATTAAAAATTTCAACTCCAGTGTAATGAAAAACTAAGAACCTTATCAGAAAACGTCTGCCTCAAGCTCTCAGCTTGTGACAAAATATTGCACGACTCTTAAAATTCCAGGATCTCAAGAACTCTTGCCCATTCAGCCCCTTTCTCTTTCTCCAGTCTGCCGCAGTTCTTGAATAAAAAGCTCCTGAAAATATGTATGTAAATGCAGGGCATTTTACAACATGCTTGCAAGGCAGGCAAATGGGTCAGACCTTTGAGGAAGCATGAATAGGTTAGGATTATAATTCATTGTAATGTCATGGCAAGCCGCAGTTTCAAAGGCCTAAATTCTCCAATTTTAGCCAATAAAAAATTTAAAGGTACAAAACCCCAATTTGTTTTGAAATCAATAAAATGTACAACTTCTTTATCTTAGAAGAGGCTGTCGGTTGCAGTCAACCATTGTCAACAGGCTGTTTGATCTATCAGTAAAACAAATCATTACAAGGAACACAGCACTGCTGTGGCTTTTGTGGTGTTTTTAATGAGGACTGGAAATACTTCTATTCTATTCCAAGATTTGAAAGTGAATTTATTGGAGACACACCCAGGCTTAAGGTAGGAGAGCGAGGTTTAAAAATAATTAACTGTACTGTTCCAAATAACTCAATAGATTAAGGATTCATTCACAGTAAAGCAATTCCTTGCCTCTGTGATTGGTATTTAAATCTAGGGTGGCATTAAGTGCTGGTCTGCTTCAGCCTAACCTTGGGACTGCACAGGATTAGAGAGCATGCATGGCTGCTCTCGCATGGGGTAGCTGAGAGGAATGAAGTGTCTGAGGACTGAACAAAAACAGACAGGAAGGAGGAGAAAATATGAGAGGGGTGAGGGGCTGTTTGGCTGTTTGGCCATCCCTGAGCACTGGAGCTCATGCTGGCACCCAGCACTGTTGCATCCCTGAGGCACATGAGCTGAATCCCCCTGGAAAGGGGTCCCCTCCCTGCCACACATGCACTGCTGCCTCAGGCCCTCCGCAGCTGTCCTGGGTGTTTCTCTGTTTTCCTCCCTTTTGGCTCTGGGCTGTGCAATAAGATGATGAAGGTAAGATAGGGAAGGCTGAAGCCATGGATATGGATATGTTTCCCTATTAGGAACCCCCCCAACTCCCTAGCATCCCTCCTGCAGCACCATGGCTACTCACCAAATCCAGCTGCTGACACATGAGGGTCAGGACAGGATTTCCTTCCTTTCAGACCAGACAGAAAACGTTCAGCCTTGAGAGAAGGGATACCTTGGGATTAAAACAGATCTGAGGCTGAGACGATACATGTGGGACAAAAGCTCCTGTGAAAGGCACCTTCCTAATTCAAAGGTAATGCTAATGGAAGTCATACCCTTAGGTCACATCACTCCTGAAATAATCTACAAAGTAGCCCGGTAAGTCAAGGAGAACTGATTTGAAGCTCCTCCTCCACCTCAATGTGCTTTTTTAGGCACTTACCTCATAAGAAAAAAATCCACCTGGCAAAATACAGGGACTGGGAACAGCAGCACCTCTGCTGAGTCTGACCTGTAGTCTTTGCTTTGGGGTGGGAGTGCACGTGAAACAGAGCAGAACAGGTAACTCTGGGCCCGGCAAAGGGATGTCCTGGGCAGGGACTGTGGACAGTCAGCAATGCCCTGGCCATGTCTTACTGAAGAGCCAGGTTTGGGATCCCCCTCTGCAGCCTTTGGAGCTGCTTCAGAAGCTGCTCGAAGTTGGATGGGACCCAGAATTGTCAACAAGCTGAGTAACCTCTCACAGTCCTGCTGTGAGCTGATTATCACATCTAACAAAATAATGTGCTGGAACAAATAACACTTCAGGCTCTGTTGTTTCAGGTGAAACTTAGTCCTACTAAATATAAATTTATAATAAGAGCCACAGCATTATGAGTTTCCCAACAGTCAGGTTTAATTCAAATGCATAATTCAGACCCTTACAGGGACACTCTCATCTCTGTTCGCTGGAATTCGGGGATTTACACACATAATTCCCATTAACACCAGTAGGAGTTACCGTATGCATACATATATCCCCCTCTCGATGCAGGCATTTCCCCCTGGGGATAATAACTGTGCTTTAAATTCTCCTTCCGTGAGGGTTTGCAGCGCTCGGCCCTGAGCCCGCACTCGCTCCGGGAAGGGCGACACGGCCGCGGCTGTCCCCGAGCGCTGCGGGACAGCGGCACGGTCAGCCCCGACACTCGGGCAGCAGCTCCTGTCGCGATCTGAGCTCGGAAAGCGCCGCATCCCTGTCCCCGCATCCCCATCCCCGCATCCCCATCCCTGCATCCCCATCCCTGCATCCCCGCATCCCCATCCGCATCCCCATCCCCGCATCCCCGTCCCTGCATCCCCATCCCTGCATCCCCGCATCCCCATCCCTGCATCCCCGCATCCCCATCCCTGCATCCCCATCCCCGCATCCCCATCCCTGCATCCCCATCCCTGCATCCCCGCATCCCCATCCCCCTCCCTGCATCCCCATCCCTGCATCCCCGCATCCCCGTCCCCGCATCCCCATCCCCGCATCCCCATCCCCGCATCCCCATCCCCGCATCCCCATCCCTGCATCCCCTCAGCCCCGTCCCCGCAGAGCCCCGAGGCGTGCAGCCCGAGTGCCACCTGCCGGGGGCCGCCGCAGCTGGAAACAGCTGGCACCGCTGGGGCCGGGGGAAACAGCCCCAGAACGAGGGGCATAAGGTTTAGGGATGCAGCAAAGGAGGTGGGGTAGCATCGGGAGGATGCTTGGCTGGAGAGGAAGGAGAAAACACATATTCCCTCTAATTCCACGCAGAATTTATGTGTGTGATAAAAAATTGTTTGTTGGAGTACTTACTAAAAGAAAATGTGAGCTGACCTTATTCTGTTTCCTGACAATTTCTTTTTTTCTGCAGTCATTAAAAGCACTGCAGCAAAACCTCTATAAGGGACTTCACTTTAAAAGGATTTAACCTGATGTTTCAACAAGCTGCCCAATCAAGGCTTGAAGCATAGCAGAATTTCCTGTCTGGAAGTGTACTCATTATATTTTGTTGCATTTGTAATGTTTTGAAAAGGCCTCCTTGTCTAACAAGATCTACTCACATAAAATGCATCTGTAGCATAACTGCAGTGGGGAAGAAAGGCCATGAATACTGTACTGTGTCTGACCAAAATATATTCATTGTGTCCTGTTCCCTTTTTAGCAAGTTTGAAGTTGAGTCTGTTGAATTTAATAGGCTGATGCTTTTACAAAGCATGTGTGACAGATAAACTGGATTATGTAGAGGTTGACAGGGCAGTTGCTTTTGAGAGTTTTTTGGGTTTCTTTTTTTGATGCTGGAAGCTTCAGTGATATTCAGTGCACTGGTAGATGCAGTTCTCTTCTCACAGGCCTGCTTTGCTGCCAGAGTCAGAGGAGGCTGGTCCCAGCTTGCACAGCATAGAAGAGCTGAAGCCAGTCTCACAGATCCAGACAGCCCTGTGTTGTGCCTTAAGCTGAGATGGTGACATAGCCTTTGTAGCAGTCTGACTGCCAAACTAGTCTTAACCACAATTCTTTCATTAACTCAGAAGTATAATTCTGTTCTGTGTATGGATTACTAATAAGAACTTACCATCACTCTGTATGTAAAAGACATAACCCAAATTTAGCAAGAGTATGTGGAATGCCCATATCACCTTTTAGTAGTGGTGTTTAAACCTAAACTGACTGTAAATCTACAACAATTTTGTGAGGTTTTTCTGGCTCCTTTGAAGATTTGTTCTCACAGAACTCCCAAGTGGTGCATGGGAAAAGTGTGTTCCCATGTGCAGACACACATACACCTCTCAGAATTCACCCCTTCTTCACACACTGGACTTCATTTCTTCATGAAAGCTAAAAATTTGGCATTCTGTAAAATTCTCTATCTGGAAACAGAAAATCGTTGTTAATAAATCTCTTCTATATGCTGTGAAATGCTGGAGGATCTCACAGCTCATTGCAATTATGTGTATTTTAGATCAGAGGAGTGATGGCTTATACTTGGAGGCTCTGCAGAGAGTGTTGCATGTTATGCTAGCGACACAGCTTTGGCTACAGGCCCTGATCCAAAGCCAGCTGCAATCAAACAGTCAAAGGTCATGTCTCCACAACAGAAAAAATTGTAATTGTAGCTTGTCCCAGGATTACCCTTGGTAGTTTAAGCCTGCCAGGATGAGAAGGAATAACACAAGCAGACGTGTAGTTGAGAGCTACCAGAATCCAAAGGTCTGTAATGTGGGTTGGTGGTGCCTCCTGGAGCCCATGTCCCTGCACAGGCAGACACAGCCCAGGTCTGTGACCAGCACTGGGCCACCACTGCACCCTGACACCTCCACACCCACGTGTGGCCACCAGGGCATCAGGACCTCCAGCCACCACCCTGCTTGCAGGACACTGTGGCCAGGACCTGCCTCCTGCCTGCCCCAGTCCCACTGCAGTCCCTGTGAACCACACAGGGCCACGAGTGCCAGAACAGGTGTCCCAACTGCCCTTTGTCACCAGAGCAGGATAAGGCTGTCCACACACTACCAGAGCAGCTGCTGGAAAGTGATGATTGTTGCTAGCTACCATTAGGGGGAGAAAAATCTAATCTAATAGCCTGGGGGATGGCCAAAGCTTGAGAATGCTAGTGAATTTTCTGGGAAAAAAAATAGGAGGTCCTGAAAAATAATTTTAAAATTTATTATTTGTATAAACAGATGTGTGTAATATATATAGATGTCTCTAAAACTATTTTGCAGAATTTGCATGATTTTTTTAAGGTCCATTATTTAGGGCTCCATTATTTCAAACTCACCTTGTTTTAACAGGATGGGATATCTTCTTCCAGTATGAGGAGAAAGAAAAAGTTGCTGAGCTGTACCCTTCCCATTCCTATGTCCAAACCTTTCCTCTTGAAAGAAAGTTTCTTATTACCATATCTCTAAGTAGTTAATGTTCAGAGAGTATTTTATTGTAATAGAGAAAATGGCAGTGGATCTATATCATTATGCAAAAGCAAAGTGATCTCATACTACTACTTAAAAATGCAGAAAAGATCTCATATTTATGCAGTATCTGCCTTTGGAATGGTTTGCTGTGAACAAAGTCACTATTTTAGCTCAGTATCTATGAATGCTGTTGGGTCACCCTGAAATTTAGGAGACTGAGGGGAAGGGAAGAAAACAAAGGTAGACAAAAAGAAAGGGAAAGAAGCTTTGCATTGCTGCCCTTTCTTGAAGGCAGAATTTCAGCAGATCACTTTGACCTGTCTCCTGTCTACCTGTCAAAATGATTATTTGTTCTTTCACAGTGCCTAGAACAATTGCAGGGTAAGGGTTTGTTTACTCTTTTGCATCATATTGAAATCATTTACCTTTATAATTGTGGACAGCTGGAAAAGGAGTTAGGGAATAAGACAGGAACAAAAATTAAGAGGACTGGCAAGAAGGTGAAGGATTTTAAGACAGGGGACCAAACAGTTTTAATGCTTGAGATGATGTAACAGAAACTCTTATTGAACACCAAAGACTAGCATATAACTTCTGTAGCTGAAAAGTAAATGACAGTTTTAATCAAATATCTTTCTCTCACTAGAACAGTAATAAACATGAGCAGATATGCTTATCTTTTACCCACACCTTTATCAGAATCAAAAACCCAGAGCCAGGAAAGTTACTATCATCTATCCCTGATGTAAAACATGTATCTATTAAGCAAACTTCTGAAAAGCTCATTTAAATGCTCTGGTCTCTGCTTTTAGCCCTTATGTCTGTTCAGTCCCATGTAAACCCTTGCAAAGCAAAACAAGAGCTCTTTTGCAAAGCCTCCTCTCCATTTCCCAGAGCTATTTTTTTTTTAAAGCCATTGTTTTTTTCTCCTGAGTATAATACCATTGTTTTTATCTTGCTGCACTGTTTCTCAGCAGAATAATGTTTTAAGAACAATAACATAACATTTAGGAATAATAACCCCCTTGTCTCACGCTGGCAATGCTGATCTTACTCACAAAGCCACACGTACTGTCTGTAACTAAAAGACAATACCTAAGAAAGAACTTCAGAAAATAACAAGTATTTCTATTTTCTCAGTGTTGCCACCAGGGGCATTGGGTCTTTTTTAGTCCAAGTGGGATAGCTCTGTATGAGCCTCAGTAGCAATTTGTTTCAGAAGATTTCCAATTAGTCATGGATATCTTTCAATGGCTGGGGCATGTTGTGCTTAGTGACACACTCAGTACAGAGGAATCTCCTTTTGCTCTGAAACTGCTATTTGCACTTTTGTTTGTTTTGCCCCAGTTTTTTATTAGAATACAAAGTGAGCCATTGTTTCCACTTCCTACCTAATCTTTCCATAATTACAAAATAATCGGGTAGGTTAATGGTTTTGCTTTTTACCAGAAAAAAAAATTCCCCACAACATCCTTACAATTATCATGCCAAGAGAGCTTTATGTCACAGATTTCTATGCAAGTATAGATATAGTTGGAATATGAACAGTTATCTATAATGCCTGTTTAGTTGATCAGAATTACCTGTGCACAAGGGTTCAGCATCAGAGAGTTAGCAGTACTAACTTATGCTAAATTAATCTTTCAGGATCTTTTATAAGTATTTATTGATATTTGGGTTGATTTGCCTTTTCCTCCACTAGCAGAGAGGACTTTGCAGTTCCTGTGCATACAATGCTGCTTGTCTGTAGTCCCCTCCTCACAGCTCCTGACATGTTCCAATTTCTGGTCAGGCCCTTTAAAAAGATTCACAAAAGTCTGTGCAAATATTTCATTTACTTTATTCACAGAGCAGGTATATGAGAACACTAGAGCTGTGTGCCCTTATTGATTGGTTTTTAGTGAAATCAGAGTAGAAATTCATGTACCAGCTGATTTTCAGACAGCACTACCACAGAGCAGTTCGCTGATGGATGTCTCCAAACAGGAGGTCACACCACAGCATATGCACTTGGTTGTGCTGTGCAGGGACTTCATTTGTATGCAGCAGGGACAGTGAGGCATGGGGCTGCCTCTGGAGGGAACAGTCAATTCTGCAAACATTTATGACACTGCAGACTAGTCCAGCGAAGTTTACCTTGCCCTTGTCTTTGTAAAACGTTTTGTCGATCAAGGTTATCTGGTCAGAGCTTTCCTGGAGTCTCAGCACAACCAGTTCAGGGAGCAAAAGGGTGGAGGGACATTAGAGAAAGTCTTCATAGTGTGTCTTGCAGAATATTTTTCTGGAAAGCCACTGTACCACAACTTGGAATTTCTGATCCCATTTTCCAGAGAATGCTTTGGACAAACAAGAAAACTTTAGCCTTTTTTTGTCTTGCCACAGTTTAAGAACAGGATGCAGATCTCCTCTCTGCACCATGTAAGGTCGTGTCATTAATTCTTCCTGGTGTGAGTGGGACCCTATTGCAGCTTGGGTCTGTGGATATAATTTTATATCATGTTGAATAATGATAATGTAAATAAACTTTCATTGAAGTTTGTCTGAATAAATGGCGTGAGCACAGGAAAAGAAAGGCAGGTTCATGTCTGCACTGCAGCTTTGGTGGAGATCAAATCTAAGCCTGAATTTTCCACAACCAGGAATTTTTTCTGCTCCATTTTGTGCAAGGTGCCATCATTACTTGTTCTTCTCTTTCTTCTATTTTAGCAGTGATGTCTAAGAGTCTACCTCTTTATTTTCAAACACTTACTTTATTTTCTAAATTCTCAGAGAAGACCAAAATCAAAGATTAAAATAAAATTCAGCTAAAATAAACATTTTAATTTAATTCTAGGCAATATTTGTTTCAAATGTGGATGATTCTAGGGGGGAAAAAAAGTTCAGATGAACATCAGCTTTCTTGGGGACTTTTAAGAAATTTCAGTGGTGAATCAGATAAATGAATTCTTTTCACTGATCTTTTCTTAGATTTTTATTCATACAGCCTAAAGATCTGTTATTCATTTTTCTGCCTCTTTCTCATTTTTATTCTTTCTTGTACTTGTTCAACTTTTCCCACGATCATTTGTAAGAAGAGTCATCTCAGGTTTGCACTTTCAGATGCACTGCTTGTTATCTTGCAATCTGCAAACAAATCTTGTGTATTTCCTCTATCTCACTGAAGTCAAATGCTAAAGCAACTAGGCCAGAGGAGCTTATCTTAAATATAGTTTCAATGATAAAGGGGGATCTACTTATTTGCATTTTGATTTATTGTTTTTCTGAGGAAATAAAGTAACTGTTTGCTAAGTTTTACTGGGGTTTGGTCACAAAAAAGGGCTTTTTTCAATGAAAGATATTTTGGTTGGTTGGTTGGTTGGTTGGTTGGTTGGTTGGTTGGTTGGTTAGTTGTTTGGTTGGTTTTTTGTTTGTTGGTTTGTTTTTTGTTGTTGTGCAGATTGTTATAACCAGGCACACCGAGCACCATGATGAAACTGAGACAGAAGTCAGTGTGCCCAGGGAGAGCAGGGTGTCACTGCTGGGTGAAGCCTGCCCTGGTCCTGCAGTGTGCAGAGTTGTGTGTGGGTACAGCTTGCTGCATAGAGACAACAAATTCGGGTGGAGACAAGCTAAAACAGCAAAAGGCACATGCATACCCATGCTTATGTGGAGACTCAGCCCAAATAAAAGCTGGTAAAGGAGGGAAATGTGCTTAAGAACAGGTGGCTTTCCAGAGAGGAGCCAGCAGCAGCGAGGAGGACACACCCAAGAGAAGTTTTACTAGTGACTGAAGGCCAGCCAGGACAGCAGACTTTGATGAGTTTTCCTGCGCAACAGCTCTGGCTTTGCAAGTTAGGCTGAAGTCCACATTGACAGCTTCCAGTTCTCGGTATGAGTTTTGTGGGCACACAGCTACACTGAGTCTGGGCATTTGGATGTCTGCCTGACCAGCCCTGGGTGTTTATTTCTCATCTGGGAATAGAGGCACAGGGTTTGCTCATGGAAAGAAGTGAATGAACTCATTTGCAGGTGCAATCTTAATGTATTCTTAAACTGCTACCCTCTTTGCCTTTCCCAGTTCATTTTTATAGGGCTGGTTTCAGGTTATTTTTCTGTCGTTGGGTTATTTAAAAAAAAAATAAGCAGTCCAAAATGTTCCTTAACAGAAGGCTCTTTAATCTCCCAGAATCTTTTTAACTGGACTGGCCCAATGCTTAATAATGTTAGAGAAGAGAGTAGGGCAGAGAAGAAAGGTGCACAGGATCATTTGACCATTGGCATTTGGTTCTGAACTTCAGAGTAAATGTCTATATTCTTTCTAGTAACACAACTTTCCAATCATGTAAAGTATGGCCCGCCAGAAAACTTTGTAGCAGTTAATTCATTTTTGTGGAGTTCCCCACTGCCAGGAGTCAGGGGAGCAAAGGAGAACATGGTGTAAGCCACAGTTCACATGGCTGTGTACAGAGCACGGAGACAGCTGATTGATGCAGTGTGAGTTTACCTCCAGGATACAGCTGAGGTTACTGGTGGGACAAGGAACTGAGGATTGTGTTGCAGCTATTGGCTTCATTCATGAATTGTTAATGTAGAAGAACAAAAGAATTCACTCAAGGCAATCAATTTCCTTTTAAAAATACAACAATTCACCCCAAAAGAGTGAAAGAATGCTTAAGTGATAAATTGCAGGAATATTGCTTTCACATTTGACACCCATTAGACCTGTTTTATATTGGGAAAGTAGTATCATTAAGCAAAGTAGACAGTGCTTTACAACTGTTAGCTTATGAAAAGATGCGGCTACTACATAAAGATAACTGTTATTAAATAAGAATATTTTGCAGAGCCTTTGAAGCACAAGAAGCAGAGTTGTCATTGGTAGTATAGGTCTTTCCTTACACGCTTTCCCAAGAATGAAGGCAGTATAAGTGGAGCTATTTGTGTACAGAGGCACTTAATGGGAAGCTAGATTCCCTTAGCAATAAATACAAGTGCAGGTACAAACTGAAGGAAGTTGCTGTCCCCTCCAAAAACACCAGAGTGAAGTAATCACTGTGTGCTGAATTCCCCCCATGGAATGGTGGCAACTACTGTTCCTCCCCGGGAGAGCCTTGGAGCAGATGTGGGGTGGTCAGCATCCATTTCTCCAGGGTTCAGGGCCCTACACTGTGCCTCCTTCATCTTTGCCAGCCTTCCAGACATAAGCTGAAACCATTCACCAGCAACTTGCATCCCGTAGTCCTTTTCCAACGCAGATCATAAACACTCACTCAATCTTATAATACACTATCTAAGCTGTTAAACAAAAAATATGTGACCAAGTTTCAAAAACCCTGCCAAACAAACTTTCCTCCTAATGTCCAGAAACTGCTGTCCTTTCTGTCTCCATTCTAATTTGAGGCAGATAAAACCATCTTCTCACCATGTTTTATCCATCTGGAACATGTCTTCCCACCACATTATACCCCAAACGTCCCTCAGAGAAGCAAGAATATAACACTGATCGAGAGGGGGCAGTTCATTTTCTAACCTATGCCATCTCCCTTGAGAACAAAAAGCATATAAATCTACTGAAACCATTAGCCCTCATCCCATGTGCCAGGTTATGTCCTAGAAGCAAGTCACAGTGGTATTGCAGATGCAGGGATTTTTGAAAGGAAAGGATGAGAGGGGTAGGATGGTGAGGACTGTATGAGGCATCAAACACAGGAGCAAGGTGAAGAGAATTCAGAGCAAGGGTTAGTTTTTGCCCTGAATGTTGGCTAGGAAATGAAAAAAAAAAAAAAAAAGGTTTAGGGTTCTCGTCCTCACTCGCTTATGCTTCCTCCCCACTTTCTGAACTCTGGATACATGGTTACATAATCATTTTTTTCCCCCCTTGATCATTAGCCCAATATTTGGGTTATTTTTGGGTTATTTCTAATGCCCTGAGAACTTTCTGTTCTAGCTAGTGCCAGATGGTGAAGTGTAAAGCACTTGGGATAAGCCCTTCACCATCTGCAGACCAGAATATCTCCACCAGTATATTTTCCTCCATCAGCTCCTCCTTCTTTCTGTTTTCCCTCACAACCCTGGCTCATTTTCTTCTTTGCCAGTTTTCTTGATCTTTATCAGCAAGCAGGAACTGCCTGCCCCTAACAAAGCTAAGTGCAGAAGAAAATCTGTGTACCCAATCTCACATCTGAGATAAGCTCCAGCAACCAGGGGAGGCTGACAAAAGACACCAATATTTGTTTTAGTTATTGATCAGTATTTCTAATATAGGAATACTCAGCCTCTCAGTCTAGCTAGATATTTCTTTGAGGTAGATACTGAGTCTTCACCTAGTGAGAGATTTTCCCTGCCTTAAAATGTTTATAGTCCAACAGGCATGATACACTATCCACATTTTGTATTAAGTGTGATTTGCTCCAAAACCAATACAGATCCATAAATTGAAACCGGTTCTTCTCAGGCTTTATCTACTGCCTGAACCACAAAACCAAGTCTTCTGACTCCTGAAGGCCATTTAGGAATTGGAACTCAGAAATATTTCATAGTTTCTTTTTCTTAGTAGCTGTAAATTGGGTCTTACTGAAGTCAAAATTGTTGCTTCATTCTACTGGTGTTTACAGCTTGGCTGTGTTTTGCCATGTTTGAATTAAAGCTTATGTACCACTACAGCTTTTCTGTGCTAAATAAGAATGCCATTTTTCATTAGTACTAAACTATTTAAAATGTTTAAAAAATTAGGTCCAGAAATGCACTCCTCATTAAACTGTACTGGACGAAGTATCTCCAACATATTGTGCTTGCCTTCTCTTTTCAAATCTGCATCAGAAACTGGATATCAAGAAAAAGATTCTTCACGCAGAGGGTGTTTGGGCCCAGGAACAAGCTCCCCAGGACAATGGTCCCAGGGCAGTGGTCCCAGCACCAGCCTGACAGAGCTCAAGGAGCTTTTGGACAATGATCTCAAGCACATGGAGTTACTCTTGGGAGTGGTGCTGTGCTGGGCCAGGAGTGGGACTCAATGATCCTGGAGGCTGTCTTCTAGCTCAACTTATTCCGTGATTCTGTGGTGTCACTCTTGTATGAAGCTTTGCATTAGAGCTTCTGGGTAATCAGGAAAGGTGCTGCTTGGACTTTCAGGTGCCTGTCATATGTACATACAGTGCTCCAAACTGTATCTCTGTCTACCACAATTACTCCATTCTACCCCATGTATTTCATTCTGGTCTCCAGCAAATGAGCAGCACTTTTTCCCCAACCAAGCGTTTGTATTTTTGTGCTGTAAATTTGAGCTCATACCCACGTCATTTTCTTCTACATCTTGCCCAAATTTTATTCAAGTTATGCCTCGTTCTCTTCTTTGCACATCAAGGGCATATATTATACTTGCAATTGCCATGTGATTGACAGCAAGGATGCTATTATGCACTAAGCAATCTGAAAAAGTAGGTCACATAAATTTGCAGAGTGTAGTTTGCTGAAAACCTGTGGAGATTTACATATAGCATATTGTATGGATTTGTTCTGAGCATCCTTTGCCCGTGTTGTGCTTAAGAATGATGTGGTGACTGGGAATGTTTTTCTAGCCAAACACTCTTCATACTTTCTATAGGATTGTCCTGATGCCAGAGCTAGTGCACCTTGAAATTTGAACATGACCTGGGATGTGAATATAAATGGAATAAAAATTTAATAAATATTTTGGAAACTGATACCAAAAAAAGTACAGGAAAACAAGAGATTTCTGACCTAATTTATGCAAATTTTTGTCAAATATAATTAAACCAAAGTCAAGAGAAAACTGTCTCATATCATCCTCTAATACTTCTGTAGCTCTCACAGTGCTTCAATGTGAACAATATAGAGGCCCAAACTGAGCCTCATCCTAACACCACTGATGTAACTCTGAATTACCAAGTTAGAGGCAACATTGTGCAGAAATCTCTGTGTTACTGAGGCCCCCAGTTAGGTGCCATAATGGTTTCTTTTGGCCTGTGAACCTTTGAAATTATTCTGCGTTTTAAAGACCCTTAAGCATGTAGAGGTCATTGCATTGGGTTACAATTGCAGCTGTAAAATGACCAGTAACAAACCAAACACATTTCTTTTCTCTTTTCTGAAGCATGCTTCTTATGCTGCAGACACTGCTTCTCTCACTCATTATAGTGAGATCCCTCATTGCCCAGCATTGTACTAACTCTGTCTGGTCTATTGTATTGTGATGACACTCCTTTGCCCATTGTATTAGGTTAGCACCTCCTTGGCTATAATAAGTATGAAAAAAAAATTCAAGGTTTGACTTGTCAAATGGAACTTTTCAGTGACTTATTAAAAGAACCCCTGCGGTATTACAAAATGCAGGTTTTCTGTCATCTAACCAAAAGATCCCTTTAGAAACCTTCATTTTTTTATATGTGTAAAGACAATTTCTTCCAGTGAAACTCTTTGATTCTTCCCCGAATGAAATCAAGTGTTTTAAAACTTTTTGAGTTGCCCCAAAGGCTCACTTCTATACTGTGGAATGTGAAAGACTGTGAGCCACTCACATAATCATCACAGAGACACTTTGCAATGTGCTCCTGGCAGCAATCGTTCATTACATACTGTACTGCAGGCTTTCATTAAAAAAAAAAAAAAAAAAAAGGCACCAAAACAAATGGAAGAAAAACAGGGAAGAGAAAACTGAGCTGTGTCTTTCTTAATCATAAGAACTGAAAGAAAACATAACTGGAGAGAAAGCAGTTGTCAGAGATTGCTAATGGGGTTATGATAAATTGTTGCTAGAGAGATCTTACCTAATGAAATGGAATGAGAAACAGAAATTGAGGAGAGATGGCATTCCTGTTAACCTCCTTCAAGCAGATACACCTCAAGTAGTATTGTCTCTGGTACTTTACAAGCAAACAGCAATGTTTGTAGGAGTGGAGCTCATAAGTCAGCATTCTACTCTGTCCTTACATCCCTGCCTAGAACACCTTCCTCCCACCACAGCACTTGAATTACCACCAGCAAATGAACCAGGTCCTTGGACTCTCTCCTTACATATTTGTTATTCCTCACTTTCCCTTTATCCCTTGTGCTATAAGGCTGAGGTGAGGTTGGGGTTTTTTGCCTTTTGGCACCTCTGTGGCAGCTGTTAACGTCCCTGGTAATCAACACAGCACACACACATGGAGTGAGACTCCACTTTGGTCTTTCTGGGGTTCTTCGGTTGGATTTGGGTTTGGTTGTTTGGTTTTTTTCTTATTCATTTGTTGTGCCTATGGTGAGCACAAGACCAGTTTTGTGTGCAGTCTGGGAAGACAGAGCATCCCACATCTTGTGTGAGCACCCAAAGGAGGGAAGGGAAGCAGCAAGGTCAGTGTCTAAATCTGTCAGAGCACCACAGGAGGAGACAGCAGCACCTAAAGGATGAATTAAATGGAGCTCCCATTCTCTCAGGAGTACAGGAGTTCTCATCTTTCTCTACTTTTACTCAGTCTTTCCTGAAGCCCCCATGAAGTAAAGAATATTAGTGAGAGGTTTAGAGAACTGCAGGGTGGGCTTTTGCAGAGAGCAAAAAGCCATCTGAGGAATATTGCTGCCCTCATTTGACTTTGAGGCAGTCACTGTGTCTATAATGCAACAAAGCAAGAGACAAGCTAAAAATGGTGGGAGATGTTAGAATTAATTTTCTAGATAAAAAAGAAAAGCTGAATGGAAAAAACAGAATTTATAAAATTCAGGGGTCTTCCAGAAGTGCAAGAATAAGTAAAAGAAAATATCTGAAGCTCTCTTATATTGTTCCAAAGGATCAGTGAAGGCATCAAAGAGAAAAATAAAGTTTTTCTTGGTTCCTTTTTTCTGCATTGTACACTTGCTCCTGGCTTCAGATAAGAAATTGAAGTAGACACCTTTTTCCAGTCTTCTAATCTGAACTATATTAAATAGACTCCAAAATGGAAAAGTAGAATTTTCTATATATCTCTATCTTTTTTATTATGTAGCTTCAAATTATTCTCATTTGTTTCCAGAGTAATTTTTACTGTGTATTTATCTAAACTGTTTAAATCCTCTCTATCGTCTTTCATATTCAAGGGCAAATCCAAACTATTTTTCCCCAAGACAGAGAGACAAAAATAAACTACTTAATACTGAGGTAATAACATGGACAAAATGTCACTCGTGTCTTTCAGTTTAAATCCCTTTTTCCCTCATGTTATTTCGATCTTCCTATTGAGGAGACCTAAGAGTCTCTCTGTAAAAACAATAGGTTTCCAATTAAGTCTCATTAGTAGGACAAAAACACCTGTTTTGGGTTAAAGATTCATAAGGCTCTAGAGCAAAATGAGTGACAGTGAGGGCAAAGTGCTCTGATGAGAAATCGAACAGCTCCTTCACTGAGAAGTCCATCGTCCCTTCCCGCTCCCCAGATCAATCTGGAGCTCTTGTCAGCATCTTGTGTGTCTCGTGCTTTTTAGCAAAATAAAAAATACCCTGACCCTTATCTCCTAGGGTCAGAGTGTACCCTCATGAAAAACCTGGCTGTTTTTCTGAACCTGCACTTCCACACAGCTGTCACAAATCTCCTCACACCTTGTGCCACCTTTCATGGCACACAGCTCAAGCCTGTTTCAGGGATATTCCTCCCACTGTTTCTGAAGAATCACACTGCCTCCTTTTGCCTTCAGTTGTGGTCCTTGCACCTTATTTCTTATAGCTGGAGGTCATCATCTCAGTCCAGGCCCATTTTAAAGAACTGTCCACAGGTCTAACTGTTCCTGCATGAGGAATTTTACCCATTAAACAGCAATGAAATCTTATTTGCTGTAACTTCAGGATGGAAAGGCAGACTGTTTCAAACTCATTGCTAAATTGCTCCTTGGAGTCAGAGAAAGGTATCTAGAAACTCCTATAATGGTCTTCATTTCAATGTGCTCTGAACCTGCTGCTCCAGTAATCTTCAGTGAAAAGGTTGGCTCACATTCCTGTGGTTCCATGTGTGCTATAGACAGTTCTATAATTTTAGAGCCTATTAACCACTAACTTACAAGTCTATGGTACTTACATTTTGTGAATGCTTTGTGAGGCTTAGGCTGATAGCCTATTTTCTCGGTTTGCCTTTTTTTGTGCCTTTTTTTCTTGTTTCCCAGGTGACTGGCCTGGCTTTTCAAACTGTACTGTGAGATTGGTTTCTTTTCCATGCTTCATTAAGACAGAACATTTGTTACCCTCTCTTCAGACATTGCCTAAGTCTTTGTACATGTACTTTTATCTTTTTCTATACATTTCCCAATACATTGAGTGAGTAGAAATTTACAGATGGAGCTGCTGATGTGCTTTCATGTAGAGCATATTTTCTTCTACAGCTGTATGTCTCATATTTTAATTTTCCTTTGCTGATACCAGCAGTTACTTTTATGCCTGGAAGACGAGCTGTTCCCACACTCCTCCATAGTTTCTCCTAGCAACATTTCTTTGTAGATTGGTTGGTGAGGAGAGCTGAAAGGTCGTAGGGCTGCTACCTTCCAGAAAGAAACTAAATTATTTAACATCACCATTTCTACCTAAAATGATAGCATTGTTTAACTCCAAGTTCAGCAGTGGCACTGCCATCATCTGCTCAAGCACATTGCTGCTACAGAAAACCCAGGAGCTGTCAAAAGAATCTAAACATGGGCAGATTTGAAAGAAATCTTTAATGCTTATAAATAATAGTTGTACTATGAAAGATAGCTGAGCTTTATAGACATGAAAATCTTCTGTTAAGAGTCTTGGCTGTGTTAACAGTCCCTTCTGCTGTGACTCTGTGTGAGGTGGCAGCCACTGGCACCTGCACTGAGGAGTAGATGTCTGTGATAGCTGGACCAAGAACACAAGCGGTATAAAATATTTGTATAATTAATTAGGAGTTAAAAATATCTGTGCTTAAATACACATATTTATTACACCAGATTCTGGTATATGCTGCATATATTTAGAAGTGCAGAGTGGAGTGGTAAAGTTAACATTAACTTCAAAAAACTCACAGATCTATTAGTCCAAATAGTTTTATTTGCTGTAGGAAAGATCTTAAATTGATCTTTAAATCAAGAGGAAGACAAATTTCTATTCACTTGTGTCACAGTGTCCAGAAATTCTGGGAAGATGAATAGGAATGCTTGAATCATTTACTAGATTGTACTTATGGTTCTTTGTGTTTTGCAGTGTAAGTCCTCAATTAGAGGGTTTATGCACTAATAATCAGTTCAAGAGAACTTAGTTGCCTGTTAGAAAGTCTCTAGAAAAACAAGAAGTTATTATCAACCAACATCTTCCTATATTAAAAATGGTAAAATACTAAATACACAGCTGGAGTAAACTGAACCAATTTCATTTAATTGCAGCTACATCCATTTATTCCAGAAGAAATTCAGCCAGTGAACTAATTGCAAATAAATTTTCAGGGGGGAAGGAAAGTCAGCAAGACAAAACTGCAGAAAATATCCATGGAACCTCTCTGGCTTCATTCCATTGCCTTCTCCAAAGTATTAAAAATTTATAAATAAGTCCAATTTAAGTTTTGAGATTGACATTATTTGTTATCAGTGCAAGTATTCCTTGAAAATTAAATTTAGAAGTTTGTCCCTCAGTTATTTTCCTTTGAAAACCATGAAAATAACAATCTTCCTAGTGTTCTTTCCAAAGCTGAGAAAAAGGAAATTAATTTAGGTATTATTATTAAAAAACAATTAAATAGTTAAAAATTTGGATGGTTTCTGAAATAAAGTTCTCATATAGCATTTTTAATGTTCTGAGAGGTGCCCATGCTAGAGCAGATTTTGAAGGCCTGTCCGTACTGAGAACTGTTTTACTCCTTGAGTGTTTGCACTGAAGTTACAGTGAATTCTCAAAGAGCAAATTAGTGTCAGCATTCACTAGATACAGCTCCAGTTAAACTCCATGAACAGATTGCATTAACTTCAGTGCAGGGTACAGAGAGCAGGGGCCTGCCTTTAACTTCTTCCTATATTTCTATTTAAAAGTCGTGAAAATAGAATTTGAGTAGTTACACATCAAGGCTGCACATGCCACACTGGAGAATAGAATTTTAGTGATATATGTTCCTCTTGCAGGAAAAGAGAGTCTTTATCATGAGTGTTAGATGTGTAAGACCAGTCAAATGGTTAAGAGATTTTCTGCAAGATGGGAGGAAATGCAGCTGTG
Source organism: Catharus ustulatus (assembly GCF_009819885.2). NCBI lineage: Eukaryota > Metazoa > Chordata > Aves > Passeriformes > Turdidae > Catharus > Catharus ustulatus. Next base: position 13,311,426 of record NC_046229.1, on the reverse strand, counting down.
TAAATGTGCAAGGCAGTGGCCTGGACCTGCATCCAGATCCGACTCCTCCTGGATATACCAATTTGTTCAGACTTAATTCTTTATACTAGGGGGATTAAATTAAATCTTTATGGTCTTAGCCAAAGGTGTGTTCAAGAGTTAGTTTGCCCTCTGATTTTTATGGGCAATGTTGAACCATAATGCTGCAGTCCTTGATAAGCAGGTATGAATATCAGTGTTCCATTTAATACTTTATCTGTAACTGGCTTATACAGAAAATATTATCATGATTAATGCATATTGTTGTGGGAATAACTTAGCGACTTTCTTTTACACTGATGAAACATAGTGCTCAATTTATTGCTGAACTAACTTTCACACTAACTTAAAAACAAAATAAGTTCTTATTTGAATGTGATTAGGCCTTTTATACTTTGGAAGTCATAGTCATTCATTAAATACTGGTAGGTGATTTTGCCTTTTTTTACCTATTTCATGAGGGTAAAGTCAATGCCTGTTGTTTAAACTGGCTGGGTATTATCTGCTCCTTCCTTAGGAATAATACACAGCTTATCTTATCTGACCCATGACCTAATGTCACAGTGACCCAGTGCTGTGACACTAAGGTTTTCACCTCATATATTCCACACCGAGAGTAAATTCATAGTGAGCTTCCTCCTGACAACATAAACCTGTCTTACTCTGGCAGTAGAAAGGGATGATCCAGACCCATCCTCTTCTTGCAGTGGTTCTGTGATATAAAGGAATATGTTACTAAGATGAAGGTCCATGAAAAAACAATCATTATACCTATGAATATTAACTTCTAAGAAAAAGTCAGTGCTTTCTCCTTCATTCTTAAAAAAAAAATGCACATTTTGGGTGGGACCACAATATAAGTAATAATTTTTAGAAATCATTACATATTTTTGCAACTCCATATATTGAAAATAAATAAATTCTCCTTTCTTAGGAGAATCTGAAGTTTTGCAGTGTAACACTTGGACTGTTGTAAAGAAAAAAGAATTTTCTTCTTTTTAAAATTCTTTCACCACTGCCTTGGGCATTGTTCCTCCAGGAATAGAAAGGCATCCTCATGCAGTATGGCAGAGGGTCATTTTTCAGAAAGTTGTTTTCTGAAGTGGCAGCTCTTTTGTGTGTTCACAGTGCCTCCTAAAAAAAGGGTTGTGATGCTGAGTAGGCTAAACCAGGTGCTCTCCCTCTTCCTGAGGTACATGGGGTGGTCTGGGCTCTCCCCACCTTCCTGCAGCAGTGCCCACACTTTATACAGTCACAGTCCATCACAATAAACATTACACAAATTACACTTGTAGCCAAGCACACACTGCCAGCAGCACCTGAGGGCACAGAGCTCCCTGTGTCCTGTCTGTGCTGTCACCATTGCACCCCCAAAGTGACTGAGCTGGACTCCTGGCACGGCTGAATTTCAGGGCTGCCTGGTTTCCTGTCAGCACCGGCCCCACAGGAGCTAATCACTCTGTGACCATGAAGTCTAAGGGTTAAGATAAACTTATTAGTTATCTTCTAGTGCAATGGAATTACATAGCAAACACCAGTCCTCAAATATGACGTGACTCAAACTTCAGATGCAAGCTGTCTAACATTTAACCCTACTGAATGGCTTGGGAAATAAAATAGCCTGAAAGGGGAGGGGAAATCCTGAAGCCACTGCATCAGTATGCTGGCTGATGAGCCAATGATGATAGCCACAGAGGTGGACTGTCAAGCTTCAGGATGTGTTTTCCATATTTGAATACAAATAAAAACCTTTGAGCTTCTTAGTAAAACTAAGTGGTATCGAAACAATCTGTTTTCAGATTGAGAATGTCAGAGTTAGACTGCACATTCCTCTTTTTAATTTCATTCTTTTATCTGGAAATGACAGGCAATGCATGCTTGGCCTTAGGAAAAGTCTCACCAGCTACTTCACAAAATGCACCAAAATGTGGCTTTATTTTAGCAGCATATATTAGCAAAAATCAAATTTATCAAAATAAAACTCTACAGCTATTCTATAAATCTAGACCAACAGTATCTTTTGAACCATGCATACATCAAAAGCTAGACAACACATAAATGGCATTTCTACCTGTTTTAGTTTTCAAACTTTGTATCCAATTCTCCGTCATCACTCCATCGGTGGTGTGCCAGCATCAAACTGGGAAAACACTTAAAAAAAAAAAAAAAACAGCAAAAAAAAACCAACCAAAAGAAATACCCCTTTTAAAGCAATCTAATGGAAAAAAATCCTTTTGTGAGTGTACTAGAATCAGCATATGGCAATTTAAGCCAACCTAGAACACATTCTTATTCATTAGATGATGTCTCTGGAGAGAATATCAAACATAATCTGGGAGGCTATGCCACAGTTACAAATGCTGGATATTTTGAGCAAAAAATTCAAGGAGTGAATGTTAAATATGAAATAGGTGTGAAGCTTCCTTTTAAAAATCTTTGGAAATGAGGAAAACTGAAGGCTAAAAATCTCTTCACCAACTGATTGTATCTATTTTAACCGGCTATGGTTGCCTGGGAGCTGTTTGGCTAATCTCTGCTTTGTCATTAGGCTATACATTAGCAGGATGGAAATGGCACCACTGCACCATAATTCAGCAATGTGAATACAGAGCTAGGAGTGTGCAGAGCTATCAGTGGCACTACAACAGCAGATAATAAGACTCTGTTACTCAAGCAGAATGTGTTATGTAAAGACAATTGCTGTGTAGAAGCAATAGCTCTAATCAGGTTAATTAGGCTGTATTCATGTTTCATTTATGGTGCAAGTGCCCTGTAAAATCAAAGCACTCTACCTCCTCTTACTGTACTCCTTACACAGCCATCACATTCTCTGTAACACTCATCACCATATATTTTCTTCTTTAAAAGAAAAACATCCCAAGATACTTCCCATTGCTTTTTAACAATTCCTTATCTTCATTGTTTATTCCTAAAAGAAGAAAAAAAGGAAAATATACAGGTTTTGTATAAAACCTCTGCCCACATTAAATTTTCTTCCTCTGCAACCAAATTAGGCACTTGGAAATTGGTTGTGGAGGGCCTGTTTGATTGTGGATTATTTATTTTTAATGGGTTTTCTTGCTCACTAACATGACCTGTTGAATGTCTAAGAAAAATTGTATTGCCTTTAAAAAGCGTGGCTCTTACCTTTCCTCCTTTTATCCATTTCCTTAAAATGAAAGATCTCCTGTTTATTCCCTCAGAACTAGCTGGAATGATGTGCCTACTTTGAAGGAAGGATTTAGAGCTCAGTGCTGTGACCCTCACACTCTAGCTGTGTCTCCTCTCTACTTACTGCGTTTGTTCAGTAGTTCCTTTAAAGTAATAATGGGTACAACAATTCTGAGATCACTTTCCTTTCTCCACCAAGAAAACAAGCCTGGGTAGAGAGGAGTTATTAAAAAGAGAGAGTACATTCTCTAAATGAAGAGAAAATGGCAGCCTGCACCATCTTAATTATTATAGTTGTTATTTTAGCAATCAGGTATCCACCTGCTGATTGTAAGCTTAGATTCAGTGTTCTTCATTAGAAAAAAGAAATGCAGTGTTTTCACTACCCATTTAGAACAAATTTATTCATGCTACACCTTAATTATAAAACCTTTTATTAAACTTGGAAAATGCTATGGTTCTGCTTTAATATGTATGTGTCCCTCACACAGTATTTCAATGAGCTATTGGTAACAATGTTTAAATAAATATTCTTTCTCATACAGTTCTGTATATATCTAACTTTATCTTATACATTCAGCCCTGTGCAATGGAGGTAGTTGAGCTCAATACGATAGCACAATATTACTGCAGAGGTCAAGCTGTGGCATTGATGAGCAGTGTCACAAAAGCAGGGTGATCAAAGCAGGAGTTTTGCATGTTATCACTTACACTATTAATTTGCTGCTGCGTATTTACTTCCATTCTGGCTGCAAAAAACGTAACTGTTTGTGAGGAATTTCTGACTACATCTCACAGCACCAAAGTGTGCTGCTGGATTTCACAGGGCTCACAAACATGGTGTGTCTTGTCATAGCTCACAGGACTTAGTCCCCTAGGAGAAAACATCAAGGAGAATCTGTGTGCACTTAATTTTTCATCACCTGAGCTCACATTGAACCAAAACCATAATTATTAATCTCTTTTAATGGTTCATATGTCTACTGTATATTTAAATATTTTACTAGACAGTTTTCATTTCAGGGAAGGTCTGACTACCCATACAATTCTGTATCACTCCCTTCATGAAGGAAAGCTGTGATGTTAAAATCCTCGAGGTTTCAGGAGGTCTCTGAAGTGAAGGAGCCCTCACTTGCCTCTTGTGGAGCAGTGATGGAGTAGAGGGACCATGCAACTGCATCCCTGACTCCAGCTCAGGTGCTCTGGCACCACAATAATGAAGTTCATTATTCCTCAGTCAGATGGCATCACTCCAAGTAAATGAAGCAATAATGTAAAGGACTGTTTGATGGGGTCTGCAGCAAATGTGTCTCAGGACCCAGGTCTAGGTTTCATCCTTCTCCTCCCTGATGGATAGCACCAGCAGAGAATCCTTGTTCCCCTCCTGAAGGATAAGGTCTGGCTGCTTGACTTAGTGCAGTATTAGTGCAGTATATGTGTTGCAGCTTCCACAGCCTCACAGAAATACCAGGTATGCATTCCTGAGCTCTCCCTCCTGCCCCCTCAGTAACCTTTGTACGCAGGTGCTTTTTTAAATGATATTTAATTTATCATTTGAACAAAAGACAAGCTTAAATTCAAAGTAAATGTTAAACACTTGCAAAAAATTATGTATAACTGAAGTTAGGGAGCAAACTCCCTCCTGAAATAATTTTGCTAAGGATTGATCTAAATGTTATTGCTACAAGTGAGAAATTCTGGATATGTTTCCCCAAGAGTGACAGCAGCAAAAGCCCCATGAGAACCTACTGAGAAGCTCCCAATTCTCCCAACTCACTGAGGTCCTGCTGGAAATGCAACTCACTTCTTATTAGATTCTTCTTAGAAACAAAGAGATTAATTTCCCTCCTGTTTTCATAGTATAAACTTTCACTATTATCCACAGACTAATGTGATGGTCATACTGACAAGTTTTGTCTTTCCAGGTGTGGGTAACAAGATATGCTTGCAAAGACAGATGTGGCAGATACCACAGAAAGGCAGTTTCTCATTGCATGCCTATGAGCTGGAAGGTGTCTCAAGCCTAAACCTGTAAACTACTTTACTCCTCTAAAAGTAAAGTTTCAAGGTTTGTCTCTAAAGCAGTGACCCTTATGAAGAGTAAAATATCAGGAGATTGAAGACATGACTGAAAGAAAGCTAAATTATTTCAGTTAAGATGGAGGAACTATATTTGTATAATTTAAATTTTAGGAGGTTTTTTCTGTATAAATAGAATGTCAAGAAATGGGGGAAATTGCAAGCAGGATATTTTGAAAATGAAATCTCTTTTCAAGCATACACCTGCCAAGGTGTCCTGACGAATTTCACAGGGCTCACAAACGTGGTGAACTACATAGAAAGTAAGGGAGCTGAAATCAGGAGGTGATTTGAAGTTGTCAGCATTCATGACCTCAGAAATGTTTATTTTTTGGTTGATCAATATGCATTCTAGAATACACTTATTTGTCAAACCAATGTGCCAAAGGAAACATGTGATATCACATGCCTTTATAAAAGAGAAACCCATCACCCTCACCTTTACTTTATCCCCATCATGAGGGGCTTGATATTAGCCCTGGTTTTAACCCTGGTGGGTAAGTATCTAAATTATCTGCTTTGGTGAATTAAAATTGCATATTTAGGAAAAGGTCTCAGAATCTAAATATAGTTCACTTGCAGTCATGAACTTTAACATGTTATAGAAAAAATATTTTATTCTTTTGTTGTTTCAAGAAAAATAAAAGGATTTGGCTGACACTGAAATAAAAGTGAAGTTAATTAGAAAGGGTTATGCTATATGTGCAAGATGAGATATAGTCTTCTATACTACAATGCATTAACATTTTGGGGTTGTTGGGGTTTTTTTTCTTTTTTGTTTCATTCCTCTATTTTTCTTCTTTTTCAGGGAGCCAGCATCTTAATTACCGTAAGTAATTTTCCTATTAACTAATAAAATGATAATGACTGAAATTAAAAATAGAATCTGAAAAGCGTATCAAGGTTTAATATAGCTTTACAACAGCTAAATTTGTTCAGGTGCAATGCAAAAATGAACAAATTAATCTCTTTTTTTTTTGTTGTTCCATACATTCTAATGCAGATATTTTCATATGTTCTGTACATTCTGTATAATATTTTATGGGAACCATTTCTTTGCAGAACCTGATTTCAGTGAAAACAAGGTTTATATATTTGATTATGAAACCACGCTACTCAGTGGACTTCCAGAGAAAGGACTTGCAAGAGCTGGAATAAAAATAAAAAGTAAAGTGGAAATAAGTGGTATTGGGCCAAAACTTTGTCTTATTAGGGTAAGAAAATTTATTCAATTTGAAAGGTAAAATTCTCATCATATTTAGCTTCTTTTTTAAGCTTTTGTGAAGTAATTAGGTTTCATCATGTGTTGTGCTTACTCAGGGATAATATAACTAACACTGTTATTTTTTATCCAGTGCCCTAAATTCTATTTGCACTTTGCAAGGTAATTCTCAGCTCAAGCCAGCCTTGGGCTTGAAGGATTTCTTCTGCTTTGTGGTCAGGGAGACAACAGAATGTAATTTGAAATGCACAATAATTTATTACTGGATCAATCCAATTGTTTCAAACTGTACAACATAGAATTATTTAATCAACTGATTTCATAACCAGCAGACAAAAGGCAATAAAACATGCGACAGTAGTCGCATGTGACTCAATATTTAGCATAATTAATGTCATCCTTCTTTTTTCTGAAGGGTCCTGAGTGACATTCTTTGTCATCCTCAGTTGTATAATTTTACTGCTTGCTGAGTAATTACTGAGAGTTTTGATTATGTGAAATACACTTTTGTCTTTAACAGCAGCCTATACCTACTTATAATAGTAGGTTTCTTTACACAAACTCCACTTAGTCTTGTGTACACAGGAAAGCAAAGTGATGTTTTTAAAAGCTTTAATTTGTGGAAAACTTTAGATTAAAAAGACTGGTGACTGTCTGATAAGTGCTTGAAAATGTTGTAGCCTTGCAGCCTGAATTAGTCTGCTGCTACTAGATATTTTTGTAAGTTCAAATTATAATAGATCTAGATGGGAAATATTGCTTTTCCATAACATCTGTAAGGGGATGGATTTCAAAACAAAAAAAGCCAAGGAAATAAGAGTCATGCATTTGCAGTGGTGAGTAGAAAGTTTCCCTGCCAGACACAAGGCAGAAGCAGTCTTGTCCTTATCCCACATCCTCCTTCATTCCTGCCTAAATAGCTCTTGGTGTGCCAGGGTTGCTCTTCACCAAAATTGACTCCTGTTCTCTAAAACTTTCTAACATAATTTTACTGGTGTTACTGCATTTGTGAAAAGTTTCCATTTCAGAAATAATTTCAGGCAAGAAAAGGAGAAAAGTGAGGGGAAAAAAAAACATAAAAAAAAAAACTTTTTGGGCAAGTTCTGAGTTAAAGGTAATAGTACATTTATTCCCTTCTTCTCTGGGAAAAGTTTATTTTGCTGCTGTTATATTTAAATTAGACAGTTTGGAGGGATGGTTCAGGGAATTAAACTTTCATCTGCAGCCTACTAGTTCACATTCAGCCCAAACAAAAAGCTGTGTTCCCTGGGCAGTTTCCGGCTGACAATTTTTTCATCACAAACCTACAAGTAAGAATTGCCAGCTGTGTTCAAAACCAAGCAGACAGCCTAAGTCCTGCCTGGGCCCCAAGGGCTGGGGAAAACTACCTCGCCCTGACCCTGCAGAGCAGTCCCCAACCTGCCTGTATGCAATGTGCCAGAAGCATGTCCAAGAGGCAGCATGAGGGATTTGCTCTCTAACAGCCTTCCCTGTAAGCTTCAGTTACTGGGGTTGGCAGTGATCTCCACCAACAATAACAAAAATAAATATGAAAGTGCAGTCTCCAGCGATTTGCTGTATGAGGATTTAGTTTGTGTGGCTTTTTGAGAAATTAATCCGTGTCTTGCACCACATCACCAGCCTGAGGTGTCAGAGAAAAGTCTCTTTAAATTGTCAAAATATATAGAAGGGAAGGGTCCTCTGAGAAACTAAACTAAACATGCCTGTTCCCATGGGGCAGGAATTATTCAAGTTATGCATAGTTTAGCACAACTTTCTACATGTTTGGAGGTTGAGGCTGGAGCATGAAGTGCAGAGTGGGGTTGGAGCCTTGCCTCAGCCTTTGGTTCCACAGCAAAACACGTAGGGAGGGACAATTTCTGTAATCTGCTGTCCACTGCTCAAACGGATTCTGCATGTCTGGCTGGCCTAGAGGCCATGTGTTTATTAGTTTCAGATTGCTGCCTGCACTCTGTGACCCCAGTGAGGGAAATTACAGAGTTCACAACAGGAGTTAATGATGCTTCATGCAACATTAACTTTCTCCTGCAATTTCCTGCAGATCTTCCATACTACTTTTGAGTAGCAACCTGCTTCATGTGGCTCTTCTCTGGCTCATTTCTTTGCGCAAGTCAACCTTTGGCAATATGGATTGTCTGTGAAACAGAATAGAGTGCAGTGGCTGTGGAAATACCGGCCATTTGCAGTGCTCTCTTTCCTTTTGTATACAGAAATATGTGTATCGACACTAGTTATGCTAAATTTCAACTCCTAAGTTTCCCCTTCGAAAAGGCTTTGTGTTATTTAAAAGTGTATTTTTGATATCGTTAAAGCTGTAGGTGCTTATGTGTATTGAAAAAAGGTAACTGGAGACCAAAAAGGAGGAATTTTGCTCGCCCTGTGTTGCAGGTTCACTCGATCGAAGCCGCAGAGTACAACGGTGTCTGGCCCACGAGCTTCTTCTCCCGATCTCTGAAACTCACCCAGATCCTCACTGGGCAGCTCAGCAGCCCCATCAAGTTCGAGTACAGCAATGGCCACGTTGGGAACATCATGGCTCCTGATTCTGTCTCAGATGATGCTCTCAACATCTACAGAGGGATCATGAACATGCTGGAGCTGAGCATAAAGAAGACACAGAATTCATACAGTTTACAGGAGGTGAGTTTTGGGTTTGGCCATTTTGTTGGCTTTGTAAATAAACAAACTTTCACTTCAGAGTCTTCTACTACATTTTCTGAATTCATCCTTGACATAAATTTCACTTCTAAGAAAGACCTAAGCTTGGTCATATGATTAAGTTTCATATGGGACAACATTTGGTGGAGATATACTTTTAAACAAGACAACAGAAGAGCATATTTTTAAACTGGTTGAGGAAAGTACTTCAGAAAATGCATTTGCAGAATTAAACCCTTAGAAAATCTGGCTTGGGATTTCAGAGAAAATAAACTGTGAAAAATAAAACCTACATAAAATGTGAACACTGTATAAAACAAGCTTAAAAATACAGTTTAATATTAGAGTCAAAATAACAGTAATTTGACTTTTTCTACCAATCACGTATACTTTAATCTCTTCTAGCTCTTCTTTTAGGAAGAAAATAGTATATATGTCAGAACTTTACTGTAACAGCTTTGACAGTTGCAGTTGATGCTCTGTTGGAATTTTCCACTGTTTTTCAAGTTTTAATATATTAGTCAAGGTCAATCATCTGATATTACTATTCACCACAGAAATTGCAATGTGTTTCATTTTTGTGAAACCATATTTACATTGATTAGACTACATACAATTCAGAGATCAGCAAAAACCTTCAAATTATTGTCCTTTCATTTTATTTTTATTGAAACTATAGACCAGACTAACTCTAATTTTTTTTAAATTTATTTTTATGTAAGTGCAGTTGTTTCTGGGAAAGGAACTAGGTGATTTAATTTTTTTCACGCTGTTTTCTGCACATAAAATCCGGGTGGTGATGTTGGATATTCTGCAACACTATTTTCTCATATCTAGTTTCACATCTTAATTCTTTCTAATTCAGTTAGCAATATGTTCTACTCTCACTGCTAGGCAATAGATGTGACTTCACCTCCTACAGTAATTTCCACGCTTTCTTTGCTTTTCTCAGACAGAAACTGATTAATGAGCTTTAGCACTCTTGCTTGACAATCTTGAGTCACTCTGCAAAGGAAGATAAACATTATTAGCCCCAAAATCTGAGCTGCAGAGAGGTTTAAAGGACTAACTTAGCAAAGTGCGCATCCCATCCTGTGGATTCAGGGTATCTGAGCTAGCCATAAACTGCACACAGCCATGAAGTTCAGCTAGGCAGGAGTCCACTTCATCCCACTGAATATTCTGGGCTGGATGTTCCCATTTAGACTCTGGATGTCTCTCCCATACCCTGCAATGTGCAGAGACCCACACCTGTATTTGCAGAGTACAAGACTTTCAGAAAGCTTGGGCAATTCCTATTTGTTGCCTTTGCCAAGGACACAGTGTCCCAGGGAATTCTGTTGAGCTGAAGATGAAGTGGGTGCGTCTTGTTTCGTAAATGCCACGTGACCATTTGAGTGCTCTCACAGAGCCCAGAGCTGGTCTCTGCACTAGCTATGCTATGAATAACAATAATAAAAAATCATGAAAATAAGTCTTCCTCCTAAAATGCAATCAAGCATTTTTCGTCTACAAAAATCTCACTGACTGTGGAGACTTAAAAGCTCTCATAAATGCATATGCTCAAAATATTATTGAAGAGCTCAGCTAAAACTGTGAGCTCAAGAAGACCCACAATCAAAACTCCGTTATCCTGAAATTCTCTTTAATTATTGCTGGTCATACTGTGACAGAACACTTGATATTGCAAGGCCTGTTGCATAGGCATTTGTAAGCTGTCTGTAAAAGCAAGATTTGAAGGCAGAATGTCATCTCCAACCTTGAAACACTTTGCTGTTCAGATTTCATTCTAACTCATCAAATTATTTTTACACTTTTTTATTAATATTCCTCAAATCATAATTCATCAGTATCAGCTATAATGAAAATTGTTACTACCCTTTCCTGAGGCTCCAAGTGAAATTTTGGGGAGATTTAGTTCTCTCTGTGTAACTCTGATTTGGCTTACTAAAGACCTGTACACTGAAAAAAAGAGGCAAAAGCAATGGTCATCATGATTTTGCTTCTGAAAAGTATAAGGAAAAATAAAGCATTATTTCCATTAGTAATTTTGAAAATGCAGAATTAAACAGGCAATTTCATGTGCTGAAGTGAACTTCTCTGATCCTCTTCTCATTTTTGGCAGGCTGGGATTGGAGGTATTTGTAACACAACTTACGCAATTCAGGAAAACAAGAGAGCAAGCCTAGTCTATGTGGCCAAATCCAAGGACCTGAACAGCTGTGAAGAGAAGGTTCAAATTGTCACAGGTTCAGCATACACTCAACCATGCAAGATCTGCCAGCAGGTAAATCAGAGTGGTATTATGTATATGTATTCTATATTCTTATGCAGAACACCATTTGGTATCCACACAATCTCTTCATTTGAAATACTAAAAATGAGAGAAGAATCAGATCTGCTATATCCAGTTGTCAGTATTTTCTTTCTGTATGAAAATGATCCCACAGAGAAGCAGAGGTTGAAGTTGCACACTGCCATGTGCTGCAAGCACACTTGAGCTAGCTCAAGCTATCTGGCTTGGAAACCATTAATTATCAGCATGAGTTCAGCTACTCTGTTGAGTAAAAAAATAGTCACGATGTCCATTTTCTGCTATTCAAGACAGGTACTGCTGCATTTTGTTATAATCCTGTCTTTGAAATAAAAAATTGTGTGGTTTATACAGCTGCTCTCCTTGGAAAATTTGTCTGCTTCTCAAGGGAATGACCAATTACTTACATTTGGGAAAAGGAAAAAGCAGCTAACACTTCTTAGCAGTGAAAGTAATGGAGACAGGCAGCGTGCCTGACCTCTCCCATGGAAGTGAGCACACAGAATTCACATTGCTTGCTCTTATGGCCAATGAACAAAACAGCCCTGGAAAATAAATGGGTTGAAGTGGGTGATGTAATAGCCTCTACTCACAGAATTTCAAAGTTCAATGACTTTTTATTTTCTTTGTTTCATTGCTTTTTTATATTATAAAGAGGAACAAGAATTCCCGTGCAACTGCTACTTACAATTACAAAATTAAATATACACGTAGTGAAGCTGTAATTACACAAGCTGATGTCGAGGAAATCCACCAGTTTGCACCCTTCAACGAGATAACAGGAGGAAATGCTATCGTAGAAGCAAGGTACCATACATATTCCTTTAATTCAGCAACTCAGAAATCTGAGTGAAGGTCCATAAGTGAAATAAATCCTTTACTTCCACAGCCTATTGTTTGCCGCTATTTAATTACATGAAATCCCAAACACCTCATAAAAACAACCTTCACTGTTAGTTGTAAATCTGAAACATGCACATCACTATCCAAATTTTGTTAGCTAAACTTGGCAGGACTTGACTGTTTTATTTCTCAGGGATATTTGATTTATGCCATAAAAGCCAAAACAAATGTAATTCCATCTGAGAAATTGTGAACTAATATATTTGAAGTAAAATACTTTGAAAGACAGTTACTCAGGAAAGAGAGTTCCCTGGAAAATAATAATGCAGTAAGAGATCCATGGAGACTAGTTCATAAGAAACCTAGATAGGACTTTGGATTCCTAAATACCATGGGCAGCTTGCAAATCTCCCATCAAAACTGTTTCGTGATAGGAAATTGAGTTTTATTGCAAAACAATTGGGCACAAGGCATGTTAAATGCATTTGCTTTTTCACAGCAAATGTTGCATATTTCTTAAAGAAATTTGGAGCAAAAGAAGAGTATGGTTGTCTATGAAATTGTGTCCCTAGCTCAAAGTGATCAAAGTTTCAGTATTTGAAAATTTGTTCATCTATCAAATTCATTTACTGAGAAAATTTTCAGTTGCCTATTTAGTTATGGACTCTCCTTACTGACGGGAGAGGCTTTTTGCATAAATATCACAGTGCAGAAGGTGTTCTTATTCCCACTCTGCAGCTGTTGTAATCTTCACTGCCCCATTAGCTTCTGCAAGGATCTATTGGTATAATATACAGTTTTGGAAACAGCAAGATCAGAAAGTTTTTGTTCACTGATTAACTTCATTTATATAATGAACATGTTCAATTTCACTAACCAAACAAAACTAAACAAAAAGCCAAAACAAACAAACAAGCAAATAACAAACAAAAATGAAAGTGGCTTTACTGTCTTATGCAATCAAGGTGTAGATAGACACAACTGCAGTGCTTTTATGAAATTATAGGTTTTTGTGAGTCACCATTAGTCTGGAGACAATGGACTTATGATGCTTTACACTCTCCTGCTGCAACCTGTAGAGATTGTCTTCACTAAGATTTTTCTCAGCTCTCGGAAGGGTAGTACCTTTACTTTTCCCATTTTCTCTGCGTTTTTATCATTACCCAGCTGAAGGGGACAAATATAAGATAGTTGGGAAAATGTGACTATCTCACTCAAGTCTCAGAAGTTATTTCCACAATGCATTCTCTGTTAAAAATAATAATCGATCAAGGCCTTAAAGCACTTGGAGCTGAGTTTCAGACCTGCTCAGCATATGACTCTTGCAGCACCTTTCAAGGCCAAGAGAGGTTTTACTATTGCTTCACCATTGTAATCCTATCTTTAGCATTCATTTGCTCTTCTCTTCAGAATACAGCATTTTCCCATCTATTCTAGACAGATATATCTCTTCCCAAAACAATGAAAATGAAGACATAATGGATTCATCATGCTTTGAAAGGGGGAGTTAAAATCTGCCCAAGAGTACCTGATGTTATACTTACTAACCCAAATGCCCTTCAATAATATTGTATAAAATTTCAAGAGAGGAAAAAATCTCTACTGATTCTGTATCAGTATCTATTCAAATTCCATTGGCTTGTCTGTAAAGCAGTTATATGCTATTTTTCTGCAGCAGTTCTCTGCAATCCATATGGAAGGAGTGAATAGAAATGATACAGAAGATCATAGAGATTCCAAAATAAACACACCAATTTTCTACAGAGATTTTGAGCGACTCTGCAGCACAGCAATATTGCTTTTGGAATGTTTTCAGTTGTTCAGTACAAATGCCTAACTTTATTATAGTGTCCTAAATGACCCATTTTAAACATAACTGGTAGGATAGGCTGCATCTCTTCAGCTGTAAATGTAAAAAGATAGCTAATATTTACAAAGACAGTCTCTCATTGGAGTTATTCTTAATAACAGATGATAAAGGTTCGTTGCTTCTTAAAAACTTTTCAAAAGGTTGAGCACTTTTCCAAATACTAATCCTGAGTTTATGTGGCCCTTTTTGTTTGGTAAATCCAGTTTAAAGCTTCATGAGAACCTTCTTTTGTAGTCCCCAGGATATTCAACTTACCAAATAAAATGGGGAGGGAATTGTAATAGTTCAAGTAAAAAGATTGTAGCATTTCTTATTGTATCTAAAAACTTTCAATTCCATTTGAAGCTTCCAGGAGAGACATAGACATAACAACTTTCATTAACTTCTCAAAATGTTTATATTAAATTATAATTTCTGAGCAAGTTTCCATCTGTGTTTTTCTGCAGTCCATAGTTTACTCCTTAAGACACAACATGTACTTCCTGTGGTATTCTTCAGGTCCAGCTTCTCACCTGCCTCTTCTGTAAATTCTCAAACCAGGTTATTCCCAAAGGAAGGCAAAGCCTGGCTCCGATCTGAGCCCTGCTGTGCAAGTGCACACCTCAGAGTATGGTTCTGAGCAGCATGTCCAAATGCATCTGTCTGTAAATATCTTTGCCCTCAATAAAAAAAACATTTTATAGTTGCATTACAATATGGGGAAGCAGAATTACTGTGGTTTGGTTTGTTTGTTTTTTGGGTTTTTTTTTTAGTTTGTACCCTGTATCTTGTGATGTTTTCTTCCTGGGTTCTCCATTCCAGGCAAAAACTTGTTTTGACTGATGTGCAGAAGCAGAGAGCAGAGGTTCCACCAAAAGAGTACCAGAATCGTGGGTCTCTTCGGTATCAGTTTGGCAGTGAATTGCTCCAGCTTCCTGTCCACTTATTCCAAATAACAGATGTGGAAAGCCAGGTAAAGCCCAACCACTGGACAGATTGTTGGAGATTTAAATCTATGCATGTGGGAAACAATGTGAGTGAGCTTCCTGCATTTTCATCTTTCTGCAGATAGAGGAATGCCTGCAAGAATTAGTAGAGGCCAGCTCTGACCAGCTGCCCAGTGATGCACCAGCAAAAGCCCTCAAGCTTCTGCACCTCTTCCGTGCAGCAAGCAAGGAGAATTACGAGTCGGTGTGGAAGCAATTCTCCAGTCGGCCAGCGTACAGGTACAGGGAGTAAAGGTGGTGCTGCTTCTGCTGGGGACCCTCTGGAGGGCCTGTGCTCAGAGGCAGAATTGGAAAATGCTGCTTGCCTTTCCCGTTACAGGCGCCACATTTTGGATATAATCCCTGCAGTGGCCAGTCACCGCGCACTCAGGTTCCTGCGGCATAAGATGGAAAGGCAGGAGCTCTCCAGCTGGGAAGTGACTCAAACGGTGCTGGTGGCTCTGCACTCCAGCAGCCCAACTCAGGATGTGATGGAGGAAGCCACGGTAGGATTCTCTAAACACTCCCAAATCACTCATTGCTGATTCTAGCATCCGTTGTATTTATTTCTTTGACAAGGTAGCAAAAGCTTTGAAAATATAAAGGTTTTATATCCTCTAGCGAGGTTGAAAGAGTTTTGTTTCCTGAGTGTCTTAAGGAGAGGAGAATGCAAATCAAAAGGGCAAAAATTAGTCTGGAATGAAACAGGAAATAAAGACTAAAATACCCCTCAGGGACAGAGGTTATTGATGCAAGCAGTGGCTTCTAGTCTCTCTTTTTCCAAATGTACTTTATAGTTCTATCAGATTAGATATCTGTCTACAAAGACAAGGGAGCAAGAAATACATATTTGTTATATCCACATATTTGTCCTAATTGACCTAGAAGGATGGGTAGGAATTTGAAATGAACTGTCGAAACCAAGGGAATTAAGTCAATGTGAAGGCCATGTAGGAGAAAGTCTGATTATTTTTGCAAATTTTTTTTGCATATATAGGGTTTAATCCCAGTCTCAGATGCAAGAACTTATCTCTGCCTACCCCAGGTAGAGACAATAAACTGCAGACGGGAATTTTAGCCTCAGTTAAAGCCATGACAACCCAGCTGTTACTGTGTGCTGGTGCTCTGCTTCCCACACAAGAAACCAGTGGGTTGGTGCTTCCTGTCAGCTCCTACATTTATAAAAAATATTCCTGTCTGCCCAAGTAGTGAGGTCCATTCACAACAAATCTCAAATTCACTGTACCTATAGCTGAGGCAATCATAAAACATGATGAATGTTTTTTCAGTAATGTGCATTTTTCCATTCCATAACTGGGTGATCTCTTCACTTTGGATTATAGGCTATGCCAAATTTAAATCTGAAACACAGTAAAAGATCTGCCTTCCAGATGTTACTTGGAATTACTTTACAATTACACTGTCAAATACAGTACTATCCACAGATTAACTGAAAATCCATCAACAAAATAAATATCAAAAGCCTGGTTTTGTCTTTCATTGAGCAGAAACACATTTTTCCATAGTGTTTCTCTTCATTAACGGTAGTAATGAACAACTGCCTTCTCCCCAGCTCATTGTAAAGAATCACTGCCCTCGCTCCAGCTCTGTGCTTGGGAAGGTTTGCCACCTCAGCTACGCGTCACTGTGCCACAAACAGTGCTCCTCCTCCGACTCCTGCTCCGAATGCCTCCAGGTAACCGCATTGTTATTCACCATTTTAAAGAAAAATTAGGCCTTGAGTTCTTTTTTCATTATTCAGAAAGCTGTATTTCACTTCACTACAGTGTTTCCTTTGGGGAAAGGAACCCCAGTTGGTTAAACACAGCATTTTTATCTTTAGATTAGCACACAAAAGAGAGTGAGAGGAAGAAGCAAACAATTCATAGCACTTTCTATCTGAGTTTCTCTGAGTGCTTTATTGCCAATTATTAATGAAGTCCCGTGACATTGCTCAAAAATACTTTAAATATAGGTATTATGCATATTTATAAATTAACTGACACAAAAGCCCAGGTTTTTGTCAGAATTAATGTATCCCAGCCAGAAGCAGAGCCCAGTCATCAGCATAGGCTACAAGGCGGTTATAACAGCAGTGACACCCTCCCTGTTCTACACTGCTTTTAATCAGCAACCCTCAAAACGATTTGAGTAGTCATTAAATAGCATTTCCCAGTTCTAAAAATGCATGTCATGTTTTATAGGGGCCAACCACTCAGCCAGTAACAGGGAGGGAAAGAGAAATGTGTGCTTGGCACACGTCAATCCTCCATCCCCAGCGAGAGCAGGGTGTTCCAAACACACTGTGTGCCTGACATTATGTTTTCCCTGTAGTACACAGGCATGGCCAACATTCCTACAAACGTCTCCTGTGTTACAATTGCTACCAATGCTCTTGAGCTAATTAAATCTGAGAAGCCCTGTGCCAGAGAACAAGAATTCTTTCCCAGAGCAAATGATTGTTTAGGCTTATTCAATGCATTTCAGATGTCCTTTCATTTCATTAGTAATATCAAGACGGTTTCTGCACCACCAAGGGATCTCAAATGTGGTATTTTAAAGTACATAATCTATATTGAAATTATTCTCTAACATCTCAGTTTCTTTTTTAGAGCCATTTGTTATCATTTAAAACTGGTATCTATTTAGATTTAGCTCTTTGCTCTTATTCAGCCTTCAGACAGCTACCTCTAATGTTGCCACACTAATGGAAATGTGATCCAGTTGCTTACAATGAAGGCTGTAAAATGACCTGATTTTTTGTCAGTGATCTCATTTCCCATCTATTAATCCACACTGAACAGAAGCTGTCATAGCTGCTTAAGGGCACCACCACCAGCCATACCTTCAGGAATCCTTTTTAAGGGTCTGAAGATTTAACTGTATCTGTATTTTTGCACCTGTCTTCAACCATGAGAGAGATGTTCAAGCAGCATTATTTCAGGGTTCCCAACTTACCCTGAAAGGCAGTGAACTCTAGGTCCTGGCCATTTTATTTTCCTTTAAAAATCTTTCTCAATAACTTTAAGGTGTAGTTATAAAGAAGCTGTTCATTGCAGCTTTCTTGGCTATACTTGTTCTATGAATAAAATGTTCTATTCATGAGGGGAAAAAAATAATTTGAAAATATTTAAAATAAATGACTTGAACAAACTGAATTTATGGAAGTCAAACCCCAGAACAGGCTGGTGGATGGAATTTAGATAAGAACTGGAATTGAACTCAACAGTTTTGTTTTCATTTTTCAGCTTCTTCATGGTTTTGCAGGAGAGGCATTGAGCAAGTCTAGCACAGAAGACATTTCCCTGGCTTTGAAAGCCCTTGGGAATGTAGGACATCCAGCCAGCATCAAGCACATCAAGAAGTTTTTGCCAGGATATGCAGCTGGTGCTTCAGATTTGCCACTCAGGGTCCATGCGACTGCTGTGATGGCCCTGAAAAACATAGGCCTGAAGGACCCCAAAATGGTAAGGAAAAAAGCTGCCTCCTTTGCCCTTGTGACTTCCACTTACAAGGCTACTAATAGATAATGGGCAGTGTGGGAAAAACAGATCTTTTTTTCAAACATTATCTTTTTAAAAATACTTAGCCATTCCTTGGTAGGCATGTCTTATTTCTTTTGGCATTAACCTCCAGTATTTCAGACTGCAACAAAAAAATCCCATTAAACGGGTACATTCATTGTTATTGAAGACAAATCTGTATTTCCATTGGAAACATTTCGTTTCCAAGGACATTAGACATAAAACTAAATTATTGACCCAAATGTGTTTAGCGCTACTTCACCTTCTGTATGTGAGAGAACCACAAAACAAGGTTTTCAGAGAATTGACATTTAATACTGAGTGTCACATCTAATTGTAATTCAAGACTAGATTTTATTGTAAATAGATACCAGGGGTTTGCATCCTAATTACAAATTTACAGACATTGTGCGGGCTTAAGTCATAAACAGAACATTTACTAAATGTGACTTTTGTCCCTGAGATAATTGTTAGAACTCACACACAATGCCTACACCAGCCTACTCTCATCTACCACAGACATCACTTTACAATCACTTCCACTTTGAAGAAATCTGCTTTTAAAAGGAAACCTTTTTGAGGTTCACAAGACTTTTTCCTGATGTTGAATTGTTTTGCTTTATATAAGTACATTCTTACTATAAAAAGTAAAATAAAAGCTTTCATTAACTATTCACCTACTAATCAGTGTTTCCATTATACTCATTTTTTGCATGTGCTTCCCAGTTTGAGTGCACATATTGGTCCAGAGATAATAGTGTGCCAGGGTATGCTTTTAACCAAAAGAATAAAGAAACAATTTAGTGGTGTGCAGGAGTTGGATGGGGAAATATAGGCAAGGGAAGGTAGAGAATTGCTAGTTAAAGTGTTTGCTGGGGAAGAAAAAAAGCTAATTTGGTTCTTGAGAAGAACATTGCATATGTGATTGCTTTTGGCCTGGTTTTCCACAGGTGCCCCAGACCACTCAGTTTTGTTTTCTATGTATTTTCTTTGGAGAAGATTGATCTGGAACAACTTGATGATTGTGACCACTTTTTATTGTCCAAAAAACAGTTTAATGCCTGGTTGCAGCTAGGTACACACATATTTGGATTGAACATACTTAATTCTTGACCATTTTCATTGTTTAATTTTAAAAGGCTCAATTAGGCCTACTGCATCTTTGTCACCTCTTCCACATTGGCATTTGATAATCAACATACTCAAATTAATAACACCAGTCAGTTTCCAAAGTTTGCTGTAGTTTCCTAGGTCATTCTTCACTGCAGCTCATGGATGTGCACTCTCCCAGGCAGGACGGGGCTCTGCAGAAAGTTTGCCAGAGCAGTGGCACATGATCCACACCCATTTCAAAGTTAGAGCCAAAAGCTCCAGTGCCTCCCTGGACACTGCAAAGGTTCTAGTACAAAATTGATCTTGGTAGTGAATATTGCTGAGGGCAAACACATCAACCACAAGTACTACTACGGAAATTACGTTTATTGCATTAAATTTTGGTTTACACTGCCTATATGGCATAGAGATGTCTGGTAATAAATTGGGTTTTGTTTAATTTTTATTCTATTATTTATCAGAAAGTACCCCAGAAGAACACATTATTAGAAATAAGATGTACCTTTATGCATAGGGATAAGTGATCACTGAAATCACTTCTCAGGTATGCAATGGATTCCTGAAATCTCTTTTACCTACAGTGGGATAGCTCAAAAAGGGATAAAAGACTTTGTGTTATCCAGTGAAGTTCCTTGGCTTTGATCATGTAGGAAGACAGACTACATTACCATAATGCCTCTTCCAGCCCTCAAATCATGAAACAGTGTTGCCATAATAATTAAATAATCCAAATTTTTACTGTGCTGGTGATGAAACAGATCATTCAGTGGTGTTGGTTGGTTATTAATAAAATGTTCAAAAACACAAATAAAACTGGATATATCTATTATTTTCAGGTCCAGACTATTACCCTTGAGATTCTTCTGAATCAAAAAATTCATCCTCGAATCCGAATGTTAGCTGCAGCAGTTTTGCTTGAAACCAAGCCAGGTGTTCCAGTCGTGATGACATTGGCTGATGCTGTGCTGAAGGAACCCAGCATGCAAGTGGCAAGTTTCATCTACTCTCACCTGAGGGCCCTGGGTAGAAGCACAGCTCCAGATCTTCAAGTGGTGTAAGGGAAATTCCTTTCCTAGAAGAAACACTTGTTGCAAGCTAATGGAGATGTTAATGAGCTCACCGAACTTTTTCAGGGCTTCTGCCTGCAGAATGGCTGTCAGAGCACTAAGTCCCAAATTTGACAAATCTGGATATCAGTTCAGCAAGGTTTTCCGCTTCAGTATCTTTAAAGGTAAGATCCAGAAGAATTTGTAGGGAAATATATACTGGTGAATATGTGGGAAAAATATTGTACAGTATGAGAGTTCAATTCTCCTAGTCAGCTGGTGGGCTGCATGTTGTTCCTCTGTATTTTCCTATCTTCAGTGAAAAAAATATAAGAATCTCAGGCTCTCCATATGAAGAGTGTTTAGGTCCCTGTGTGTTTTGCATTGTACACTGCCAGCATGAAATTACCAGAGGGCTCGTGGGGCTCTAACCCTCTGTTTTCATTAGTCAGGGAGGCACATGCTCCTGTATCAAATGCCATATTCTCAGTGGTGCTTAACAATTTCATACCATTGTTCGCACCAAACAAACAGAAGGGACCTAAATTACTGCTGAAGTGGATTAATTTCTACCCATGTTGAACATCTAATACTCAGGCTGCATTCAAATGTGATGCTAAAAACTCTCCACCCCAACAGTTGTGCCCAGTGAAATAGAAACCTCTGCAAACATTCAGATGTGACAATTCATTGCACCCATGAGTAGCTACACCAGGTTTATTGTCTAAAGATATTTCTTGCATCTTCTTACCAAGATTCTTTACTAGAATGAGCAGATCCATGTAGGGTATCTGGAGACTGGCCAGTTACATCAGAATAGCACATAAAAATGTAGTTAAAGCAGGGAAGGACCAGATTAGAAGACAGGTTCTTGCTTAGCCACACGGTAGCTTTTGCTATTTCCCATGTATGTTATTTTTCTCAGTATATTTTTTAAAGCAATTCCCCTATGTAAATGGCCATGACAGCCTCAGTGATTTGGCATATGTAGCTGGCAGACTGGGGAGATTATAGCTCCAAACACAGTCTCTTTACACATGCTGTTTATCTATCAGCAGTTATATGTTTTTAGCACTTCTGTTATTCACTGGTATGTGTTAAGATTCTTTTCAAAGTAATCAATATTAAGAGACTCTGAAACATCTGAAATCAACAGTGATGAGAGTACAAGTACTTCTGCCTCCTTTTTGGAGACAGGGTGTGGTTTGTAAATATCATTATTGTCTTGCTCCAATATCCTGGGTTTTACATGACCATTTAATGTACTCTATAATAGAAATAAATGTAATACATGCTGCAAGAATCACAGTAATATACTATACATGTGCTTGCTACCTCAGTGATGGAGACAGTAAGTGCCCAAAGAAACACAGTCACTAATATATATCATGTGAACTTTTGTACTACTTAAAACACATTCAGGGATAGATACATTTTCTGTTAACATGAAGATATGTGTTTCTTGGTTTATGCACACATTTTGTCCTCTAATTTTTGCTTTTAAAATTAAGCCATCTAAATTTTCACACAGTGAGAAAGAAGGGTGCATTATGTATGAGGGATGCTGGCAGGGAGCTGTGTGAAATGGAATACTTTATTTTGGCTGTAGCCTGGAAATGCAGAACATCAGGGAATAGTTGTTATTTCCTGGTGAAGACCATTGTCAGTAATTTGGCTACCATGGATAGGTAGGTCCTCATCCTGAAGAATAAAAAAAACAAGATCTTTTTCTCGCACATGTTAATCTTAGACTTGTATAACTCAGCTAAATTAAGTCAATCTCCTACTACACTAGTATGGGAAGAGGATCCATCCTCCAGCTTTCTAATTTGATTTGTCTCCACTAGCCACAGGTAAAATGTGTTTCTGTGAGTCCATTCTGGAGGAGTTACCATAGTGACGGCTGTAATGCAGTACCTATTTCCTTGATAAAAACAAAAATCTGCCCTCAGCATCACAGATCTTTGTGGTGCTCAATGCTGAATTTTTAATGACCGGCAATAATGTCAGCTGAATCTCTTTCTAATCTGGAATTTGTCACACATGGCCACCATAAATAGGGCTTCATGCTCTACTCATTGCTACTGAAATCAAAGGCGTGACTCAGGTTCTGCTCAGTGTCAGGACTGTGAAAATCTGACTCTCAATATGCACAGATTCATATAATTAAATGTATACTAATGTTTATATGTACCAAAGACTACTTTTTTTGCTAAGTTTTCCCTCATCTTTGGGGCAAGATATTTAATCAGACACATGCAAGTGTCATCAAAGTCTCACAGTGAAATGACAAATATATTATTGAAGCATTAGCATTATGTAAGGCCTGAGGTATGGAAAATATTCCTGCTCTCTTCATGTCAATGAATTCTATACAATCATTTAATCATTTATAAGCAATACTTCTTATTAAGTATCAGGAAGTACCATGGACTTTTTAACTAATGGGTTTTGTGGTAAGGACATAAAAGATGGCTTTAACAAATTCACTTAAAGCACTGTGCCTCAGTTTTAGTGTCCTGTCCACGAAACACCTGGCATTGTTTTGGCTAAGCTCATGCAGAGAAAAACTAGTCTTTGCATTTCCAAGTTTCCTGTCAACTCACTACTAATGTCCCAATGTGGAACCACTTTGGTTTTGGTTGGGGTTTTTTTTGTTTTTTTTTTTTTTTTTCAGTAGGATCACCATTACTATCTACTGAATGTTCTCCAGTTACTACTCTGACAAAAGTGGGGTGGCATAAATGCCTGTCTTGATTGCAGGAGTTGTTTCTGAATCTCGTGTGTTGTAGATAGACAATGCCCAGCACTTTGGATAGCACAGTAGATTCATACAGCAAAACAGTGAAAGCAAGTGGTAAATTACAGTTCATACAATGGTGTAGAAACAGGAGAGGAAGGGCTAGAAGGAAGCACAACACAGATTCCTACAAATCCTCAGCCTTGTTCCTCTTGGAACCTAGGGAAACTTAGAAAAGCAGTGGGATTACTTTAGCTCATAAAACAGGACAGGATATAACTATGCCAGGACTGGGAAGAATTCCTGGCTGTGCTCTGCACTGGTTATCTCTACCTAAGAACATTACAGATGATAAATCTAAGTAGAGAAATAAATAGAAACAAACAGTTTGCTCAAAGTTCACTCAATAGTCAACAATAATTTAATAATTGGTGCATTTCATGAAAGGGTTACAGCACATGGAGCTAGATTTATTAAATAGTCATTGACTCATTTGAGAGACAAATCTGTAGCTCACCATCTGTCCTTATAGGACATCTGCATTACTTTCCCTAAACTACTAGCAAAGGATGGCAACTCTGTTTTAATTTCTTATCTCCTTTGTGAAGGTGCTCTAAATGATGTCTCATAAAAGCATTTCATAAGCTGATTTTACAGGGTGTGACTAGATGTAAATGGTATGGACAGGCATATTTTCCATACTTGGAGAAGCTCAAGAGGTGGGCCCATAGGAATCTCAGGAGGTTTAACATGACCAGTGCAAGATGCTGCGTGTGGGTCAGGGCAACCCTCCGTATCAGTCCAGGCTGGGGAATGAACAGATCAAAAGAAGCCCTGCCAAGAAGGAGCCAGGGTGCTGGAGAAAGAGAGCCTGGACATGAGCCAGCCATGGGCACTTGCAGCCTAGAAGCCAATCGTGCCCTGGGCTGCTGCAAAATAAGCCTGACCAGCAGGACAAGGGGGAAATTCTGCACCTGTCCTCTGTTCATGCGAGACCCCACCTGCAGTGCTGCATCCAGCTCTGGGGCCCTCAGCACAGGAAGGGCATGGACCTGCTGGAGAAATTCTGAAGGAGACCAGCAAGATGATCAGATGGGTTGAGCACCTCTCCTGTCCGGAAAGGCCAAGAGAATCATTCAGTCTGGAGAAGAGGCAGCCCTGGGGTGGCCTGGTTGTGGCCTTCCAGCACCTGAAGGGAGTGTGCAAGAGACCTGGAGAGGGGCTTTGCACAGACACATGGAGTGACAGGATAAGGGGAAATGTGTTCAATCTGAAAGGGAGTCAGTTTATATTAGATATTAAGAAGAAATTCTTTACTGTGAGGGTGATAAGACACTGGTACAGCTTGCCCAGAGAAGTGTGGATGCCCCAATTCTAGAAATATTCAAGGCCAGGTTGGATGAGGATTTGAACAAACCGGTGTACTGGAGGGTGCCCTTGCCCATGGCAGGAGGTTGGAAGTGGATGATCCTTGAGGTCCCTTTCACCCCAAAACATGCTATGATTGTATGATATAACAGAAGCAGCTGGAAAAATGGCATAACCTCCATGCAATGATCAGTGAGCTTGTAGCTTTGACCATTATTAGTTTAAAAATTCAGAATATTTTGTTTATAACTGTTTTAGAACACCAGTTTTATAGCTGAGTTTTCTGGCCTTGCTCATATGATGCTGATTATTAAATTAGTAAATGGACACAATCTGCACACTCTGACCTAAAAACTAACTGTGCTGTGTCTCACTGCCTGTTTCTCTGCAGAGTTCCTTATGAGTGGGCTGGCAGCTAAATATTTGGTATTGAATAATGCGGGTAGCTTAATTCCAGCTATGGCAATGTCCCAGCTGCAGACACATTTCCTTGGAAGAGTGGCTGATCCCTTGGAGGTAATTTGGTCTACCCACAGCTTGCCTGTCATCCCTTCTTACAACTGTCATCCACTGGCATCTGCACTTTACTTCTTCCCACAGGTAGGAATAGCAGTTGAAGGACTGCAGGAGATATTTGCTAAAGGTTACTCTCCTGACAGGGACTGGGAGACTGACTATGACTTCAAGAAAATCCTGAAAACGGTAAATTCTGGGGGAGAAGAAAATCTCTAATATTGCTTTCTCAAATGTTATGAAGAATCAGGCTTTTTTCATCTTCTCACACAGCTCTCTGACTGGAAGGCATTCTCCAGTGACAAACCTTTTGCGTCAGGTTACTTGAAGATGTTTGGCCAAGAGCTGTTTTTTGGTGGACTTGATAAAAACGCCATCCAAAATGCACTGCAGGTATCATTTTTAAAGCACCACTACCCAAGCATCAAAAGCTCTAAAATACTCTTACTTTCATTCATTCTCTCACTTTTATAAATTCATGGTTGGCTTTTTTGTCTCTAGTATTAATCAAGGCAAATAAGGTCAAGCTTTGATCAGGATTATTTATAATCATTGCTGGCAGAATTTCCCTGAGGCATAGTTAACGACACGGATCATGATATTCAAGTTCTGCTTATTTAGACATGTTGAACTCTGTAATTGCAGGCATGGTATGGATCTGATGAAAAAATCCCTTCACTAAGGAGAATAATCAGTAGCCTTCAAAGTGGTATAGGGAGGCAGTGGACCAAAGCTCTCCTGTCCTCTGAGATCCGCCGCATTGTGCCCACCTGCACTGGCTTCCCAACAGAGACCAGCTTCTATTACTCCTCTGTCACAAAAGTGGCAGGAAATGGTAACATATCTCATTGCTTTAGCAATACAAACATTCTTGCTAGGACTGGAGGGCTTTTTTAACCCTTTATTTGCTTTCTTTGTAACAGTTCAAGCACAGATTACGCCTTCTCCAAAGTCTGATTTCAGACTGACTGAGTTACTAAATGCCAACATTAAGCTGAGATCCAAAACAAGTCTAAGGTAAGTATTATGCATAAAAGAAAAGAATAATATTTTCAATTGACAGAGGCCATAAATATTCAACAGCTGTTTGCTGCATGAACGTAATTATACCTTCATTCTACCTTTTCAGCATGGCCAAGGAGGTGACCTTTGTAATGGGCATCAACACACACACAGTCCAGGCAGGGCTGGAATCACGCACCAAAATGAATGCTCATATACCTGTGAATGTTGTTGCCACCATCCAGACAAAGGAAAAAAGTATCAAAATTGAAATTCCGCCATGTAAAGATGAGACTAACATAATTAGCCTAAGGTAAGACATAGCACTTAGAATCTTTCTATTATAGCAAAGCAGAGTCTCTTAAATAAACCCAAATACATTTAGGAAACTTGTCTTTGAATTACAGTTTGGATGAGTGGTGGTGACTGGTATAGTCCATGTTTATTTTAAATGAAGTGACATGCACTAAAGCTTTGCTTGAAAATATGTGTTGTTTTCTGTGGTCTTCACCTGAAAATCCTCCCCAGGACTACATCTCAGTTGTTGAGATCCATAAGCTATCTGAAATATAAATGATACAGAATTTCTATCTTGATACAAATATTTGAACTGGAAACACTAGGTAAGATATAAGCCAGCTGAATCCTACAAGTTGGAACAGTTAGCCCATCTATATGTGCATTAGATGCCTTGAAGCATAGAGGGTTTGGTGTCTCTTATGTCTTTACCTTGTTCCCCTGTGGCTGCCATTTGGTATTCTTTCCTGTTAGGTCTCCTTGATTTATTATCAGTGCATGCAATTACAATGCTCTCTGGAAAACTGTTGTAGCCAGATGCCAAACAAATGAAAACAGATGGAAATACAAACGCAAAGAGTGGGAGGAAACAGAAAGAGTATGTCCAAGGAATCAAAGCAGTAGACCAAACTTAGAAAACCTTCACGCACACACACATGAAAAACCTGAGAAAGAGAAGCTGGAAATTCATCACAAAGGAAAAAGCTTCACTGACAACAGAAATCGGCAATTACACAAACACTGAAATGTTAACAAGTTTCTGCTCTAGGAATGCAGCCGTAACAAAAGAGCTCAGTTGCTTGATCCAGCTGCAATTAGCATTCATGGCTGCTGGCCCAGAGATGCTCTGCAGGTCTCCTCAATTTAGCCACCAGTTAGGCTAATCATTATTTTCCCTTGTCCTTCAATAGTCACAGACCATTTGACGTGCATTTGACATCTCATCCTCCTCCCTAACACAATTCCTCCACTCCATCAAGTGTGGCTGTGATAAGGTTCTCTCCATGCAGAGGTAGGGAGGGTCTCAGCATTTCAGAGATGAAAAGTTAGCTGCATGTTTTTTTGGTTGTTTCTTATGGAGGCCAGGACAGGCTGCTCCTAAGGTCATCAGGGACATCAGGAAACAACTCTCACTAGTTCCCACTGGTAGGGAGGGTGAGGCAGATATTAATGAACTCAATAAGCCCACTGAACTGAAATGAGAATATTGAATACTGATAGAGAGTTTAGAGCCTCAAGCAGAGAGAAATATTAGCAGAAGGATCCTCCCTGCAAATAAATAAAAAATATTCTCCTCCTTTGACTCAAGGGGAGATCAAATGAGACACAAAAAGGGTTAAAGGCATTGCCATAAAGCATAAAGCAAGTCAGTATCAGAAACAAGGTATTACAGCAGAGAAGCCCATGAGTTCCAGCACAAGCCCTGCTCTAGACCCTGCAGCATTACCATTTATAAAGTGAAGTAGTCACTTGGAAATAGCTCCATAATGTCAAGTATATGAGAAAGCTAATACTCACTAGATGACTTCTAGCACCATCAATTTCTCTCCAAAAAGCATTCCCATTCACTGTTACAAAACAAATGGCCAGTGGAAACCACACAGAGCAATGAAACAGCAATGAGTGCAAGTGAAGGCAAAGCAATAACTAGAGAATGTAACATTGAACCACATCACTGAGGAGGTCAAAGACCAAGCAAAGTAAAATCTTAGAGGTATGAAGAGAAACAACCAGGCATGGTAGAGAGAAATGAGATAGATATATAGATACAGATATATAGATATATCTATATATAGCTATATAGACTGAGTTAAAAATTTTAGTTCAACATAGTCTTTTTCTTCCTTTTGCATATATCTACCAAATAATAAAGATCCAATTGAAGTAAATATTTTAGAGATATTGTGACACCTTCCCTTGTTAGCTTTAAATTCCCCATTTAAAGAAGTAGTTTTAGAAAGCTATTGATTTTTCATGTGTTTGTAAGCTCTGTTCGAAATATTTTAGTATTGGGCACTGTCTTGGTCAACAGGTTACCTTCTACAGTCCCATGTCATTAAAGCTAGACAGAATGTGATATTTTCCCCATCATCTCTCACATTCAGACATAGGAAGCAAACAGTTTTCAATAGCATTAAGTTCATTTATATCCTGCACATCATAAAGGATCATAAAGGTTATAACCTGTCACAGCAGTGGGACTTACATAAATTTTTCAAGAGCCAAAGAGAAATTCAAGTAAGTAATCACAGGCAAAAAAAAAAAAAAAAAAAAAAAAAAAACCAAAAACTAGAAAACTTTGGTGATAGAGAGGTTGCATTCCCAAGACAAATCAGCACATTATGGGCTCAACTCTCTCTATAGCAAAAACCAGAGTACAGTAATTAATTCTACTATGGAGAGAATATATAGCATGTGTTTCAATTCAATCCTATCAAAATTTAATTAAAAATAATGGTTATTTTTAAGGCTCTTTTAACATAATTATTTAGTATACTACAGATGGCTACTTCAACATACTTTTAAACAAAATTCACAAGAAGTAAAAATCAAATAAATTTCAGGGGAAATTAGAGCTCTGTGATTAAAGTATAAACATGGAGAGCTGCCAGAGAATGCACTTTGCTAATATACCACATATTCATAATGACAGCCTACTGAAGTATGTACATAATCATGAATAGAGCTTGTATCATACATAAGGTTTTTTGCTTATTTTAGCTGTAAGATAAGCAGAAATTGCTTCAAATAGGCATCTTATGTATAAGATAAACCAGGTAATTAGAAAACTCTTTGTCCAACATGATTACACCATGTATAGCAGAAAATGCAGAAGAGGCAGCATAAGCTGTGATCTTGTTGAGGCAGCAAGGTATGTTTGGGGGGCAGGAAAGGGAAACAGGTTGGGCTCCAACTCTCTGTTTTTATAACACCTTTGCACCAAAGTTGGAAGGAAGATGTGTAGGAAAGGCAGAAGATTTTGTTTCACCACATCAGAAAGAGCGCTAAAGATCTGGCTGGCTGATTGCATCTTGTTTCTCATTTATTTACATGTGATGTCACACTGTGTCTTAAAACCTGGGAAAATAGTTTTTTGTTGATTGGTTTTTTTGTTTTAAACAGACATTGGAGCTCTTCTGTCCCCATGTTAGAGATGTGTGTAAGGCTACTCTCTGAAACATCAGTGGGTCCAACATAGCGGAGTTGCTTGTCCCTTACCCCTGCAGTGAGTTTGGCTTACAGCACAGCTTCTCTCATCCAAAAAATGCACTAATACATATTGGAAAATCTCCTTTTTATTTTTTTCTCTCTTGTGTGGGATCAGAGAGAACAGATTCTTTCATACCATAGCTTTAGGCCTTCTTTGTGACTGTTTTTTCTTGTTAAAGCACCAGAGCTGGCTCTTGTAGCCTATTTTTACTGTGCCGTGTGATTCTGCAGACATTGACATGTGTCACCTGTGATGCAGCTACATTTGTCGGCTCTCTGTGCTCAACAGGGAGGAATCGATCCTTCGCTTTCATTAGGTGGCAGGAGTAGACTATTGGCATAAAAATACTAAAAAATTGGAAAAGAAACCCCAGGGCTTTCTGCTTGGAGATCCAGCCTGCAGTTCAGTGGTCATTTGAATTATTGAATGGGATTAAAATAAAACTATTTCCTTTTTTGTCTCTTTACCCAGATGAGCCATCTGAAATGCAAGTTGATTTGTATTTTCTTTTATCCCTTCAGCTTGTTAGGGAGAATATTTTATTTCAGATTCCATTCTTCAAGGTTCTCCTATCACCCAGCGTGGAGCGTTGCTGTCATGTCCTTATCTAAAAAAAGAGAGAGATGGAAAAGAAAACAAAGCCCACAGGTGACACACGTTTTATTGAGGTGTTCCACATGAAGAGCAATTGTGTGCTTTACATTGCACACAGCACGGTAGGAGCCTTCAAGAGGAAGAGAGGGCTATCAAATGAATACAAATTCATCTTTCAAATAGGTTAGATTGGAATTGCTCAGGCTAGTACAGTGTGGACTGTATTAAAATAGAGACCATTTTGAGACCATCTTTCCATTCACTGTCACAGCGGCCAGCTCCATTGGCAGACCACAAAAGCCCCAGGGCAAAGAGATCAGCTCCATCCTTGAGAAAGAGCACGTGGGGAATTTGGAGACGGATGTTAGCTGATAAAGAGCTAATAAGGTAGAGCCAGCACAGTGTTAATAGCTGAGGGAAATAGGTTTTGTCTCTCAAAGGCGCTTCAGTGTTCAAGATGTTTCTCTGACCCAAAACAAAACTCACAGTTCACAGCACCATAACAAGCTCCCTGAAGAACGTTGGGTATGAATGTGGGGTTCAGAATATTTAGCCACGAGAGCCTCAGTCTTATGCTGCCCCTTCTGTCTCTTATCTGCGATCCTGCCTAATACACCCAGAGTTCACAACACTGGAAACAATGTACTGCACACATTTACATAAATAGGCTCTTAACCTTCCTGCACAACTCTCCTGACCCCTTGCCAAGTCATGGCCAAGCCATTAGTACTAGTGAATTTAAATCAAGCTGGAGACACTTACTTTCATGATTTCATGCTCCTTTCTCCAATTCTGCTTTAATAAAAATTGCACAGGAAACAGCATTCAGTAGCCACCAGTCCCCAGGTTGTTTTTTGAAGTTATGGCAGTATTTTTCCAAATATAATGTCAAAAGAAATTACAACTAAAGCTAGTGCAGTGAAAATACAGAAGATGAGTTTAAAAATTTAGAATTCCAGGAGCTCAAAATAGGAAACTCAAAAATTTAATAATGTAATCCACAACCAGGCTTCTAAGAAAGTGTGCTATTTTTCATGAAATTAGGGTATGAAGATCCAACCAACCATAATGTTTTTAACCTGTACACATGATTTTAAAAGCCTAACTGAGCTATCTGTTCCCTGAGATTGGTCTGTGTCTTTATTGACTCCTAGCAGTCCTTGAAAATACAGCTAACAGGAAGGATGCTGTAAATGTCTGTAAAGCAATTTGCAGGGTATGATACTTGTTGCTGAGTGCAGGCTACAAGGCATTATTTAGGTCTTTTCTTCAGTAGTGTTTTATCAATACAGGTTTCCTCTGATGTTTATTCTCCAGGTCTAAGACATTTGCTGTTACACGAAATATTGGGGATTTGGCTGCTAGTAAGACAACTCCAGTTCTTTTACCTGAAGCAGTGCCCAACATAATGAAGACGTCCTTCAATTCAGATTCTGCATCAGGAGAGACTGAAAACATTGGGGTAAATGATGTAGTGTCTGACTATTATCTTTTGGGCTTCTAAGCCGTAGGAAACCATTTCTTTTCTCTATAGGAGAGGGTACAATTCATCTCTGACCAATGTTGCTTCACTCAAAATAAGTCAGGTTCAATCTAATAACACAAATAGCTTTATAGTAACATTATTTTAAAAACTGGAGTGTAATACATCAAACTTGAAACACTTTTTCTAAAGCAAAAGCATTTTCTTTGGTAATTAATTTTGCACTGCCATCTACAGGCCCACAATCTTTAAAATTGTTTGCAATCATTATGCAAGCATCACATTCCTGGGGCAGTCACAAATGTTCCACAAGATCCTCCACTTCCAGAGCCGAATTTAATGCTTATAAGCATCCTGATTCAAGGATGGAGTGCAGTTTGTGTCAGGACTGCCTGAGCCAGGTTTCCGTAAAAGCCAGGATAGGCTTTCTGAGATGGGCAGTGTTGTGAAGGCATCACTGTGAGAATTCATTCAGTGAAAGACTGACAGAGGTGAGGAATCCTGTTCTGGTTTCATTGTTATCCTGCAACTCTGAAGGGTTTTCAGATAAAATAAGAGATGAACAGAGGACAGGAACAGCACTTTCCTACAGAGAAGTCAATAGACAAACGTGCTATCAGTGAGAGCACTTTCCAATATCCTGGAACATGCTTTCTTCCACTTTGTGCCTCTGTGCTGCCCTTCTTGAAAACTTGGCAATCCAAAGTTATTCTTAAATGAACAGCAACTGAAAAATGGCACTGAGACGGGCATTTCCCAGTATCACTGGAAACTCCAGGGTTTTTGGTAGGGTTCATGCAAGGCTGGAATCTTGTGAGGCATGATAAACTGCATAAAAAAACTAATTGCAATCCTGAATTATACGTGAAACAAAAGCTTGTGATTATTGTGTCTTTAGGTATTTGCTTCATTGCTTCAGGAAATCATAGTTTTCGTTTCATGGATTTGATTCCAATTTTAATTAATTTTTTCTTCTGCAAGCATTGCTTATTACATGTAAATTACAGTTTTTAGTGAAAATTTCTAATAGATTATATGCTTTGAACATTTAATTGATATAGTGTCACATTCATGTCAGACCTCATCTGAGTCAGAATTTTTGTGGACATAGTTGAAAGTTCTGTTGTCTGACACATCAAAAATCAAAGGAAAAAACTCCAGTCAGTCTAAGGCACACTCAGTTTTATCAAGAACCTGTTAACACTGTCTAAAATTCCAGGAAAACAAAATTAAATATTTAGAATTAATTTGTGATTAATTTCCCATTCTTATAACCTGAAGCTCTTTTTACAATAGGTAGTCTAATCAACCCATTCAGATGATAATTTTTTTCCAATTTAAAACCAAGTAGTCCTATGTTACAGCCTTGCTATCTCAAATAAACTGGTTAACTCCCCCTGCAGAGTACAGGTAATTTTCTCTATAGCATGCAGGTATTCCTCTCACTGTTGTCTGAGTTAACTGGACATGTGTGCTAACAGGATAAACAGTCTGCAGAGGATGTTTCATCTGGAAATCCCTTTTCTTCTGGACACTCTTCTTCCCAAAAAGAGCCATTTGTTCAGTCCATGTGCTTCAATGCAAGTACATTTGGAGTTCAAGTGTGTGTTGAGAAGAAAAGCGTGCATGCAGCATTTATCAAAAACCTGCCTCTTTATTACCTAGTTGGAGAGCACGCCCTGAGAATAAGCTTCAAGCCAGGTAAATACAAGTGGGCACAAGAAAGAAAATAGTGGGTGAAGGTATACACACACACACATAGATAAATTGATACAGATGTCTATGTACATATATATTTTTTGCATCATAAGTACCACTAAATCTGTAATTAGATGTACCCGGCCTGCCAGGACTGGCAACAGACTATGCTCACAGCAGGCATCCATTTCTACCCCACTCGCCTGAGCAGCAATTTCCCAGCTCTCCCAGCAATGTCACTCAGCACGGCCAGTGTCAAGCAGAGCTGATCTGTGCCTGCAGAGTGTGTCTGATGCATCCTGAATCATTGGATTTGGGATGCAAGCACGGAGCAATTGGACATGGGCAACAGATCTGATGCAGTGTCCTGTAGCTACATTCTAAAACCCAGACTCTAAAAGGGAATTATGGATTAACCCTGCCAGGATCTAGTCCTTAATGTCTTAATCCATGATCATAAGAAATAAAA
Source organism: Catharus ustulatus (assembly GCF_009819885.2). Lineage (NCBI taxonomy): Eukaryota > Metazoa > Chordata > Aves > Passeriformes > Turdidae > Catharus > Catharus ustulatus. The sequence goes on along the minus strand of NC_046229.1, from coordinate 13,277,207 downwards.
GCACAGCAGGCCACTGAATCTAGGTCTCCTAAGTACCAAACTAATGGCGAAACCATTGGGCCATTCTTTAGTGTCCAGGAGTTGAGCCTCAATTCCTATCTGATGTTTAATTCACTAGCCCATGGTTTATCTCTTTAAGCAATCCAATTCACTTGACTTAAATCTGCTGATTATTTTGTTTATTGTCTTGAAAAGAATCCAGTATCCTGGTAATATTTTAAAATGTGGTTGCCATTATGTGCTCTAGCTCTTAGAGAAATTTTTAAACGAAGTTGCTTGATACCAATAATAATCATTGAGCTTTTATATTTGAGAAAAAATTGCTAAATAAATTATGGTAAAATTGGCTTATTCTCTCATTCAGTTGCTAATAGTAACAGTAATGTCATGCAATTTCAGTTTACACTGAGGCACCTATTGAAAAAATACAAGTCACAATTCAAGCAGGAGACCAAGCTCCTACAAAAATGATACGTCTAGTAACATTTGAAGATCCAAAGGCACAAGCATCTTCCAGAAAAGAAGCAATTAAAAAAGTGAAGAAAATCCTTGCTGACACTGATGATCAGGTACTGCTGCGAAATTCCACTTCTGGATTTGTGGGAGACATTACACAAAGCTTGTTTTTATTCCTTCTACTAAGTAGCTTCCTTTGTGTAGATATTATGTCAAAGCGGAAAATAAAGACAAATTTTTGGGTACACAAGTCTTTCAGCAGGTGTTTTGTTAGCACTTATCCTTCTGCAAGTGAAAGACATTAGAAAGAGCAGGTTGGTTTTGTATGCTTTTCTGAAAATATCTTGTAAGAGACAAAATAGCTGTTGTGTGGCCAAAAAGTAGTCTGTTATTTACAGCTCCTGCAACTGCAGCAAAATGCTCTGACACCAACTACACAACCTGCCCTGAGTCAGTGACAGCGCCAGCATTGTCATTACTGATAGCAGTTACATGTCATTGTTTGGTCAACAGCTGCTGCACACACTCCTTATCACCTAAGTGTTTGGGGTATTGTTCTGCTTATGTGTGGGTTTAACACATTGTTATGAAATAGCCTTTGAATTATTGTGATGTGTTGCAAGAATGTTATCAAGCACACACCTTGGCTTCTCCGGCAGCAGAGATTCAGAGGTTACTTATGTTTTTACTTGTGTTGTTCTGATTTTACTTATGTTGTTCTGCAGGAACATAGAAAAATAACTTTTTTCCAATGTTACCCTTGACTAGGGGACAAGAAAATACAGGAGCTCTTCATCCAGTGCCAGCAGCACCAGTGCAAGTGCTGAGAGTACAACGAGCAGCCCCTCCAGCAGCGACTCTGGTGACAGAGCATCACAGGAAGGTGCCCAGATAAATCTGAAAGCAGGGCTCTCCAAAGCCAAAGGAAAGAAGTTCTACCCCTTTGGAGACAGTGGCAGTAGCAGCAGCAGTGGCAGCAGCAGCAGTAGCAGTAGCAGCAGCAAAAGCAGTAGTAGCAGCAGCAGTGGCAGTAGTAGTGATAGTAGTAGCAGTAGTAGTAGCAGTGGCAGTAGTAGCAGCAAGAGTAGCAGCAAGAATAGCAGCAAGAGTAGCAGCAGTAGTAGCAGCAAGAGTAGCAGTAGTAGCAGCAAGAGCAGCAGTAGTAGCAGCAAGAGCAGCAGTAGTAGCAGCAAAAGCAGTAGTAATAGCAGCAAGAGCAGCAATAGTAGCAGCAAAAGCAGTAGTAATAGCAGCAAGAGCAGCAGTAGTGGCAGTAAGAGCAGCAATAGTAGTAGTAAGAGCAATAGTAGCAGTAGTAAGAGTAGCAGCAGCAAGGACAGCAGCAGCAAGGACAGCAGCAGCAGTAGGAGCAGCAGAAGCAGTAGTAGCAGCAGCAAAGGCAGTAGCAGAGGCAGCACAGGTAGCAGCAGCAGTAGCAAAGCATCTGGTACAAAGCATAAGGCTAAGAAGCAGTCCAAGACCACATCATTCCCACTTGCCAGTGCTGCTGAAGGAGAGAGAGGTGTCAGTGAGCAGAAGCCCAAAACACAGAGCAGCAGCAGCAGCAGCAGTGAGAGCTCTGGTGCTTCCCATTGGCACAGCAAACCTGACAAACGAGCTGAGACCAACCACGGCAAGCCCCAAGTGAACAGTGGCAGTACTCATGACATTTCCACAGAATGGGTAAAATGTCTGTCTAATACTTTGACTTCTGCCAGGAGGTGATCTTGACTGAGCTGTGGGTAATAACTTCTTTTGGAATTTTGCAGAAATCTCACCTTCCAAAAGTGTACAGTCTCCGCTTCAAGTCTGCTCACGTCCATTGGGTAGGTGCCTAATTCAAGTGCACATTGCCATGGTAGCTGCAGCTGATGTGATCAAGCCTGTTACTGAAGGGCTTTGTTTGGGCTATTTCCCTTGACCATTCCATAATGCCCAATAACAATACTGATGATCAACAAAAGAAGCAGATTTATTACTAATATTTATTACACTGCAGCTTTTTGGTGTTGCAGCACTTGCAATTCTCAAATTTGGGTCAGGACACACAAATGCAGTCAAAGCTAGGTTAACAAAGACCATGGGGGAATGACAGAACAGTGGGGCCTTCCAATGGGCACAGTTATGTCCACAGTTCTTAGGCAACCATGGCAAAACTATTACATGGATTTTTTCAGAAACCAGGTTCAGTACACATTATGGCAGTAAGGTATTTTTAGCATGTATTAGAAGGGTGATAATGGAGTGGCTTTTGTGGGTGTTGCCTGTACAGCTATTATATATCCTGCATGTGAAAGAGGAAGATGATTTATACTGTTATTCATAACATAGTATTATCTTTATTTTTCTGGATGTGGATGTATTTGACTACTTATGAAATGCCACTTTTCATTTTCCCTAGCATTACACCCAAACAGCGTGATGTTGTCATTTGCAATCAGTGTCTATGCAGTCTTTCTTTCAACAGAGGCTGAAACTAAAAGCTATCTCATAGACTTTTAACCTATTTTTATTTCATAGCATCCACATCATAAAGGATCAAGCAGCTCATCATCATCTTCCTCTGAGTCAGGAAGCAGCCACAGAAACAGCAGCAGCAGCAGCAGCAGCAGCAGCAGCAGCAGCAGCAGCAGCCACCACCATGGAGAAAATTCTGCCCACAACTCAAACAGAAGCAAAAAAGTCAGCACCCACCACCACCACAGCCATGGCTCCAGCCTGACACATGAGGTACAACCCTGTGTGTGGTACCCAGAGCAGCCAGGCTCAGCTGGCTGCTGAGCAGGAGCTGTACATGTGCTGGCACTAACCAGCTGAGGGGCTAGGCTCAGGAGGAGCACTAAAAGTCAAGTCTGTAAATTGAAAGTCAAAGTTCATTGAGATATTTCCCCCACAGAAAAAAACCCAACTTTTTTTTCTTCCAAATCCCCTTGTGTTCAGGCTTTTGTTTGCCTGTTTCCTTTCCTTCATATCTGAAGGTATTTGTAGTATGTGAAAGCCTGGATTTGGAAATTATACACATTGAAGGGAATGTAGCTGTGAGTTAAAGAGGAAAGAATTTTCTTTTCCCTGTGAAAACCCAGAATACAAAATCAGTTGCTTTAGGTAAAAATAAGGAAGAGATAAATAAGTCTGCCTAATTATTTTTAAATGTGTACTGGAGGTCACAAGTGCATGTAGAGTATAACTAAAATCAGACTTTCCATGGACATTACTGATTGGTAAATGTGAAGGCCCATTAAGCACAGATCGTCTTTACCTTTATTATGCACTTAGTATTCTATAATTGAACTGCATAAAGGTATCTACATAATAATAGGACAGATAGCTCTGCAAATTCAGGCAATGTTTAGGGAAAGTCTATTACTAAGCAGGATTTCAAAATATTTGATTGGCTTGATGAAATTATAATATAGGAAAATAAGTTGTGAATGTGTATACTACTCTGAATGTCTCTAGTACACATTGTAGGCAGCTATTTGAAACATTAAAATAATGAAAAAAGCCTTCTGTATGCATAAAGATAGCTTGGAAGTGCCTTGGATCCCTCATCAAAATAATCACGTTTTTGAATAATTAAGTTTCCTACCGAATCCATCCTTAACTATTGTGGATATAGAAATATGTGCTGCAAAGTAAACTGATGAAGGACAAGGGCTGCAGCCTGCTATCAGCACACATGAACTGGACTGCAGGCTCTCTGGTGAATACACAGAAATACTTAAGCACAGATGGTTGGGGGCTCTTTTTCAGCGCAACTTCCTAGGAGACGTAATTCCACCTGGCATTACGGTCGTGGCACAGGCAATAAGGAGTGACAACAAAAATCAAGGTTATCAAGCTACAGCATATGTTCGTTCTGATGCTGCCAAAGTTGATGTGCAACTAGTTGTGGTTCAGCTGGCTGAGACCAACTGGAAAGTGTGTGCTGATGCTGTGATATTGCCTCTGAAAGCACAGGTAAGTGCACAGGCAGCTTCGCACAGGGACACATCTACAAAGCCCAGAGCAGGCACAGAGAATCTCCTGATTAGGAGTATAAACAGGAAAGGCATGCTTATTTTTAAATGTTTCATAAATTTGGGGAAGTTTCAGGAAATGTTTTACCATTCTTTTGAATTAAAAATAGATAATAGTGAAAAAAAAAATAACGCACTTCAAAATCTGGCAAAAATATTGATTTTTCAAGATAAATCAAAATATAAACAATAAAGGCATAAAAATGTTTGAAAAAATGACTTCTTCATCACTATTTATTGTTTGTTCTAATATGAGTTTTCTTGTCTGGGAATCTGCCTGTTTTCCTGTGTATAATTTATTGACCCCAAGATTAGCTCACTTGGTTACAGCATGGTGTTGATAACACTAAGGACATGGATTTGATCCCTGTATGGGCCATTCACTTCGGAGTTGAACTCTTTCTGGATGGAGTTGGATGATCCTTCTTGGTCCCTTCCAAGACTGTTCTGTGATTTCAAAAGAATTATCACTCAAATATATTTACAATGTTGTATTTCTTAGATTTTATATGAAAAGATGGAAAAAACAAAGTTGGCTAACACGTTGATGCCAAAGAGAGCATCCTAAATGAAGGAACAGGTCCTTACTTGTTTTGCATATCCCTGTGCTGTGCTTCCCACAAATTTTTTAGAACAAGAGATGTTTGTGCAAAAATTTAAAAACCTTAGCTTTTTGCAGCTGCAATTGACAAATTCAACATGATATTCAGTATTGACTAAAGAGGGGGTGGGTTCAAATAAGGAGGTCTTGGGGAAGCCAAAGAGAAATTATAGTGCAGTCCTCTTCTAGTAAAAAACTGCATATTGATTAGGAAGTTACCACGTCTAAGGAAATCTCAACAGGTTTCAGTGGCTGCTTTGAGACAGGATATGCAGCTCTGCACAGACCAGAAAACTTTTGCTATTATGCCTCAGATTTTGCATGAAGAAGTCAAAATTTCTCTGTTTAGAGTAGAAGATTGGAAATATGAAGGATCAATGCACAAATTGGTGAAAGAAAATTTTGTACTTTGAAATGGTCAAAGTTCATTCTGGTATTCTTTTCTGAATTTTGGGTGACTGTTTCCCTGTTTACAAAGGCCAGGCTGAGATGGGGCAAGGAGTGCCAGGATTACAGGATAGCAGCAGTGACTACCACAGGACAGCTGGCAAGGAAGCCAGCTGCACAGCTGAAGGTGCAATGGGGAAAGCTTCCATCCTGGATAAAAAAGACAAGCACAGCGTATGTAATTCATTATTTCCTAAGTTTTTATTTGACTTTTTTTTTTTATAAGTTTTTTATTTTACTTTTTTGCCCTACTTGGCTTTTGAAAAACACTGAAAGAATTGGATGGAATTTTTCATCCCAAACTGTCCAGATAGTGCTTGAATGGATACCACAAGTTCAGTGGTACTCAAGTATTGTGTGAATGTGTTCTACTTTTTCCACGTGTTTCATATTAAATGATAGCCTCCAAATATTTTAAAGGTATGCTTGATTTCGTTTTCAATATTAAATTATTTGCTATTTCAGTGCAAAATGCCTTTTTTGTTTTTAAACTTTTCTTCTATTCAGTCTCAAAAAATAACCATTTTAAATAAGCAAAATAGAACCAGTGTGTTTCTTCTGGATAAAATAAATCATTTAATTTGACTCAAGGTATTATTTCCTTGACTTTTCAGTTCTTCCATTTTTTCCTGGTTTTTTGGATATGCCAGTAGTGCTCGCGGTCCCATGTGTGCTTTTGTTCATGCACCTGAGTTTGTCACATCTTGTTTATCTCTAGATTCATGCAATACATTCCTGGTGCAGCACTCGTGTTGGGCTTCTCAGAAGTACATCAGAGAAATCCATCTCATGAATTTATAGTAAGAGCAGCTGCAACATCTCCACGAACAATTGATACAGTAATTAAAGCTCCTGAGGTACGTTAAATTTTTATTTTGTTTTTCCTTACCTTGAATGATTTTCAGCTTGGAATGTTTTGACACTCAATGTAAAGAAATAAAAAGCAAAACATTCCCTTTTAGAGAAGCTGCTATATACCTGACTATATTAGGTGAGTGTTCAAATACATACAACAGTTCTCCTGATTTTGTGCTGCTTTGGCTCAGTGCAGTAGTAAGTTGAAAATCAGACTCTGTAGTCAAATAATTTATTTGCATTCTGAGAGCAGTGGTGAGGCCGAATTGTCTCACGTGTGACTGCTCTGCACTCACACCTCTATGCATTTTTACCCAGCGTGGCTAGTCCTTGCATGAGGCTCTCAGAGCAGACAGAGGGGGCCTTGAGGACACTTTGCACTCTGCTGCAGCCACAAACAGCATCTGTGTGTGCTGGCACTCCAGCCCCACAGCTGCAGTAACCTTGCCTGATGTGACTGCTCTGAGCAAGCCACAAATACAGCTCTGCTCTGACCAAACTGGAGCAGTTAGCCACCCTCCCACAGCAGCCTGCAGCAGGGTCTGCACAGTCCCAGCAATTCATTGTCCACCAAATCCCTATGCACCTCTTTGAAAATTTTCCCCTATGGACCTCTGGTAAATTAATAACAGCCAGCTATTCATAGACAGAAACCCGTGTGTCTTTAACCCTCCATAGTGCTTCAGTACTGCAGGATCTTTAACATGTGACAATGAAGAAGTCAGTGCATTAGACATTCATTTGATTCTCTTGGCAAATATAATTTGTAGCTCCAGTGAAGGATCTTACCCCAGTGCTGAACATGCTGTTTTTCAGCCCTTAATGGATGATACTCATTTTTCCAAACACGTCCATCATCTCAGTTACTCAACTTGTTATCTTATTTTTTAAGAAGTCACTCAATTATCACTTAAACTTATCTCTGTTACTTTTCAATGTTCTTAACAACTTCTCAAAAAGTCAAGTATGACTAGAAGAGATGATAATAATTCCTCACAAAAGCTGAAGGTTAGGATGCATTTTGCAGAGACTAACACAACTTCAGTTGTAGAAATGCATCTTCAAGAGTTTTTTTTTTCCCAAGATAAGAGTGGGGGTTTTTTGCAGTCATATCTTGAGCATATGGTTCAATTTATCTTAATGTATTTTCATTTCTGCTTTTTCAGGTAACACTTTATTGTCAGGGATTCCGATTGCCATTCACTCTGCCCTTAGGCCCATCTCCAGCTGACAAGACTCGAGATATCACTGCCTGGAATTTATTTCCTGAAATAGCTTCACAAATAGCACAAGAAGATCAATGTAAATGTTACTTATATGTTTGTCTCATGAATAAGCAATGTGTGTAGATCCGTACTCTGCCATGACTGGGCCTTGCCTTTCCTTCTAATGGTCTTGTGAGGAAGCACAGCATCTGCAGCCCTGCTTCCAGCAGTTTGTTCCCTCACAGAGAAGCAGGTTTTTTGGCAGATGAATGAAGAGGCTTCAAACTGCTCTAAACATTCAGAGTTTGGGAATCACTCCTGTCTTCAAGGACTAGAGGTTGTATTTTGCCCCTCCTGAGAAGGTGCCAGCTCTTCATTGAGAGGCATCAGGTGATGGGCACAAGAGAGTCCATGTATTTTCTGGCCAGTTTATTTTATTCAAAAAGGAACTATGTGAGTCTCTACCTGGTTGGTGCCTAGCACTCCTGTGGGAAAAGGGGAGTTTTTATCATAGTTTGTTATGGCATCCAGTTTCTCAAGAATTTTATATATTTTAGTCCCTGTTAGCTTGAGTTTTTTTGTTTGGCATGTAATCAAAATCAATACTAGTATAGTGTAGAGCAGGTAGTTATTTTCTAGTGTTCTCATGTAAGGTTCTCTCTGGCTTCTGCCAAGGAAGTAAAGTTTTCTTCCTGTTTGCTGAGTAGTTCAGTCTCATAGAGGTGTCTTTCAGTTCTTCACAGTAACACATACAGTGCTCATATCTGCCATTTCTTTTACGGTTTTATTTTGCAGCCACGTGTGAAATCAGGGAGAGAGATTTCAAAACATTTGATCGTGTGAGCCATTCATATTCTTTCAATAAAAGCTGCAACCTGGTGGCGGTTCAAGACTGTACTGAATACCCAAAATTCATCATTACTACAAGAAAGGTTGATCCTCAATCTTTCTCAAGAAAGGTTCACATAAACACAACATTAGCGTAAGTGTGGTTTATACTGAGGTATAAAGTTTCTCAAGGAGTTGGTCTGGGAGTGGGACATATCTAGTTTCTAGCTGAAACTGGTTTTCAATGAGACATATGGGGAAAGAGAATTTCCAGAAAGGGTCCTCATCTGAGACCCTATGGTGTAGTTTCTCTTGTCTTGAATTCCACAGCCACCAATGTGTGATAACTTGCTTACTAAGTCCCCATGCTGTGTTTTCTTTAAAGGTTGAATATCAAAGCCCATCATCCCAATGAATTTTGCACTTTGGAAAGAAAACTGTTGTTCATTCATTCAAATTCAGATAGTCACATATATCTATATTTTTCACATTTTAAATTAACCGCTAATTTATTCTCTTTTATTTTTGCTTTTTCTGAAGGAACATCACAATCTGTCCTGCCTCAAATTCATCTCTCCTTGTGGCATACAATGAAAAACAAGTTCTATCACACAGTGGAGAGTTTGAGTATGAAAAAGGTAAGGTGTGATACCCAGTTTTTCAGGACTGACCTGGGAACTAAATATCAAGATTTTATAAATTTCACAGAAAAATCTCAGTGTAAAGAAAACACAATTGGAATTAATTGAAAGAGAAAACTAAAGACTACTTTCTTAAGATTTTCATTGATTATGTTCATGTTTCCTATAGTATGTACACTCTTACTTTCCTGCAGCATAACTGACAGGTGAATAAAGCCCCTTCTTATAATATACCCAGGTTGGTGATTGTTCAGAAAAAAAGTTCATGTTACAGTCACAGAGAGCTGCTTTAGTTCAGACATTTTGCTGGAGCAGCACCACTGTCATTATCATTTCAAAATTTAGCACACAGGATACAGAAGTCAGTTCCAGCTATGGGTAACAGCAGTAGAATATTTTTGAAAATATATTATTTCTTCTATTTTTGTTTTTCCTCTCCACTTAAATATATATATTTAACTGCAGCAGCAAAATTATCATCATGAAGGAAAATGCATTGTGTGGGCTCTGTGCTGCAGTTTCCCCATTAATTTAAGACAATCACTGTATGATTCACCATCTCTTTCCAGGCGATGTTAAAATTTATAAAAATGGCAAAACTGTTACTGTGGAAGTTCCAGCACTTGGATTGAAGAGGGTGACTTTTGATGGTGTAAATCTTAAGGTACTGCACTGACTTTCAATGTTACTGCTTTCTTTCTGCCTAGTGCCTTGCTGGTGTGACAGACCAACACTTCAGCACTCACTACAAAGGTGTGCTATTTTGCAGGTTACAGTTGCTTCATGGATGAAAGGAAAGACCTGTGGAGTTTGTGGCAATAATGACAGAGAAAAGGAAAATGAATTCCTCATGCCAAACCATAGGCTGGCACACAGCTGTTCTGCATTTGTTCATTCATGGGTATTGCTGGAAGAAACCTGCTCTGGTGGTGAGTGGATCTGGGAAAACTTTATGCTTGGATAGATTACAATTTCACTTTTCCTCTGCCAACATCTAGAATTTTTATTTTTTTTTAAATCAGTAGATACCGTTTACTTAGAAACTTCAATAGCAATGTGTATCCATTTTAACTTTATTAACCACTGACTGTTTAAAACACAGCTTGTGAATATAGAGAATATATGCTCCAGCAAAAGTCTTTGTCTCGTGCAATTCAGTGTTAAATAATTGATTTTTGTTTCTTACACTGAGGAGCTTTTTTCTTGCAAGGCAAAATCAGCCCTAATCTTGCTTCCACTGAAAAAAGTGTGATTTTCACCTTTGTATCGAAACAGTTTTAGCTGTTGTCTGCAGACTTAATTTCACCACACAAATTGCAGACTATGAATGCAGTGTCAGATGCTACATTTATGTAAATTTCCAAAGCACAAAAAATTTTATTTTTGTTCTGCTCCATGTGAGGGTGCAATCTCAGGAAAATATTTAGAACTATTCCTACACTAAAAAGCTTCATCTTACATGTAGCTGGAAAAACAATGTTAGACTGCCATAATATCAATACAATTTTGTTTGGTAGGTCTCCATTTACCTTGGACCCGAAATAATTTTATTGAAGTTAATGGTTGCTTTCTCCTTGACTTCAGTGGCAGCAGAATTGTACTTATCTGTGTGTCAGGAAACAGAGTCGTAGCTGGGATCCTGTTAAGTTACATTATACCTTTCTAGTGAGATAATTGCAGCATTATAAAAATCATCCAATACAAAAATTATCCTTGTTGTTATTATATAAATGCTGCCCTTTTTTTTATCCATTCACTACGGTTGACATTTTTCCTAATGCAATGAAGTAGCCATTGTGCTTGCAGTATCTATTCTTAATAGCTTTCAGACAAGAGAGGTTATTTTCTGTGTATTATGTAGTTCTAAAAAACTGAGTATACATGATTCCATTTGGGTTATACTGTGCAATTAGATTTTAAAAATAGCTCCCCTTTCAGACTCTTTCCTCAACTTGTTATTGTCCTATCTTGATAACCTCACTACTGTGAAAATGGTTTGTCAGATACCTGTGTTTTAATAAAAGCCAAGGAGAAAATATAGACCTTTATTATTGCAAGGATCGATTGGGATTTATTTCTACAATTTTAACTACCTTTCCTTTTCCTCTTAGGGTGCAAGCTGCAGCGCAGCTATGTGAAGCTGAATCGAAATCCTACTGTTGATGGTGAGGAATCTACGTGCTACTCTGTTGACCCAGTCCTGAAATGTATGAAAGACTGTACTCCAATCGAAAAAGCCTCAGTAAAGGTTGGCTTCCACTGCTTCCCAAAAGGTACAGTATTTTTCTCCCTCCATGTGTCATGTACTGCAGGAGCTGTCAGAGCCCTTGAAAGAACAAAAAACAGCACAGCCATGCACAGACCTGTATTGCTCTGGCTCCTCTCTGAGCTGCTGTTTTTAATCCCCTTAGTATTTGCTATAACTGCTGACAGTGCTGGCCAGCTAAAAGCTAGGTGAGGTGATGGCAGGTAGCATCATCTGAGAAAAACATTTGAGGAGGTAAAAGGGGCAGCAGCGATCAATAAAACCACAAAATAAAATTTGTCATGTCTTCAGGATCTCCATAAAGTTGAGATAACCAACACTGAGTCCTTTTATGTACATTACAGCCTGCAATTTCGTGTAGACCAGGGCAGGCAAGGCAATTGAAAGTCAGTCAAGTAGTGTGACATGAGTGCTGTAATTAGACTGCCATGCCATGCCACTGTGCAATACATCAGCAAAAACACATTGCTGGAAGTTTCTCTAGATTGTTCCAGAAAATGGTTTGGTTTTTAAGGTTTTTTTATATACACATACTCATGCCCTAGATTTAAAAAAAAAAAAAAAAAAAAAAAAAGCTTTTTGCTCATTTCATTTATACCAGGACATGAAGCACTGTCTAACACAGTTTTACACCGAAGTTGTATAATCATGAAAGAAAAATCCAACCTGAAACGTACAGATATTTCTGGTTCATTCTTTCCTAAGTCTTTTAATTAATTACCTATATAGCTTACAGGGAAACCTACCATTAGGAAATATCTATTGAAGTGATTTGCTCTCTGCTAACCATTGTTGGCCAAATCCATTGTTAGCTGGAATAAGCCAGTGTAGTTTCACTGGATCCAATGCACCCGGTGTTGAGTAGTACTGGAAAGGACAGGGTATTTATGTCTGAATTTAAACATCTGTGTAGAACTTTGCACTTTACTTGTGTTATTAATATCTGCAATGTGCTGAATCAGCCCAGAAAAGTCGAGAGGATCTCTCTATAATAGTCAAATATCTGCAACAGCCTATTCAACAAGTAGCACAGAGAGAGTGTTAATAGTTTTCTGATGGCTCCCTGAGATGAGAATGGATGCATTCTTTCATAAATAGAAAAACCCACCCTCCACAAAAAATCCTTCCAAAATCTTGTTATATCCATGTTTCACAGATTTCTATTGTGTATCCAAGTCTGTATCTCTGAAGTGTCATAACCCCAGACCACTCACTGCCTCAGAATATTAGGCTATAATAAAGCTGTCTCATTCTCTCACAAAACTGTTTGAGAAAAGAGGAAAATCAGAAAAAAAGATGTTAGTTGTTGCAGCCAGTGCTGCTTTCAGAGCAACTGCAGGCTTCTCTTGTTCATTACTGAAGCAGAGACTAAGTCTGCTTGCAATACTTCTAATCAAGGCCTTATTTATTTGTTTATTCATTTATTTGTCCTGAAGAGGAAGCAGAAAAAGAGGAGGAGGGGGAGAAGAAAGAAAAAAAGATGCCATTTATTGTTCTTCAGCTTGCTAAATTTTTCTTAGGCTAAGGATCAATATACAACGCTAGTACTTTAAAACCATTTTTTTTCTTTCATGTCTGATCACTTGGAGAAGCAGTAGAAACTGTAGAAATCTTCATCTTTCTCTATCTAGGAACATGCATGTACAGGACAAAGAACTTTTCTCAACTTTTTATACGAGAATTCATACATGATAGTTTTCTGTTTCAAAACTGAAGGACCCCATCACTGTCACCAGTGGAGCAAGGACAAAATGAAGTACAAGAATGCATAATTTCTCCTGTTGTCCCCAAATCAGCAAGACTGTGGCCTTAGGAACTTAACTGAGGCAGGCATCAGTCCAAGTTTAAGTCCACATATTGGTTTATATTTCAAACATGCCACAAGGGCTATGCATGGGGATCAGTTACTCAACCATGATCCAGTTTGCAAGGAAACTATTTCCTACATGGATATGAATGTGCTCAGACCCACAGAGTGCCAAGAGTAAGAGACATGATGTATATAAAAAGCAGAATTCAGACATTTTATAGCATTTCTCCTTTCACAGCCTGAAAACATAATACATATTTTTAAAGGCATCTCCTGCATCTTTCTGGGAAATATTTATTATCCAGTTTATTATCCAGTTTAAAACCTGTGCTTAATGTTGGACAGTAATTTAGCCACGGAGAGTGTTAACCTTTCAGAAGATAAGTGACTGATGCAACCTGAACTCATACAGCAGTGTCCATATTTCCCTGTGATGAGGGATGGCATGTTATAAATATACTGTCCAACTAAGGAATAAAACAAATGGAAGTAAAATTATGAAAGCTTTATGCATTCTCATTATACAAACTTAATCTAAATGGATGTCCTAATATTCTTCCAGATGCAATGATAAACCTCCAACTAGCTAGGAATATTTATTGGGAGGATGAATATCATTATTCCATTTAGATTATTTCAGCATTAAGGAATATGGCTTATTCAAGCTGCTGTTGATAAAGCAGTGTGGTAAGGTTAATACTGCAACTGACAATGCTCTGCCAGATTTCACAATATATGGGAAACTTTAATTAGAAGTTTATGAACCTCTGAAAATTCTCCAAAGGGCTTACCCTTCAGAAATGAACCTCGACAAATAGCTGAAATACCCAGTGATAGGCAGCACTAACAGAAGTGATTGCTGATGTGGGTTGGTACGTGGTGGTCTTACACTGACAGGGGCGACCTCCAGCACTTTCACAGCCTCCTTTTGTCTTTGTGCTTCATGAGATGTAATTCAGTTTGGTTTTAGGGAAGTATTACAGTAATTATATCATGGATGAAAATCCTGTTCCAAGTCAATGAGTCAGATGTCAGTCGTGAGGGCAGGATTTCACTCTTTACTTGATGAGGGAGTTGACAGCCATCAAAACAGTATTTCTTTGAAATGTGTTAATTTGCTTGATGTTAGTTAACAATGGCTTCACTCTCCTGACAGAAACTGCTGTAAGCCTGTTGGAATGGCAGAAAAGCAGCGATAAGAAATCTGCGTTTGAGGATGTTGTGGAGTCTGTGGATGCTGACATTGATTGTTCCTGCACTGGCAGCTGTAGTTAAGCTAAACGCTTCAGCGTTGTGCTATAGACATACTACACAAATAATTGAATAGCTGGACAGATAAGAAGGGAACATAATAGCTGTAGTAAAATATTAAGAAAGGTGCTTGAGGAAAATAAGCCTACTGCAAAGTCAAATGCATTATGTACAGTCTGCACTGCTTAATAAATATGTTCATTAAATAAGTATTCATGTGGTCTCTCTTTATTTTTCCCTATCAACAAAACAATCAGGCCAACTATAATATTATACAGAAATTCCGCTCCCTTTTATCTGCGATATAATTACAGCAGTCTGCTCTTAAAATTATGTTCACTAGGTGATGAAAGGAAAACATGATTACGGCTACTGCTAACATTCCATTGTGCAAAGAATTTCATATTTAGCATACTAAAGACACAGTAAGCATTTGTTTTCTTTTATGTTTTCTGGTAAAGAGCAACGTCTGTTCCTGGAATCGTTCTGCAAAAAAAAATATATTTTACTCCCAGCAAGACCATTAGCCTTAGTACATTCTACAAAGGAATGAATTGGACTGCTAGACTCCCACTGTAGCTTTCCAGAGAGCTATAGTGTGTGACACAGTCCCTATTTTCATTTAAATTTCAATGGATGTGCTGTTGCTTCATGAACTAACTAAAAGTGTGAATAGGAACTTTTTTTGCTTTACCATCTCCTATTGTATATTTATGAAAATGATGGCTTCAAAAACTTCAGGGAACAATAATACATCAAGTAGCATTCCAAATACTCCAAAAAAGCAATATATAGAAAGATATGTAAGATCAATAGCATTATAAAGGTAAAATAAAATACAAGCAGGACAGTCAGACTGTGTTTAACCAGTGAAGAGTCAATCTGCTAGCTCCCACTGTGCAGAAAGGTAATTCCCTCCCACCCCAGGGGACCAGGAATAGGTGGCACCTTCAAACCCCCAGGCAGTGGCACACTATCTCTTCAGCCTGTGTCACAAATCAGCCGTGCACTGAACCATGCTATGTTTTCCATAACAGTCAATAGCAGCCAGCACTCTCTTCCAAGAGAAGCCTTAGCGTGGGCAGGTACAGCTGAACCCAAACCCTGGCAGGAAACTGTCATTAAAGAAAATACTTTTCTTTCTAACTAAAACATAATCTATCAGAAAGATGATTGAAGACTAAATAGTTGAACAATTACAGCATAACACTTCCCAGTGCTCTTCTTTCAAGAGCAGAAGCATTAGAATTTAAGGACATGCTCCTTTTACTCTCTCTCGAGTTGCAGCTTGCCACCCACTTTCAGAAAAGGCCCAGTTTTTCTCTGTGTACAGCCATAACATCATTACCTCCAGAAGTAAGCCATTTCATGTTTGTTCATGCCTGGTGCATACTCTGGGACTAGGGTATTTGCCTCTGCCCCAAGCCTCTCTCCTGGGTATAACCTATAAAGGCAAAAACACAGTTACCTCATTCTCTTCCCCCAGCCTTAATTTGGTTTACATATTGTATTTGAAAATATATGCAAATAACCAGTGCTCTATTCAACAGATTTTTTTCATGCATGTGTCACCAAACTAAGACCAGTAACATGAATTCTTGCCCTGTATTTTTATTTGTAATAAAGCATTCACAAACTCCCTGCACAAAAGCTGTGTTTTACTAACTCATCAGAAGTGCTAGACTGCAAAACAGCCTCAAACAAGAGGGGAGTTGAAGAATATTGCATTCCACTTTCCCTTAAAATCACACTAGTCTTACACCTGGAGAGTTCTTTTCTGGTATTGTTTTCACTGTGGCTTATGGGAGATTTGACATTGACTTTCATAGGATCAGACTGTCATCTTTAATCCAACACCTCTCTCTTTAATCCCCTTGTTTACAAAAGAGAAACTTTTGCCAGTCAACCACTTCAGAAAAGACAAAGGTAGTAGGGAGAGAAGAAAAATGAAGTTTCATGCTCAACTGCTAAAACAGGGATTTAGTAACTGCAAAGAGCCATTAGTAAGAGAAGAAATCCTGCTGCCAGGGCAGGGAACTCACTCACATCACCCCACCAGTACTGCAGCCTGCTCTGGGGGCAGGCTCAACAGGGGGAAAGCAGTCACTGGTAAAGCCCAGGCACTGACCTTCCTCTGGTCTGCACAGGGCATGGGTGGGACACAGCTCTCATTATTTCCACTTCGAAGGGGCAGCTTTCCTCTCCGTCCAACTCCTGTTCGTTAGTGCCCTCTTGCTGAGACAGCTGAATGCCTTTGACTGCCTGAAAGGCTTCACTGCAGCTGTAAAATCACAATGTAATGAACGTTAGAAAAGCCTGAGGTTGGTAGTGTGCACAGCAAAGCAAAAGACTTAGAACCAGCTCATTTTGCCAAAGGAATTAAGAACATTAGCAGTACAAGTGTGAAAAAAGCCCTTCTGGAATTTCTAATGCACCACACAGACATTTCCAACCCATCTGGGAGAATATCTGCAGTCCAGATTTAAACCTCATTTGGAAATCATGCCTGTCCTATCTTATGAAGCAAGCCAAAGCTATGTACCCAACTGAGTATTAAAATGTGTGCTACGCAGGCTGAGCTTTTATGCACTCTACTTTTCATTCCTAGTGCTTCTCAGTTCTATGTATTAATGAATTCTGGACTTTACTGCAGTAACCAAGTAATATAATCTTGCAATTATGGTACTCTAGTATTGTTTTTTTAAAAAAACATCAGAAAAAAAGATGCAGACCTAAGCATAAACCAGGCTTGAGTCCTAATCCTGCCCTTGCAGCTCCATAATGTGGTTTTACATGAAGCTGGGGACTTCTGCATCTCATTTTCTGCATCAGAAAGATATGACTACTTACCTACTTGATGGAGTCAGAAATGCTTATGAATTTATAGTCCCATATGTCTTTTGCAAGTTCTTCAGTGATTCTAGAAATGAAAAGTAAATTTTTCCACTAGATCTCCTAACCACATGAGTATATTTTATTGCTAAGTTGAAGGTTTTCATTTTCAGATTCATCCAGCTGTAAAATAACTATACATTTGGAAAAAATCAAAACAATATACTTAATTTGTTCTCGGTCAGCTTTGGTTAAACCTTAGTGGATTATTCCTAAAAGCCCAGAATTGGATGGTGCTATTACAGACAGATAGGCAAAAAGGCTATCGGAGACACAGCCTTTTGTGTCCTGGACAAAGACAACAAACCTTTTGTCCATCAGAACTGGCTCTTTTGATTCACTAATTTTAAATGACACAGTGACTCAGGAAAGCATGATCATTCTGCTCCAGAGAAAAGAGTGGCAGTGTGATAGGAAAGGACAAAACCACTAATACCAGACCCCTCCTGGAAATGAAATGCCGGCTCCGCAGCGTGAGCATTAAAAAAATAGCATCTACTATTCTAACCCCACTGAAACCAATGGTTAAACTCAACAAAGCTAGGCTTTTACTCAGCATGTTTGAATGAGTTATTAAATGAACTTTAGTTGTCCCTAAAAATAAATGTACTGTGCGGATCTAAGCACAGCTGATGAATAAGAAACCTCAGGAATCTAGCAAATACAGTAGTTAGGGCTAAAACCAGAGACAGCTCAGAAGGTTGCAGAAGTGAGTAGCTATTAGTGGCCATCTGAGTTTTATGTCAAATCTCAAGGTCTCTCATGCCATCTACTGGTTTTTTTATTTAGTTACAATGGTTTGAATTTTTTTCCTTTATGTTTTTTTATAAGTCTGATATATTCCAGGTAGTTTTACACAAATTCTAATCAAGGTTTGGGGTGGGATGTTTTTCCCTCTTATCTCCACTCTTGATTACTATGTGATTTTTTTATCCTGTAAGTACATTAGAGTTTGATACCCTTCTGAATAGCATTTCACGTTGTCCCCAGAGGAAAAAGACACTGTGTAAGATATTCTTATTTCTGGTATTGCTGGATAGGCAATAATTATACTGCAAGTACTGGAAGAACAGTTTACTAAGAAAATCCAAAACTGTTCAAAAATAGTACTTATAGTTCTTCCTGAATCAGTGAGAGAAGGTTGTTATTTTGGTACCTGAAAATGTTTAACATACAGAAAAAAAATCTGGTTATTCCTCCTTTTTCACTTGCAGTTCACTTAGCTGTAATTCACAGCAAACACTTCTATGTCCTAATATTATTAAGTTGCCTTTCAGATGGGGTTTGGGAAGCAGGAATTATCTATATTGACAGATCTGATCACAGAGCTTTCCCTTCATTATCTGTAGCCTGTCTCTTCCTGCTGTCCCAGTTTCCCTTCCCTATTTATGCATCTGCTGGTCTGGTCAGGACAAATGCAGACACCTCAGCACACCCTGTCCCTGTTCCTGGGAGAGCACAGGGAGAGCAGGCAGTGCTGCAGCTCTGCACTGTGCACATCTATTCAGGCATCTTCAGAATTCACATTGTACCCCAGGCTGAAATATCAGTAAGCTGGAGATTTTGGAGATTTACAAACTTGCTCCCTCTCCTCTCTGGACTTTCCTTCTGCAGTGCCTTTCAATCAGGCTGAGTCAGGGGCATGTGTAACACCATAGTTGTTGTAAAGGTGATGTTCATTTTAGGCAAGGTTGGAGTTCAGGCCCCAGAACACCCAAGTTTGAACATCCAAAACTTCTGGATTATTTTGGATGACTTCAATTGCCATCTGCATACTATAGACAAAATTAAATCAAAATCTTTACAGTAGCAGCTAACCCAAGTATACTTGGATCCTCTTACTGAGAAGCCATATTCTCCACCATCTCTGATGCGTTTGATCTTTAGAGAAATTGAGAGTGCTTTGGAGAAAAATACTAATCAGAGTCTTGCACCTCAAACCCCAAATCCTGCATAAACTCTGCAAGGGTGACTAACAAGTATAGTGCTAAACTAGGGTGCTGAAATAATAATCCCCAGGCTTTTGCCACATCTCTGTTTTGTTTCACTTGGAAAATGATCACAGTTTCCTTTCATACTGAGGCTTCAGGACATTTACATGACTCTTAAAATGTTCTTACGATTGAAATTAATTTCAAAACAGAATAAATGGTGAAAAACACATTAAATGTTGTGACTAGCTCCCTCAAATTTATCTCCATCCTTTTTACATTATTTCCTCCATGTATCTTCTTAATCTTCAAAAAAAGTAACTTACCATTCACATTATATGAAACAATATTTAAATGCCTAGTGTAATTGTGGCCATATCTGTCTCTTATGTAGTTGAGTATTTACTCTAATTAGAGCTGTTTTGATGCTTTGCTTTTGCCAGTTGATAAAAAAGATATTTACAGAAAAGAAAAAAAAAAAAAAACAGAGCCAAGAATTTGGGCTGAATAAGCTAACATGCTAGAATTTTACTCAGATTCCTGCTTCTGTGGTCTAAACAAAACTATTAATATTCAAGATTTGTTCATGACTTGGGGGGTGATATACAGATTAGATACACTATGGGCATAAGAGATTAACACAGGCTCAGGCTGGAGCTAGAGCTGGCAGACAAGTGCTGTCTCACCGTGGCATTAACCTGCCTACATTACTGCAGACTCAATGCAGATACACCAGTCTCTGAATGTTTCACCTCTGAGAAATAACAGCACTTCCTTTTGATCTACACCATGAGTCATGGTGGCCCCGTTGTCTCTGGCATCCCAAGTCTCTGTACTACAAGGTCTGACCTTCCTGTGTCTGAAGCCAGAGCACAGTGTCCATCCCAGGGCATTGTACTGAATTCCATTATCAAGGAGAGTAAAGCACTTCAGGTGGGATCCAAGGCATCTTTCCCTCCAGCCCAATACCTACCAAGACTTCAATAGGAAATGCTGAAGATGTCATCATACACACCCCATTTCACAGGGCCCTGGGGTCCCTGGCAACAGGTTTGTTTACCTGAAGTCACCTTCTAGGTTTTGGCACATACATTGCCCATTCTGAAAAACAGCTGGAGATGGTGGGCCAGGGAAGGAGACTCACATCTCCCATGATTGCTCAACCCGCTAAATCAGTGTCTAAAAATAGGTATAAGCATAATCACAGGTGGAGTATAGAGGGAAGAGCAAGTTTTGTGACACTTTTCATACCATACACGTGAGAAGGGGCTGAACCCTGCAGATTTTCCACCATTTCTGAGCAAAGGCAAGGCTGCTTTTTAGGATGCTGGAGAGCTCTACAGCTTGTGAAAATTAGTCAGTGAAAGACTTTCCTATTTAAAAGTATAGAAGGGAGTATTAAGGATTTCAGTCTTGAGTATAAGCACCTGCATTGTATGTAATTCTTTTTCTTTCCTCTGTGAAGCCGGGCATCAGTCTCTACAACACTACAGCTTCACATTGGAAAATCCTAATGCAACCAAACTGAAATGCTCCAGAGGAATTAATTGGTGACCTTGCCTGACAGACCAGAATAAATCTGGCAGGCAGGCTGCCCCCTTTGCCAAGTGCTCAGATCCCCAGCTGCAGCCATACAGATTACACTGCTTCCTGGGCTGGGTAAGGTTGCCAGCTCCCAGTCCAGCAGCAGCCAACTCCCCGCGCTGCCTCCTGCCTTCAGCTTGGCTCTGTAGGCTCCTAAGCATGCCCAGGGCCAGCTGGTTAGCACCAGGCAGACAGGGAACCTGGCACTGCCCCCACCTTTTGGCCAGCTGGTGGATCGACAAAATGGATTGCTCCACTCATGAGAAGTTCTGGGATGCTGACATGCCCCTCCTGTGCAGAGAGAGGCACAATGTGACAGCCCCAAAACTGCCCTGGGAAGTGGCTTCTTTCTGCAGCATCTGCAGGCTGCTCTCTGCCTCACCTTCTTCTCTGGGGCAGGGGACAGAGGAGCTTTTCAGGGATGTTGTGATGATGTTATTTTATTTATATTTCTCAAAGGATCTGAGGCTCAAAGCACTAAATTTTTGCACATAATTTGGTATCCCATTTCAGCTTCTTCTTAGTGAGTTGGCACAGACTGGCTGGATTAAAGGTCATGGTTTAGGTCATAGACACAGGCAAAGCTCTGTGCTCTGTGTTTTACCAAATCTGCAGCTTTACATGAACAAACACCTATAGAGTAAACCCTGTCCTGGCCAAGCAGAATCATAGCTCAGGGTATAGGATGGCTCTACATCATATCAATATAAACATAAAAATAATTGAGAAGGATTTCTCATTTCTTTTGCAGCTTCTATTATTAATTCTAAGGGTAACTCCTTCAATTATTAATTCTAAGAGTAACTCCAAACATTTGAATGTCACCTTCTGCATGTTTTCAGCATGGTACCAAAGAGTAGTTGAAATATATATATATATTTCTGAAATCAGTGATCAGGACTCTAAGCCTGAATGGCCCCCTAACAGCAATAGAAATATTTCCTGCAATTGCGTCCATCCCTTCACCATTGTTCCAGTCATCAAGTCCCCTTTTAACTGCAGTTCCATATGGAGCAGAAGAGACAAGCAGTGCCACAACAGTTTACATTTGCATAACCTCTGGGTTGGAGACAGTGTGAGATTTTCACAACTGCTAGCTGGAAACATATTTGTTTAGCCAAGCTGCCAAAACTCATATTTTAGCTTGGGAAGTCTCTCATCCAATAAGACTCTCATTACACTTCCACTGTTCTACAGGCACTTCATCCTAAGGCAATCAAGACAATAAATAGTGCTTTTTAAAAACCAATGGCCCTGAGTCATAGGTGTTTGGAATACAGATGGAGTGGGATCACCCAAAGTCAGCCCTTGAGGAAGATACCTGGTAATTTTCTCATTACATCATCCTTAAATGTCAACTATTTCCTCTGTAGTTGCACTAACACTGAAAACATGAGCCTTGCTGTTTTCCTCCACGTCAATACGCACTTAAGGAAGAAAGTTTAAAAGTTTCTTCTGCTGTAAAAATGTTGGTAGATCTTTTAAAACAGTATATGAGAAATAAAATGTGTGGCAGAGTCTGTCTTACTATTCTAATATCTCAAGACTGAAAACGGCAATAATTTTTCTGAATGACAAACCAAGCACTTTTCTTGCTTGGTGATCACACAGCAATTTCACAGCTACTGGGTTTCATTACCCTCTTCCCTCCTCAGAAGATTTCCTTCCTATGAAAAGACCTTTCCTACTTTAAGTTCTTCTCTTTGCCTGAATTCTGCATTATGCTATTTGTAGGGCTTATTTTTCCCTTGTTAGTCAGGAAGCAGGGCTGTCAGAAAAGCACTACATAATCAAGTGTGTCTCAACAAGCTGAACAGATTCCTACAGCAAACCCTCAGGAAACCACACTGCAGCCCCCTCTGCTCCTGCCAGCTGCTGCTGCATTAACCTTCTAGATAAGAGACTTGGTGATCTCCTCTATGGTTTCCCCCTTGAGGGAAAGGAGCAGCAGGAAATAGGTTTACTCACACTTCACCCTGACCTCTAGGTGAGAGGAAGCCTTCCCTGTGCAGTGATATGCTCACAGTGGAGGCTGATAAATAGACAGAACCACAAAACAAACAACAGAGTTAAATAAAATCCCTTAGTGATGTTCTCTGCTCCTCTTGGCCACTCCCGGGGGTCCATCATTTCCAAATTCACTGCCACTAGAGGGCAAACACGACCAAGCCATTTAACAAAATTAATCCCAGTACATTAATAGATAATCAGTTTTCATTATGGCTAATTTTGTGAGAAGAAGCCTTTTCGCCTACTTGTACCTTCAGAAAGCATACTGTGATGCTGTCTTCTACCAGAGACATGGATGTCAGACACACTAAAAATATCCATGGCTGGAACCCTCCCAAAACACAAGGATACTTTATTACGGGCGTCCCTAAAAACTTTTATAACTGCAAGCAAACAAAACATTCTCCTCGCATATTAAACTAAAAAATATGGTATGTGCATTGATGTTCTTCAAACCAATACAAATGAAAACAAACTAGATATTTTACACCCTATGGAAAAGAATTATTTTGAAAAAATATATTCACAGTAACCAGACAGAAAGCTTCCAGAAAACTGTTGAGATCCCACTCTTGGTGTTTCCTAGTAATGCAGGAGGTGATACAATGAGACATCCAGACTGACTCCCTGTACACGGCTCTTGTCTGGCTTTCATCTCATTCTGAAGGAGCACATTGACAGCTCAAGTCTTGTTCAATAACTCTTCATAATGGCTTCAGGGTCTGTATGTGCAGTTAGTCATTATCATATCATATGGGTGTTTAGCTATTCAACTAGTCGAGATACAGCAGGTAGCTCCTAGTGCAGCGAAGTGAAAGGAGAAAGTGAAAAAAAAACTCTGTAGGGAATCATTCAAGATATAATTTAAACTATGAAGAGGAAACAGTATTCATTTGATAATTTCTTTAAAGATTTGCACAGGTGATTTTTCTAATGGAAAGAAATGATAGGTTTAGAAAGATCCTGCAGAACTGGTATCAAAGTTCAGAGTCTGTTTTCCCTTTAATGTAAGCAAGGCAATATTTTTTGTTAACAGGAGGTCCAGCTCACCAGCTGCAATGAAATGCAGTCTCTGGAGCTGCATTTGCCTCTGGTATCAGTAAGTGACCTCCCAACATCAGGATTTTACAAAGATTAGCCCAGCAAGCACATAAAATGTCAAAAGCTACAGGAAATTTTCAGCATTTTCCTCCAGCTTCTCAGAAGGAAAGTTGTCAAAGTAGCTGTCTGCTAAACATATCATCTGACTTACTACAGAAAGAAGGATGTCAACACTGCATGTCAAATCCAACACTGAGATATATTTTTTAATGGGCAGGATCTGACTTAGACAGATCCCAAATCTCTCTGCAATTACCTGCATCTGTAGGAAAGGCACAAAAGGATTTATCTTAAACAGCTCTCAAACTATCTTCTAGCCTTGCTTTTTGTGACAAAAGCAAAGTAAAAATTTTAGGAAAATATTTTCAAAGGCATTTTTTGAGGAGACTGTAAGTGTTAGCTGCTCCCCTGTCTTCACACCAGCAATGGTGCCACATGGGTAGAGTTTGGTTGATGACATTTGCTTTCAACCAACACCTTTCCTGGGGGTCTGGTGACTCTTCCCACATGAGCTCCAGCCCTCTGTCAGCAGCCAGACACCAGGACACCCAGTAGCTTTCAGGAAACAGTTCACAGGTGGGCTAATGCCACCAGAACTATTCATCTACTACTGCAGCCTATTGCTGTGAGAAAGTGTTTGGGACAGCACAGTGAGAATTGAAATTACACTCTCCCTTAGCCAGAGACCCTCCAAACATAGGCAGAGAGAGAACAGAAATGCAAGAACATTAAAATAAAAAATAGCTGGGCACTTTCAAGATGTTTCAGCTTGATGAGCCTAACCTGTTATGTCAGTGGTCCCCTGACATGGCCACCAAGGCCATGCCATGGCAGTGGGCACAGACACTGCTTCCTGAAGCCAATGTTCACACAAGTGTAACAAGCAAATTAATTCATTCCTGCCAACATGGACTATCATCTGGTCCCTGCTAGGTTTTCTTCCTGTTCAAAGCATACTTCAAAAACAAGCAGTAATGTGACCTGAAGTCTAAATTCAGATACAAGAGTTTCAGCTTCCAGAAGCCCTTCCCACAGGTTAAGGGAAGTCATGTCAGTCAGGTGTGAGTCACCAGGTTTCATAGCTGGTTTGCCCTTGTAGATGGTCACCTCAGAGCTATAGTCAGTCACTACATCTAATTAATCACCCAGTATTAGCCCAAGAGCAGGTCTACAGATGCAAATCACAAATAATGCCACTTTAAGATTATGACATGTGATCCTTTACATCCTTCTTTTTGTGTGTCATTTTTACACCCACACAAGGTATCTACAGAGCCCTAGTGTCTCTTTTTACAAAAACTTCATGAATGTCCACAGAAGGGGGAAAAAAAGGAGACACAGCCCTTAAGGTTAAAGCAAAATTTTTGCCTTTGTAACTAAACCTTATTCCCTTCTGGATTAGATTCACCAAGCATACAAAGATGTGCTTTTGTGGCCAGCAAACAAAAGCTCTGGACAGGTTTTGCAAGTGCTCCCATGGAATGTTAAGTGGAACATAAGGAACTGCTCACACTGAGGCCAGCAGTGTGCAGGTGTTAGGGAATGAGACATCACATCACCTAACAGCAGCATACCTCACTCCCTTTCTCCTTCTTCCCCTAATTATGCATGAGAAATGAAAAAAAAAAAAAAAAAAATATATATATATATATAAATAGAGGGAGCTTTGTAGAAAGTGATTGTCTGAAAAGTACATGAACAAGATTTTTTTTCCCTTCAAGGGAACACCTCAGCTGGGTGGGCAAACTCCTGCTATTCTGGATTGGGCTGGATGCAGCAATTCATGCTAGCCCTTACTTTTCCTAAGCTCATCCTTTTTTTCTGCCAACAGAAGATAATTTATTCTTTGAGGAATATGTATCATTTCAGCACACCTTCATTTTTAGAAGGTGAAAAAAATTTTGAATTGTCCCATGACTTATGTATTCAGAGTATGGTGATCCCTGATGGGACAAAAGTATGGCAGAAATGGAGTACAACTGCTTTCTCCTCAGCTGATCTGCTTGAGTATGAGGTCTGAGCACCTCCCTCCAAAGAAGGAAATATTTTCCTCATTCTAGAGAAAAGTATGCTCTGGCACCAAACAAATGGGCAACCTTCTAGGAACTGCTCCCCAGGAAGCCACTCTCAATTGCTTCTGGTTGAAGCTCACACGAGAATTCAGTTTTTCACAAAGGCATTAGGTAGAATAGCTTTAATTATTAAAAGACTGAATTAAGCAGCCAGTGTGCTGCACCTACAGTGCCTTGGTGAGAAGGCACTCTGTAAACAGAATTATTATTTCATCAACACAGTAGACTCCTCACTTAATGGCTCACTAACTGGGCCAGAGATGAGATTCGATGTGAAGAAATCAATGGCTCAAAGCAAGAGATTCAGCAAATATGAAACACCTAGTGCTTAGCTCTTAGGATTGCACATTGTCTCCTGTGGAAGTGACTCGTACCATGCAGGGAGAAAATAACACTCCTGCTGCTGCATCCAGCTGCATCCATAGGAGATAAGACTGAACTGGTGCTTGCTAGCACTAGAGTCCCATACTTTAGAGGGGGGTTATTTGCTTTTTGGTGTTTTCCTTCTGTGCTATATCTGCTAAATTAGTAAGCATTGCTACTTCATATTTTCAAAATGGTCTTACTGCTTTCTTTCTTCTTTTTGTAATTCATGACTTCAAAGTAAGTATTTCTTAGTAATGGTAGCCTTATTTTGGTGTCCACCAGGTGTATGCATCAATCAGAATGACTCTGCTGTACCGCAGAGCAGAAGCACCAAAGGGCATCCTGCAAAATTAAATGGGGAGAATAATGAAGTCCTTCACAATTCTTCTCTGTTCTAACCATTATAACAACTCGAGAGAGCAGAGAAGATATTTTCAAGATGTGGCTATAGGTGCATGACTCTTCTTCAGACAGCTGGCTAGAGGGTAAATGGCAAGAGCAATAAGTATCTATCTCTCCTCCCCGGGAGTGAGCATGATTCATGGATGAAGAATACTTTATTTTCCTACTCACCAGCACACTGAGGCTTTTCTGGGAAATTACTTCTTAAGTTTTCCCCTTCTCTTCAGTGCTAATTTAGGGATATAAAACTCACCATGCTGGATCACTTT
The DNA here is from genome assembly GCF_009819885.2 of Catharus ustulatus. NCBI lineage: Eukaryota > Metazoa > Chordata > Aves > Passeriformes > Turdidae > Catharus > Catharus ustulatus. The sequence continues at coordinate 13,250,201 of NC_046229.1, read as the reverse complement.
TCACTGAAGTGATTTCAGCTTCACTTCCAGATTCTCAGGGAAAATCTCAGCTTTTGCATTCATCAGATCCTAATAAAAAACAGCAAATCTGACTCTGAAAAGAAAGGTTCCTGGTGTAGTGAGGATTGTCTGTGCAAAGAGGGAAAGATGAGTTAAATTGCAGAGGAAATCCTTCATTAATAGTACCAAAGGACTGCACAAAACCCAACTAATTCTCTGAATGAAAGAAGGATTAATATCCCATTTTATAGGAAGGAAATTGAGATAACAGAGCAAATACTCAGGAAAATTAACAGACAGGACCACTGCAGCTTCAGTTCCACATCCATTCCCATGGGTGGAGAGCCAGATTTGGGCAGAATTTTGTCTATTGGTATGGCAGTTTGTTTATTTGTTGCAATAGAAGAAACAGCCCAGAAAATTTCTCACAAGCAATTTTCTTTAGAAAATCCTGCCATTTCTCATTTGGATTTTTTTCCTATCAGCACGCATTTTTACCAAACAGGACAGTTAACAGTTAATGTGACAGAAAACAAATATAAATTGCACAAAACTGTGTTAAAATCAGACTGACACCTTTCATGTGTTTTTGAAGATAATGTCTTTCTGACACACTTTTCTGGCTGCTTCTTGTAGAGAGGAATAATACAGCACAGAAATACAGTGCTGAAAAATGACAGTTTACAGTGCCTTCCTCAAAAACAGTAACAACCTTTTTCTACACATAATTGCACTAAATTCACCAAGAGCACATAATGGACAGGAATACAAAATGAATCACAGCATTTCTATATGAAACAGCTGTTCCATGAACTGGCCAAGATGATTTTTGACTATGTGATTGCATCTGTAGTTTGGAAACAATTAGCCAGGAGCAATTATTTATCTTGAGTTGTCACAGTTGTTTTATCAGCTCTTTAGGGGGTACTCCTGTAATCATAGAAGTTGGAGAGCTGAAAAAGCAGGATTTTCCTACTCCAGTTGGACCAAGAAATAAAATGCAAATCAATGACAGCGTGTTTAAATAAAATTTGTGACATCCAATTTCATCCATCATTTTCTTCCTTTCCCTGTTAAGACCAAAAAAAAATATTACATTCTCACTAAGACTCAAGGGATCTCAAAATATATTTAGTAGTCACACCAGTATACAGGAATCAGGAGAATGCAAATAAACCCCATCCTTCATTGCCTCATACTTTCCACTCCTCTAATTTGCAGTGGTAAATTTGAAATCTGAATAGTGTCATTTTTCAGCAAGCACTGAGCACTCCTGGGTGCCTTTTGCTGCCACTGGGACATGCAGCTGTGACATCCAACACCTATGTAAATCTGGGCCGAGTTATCTGCAGTGAGACAACTAATGCAGCCGAGAAAAAGAGTTGCTTTGCCATCTCACAAGGGAATGAAATATCAGTAGTGAGCTGCTGGCTCTGTTAGAGGTAACTCAACAACTCTACAATAATGTAAGCAGCCCAAGGAACAGGCTAAAAGTCATTAGGAGGTTGGTTTTCAGAGTATATCAGCAGACAATATAGGGCACTGTCACGCACTCAGGAAATCATGTTCAGGTTTTATAAACCACAAATGCAAATAAGCCCTGGCAATCCTTATACTATGAACACATAAATAGATTTAGTATGTATAAACCATTGTGTAACTCAGTTGGGGAATTAATGTTGTCTGGAAAAGATGCCAGAGAAGTAAGAAGTTTCTGAGTGCCCAGGACAGACATATCAGGCTTTCCAATTTCACATGTCTGAGACCAGAACCAAGACACAAATGTTGTTGACATTAGACATCATTTTCCAGGACATCCTGAGCAGTTAAGCAAGTGCAGAATAGCTGCACAGGAGAACTTGTTGTCACTGTTATTAAGTCATCTGGCTGCTTAGGTATTGGGCACAGCCTCTGGACAGCTGCTCTGAGTGCTCAGTTTGTAAGCGATGAGCATCACCTTTTGGGAAGCTAACAAGGGCGAGACATTAACTGCTCAACTGTGTATTAAAAGGCTGTTTCCTTTCAAAATGGAATTAAAATTTGGGTTTATACAATTCTTTTAAAATTAACCTCTTTGTTCTATGACCTTTTTTCTCCTTTTTTTTTAAAGAAGCTACTTTTGAGCATGTAAGCAGGTTGGGGTTCTGTTTGTACTTTTCCTCTTGATACGGTCGCCAGTCTCCTGTTCTGAATTTTGATTCACTGGGTGCTGTCCCCTGCCAGCCTTGTGCCCTCAAACAGTCCAGCACTGCTCCTGCTCTCACTGTGCTGTTGCTCTTTGGCCACAGATCCTTTTACAGGAAAGGGACTCTGGGTGCAGCTGCTATGGGTGCACAGGACAGGCAAAGCACCTCATCCTGAATGCCAAACACGAATACTCCACCTCATAGCTCAGGGGGTAATGAAAACTGAAGACACAAAGGGATTTTGCACTAGATTTCTGAAAAATCCAAGCTGAGCTGACAATCTAAGCACTTCTCTGTCAACAAAGGCTGCTTGGGATTTACAAACTAGCTGTCCCTCCTGAAGAGCCTGGTTTATTTGGTATGCTTTGAGCAATCTTAATGTATGCCAAGTTTTTATTCACAGACATGGCCTTTCGCATAATACCCGAATAGAGTATTTGCTCAGGAAGTGGTAGACCTAAATTCCAGGCTTTTCCCTGCTGAGAAGGGCTGAAACTATGGTTTCTACTTCCTGGGGGAAAATGCAGAGTCTGCAAAGAAGGACAAACCTGGATTTGAATAGAAGAGACTTGGGACTCAGTTTCTGCTCCCCAGGATGTTCAAATATCTAACATCAGATGGCATCTGGATTAAAAAACAAATACAAGCCAGAAATAATCAAGGACAGTGAGACTGGGACCAGGAATACATCACTCTTGGCCAAGCTCCATAATCACTAGGTTAGATAATGATGCCAGTCCTCTTGGCAAGCCTTATTTGCAATGTGCTAGTGCAATTATAATATTTCAGTTCTGCAGCAGCTTGAATGTCTCTGCACTGCCCCTCCATGGCACAGTGCAGATATTCCTTCTTCTCTTTCACTGAAGTACAAGCTAATGTATTCCCTGGGTCAGAGAGAAGTTACAGTAATTTCATGATTATAGCTGCACCTTATTATAAGCCGCACGTCCAAGTGACGAGTGTCGAGTGTCGGCAACTGTCTTGCGTCATAATACAGGACGTGATAAAAGGTATCTATTCTATCACCATCTGTTGAGGGTGGGGGCAGTGATCCTTATCTCAATGGCAGATAATGTGCTAATGGGCCATCCATTGAAACCAGGTTGGGCATTGTTCTTTATCTTTTCACAACCCATCCTTCCTCCAGCCAGTCATTTTCTGCTCATGGCCATTGAGTCCCACTGTGGGACTGATAAAATTACTGCATCCCACTGGAAGTTGCTCCAGCCAGGGGGAAGAGCCCAACATTTCTTACCAAGATAAAACAGAGGTTTTGGGACGCTGAGGGAGCCCCTTTCTCCACTGGACTCCAGAGGAAAACTGGATTTCTGCACATCACCACTGGACCTCCAGAGGGAAACTGCACCTTCTACAGGAGCACTGCTCCAACTGAGCCACATCTGTCACTGCAGGAGGATGCAGCCACCATTTAATGGGACTGCTACCAACACCCTGCCTGACGGGTGTCAGGTTGTACTCTGACTTTGTCAGGGTTTGGAGTTTGTTTCTTTGTAGTACTGTATTTCTATTTTAATTTCCCTAATAAAGAACTGTTATTCCTAATTCTCATATCTTTGCCTGAAAGCCCCTTGATTTCAAAATTATAATAATTTGGAGGGAGGGGGTTTACATTCTCCATTTCAAAGAGAAGCTCCTGCCTTTCTCAGCAGACACCTGTCCTCCAAACTAAAACAGCAACTTTTCGTTCTTTGTCCATATATAAGCCGCACCTGATTACAAGCTGCACTTCTGGGTTGGGACCAAAATTTTAGTCAAAATGGTGCGGCTTATAATCGTGAAATTACTGTGTATGGAACAGTAACATTAATGTAACTACTGCAGCTTCACTATCCTTATGCATTTGTCTTTGACACAGTATATATCCTTGGTATCCATGGTACTGCCTGCACCTGGAACAGGAAACTTTTCCATTTTATTTCAAAAATGTTCTATGATTACAGCAGTCACCCATTTAATGGGGCATCCTACTCCCTGTTTTAAGTAATATTTAATTAGGTTGCAGTAAAAAAGGAAGTTAAAATGAAAATCCCCTATCCAGGAATTAATAACCTAAAGGATTTTAGAATAAATATCCTTGAGGATTTTAGAGTAAAGATGATTTGAAAAGGAATAGTACGTCATAATTAATCTGTCCTTGTCTTTCTAACACATCTTACCCTCTCTACGAAGGGATGAGATTTTTTGGATAGTTGCATTTCCAGGTCAGCACCATAAGATTGGGGAGCATGCAAGAGACGCTGCTTTGTTCTTCCTGCCTGGGTGGAGCTTGTGGTGTACAGAGCTTTCTGCCTCCCCCCCAAAGCGCCTGTCTGGGGGGAAAGGACATTTCCCCCCAGCCTACTGAAGCAGTTCTGAGAACACCAGCTTCCAAGAATCCCATCCTTGAGTCCTACTGATGCTGTGGGGTATCAGGACAATCAAGAGTTACATGCCTGGACTGGAAAGATAAAACATCTTGTATTCCTTAGAGAATTAGCCCCCATTTCAGGGGGGACACTTGGTCTATTCTTAGGAACAGGTAAGAACCTAAAATTCAAGCATCAAAGACAACTAAATGACCTCCTATGTTCTCCTAAATGTTCTCCTAGGAGAACATGGATCTACTTTAGTTAGTTCCCAGAGAAGCCCCTGTCCCAGTCACAGTCAAGAGCAGCTCTGCAAGGACTACCTGCCATGTAGTTTGTCCACTCAGACACTCACCAGGAGACAGAGCAGTGCAATGCTCAAAGTGGGTAACCAGAGGTTTCTAAGATTAACCTACCTTTGACTCACATTCCACAAGATTTAGATAATTTCCAAGGAAGTCTGTCACACTGAATGTGGAGTTTTTAAAACCTGATGTTATGGCTGTGCTATTATTGTGCAGTATGTGTTGCTTGCATAGCAAGGTTAGAGACTTGTTTCCAAAATGAGGGTCAAACATATAAACCTGCATGCAGTGCATTGTCTCTAATGGGATATTTTTCCTTTGCACTCTTTCCTATTTAATGTAGAATGAAAAGCCATTTCATCTTTAGCAAACCTTTCAGCAGGAATATAGTTTTGATTAATAAAACAACTATAAGCACCATCAGTTTTATTTTGTATGACTGCTAACAGTCAGACCTTGATAATGGCACGTGGCTTTACTGGCAGCAGCGAGGAAACCATGGACACTGATTAAGAAGAGATAAAAATATTACATTCCAGTAATTCAGAAGTACTTCTTTTCTCTTGAATGGAAAGTGAAAACAAAAAATATTTACAGATTTATTCCCACATAAGATGGCTATTACTGGTAACAGTAATATTGTTATAGTTTTAGCTGCAGTGCTTGGAAACACCAGCCTGAGGTCAGGACCACTAAGGTCAGAGAGATGCCTGAACAGAAATTATAGTTCTTGAAATTCAAGGCCCAGAGTTGGAACAAACAAGGCAAATGAGTAAAAGAAACTGGTTTTATCTCCACTTTTAATATAAAGGAAAAGAAACACAAGACAAATCTTTAAATAGTCTCAAGGACTTTATAATCTTTGGAATTATTTTCTGTATCTATTAAGTATAAAAAAGGCATCAAAAACTGCTAGACTAGCCAGTCCCGGATGAGTAAAATCCTATCTGTGTCCTCACTAATATTTTGCATTATTTATAAACCTTTTAAAGACATATTTTAAACAGTTTCTATAAAGACTGATCATACAGCAGACTGTTGTACTGACATTTTTATGGTCTGCAAAAACCTCTTGAATTCTGGAATTTCAGTAAACTACATCCCTTAGGGAGCACATCAATTTTACCTGTGCATTTTTCTAGCCAACTTGCATTTTCCTCTTTGTGCATGGGTGTCCAAAACTAGAATATGGGTTGACCCAACTCAAACCAGTTGTTGGTTTTCTTGTTTGAATTATTTTTCTATCACACCCTGCTTTTGCCCTTTGCCCTCTTGTTCATACTGGCAGCTTTACCAGAATAAATCTTCACTGCTCAGCCAGACGAGAAAACTTCCCACAAACAAGGTTATTGCCCTTTTTTGGCCAGGTATGCATAGCCCAGATTGCTAAGTCCTGACGAGTGGGTCAGGCTGTTTTCACATCTCTTATTCTGTATTATCAAAAGGTCTCTTTGAGTACATGTACCTGTTCACTAAAAAGTAAATCTTCATGTGGCAGGATGCTTATACTTTGTACCAGATACATAAAACATTATCTCCTCTCAGCCCCAGATAATTTAAAAGACTCTTTCCAAGATTTCCTAAGTAACCTAAATCCAGGCATAATAAAAATAATACAAAAGATATAAAATGCAATAAACCTGTAGCTCATCATAGCCCACGGAGTGCTCCTAACACTTGTTGTTCTGAAATTATTTCTGTCGCTGTGGCAAGCATCTGTGTTTTCATCTGTAAAGAAAAAACTGAATTATTGTCTCTGATGTCAAGGGAATGTTTTAATTTCTTGTGGTACTGTCACGTGCAAATATGTCCCCTAGCCCACAGATGGAGAGAAAGGGCTGGGGTTTTACACTCACTGGTGTTCCCCACGGAGTTTTGTGCCTGCTCTCTCTCTGAAACTCATCACTGTGGCTCTCACAAATAAAGCATGATTTCATAAATACAAACATTGGGTTCAGCTATTCAGTGATAGACCTCATTGTGGGTTTCTTGAAAATGTTCTTTATAAGGGCTAATTTTTTGGAAAATTCTATTTCTTCATGCAATATTTGCTTCTAAAGAAGTGACTTCATCCACTCTGCACAAACTGGAAGATGTCCATTTCATTATGTCCCATCGCTTCTTAAAACTATCACTAGAGAAAGGATGGGATTTTCTCTAAGGTTTTAGCTGATCAGAGAATGGGATGTAGAAAAGCTAAGATGGTTGAAAATGTCTAGGACTGATGCTAAGGACCCAATCACCAATTCTATGCACATATACACACTAAAACATGTAAGCAGTTTCTGAACTAATGGAAGTCAAGGGTTCATAGCCCATTCTTGTGTATTTATAAAATCATTTAACAGGTATGAAATTTAAATGCAATCCTTTCTTTTTCCTTTCTATATAATATCTACAGTAAATTCACGAATACAAGCCGCACTGAGTATAAGCCGCATCTCTGGGTGTTGGCAAATATTTCGGTTTTTGTCCATAGATAAGCCGCACACGAATATAAGCCGCTCTATCGTTCGCAGCAAGGACCCACGTGCAATTAGTAACAGAACCGCGGGAGGGCGGGGTTTACTGGCTGAGCTAAGGCTGTGCAGGCTCGGCCCGCTAGGGGCTGCCGACGGGGCCAGGTGGCCCAGCACGCTGCTGCCGCTCGGGGCTGGCCGCCGCTGCCACTGGGCTCGGTCACCCTGGGTCGGCGCTGCCCTGCGGTGGCAGGCAGGGACGGAGCTTCCCCCGCTCCTATGGCAGTGGCGGCGGGTGGGGACGGAGCTTTCCCGCGCCCATGGCGCCGGCGGCGGGCGCGGACAAAGCACCCCGCCTCCTCCCCGAGCCGCAGCAATGGCTGCGCAGGGCTCCCATCGCCTCCTGGAGCCGCGGTAACAGCGGCGCCCCCCCCCCGTCGGCTCCCCGGGCCGCGGCAATGGGCCTCCCCCCCCCGTCCTCCCTGAACAGCGGCAATGGCGGCGCTGGGCCCCCCCTCCTCCCCTGGGCTGCGGCAGAGGAGGGAAGAAGAGAGCTCTTCCGCCTCTCTCCCCGCCCCCCGTGCTGCCTACCGGGAGCCAGGGCAACACGGTAACACTGCAACAATTGCGAAATGCCGGCTTTTACTGGCAGGTGCTTGGCTCGGCACTCTGGCTGGCACGTCTGGGGTTGTAAATGTCAGAAAATTATTCACATATTAGCCGCCCCCGACTATTAGCCGCACTTCCGGGTTTCCACCAAAATTTTTGTCAAATTGCTGCGGCTTGTATTCGTGAAATTACTGTATATAGACTTGGCTCACCCATTTTGTTTTTAAAGACATTGGGCTTGCTGAGACTCCCTTGCCTTTTCTCTCACATATATCTTGCAGTCCCCATTAAAAAGAGGATTGTGAAATTTCTCTGGATGCTGCTTGCTTTCTTTCATCTCTGTGTTGAAAAAAATGTACACATCTAAGGGTGAACACACTCAATCTGGTCTGCAGTTTTGGACTCTGAAACAATCTGGGGTTCATATTTTTGTTACAGGGTACTTTTTCCATTGTGGAGGCTTAGATTTCCTTAAACCTCAAATCCACAGTTCTCTAGCATTTATCCATACCTGTTGATGAGCAGGAGTGAGTCAGTGAGGGCTGGGCTCTATCCTGGACTTCTCTGTGGTCTGTAAGTTTCAATACAGAAATGAAAACACCAGCAGCTTGAAGGGGCAGAAAATAACAGAATGAATAGCAGGATGCCAAAAATGACACGGCTTTCACTGTTACCAGTTGCAAAGAAAGAACAAAAATTCATGATCCTGGTTCACCAATTTGGTAGCTGGGTGACAATGTATTTACATTCAGTCCAGTCCAGCCCAATGCTATTTCATGGCTTTTAGATAGAGATCAGTATTGTCTGCACAGTCATTTTATAATAAAACATGCACCATAGCAAATGTTCTTGGGTTGTATAAGAAAACCTGATACTAAGAAACATCTTATTCAATCTATATAGAACAGAGAGTCCCTTTACATTTTCAGGGACACCTCAGTTACCAGTAGCTGGGTAAGGATCAGTGCCAAGGTACTAACACCAAGTCAAGAGACCCTGAGGAGGATGGAGAGCCCCATCCACTCAGACCCCATCTCTCCCAGCAAAGAGGACAGCACACAGATCACAGATCAAACAACAGGCAAATTCAAAGTGCTCACAGCTCCTGGTGTTTTGCTACAGTTGTGTGCTCACCAACAAATACATTCTTGTCCTTGTCCTCTGCAGGTGCTTTGCTCTCATAAAACTCTTGCTGCAGCAGGGCTCAGAAAACAGAGATCACGGTCCTTTGTCTTCCCAAACTAATGCTCAAAGTGAGAAATAACAGGAAAGTTAGAAGCCAAAAATTCATGCAAATGCAGTCTGTGGAATTCAAGGAACTCAATGCCACAGGATAACAACAAACTGAAACCCTGCAGATAGTTCCACTGCTTACAACACAAGGCAAAAGCTCATCAGAATCTGTGCCACACAGTGGGAAATCTAAGGGATGAGAAAAGGAGCTGCCTTTCTCTTCTGCAGTGTGGTGAGGGGTGCAGCGCTCGGCACACAAATGCTGCTTGCCCTGAAGCACTGCCGTGGTCACCTTCCAAATGTTCCAGGTCTGTAGTTTGAGTAGGCACAGAAATTCCTGCTGCTGTGACCCACAGCTTTCCAGAGATACATGTTTGATATAAACTGTGAAGTTCAAATGCTTGTTCCCAAAAATTTGCTTTCATTTCCACTGTGCCCATTCATGTATTTTGCCAGTACACTGAGGACTGTACTGCACATCTCTAATGCTTTGGAGAATGTCTTTTAACCAAAGTACATGAAAGTTACATTCTTATTAATAGATTATGAACCATTAATGCAATTATCAGTTTAAGCAAAAAATAAAATCTTTTTTTTCAGTTACTAATCCACGCATACGTACCATTAGAAAGAACAATATAATTTCCTGCATATTTTAAACAATTAATTATAACTTCACTTTTCCAATTCTTCCAATTTAAAAAAAATCTCACAGATTAATAATGGAGGGAAAAAGATATTAAAATATCTTTATTGCCTTCAAGGCACTGTAATTTTAGATAATGCTATTCTCTTAAACTTTAAGTTGTACTAATTTTTTTCTCTCTACTTCCATGTTATTCTCTTCAGGCACAGATCATGCATTTCCCCCATCTTAGGCTTCTACTTCATTTTTCCTAGGGACTGGTTTGTTCAGCAGCAAGCAGGCAGTCATTTTATCTTCTTTATTCCCCTTATCCCCTATTCTCTTTTGTGGATCTAAAGGATACACCTAAGGTGAGTTGAGACAATATTCGTAAGATCTTTCTGTCCACCCCCACCCCAATAACAATAATCACAGACAAGGTGTCCTTGTTCTTTCCTTGCTACCAGAACATTGAAGATTGACAACTCTATACCAAGTTGCTCATTTAATCATACATGTTCTGGTAGAAATTATTACCTTTATTGCAAAGCTGTGTATAGGTAGAATTAAATGCTCATCTTTGCAATAAAGAATGTGCTCCTCTGTAAAATAATTACTCCATTATCAGGTCTGCTCTAAGTATTGTGCAGTTGCTAGTAATTTTTCTCATTCTGTGAGGATTATAAAGAGAACCTGATTTTCCAAAGTACAGGATTTAAGACTATCAATTATTTCCTTCATGGCTCCCTCCCTTTCCAAAAGAAAATAATCTCCTCTGAAGAAGGTGTCATTCTGATGACAACAGAAGGATTGCAATATCACACTTTCAATGAGAATGTTAGACTTGATTCAAAGTCCAAAAACTTGAAGTACATGAAAAGTGCCCTATTAGCATCAGTGAGCTGTTCATCAGCTCTACTGAACAAAAGCTTCCCCCACTTAAGATCCTGCTGATATCTGTCAGGCCCTTGAAAGTTTTGACATCCTGGTTCCAGTTACATCAGCTGCCCCAGTAAGATTTATGTAGTTTTCTACCTATCTTCATTGCTTAGGTATATTCAAGTCCTCTTTCCTTGTTTCAAAAACATGTTTTATACAGTTTAACTTTTAAAATCTTATTAAAATGACAAGCATTATAGAGACTCTGTCAGCATTAATAATCAAACAAAGTCATAGTCCTTTTAAGATACATAAGTTTCCTCCATGCCTTGTAAGACATGTAATAGTAAAACTTGAAAGAAATTACTGTGGTATAATTATCATTTCCTGAAAATAAAACCTCACTAAAATAACTTGCAATGATGAATGTTAGGTGTGGCTGAACACATTTACGCCTTCAGAAACATCAGGAAGTTCTTTTTATTCTATAAACACTCTTGAGAACAAGGCTTCCCTGCCAGGTGTACTTTTTTATGAAATAAAGCATCACAGGAGCATGTCAAGAAAAAACAAAATTAAGACACTTGCAAGAACTGGGTGCAGACAAAAGAGAAATAAATACTTGGGGGCAAGAACATAAAGCAGGAAATCCAGCCAGGGAAATGTCAGTTGGGTAACAGGCCTTACAAGTAAATCAGAAAAAGGAAAGAAAATAACATATGTACATTGCCATGATATCCAATCTCCCACAATCCAACTGCTTCCATTCTTTTGCACCCAGAATCATTAGTGCAAAATTTTGGGATTTAGAAATGGAAGCTAAAATGGAAATCACGTTGAAAACAGAACTGCACTGGAAAATGTCCCTGTCCAACTGAGCACTAAATATTTATAACCCAGAAGAGAAAAAAGGCCTTAATCAAGGCTAGTCCCAAGCCACAAACTTTCAATCCTCTCTGCTCAAAGGCAGCAAACAGCAATAACTCAACCCACAAGAACCAAAGCTGTAACATTTTTTCTGCCTGTGCCCTAAAAGACAAATCACAGTACAAGAAAGGGTAGATTTCCACAAAGGGCTGGTTTTTGGTTCACCACACTCTGTAACACTGCCACAGGCTTCCCCCCACCACCCTCACAGCCACCAGAGCATCAGGGAAAGGCCAGAATAGGCAATGCCAGCTGAGCCCAGAAAAGCCAGCTGCACAAGCAGCTGCAGCATCCAGCCCAGCCAGGCTGGCTGAGGCAGCCAGGACAGCCCCGCAGCCACAGCTCCAGCTCCTGTGTGCTCCCCAGGGCTCCCAGGAGGAGCAGTGGGCATTGTCACCTGGGGGACCCTGCAGCCAGCAGGAAACCCTCCCGTGGTTTGGAGCACGGGCTCTTTGAGGACACGCTGGCTGCAGTGTTTTCTGGAAGTCTCCATCCCCTTGAAGGACATGCTGGTGTTTTGATCCCAGATGGATGCGTTCTGCTCCTCCAGCTCATTAATGCCAATCTTTCCTACAATAAATAAGCTCGGAAGCTGGTCTTCTCTGGCCTCTCCTGGATGATTTATGTCATGGGCTTGCAATAAGTCATGCTGTAGTTTCTCTGACCTAGATTCACTCCAACGTTGTAACTAGTTTGGTGACTTCTTTCCAGTCTTTCAAATCCATTATTCAGCAAGCCGGTGCTGATGATGCACTTTCAGCCAGGTTGCTTTCATCTTTCATTTTATTAAATGCAAATTGGATTTGAAAATGAAGGCGGACACTGCTGTAAGCATACTGGCAGGTAACAGTGTTACTCAGCCGTCAACAGAATTCAGCCTAAATAGATCATGGCACCAGAAAGAAATTGTATCAATAACTTTGCTTTGCTTGTATTTAAATATTACATCAAACCTATACTGTCACAGGGGACAAAAAAGTGAACACAAGATGCAAACACAGCACTCATTCTATATCCTTTCTCTTTTCCCTTCCTTCTGCTCCTTGGCTAATCCAGAGGGAGTTATTACAGCATGAAATTTGTGCATTGTTTGCCAAAAAGGTAGCAGGATAATAATAAACCAAACAGCACCAAAGCTGTGGGTTCTACTTTCCATTACTGCTTTAGATAAGCTAATTAATTAAAATATCAAGAGCATGTTTTACACATGAATAGTCTTGAGTTCCAGAGAGCTGAAAGTAAATCAATATAAAATACTAGGTACAGATACACACTGCTAACACTGATTTGCTTGCCTGCATGTTATTTGTAATAAATAACATTATGGTCTGCTTTTGTAAAAGTAACCATTAATAATCAATCAATTGTACTAACCCTTTCTGAACAATATCCTTATGTAAAATGTGAGCCAACTGTGGCACAATCAAAAATATCAATGAGTATTAACTAGATTTCAGCAATTAATTTGAAGAGGTCTCATTCATGAGTCAGACTGTGTTAATTTTTCCTCTCTTTGCTAACATTTTAATACTAAGGATCACGCCCATGCTCATTGTTCTTTACTATTGATATGAAAATATTCTGAGGCTTTCATTAGAGGGTATAGTATGTAGTAGTAGAGAGATATTTGACTGTCTTTTTTTGCAAAGGGGCAATTATTCCCTACAAGGAGGAGGAAATGCAACTACAATGCCTCCAAAGAACAGACCAAACACTCTGAAATGTCTCAGCACAGTCTCAGAAGGAAAAATCCTGTGTTTTCTTTATGTAGGGTCATTTTCTTAACAAGTGGCAATGTCATAAGATGGGAGGGTTAAACATCTGGTCTGAGGTCTGGCAAGATTCTCCCAAAGCTTTGGGTGTGTTGTCAGAATAATTCCTGACATTTCTTATTTATTCTGTTTTTCTGTGCAAGCACCAAAGTCTGGTGTCAAGAGTCTGTCTCGCTTTGATTGCAGCAAGCAGCTTTCTCACCCACTACTGAGCTGTAATTTTGTGTGCTCACCACTTCCTACAAATGCTCTCAGAAATGGAAATGAACAAGTGGGAGAAGTACTTGCATTCTGCCACCCTTCCAGTGCAATGAAAAAGCAGAAGGGAATTAGCAATCCTGTTGGTGTGGTCAGAAAGGGGTCTCAGACTCTTGCCTTGACTCTCTCCTTGCCAAGACACAAAACCCAGGAGCACAGTCCATTCACAAGAAGCATCCCCCATTCCCAAAGGGGGTCAGATGTAGCTGCTGCCCTGAGCAGGTTCATTGATTCCTCATTCCTCTGCACAGGTTCCCTCAGAAAATGGAAAGCACGTTTCTCCATCTTCTGGGGAAAACTTAACTATATATAAAAAAGTCCTGAAGCCAAGTTGTGCAAATTGGCCTTGGGATCAAGTACCTTTACCCCTCCAAAATCTGCAGAAATGTGTCAAAATGCCCCCTTAAGTCCTCACATATGCCTGTGCTGACAGAGTCCCAAGCAGGTTTGCACCAAGCAGGTGTTTTGCAATTGAAGGATCTTGATTGTTACAGGAGTAAAGAAAGAAATCAATCTCAACTTTGCATATATGCATATCTATCTCAATATTTGTGCTTTTATCTGAAGAAAAATCTCATTTATTTGAACCAATTCTGATTTGAATTTCTTAAGGGTTCCTTTTTTTTTTTTTTTTTAATTTTTATTCCTTACCAGACCATTCAAGAATATAAGAAAGTGGGCTGTGTACACAAATTACATGCATATATCCAGTGCACTTCCTACATGGCTCTGTTCTCCATCTCTGAGACCCTCAGTGATTCAGCATGACAAGAAAAATCACAATATCTCTAATAAGCATTCTATACTTGTGTAATCTAACAGGTAGATGCAAGAAATCTTTCTGTTTTTTAAAGAAACAAAAATTCCTAAATACATTTAAATGCCACACTCCCTGAGCTCACAGCCCCCTTGCCATGTCAGGGATGTCTTTGCCCATGGACACACCTGGGTGCTGTGCTGGGGTCTGGCTCCCTGGGCTGTACCTCCTTCCCCAGCTGATGCAGGGCAGCCCCAGGCTCTGCTGTGACTCCAAGCAGGAGCCTGCAGCAGAGGGCACTGTGAAAGCACCAGAGCTGCAGCCTGCACAGAAAGAGCTGGAAGGGGAGCAGGGACATCCATCCCCCCCAGGGGACCCTGTGCCATTCTTACTGCTCTCATTTCCCCTGCTGGAAAGGTGATGGCTGCACCTCTGAGCAGGTGCCCAGGAGCCAGGCTGTGTCATCACACCATGCTCAGAACATCAAGGCCATCTGAGCCTTTACTGAAAAGCTGCTGTTGGTGAAAGCTCCTCCCAGGTGAGGTCACTCCTGGGCTGGTTCCAGGTCTCTCCAGGCCAGGCAGTGGGAGCACTGCTGAGGGGATGGGCAGAGAGCTGTAAAACCTGAGCTGTGGCTCCGGGAATTGGTACCAGTGAGTGACATGTGCCTCTACAACCCACGGATGGGTCTGGTCCATAAAATCTGTTTGGGACTTTGCTGGATTAACTTTCAAATGTTCCTGAGAGAGACAAAGCCATTAAAATACGGGTTTTATAATCAGTCATTTTCATTTGGAAGCTGAAGGCAGCTCTCCACTGTTCTGCTTTTATACTCTGTACTGTCAGATATTCCCAAACACCCTACAAAGAGGCTAAGCCTGCAGAGCTGAGATAGTGAATATTTACAGCAGTGCTCAGCAGCCAGCATCTCTGAATCTATCAACAGCTCCTTGCAGGAGGAATCAACCTTGTCTATCCCCATCTGCACAAGTACTTTAAAGAATAATTTTAGAAAGCAAATGAACCATTGCAGAGCCATTAAAAGAATTAAATAATCCATAAGTAGCAGTAAAACAGTACAATAAGGAACACTTAATGTTATTAGAAAAGTCAGTTGTGTGTGGACAAAGGCTGACTGACAAATGAGAAAAATATTTGTTCACTGTGAGTGATCTACAGCAGACCTACAGCCAATGGTACCAGATGGTGGGGCTGGTTTTTTGTAAACACACCTCTTCTAGAACCAAAAAAGCCTGGTTAATCGACCATGGATCATGGTCCCATAAACCAAGCAAAGCTGTGCCTGCCCAGCACCATTGGCAGACGGTTCCCATTAGGAAAGCAGTAAAGAAAAGTTCCTGAGTTCTTTGGGAGGCATCTGGAATCACTGGGAAGCACACAAAAAAAACCCAAAATAGAGTAATTCTGAGTAGATCAGTTAATACAGAGAAGATCTTATTCAACTTTCCATGTCTGTGTTGGATAATACATTTAATTTGAATGGACAGTCTTCCTTCAATTCAGCAGTTTTAGTCTGTGATCAAGAACACAGGGATACAGAACTAAAGAGGGTGCAGCTGAGAACTCCATCTCACACAGAATGTGTTCATCATATGATAATCATGAAAAGAATGTTGATTCTTTTTTTGAACTGTTATTTGACAATAAATAATAGCATTCTTAATTCTAGCACTATGATGGTATTTAATCCATGGATTTCAAGAAGCTTTTATAAAACATAGAGGATGAAAGAAATTTCTAAATCAAACAGGCATAAAAATATTCATCAAGGGAAAACTCTGACTCTAGTTATTAATCTACAGCAGCCCTCCCAAGGCATAGAACATCTTCTTTTTGTTTATTGGCATGGGATCACGGCTAATCCTGATGTATGTCACTTAAGGATTAATGACCTGATTAATGACCATCAGGAGAGCAGCTCCATTCATTACAGCATACGAAAACCAATTTCTAATTTTGACACTCTGGAGGGAAGGATTGCCATCCAGAAGGACCTTGACAAGCTGGAGAGGTAGAGCCGTGCAACCTTCTAGAAGTTCAGCAAGTGCAAGGTGCTGCATCTGGGCTGGGGCAATCCCAAGCCCAAACACTGGTGGGGCAGACAATGGGTCAGGTGCAGCCCCTGGGATAAGGACTTGGGGTTGTTGGTGGGTGAGAAGCTCCACATGATCCATCCATGCGCATTTGCAGCCCAGAAACCATCCGTGTCCGGGGCTGCATCAGAGGCAGTGTGGGCAGTGCTGAGGGAGCGGATTCTGCCTCTCTGCCCTGCCCTCATGAGACCCCATCCGGAGCTGCCCCCGGCTCTGGGCCCAGCACAGGGACAGGGACCTGCTGGAGTGAGCCCAGAGGAGTCCACAGAGATGCTCAGAGGGCTGGAACACCTCTCCTAGCAACACAGAGTCGGGGTTGTTCAGCCTGGAGAGGTCTCTGCAGAGACCTTACATCACCTCCCAGGACATGAAAGGGGCTGCAAGAGAGCTGGAGAGGGACTATCTCCAAGGACATAGAGTGGCAAGGGGGAAGGGCTTTAAACTGAAAGGCAGTAGGTTTTGATTAGATATCGGGAAGAAATTCTTCACTGTGAGGATAGAGAGGCACTGGAACATGTTTTCCAGAGAAGTTATAGATGACTCATCCCTGGAAGTGTTCAAGGCCAGGTTGGATGGAGCTTTGAGCAACCTGGTCTAGTGGAAGCTGTCCCTTTCCATGGCAGGGAGGTTGGAGCTGGGTCACCTTTAAGGTCCTTTCCAACCCAAATTATTCCATGGTTCTAAGAATTACGATGTAGCTCACAGTATCTTCAGGTACAAAATGAAATTTATGGGAGTATTTTTTACATTTTACAGAGAATAAACTTTCTGACCACAAGATGGCCCTCACGGTATATTGTCTGTGCTGTGGTATACAACATGCTTGCCTTATTCATGATGCATAGCTCACAGTATTCTAGTCTCACTTTATTTATGTATACATAGAATCTATTTCTCCCTGCTACCTTCTGTTAGTGGAAGACAAAGCAAAATTCCTGAATGTGTCAGATTAAATCACAGGCTCTGGGGCAGTCAGGCCAAGTTTGTAGCTGTGCTGTCCCAACAGCCTGGCCCCAGCACAGGCACAAGCCCAGGCTGTGGCTCCTCACTGAACCTCCACCTGGCCACACAGCCCTCAGTGCAGCTACTGCACACCCTGAGCTGGGACAGGGGTCTGGAGAGGAGTCCTCTCCCCATCACAAGGGCTGGCTGCCACCTGCTCAGATGCTGGGAAAGCAGAGCTCCTCCTTGTTCTCCCATCCTGAGGTTTTGCATCTCATGCTTGTCACTGTTTTCCCAAGGGTTCTTGGTATTGCTTCTGCAGGCATATTTGACCTGGCATTGTTTCATTTCCTGTGTTTTCTCCCCAAAAGCCACATGATCAGGCACAGTGATGTCAAACAAGGAAACTTAAATTGTTTCTTTCTGTCTCTGGCTTCCATGGGACCCTCTGCAGCCTCCAGCTGTACATATTATATTTTATATAAAAGCATTGAATCAAATTTAAAATAAGTATAAGTCTGCCTGGCTATCTCTGTAACTATGGTGCCCAAAATGGCCAACAAACCAAAGGTAGCTACAGAGAAGTATAAAACAAACATTTAAAAGGCCCATGTAATTTTTGCACTACTCCAGAAAGAAAGGATGCAATTTAATCATTTCAGGCTTTTCTTGAGAATAGTATCCATAAAAGTACCAGTAACAGGTATCAAACACCCGTTCTTTAAAACCCATTACTTTTTTCTTTCAAAGGAAAAAATACTTTCAATTTCAGGTAATTCTAAAGTGAGTTTCAGTTTTCAATGGGAAGGTTGGATTACCTGAAAGAACTTGTTTAGAGAATCTATTACATTATTTTCTACCTGTTTGAGACATGAGTTTCAACCACAAATTAAATTCTATTCCCAGGAACTTTAATTTGAAAAAGAAAAAAAAATCCCAGAAATTTCCAAGACAGCCTCTGCCATGGCTAACAGCTGTCAGCCTCCAGCTCCCACAGCTCTCTTCTGCAGCTGAAACAAGACCATGAGTTATCCAAAATGATTGTCTAATACTGGCAGCCAGAACTAACATTTCATTGAAACTACTGAAACTTACTCCTTTTCATGATATCTTGAGTGATACAAGACATTTTATCATATTGTATACAAAAGTATTTTGCAGACCATTTCTCTTAATGATGATGTTTTTGTCACAGGTCTGCTATTGAGAGAATAACATCTGTCAACAGAGACTCACTCTCCACACCAACAGAGAACCACAGCACAAGGCTGAATCTGAGAGGAAGGAGGCTGGAGAGTGCCCTGAATGCACACCTTGCACCAGAGTGCAATCTCATCTTTGATCAACATTAAATGAAAAGACTTTTTGACTGATCAACTATTCTTAATGCACTATCTATCCTTAGTACAAATCAAGAGTAATGCCCCAAAAATTGATGTAAGTACACTCCCATGAAATCAGCATAAACTGGTGAAAATCAGAATGAGAACTAAACAGCTTGACTAAGTCTTCAGTGAAGATCAGCCTGTCAAAATATTATATAATATCAATTACTATTACTTTGTTATGCTGTGATTATTCTATTTTCTTGCAAAGAAAGTATCACAGCTTTTCAGAAACACTGGAATATGTTAAAACTGCAGTCTGCCTTTAAAAAAATCCACATCCTCAAAATTTTTCATGTCCAACCAGCCAGTTTGAAACAATAACAAACTTTGTGAGCACTTTCAAGGTCAGATCTTGTAAAATGACTGGCTATTTGGGGATTCTCCTTGAAAATTATTTACACTGTTATTCCCATACTCACTTCTCTGAAGAAAGGTAATATTCATACACACATATACATAAAATCCATACTCACACACGTGTGTATACATATTTATCTAAACATCCTCATACTGTGGCACTGTATGATGGTCTTTTGTGGCTTGTGTCCACAGAAATGAACAATTACATTTGTTCCGGCAACATCCATCACAGAAATCCTTCTTGATGCTGGGAACAAATAAACCAGCAGCAGCTCCCAGTTCCTGTGCCCCTGCACCTGGCACAGCTGTGGGAAGGAACTGCCTGCAGCAGCTCCACGATTTACACCATGCAAGGGCCATGAGAGCCTCTTCAGCACCTGTAGTACAGGCAAGCAGAGCCTAGGCACTGCTGGGGCACTTAGATTTGAGGGTTTTGAACAAAACTGGGGACAGATTTGGGTACTTGTTCGAACAACTTGCTCCACTAAGCCCCAGAAAGGTGGTTCTCAGGGGAGGACAGGGGGAAACATGTCATGGTAGACAGGCAAGAGTACAGAGGACCCTCTGGAAGAAATATCCTTTTGAGACAGCCATGCCTTTGAGCAGCAGTCAGGAGCCCTTGACTATCACATATTAACACTCAAAGCGTGCAGAAGCTTGTACCAAGTGTTATCTCATGGCATGTGAAGGGCAAAAATGAAATCTTGGAGATATATACCTCTATTTTTTCCCCATATTCCTGCAGAATCATACTTATCAGTTATTTTCCTAATCTTTGCCTTAAAAAACATAGCCCCACAACTTCACTGTAGCCCTGAGGCCATTTCCTCTTCCACTGAGTACCAGCTTTTTGCTCCTCCAGAGTATCATTCTGCAGTGCTATCAGAGGTGCTGCCTGGTAACAGCCCAGTTTTGCTCCTACTTTGATCCTACCACAACATCAGGAAAGGTTGTACATTTTTGTGGGAGCATAATTTGACCTGCTAACCACTTATAACTGGCAATGAAATAGAAATAAAGAACATGATTTGGCTTCCAGGGCCAAAAATTAGTTTGCTAGGCTGGCAGTTACAGGAAAAAAAAAATCTTTCTATTTATGTACTGAAGATTTTGTCTTTAGTTCCTGGCACATCATTTTAATAGATCTCTGAAACACATTTGAGATTGAAATAGGCCTTTAATGCAGATCAAATATGGGAGACAGGGAACTGTTATCCTTCCTAAATTTCAATAAATGTCCTTACCCTGTTTCCAGGCTCTCTTTTCCCAGTACTTTTGCATTAACCTATTTAGCTGCCTGTCTAACAGTGATTAGAGAAAAGGCATCATTTTTTGTGAATGTTCAATTCAACCAGACCTTGGGTAATCTCCTTTGACAGGAACTTCAAAAAAGGCAAGAGTAAAACTTTGTAGAGCTCAGAATCCAAGGACAACACTCTCTATTCCATCACAGCAGGTCTTCTAGGGCATGCCAAGCATTTCCTCACTGCAATTGAGGGAACCATCCCTGCACATCACCATGCAATTCTGATTGCCAGAGAAGTAAAGACAAACCAGTCCAATTTCAGATGTGAAGAAAACATGTCAAAAGTGGGCTCACATTGTCTTCTGGGATACTCTGAACTGGTGTGGCTAAGAGTGAGGCTGAGCTATAATGAAAGTAATTTCTAGTGTTATCTGTTTGATCTGGCTGTGGGAGGAGCCTGAGACCTATTGATATCTACATAACATTCCCTTTGCCAAACATGAGGTTCAGGCTCAGACTGCTTTTTGTTCTGTCCAATGTATTAATAGTCAAGAGGACTGAAAGAAACTGAACTTCAACAAGGCATCAGAAAGTCTCAGCACACTACTACCACCACTACTAGTAATAGTAATGATAATAAAGGGTATAATACTATGAGTTGTGTTTGGAAAGCTTAGTGGAAACCCCAGTACTGCCATGATTTACTTTGCTAGGGTCCAGTCTTCACAGTCAAATGTACAGCACTTTACTGTATGACTTCTCTACAAACAGGAATCTTCTTGCTTGTTCAGAAATATGACATAATTGTGCCACAGAAACAAAAAAGTAATTTGAAAATCCAATAGTTTGAAACACACAGTTGCTGTTTCCATCTCTAGACTCCTTATAGCTAGAGACCAGAGCTTTAAAGTGAAATGTTTTGGGGTCAATATTTGGAGAAGTGCATACCTCTGCTCCTGGTTTGCTTCTTGAGTTATGCTGTACCATTCCTCACAGCTAAACAGCTGCTGAAGAAGCATCATCATTACATCTGTTTAATCACTGCTTTCAAAAACACGCTTTCCAGATATCTTATGGAATGAAGAACTTCAGAACACTGTTTAAGTGATAAAAGTGTCTTCTCAGTCCTTCTGTTTACATCACTAAATGCTAATTCCATAGATTCCTTCCTTAACTTCCCAAACTTGCCTAATAGCAATGTTTTTTATAAAGACTAATCTAGCTAGGCTGTGGCTTTGTGATGCCTTGAGAGGTTTCCTGGAACAAAGGTTCAATAGTGTTAAAGGAATAAAGTAGGTATTTATTAAAAGGTCTTTAAAGGGTACACCTTGGTCAGTACAAGGACAGCATGTCACACATTTCACACTTTTAAACATTTTGGTTCATTTACATGTTGGGGTTAATTGTCCAATTACAGCTCCAGGTTATGAAGTCCCATCCTCACAGATTGCTCTCCTCAATCCACTGTTTACACTTTTGGACCTGAAGCAGCAGTGGTGCTCTTGGCTTTCAGGATGGATAAGGATCGTTTTGTCTAACTAAACTGTGAAGAGAACTTGCTTCATATGAAGTTCAGAGTCACACACACATGAAGTACAGAATCCAAAAAACATAAAAGCTAAAACTTAAGGCATCATTGGATCCAGTTCTTGCTCAAGGATATGTGGATTCTCTAGTGAAAGCAGCACATCAACACGTCTAATGCGTTCTAATGTGTTGCCTTAGTTCTTTAACAAAAGATATATTATCACATCTTTGTTTAGGAGAACTGTATGCATTAGTGGAAATCTACAGTAACTTAGAAATAGAACTATTAAACCCAAGTATCTTATATGCATTTTCATCTGGCTATATGCACAATTCACAGGTTTAATCTATAGAATAAAGTCTTGTTTTCTATACAATGAAAGTCTGTTTAATTCTGGGTAAATGATATTTATTCCCTTTAATTATTTCTACATAAAACAGTAAGTTGAAATTTTATCAAAGTCACTTATTTTGCCCTAACCGCTCACATAAGCCATCTTTTGGAAGACTGTTCAAGTAGAGCATCAATTCCTCACTTGCATGGGGTGTTTTAGGCAATGCTTTTTCTTTGTGCACTTAACAGTGAGTGCTACAATGCCAGTCCCAGCAAGCTCATTTTCCTTTTTACCTTCAATTTTCTAGTTGTACTTTTAGTGGCAAGTTCCCCGATGTTAACCAACGTGTCTCACATCACACGTGGTAGAAAAATCATCCCTCCTCCCTGCTCAGTATACATTTTACTACTATATTAAATACTGTTGGATTCTCACTCAGAGATAACACAAAGAGCCTATTCACCCTTTCTCCTCAAGGTGCAGAGGGAAAGGACTTCATGAGTACATCTCAGTTCTAAACATTTTCAAGATTACAGAGGGGTTCATGGTTTCTTTTTTCTCATTTAAACACTTTAAGAAGGGCCATAGGTCAGATTCACATTCAGGTCCTTTTCTTTGGAAATGCTCTGGTTCCTACAGGAAGCACAATGGCTCATACCACTTAATTCTACCTCAAAAACTAACAAGTAAATGAACAGAGGATACCTGAATAGCTTTTCAGTGATCAAATCAAGTCTTTCACCAGATAGGGTCTAAGTTATGCAGCTTTCTTTTGTATGTGAAAAATCCATTTTTCTTTGCTCATTTAACAGTGAAAGTCACCAGTCTGAAGCAGTTATTAAATGCTTTGGGTTTTAAAGCAGTGTTCTTAACACCACTATGAAACTGAATTATCTCCCATTTTCCTAGGAAGGCCCAAAAAATTATGAGGGAAGAAGAAGAGAAAAATAAGCTCCTGAGTGACAAAGAGCATCATTCACTATGGATGTTGAGGGTTCGACACTTGTTAATGTCAAATCCCTTCTCCTAAAAGACAGAGATTTCTGATAAGACAAATTTATACATTCCACATGGTAGTTTGTTCACACAGAGTGGAAGAGATCCACATTTAAAGGCCTGCTCTGTTCTTCAGGACTGGAATCTCATTCTTGCATAAACTCCATAGCTGTCCCGTTAGAGGAGCTTTGGCATCTCTCTCTGTTCTCTAAAAATTATGAACTATTCATATCAAGCCTTTTCATGGAAAATATTCTCAAATATTTATATGTGTATGCATAAAGTGAGGCTATATAAGTACAGAAATATTGCAAATAGCAAAAACATAATAAATATTAAGAAAAAGAGGGGGGAGTGACGAAGGGAGGCAGGTTTCTTGGCTTGCTGAACACTTTTAATTGAAAATTTGGCAAAAACAAGAACAACGAGGAAAAGTACATTTCCAGATGAGTCTGCTC
Organism: Catharus ustulatus; assembly: GCF_009819885.2. Classification (NCBI taxonomy): domain Eukaryota; kingdom Metazoa; phylum Chordata; class Aves; order Passeriformes; family Turdidae; genus Catharus; species Catharus ustulatus. The sequence continues at coordinate 13,226,459 of NC_046229.1, read as the reverse complement.
TTCCTAAATCTGGTTTGGGAGGAAGCCAACAGGACACAGAAATTAAGAAAGCAACATGACTACACATTTCCCACACTACAGGTCACAGTAGATTTGAATGCATTTCCTGATATCAGATGCTCAGTCCACCCCTCACTGGTACCCTGATGATGCAAAGCTCTCCCAGGAGGAAAAACGTTAAGAAATCAGTTTGTTTCCATAAAACCCTGTCCACTGCTAAAAAGAGCATCTGAAAACAACAAATTCCAAAACAGATGTGAGGAAGTAAAATTTGCATTTTACCTTTGAAACATCATCTCAAATATACGCTGTGATTTTGAAAGAACAACGATATCACCAAACATATATATTATATACTTTTTCAAAAATTCGATTCTGTGTCTGAAATAGTTTTGCCATCTCTTACTTTATGGTAGCATATAAGAACAAAAACAACATTTATAATGTGTTATCATTTGCCTTAGTTTTTCTATAAAAGATACATTATCATAGCTTAGTTTAGGAGAACTCTATACATTAATGGAAATTTACAGTAACTTAGTAGAAACAGATTTATTAAATTAAATATCCTATATACATCTAGTACACTAGTATTTATGGAGCTGAAATGTGTATTAAAACAATTTCAGATGTGTAGCTAGTAGAAATAAACCCTGAGTAGATAACTGCATTGAGATCTTTCCAGATGTGCACAACCAGTATACATTCTATCAAAAATAAAGATAAAAAGCACATCCTAGTGCTTTAATCTTACAGTATTATAGGGCAGTGTCCTACTATTTAATTCATTTAACCTTATTTTTGAGTTTCATTTCTATCAGTAAAGACAGACATATTAAAATGCTCTTCAAAGTTACAGCAACATCCCATTGAAACCAAAGTCCCCAAAGTTCAAACACTAAATAAAACACAGTTCTACTGAGTTGTACACCAGAACTGGCTTTTCAGAATTATCTGGTGTTAGTGGACTACACAGCAGCAATATTGATGAGATAGTTATTGGTGATTAAATTATTCAGTACTGATTGTTTCTTTGCAGGAAAACATTACTTGAGTCCTGGGTACTACTTTTTCATCATGCCATTTGAAGCCACACAGCTTTGAAAATCCACCTTACTGAGGTCTTTCCAAGCCACTGATTCATCACAGAAATCCCAACTTTGGTAACCTGAATGTTGTGTCTTAGACTGGTTTTTCTCCTAAAGTACATTCAGCCCAAGCTCTGCCCCACAGAAATCCAAGAGCATTTTACAATGATGTTACAATTTCTGTCCTTGAGGATAATCAGAAATTGACTGTGCAAGGCCCTAAGCAACAGCAGCTAAAGTTAGACCTACTTAGACTGATGGTTTGGATTAAGCAACTTCCTGAGGTCTCTTCCTACCTACACTATTTTCTGATTTCCTAGAAAAAGCTAAAACAGTTGGTAAAATGAAAAGTTGCAGAAGCAGAACATGAGAGGCTTTCACAGCATACAACAGCATTGTTGAATAATATTGCTAGAAATAACATTTGAAGTGAAGAGACAGAAATAACAGCTGGAAAATATTTTCTTGAAGTGTTACTCAAGTGTTACTTAAAATGGTCAAGTGAGCTTTTCAAGGCACATGATAGCACAGGCTTTATATACATAAATTCCTCGCCTTCTCCAGCAGACATTTGGATATTCTACTTTTTCCACATGTAGAAGAAAGGACTGCCCAGGTTATTTGACTGAGTTAGCTTCTTTTTTTTTCTTTTTTTTTATTACGTTTTTGTTTTGTTTTGTTTTAATAAAACAGCAAAATATCTAAAAGGTACATCACAAATTTTTTGGACTTAAGTGGGGTTGAAAACACCAGAATACACTAAATACCCTTCTTTCTTAGATGAGCACTGGGATGTGTGCAACAATTCCAGGACTCGTTTAAGAATTCAAAACTTACAGGGGAATGGTAAGTAAAGTGCCTAGACACCTCTGGTTCAACTATGTCAGTCTTGGTGCTTTCACTGACCAGCACAACAAAGATCACTAATGTGAAATTCATTTCTTTACAGGGCAATACCTACAAGTCTCAAAGCAGAAAACACTTGAATATTTATCACCAAGACATGCTGAGCTGTAAAGATAGCTAAGGAGAATTTACATGTCAGTATAAGAGCAACATTTTTTCAGGAATTGCCAGTGACAATTTTTACTTATGGAGGAAAAAAAAAATCTATTGAAGACTTAGAAGTGAACTGAAGGGATGTCAGCAGCACAGTCCCCTCCCAGGCTCCAGCAAACCACCACTGAAGCACCTGAGCAGCAGAACCAGGCACAGCAAAAGCCTCAGCTGCACCCAAGATGAAACAGAAACAATCACAGCCGAAATGGAGACAGAGCAACTCCTGACTCTTGACTTCTGTGACCAGAATGGAAAATGAGACGCACAAAAAGAGGACAAGCTATGTGACTGTGAGGCAGGACAGAGCCTCCCAGTAGATCCAAACTCACCTGTGGGAAGGGGCTGGGTGCTCCTCTCTGCAGCCCCCTTGCATGCACCTCTCACTTCAGGCAGACAAAAAAATCCCCTCTCCCCTCACTCCCACCCATGCCTTATCAGCTGGAACTCCTGATCAGCTGCATGCCAGATTTCAGCCCAGAGCTTTGCTCTCTGAGAGAGAGGAGCAGCATCTCAATCATGCCAACTATTTGCCCACTGAATATGCAGAAGTCCTGCTCAATTATAGCAAATTACAGTAATTTGTTATGGCTTTGATGTGACTCTAGAGCCCTTCAGAATGAAAAGAAAACCACAGAGTACTGGAGGAAATCCAAAGCGCCTTTCCTCAACCAAGGATAAAACATCATTATGAAATAAAATTACCATCTGATAATACACTGCCACTACTTTTAATCATGAATTTCAAACAGATTTCTAAAAATATTTTCAGGGTAAAAGAAAATTCCCTACCCAAGTAACACTGTCTTATGAGTTTACAAGATATTCATATGTTAGAAAGCAAGAAAATTACATGCTCTTTCTAAAGATCAAGTTTGGCAACATCACCCAAAAGAGAGAATATTCCCACATAAAATTCTGATTAAAGCCATCAGGATACTAAGGTGAGAGTTCATGGCAATATGTTTGTTCACTTTTGGTCCCTCACACCCTTTGCCACATCTTTATATAGTCATAAATAGCAGAATTCCACTCAAATTTTTGAGGGTAATATCACATACCTTGTTGAAATATGCAGCCTGTCCTCCAAGGAAGTTTTCTGCTTCAGATCCCAGGTGGACCATTACACGAGCTACCATCAAAGCTGAAGGTTTACTGCTGTCCTCCACCCTTGTGTTGAAATCCCAGAATGTCATTTGCTGAGCATGTCATCCAACTATGTCACAGCACAGAGTGGGGTAAAAAAAAAATAAAATACATCTTTGCAGAAATTAAAATTAGCATTTCTTGACTACTGTGTTAGTTTTTAAGATTGTATATTGGCAGGTTATATTTGTAGTTCCTCTTATGTCTTTCATAAGAAAGATTATGAAGAATGTAAGTTATCTAATTTACTCTGAGAGTTCTGATAGAGGATTTAATAGTTGATAAAGATGCAAGAGTTGTGGAGGTCATTTATTTTCTTCTGATTTCTTCAAGATCTTCCTAAAGCTCTGCACAGATGCCCCAAAACTGTTTCCGCTCATATTTTCATATAAATGACAGCCTGGCAGAGAACTGGGGAATGTTCTGCTATCCTTCTTCCTGAGGATGCACACCAAACAAGATAACTTTCCTGTTCAAAATCTATTTCTCAATTTTCAGAATTAAAAACATCTGTGTTTTCCACGTCAACTTGTGACATCTTGAAACTCCTCTGAGATAAAGGAAAGATCATTTTTCCACTGCTGAATATTCTGACCAAGGCTGAAGAGTGATTTCATGGTAATTGGAAACCAAACATTATTGATTGTAGAAAAATAATTTGAAATGGAACTGGCTTATGAAGTCAATGTTTTTCAGCAGCAATCCATAATATTAGTTTTACTAATGTTCCTAGGAAAGGTCAGTCAGTGTAATTGGGCTATTTCTGCCCTGGGCACAGGACTGGGCCCCAGAACCATCTTCCATTTCCCATTTAACCTGACCTTCAGCACATCAGTGTCTCCCCAAGGACAAGGGATGCTGACTTGCAAAGAGCTTCGTGATAAGCAGGTGAAAAACACTTTATCACCTCTTAGTCTAATCCTTACTAATTAATGACATAATAACTGGTTTGGTCTTGTTGCTTGTTAATTAATTGTTTTATCCTGATGGCTTTATTGAATACAGCACTTCCATGAGATGAATTTCCCCGTCAATGAATAATACACAAACTGTTTCCTTACAGCCATGTAAAGCATCTCTGCAAGGCTGCATAACACAGGCTTTATGAAGTATTAGAAAGCCAAATTCAATCTGCATCCAGTTAGTTCTTTCAGAGACAAGATGTGTGAACCTTGTAATCTTAATTCACTGACAGAGTGGAGGTTTCTCCACTCCCAACAAATCCTATCTTCCACCTCTTAAGCCAGTCCTAAGAGCAAATGAACCTCACTTGTTTACTGTGAGTCCTCTGAATCCTTCCTGAAACTCTAGTGTTCTAAAACTTTCTTCCTGCATAAGTGATCCTATGTTATGCAAAGATGTAGGAATTTTCTTCACAACATGTAATAGAAAACACCTCTAAGGTACAGAAACTGTTATTTTACTAATAAATTAATTGCCCTTTTTTTTTTAAACTTCTGCTCTGATCCTTAGAAAGAGAATATAAAATATGAAAAATTGTATCCTTCAGCTGAACTTCCCTTCTGAAATTATTCTCTATTTTTAAGTGGATATCAGATATGGCTCAGACTACTAGGATATACAATTTGTCTGAGACATTGAAGAACAAGTGATATCATTAATTTCTGTTCAGACTGAGATAATTCATATAGGGATTTGTGTACAACAAATAGAAACTGCTTCTTCATTCCCAAGCAAGTAGGAGATATTCAAATGAATGTACTGTAGACAGGGCTGAGAAGAGAAAATAAATTTCAATTCCAAACAAATACTGGGTCCTCCTGATGCTGTCCCTTTGCCCACCTCCCCACGTCAGCCAGCACAGAGCCACCCCTGAGCAGAGCTCTCGGCGTCCTTGCCCTCCTCCACACCCCTGAGCAGAGCTCTCTTCTCTCCCCTGGGCCTTTCCCTGCCTCATCTCTGCTAAGGACAGAACCAGCAAAGAGACAGGCAAAGCACACTATTACATTTGTGTGGGTCCTTTGATGCTCCCTGATTCTCAGCAGTTTATAGGTTTCTCCTCAGATTTTACTTCACTTTTTCTTACTACAACACTTGGACATTCAAATGCACCAGACTGGCTTTTTGTGTTTGCTCCCCACTTACATTTCTGGCAGTTCAAGTAGATTGCAGAGGTCCTAGAAATTTTCTCCAAACGTTTTTTTGTCTGTGTAATCTTGAATTTGTCCCAATTCTTTTTAAATCCTAGCAAAGAGAAAAGATAACTTGGAGATGTTTTGAAGCAATTTTCAATCATTTTGGAAGTATCTACTCTAACTACTGCCAAACCAGAGCACTGAAACCAAAGATTAAAAAACGAAATAACTCATGCTTTTTTCATAATTAGTAGGAAACAGGTGTTTGCATTGTTTCAGGACATTATTTCAGCACAGCACTCACACTCTCTATTGCAGCATTACCGTGTAACTATCCATCATGTCCACTAGAAATAAAAGATACACCAGTAATTAATTAATTATAGTCAATATATTGTTAACCATAAGACTTAATACATAGGAACTATTCCAAAATATCATGGATAAACGAATGCCAAAGCCCAGAGAGTGCACTAACACCAGGGGAAATGTGGATCTGAATGAGGGCAGAATAAAAATGAGAACTGGCCATGATGCTGCTACCTTTATAATGAGGAAGGCAGTATCCCAGGGGTCACTGTGTGTATTAAACACAAATACTGAATCAAAATACTGTAAACCCACTCTGTCTTCTGTATCTCTGTAATGCATTTATTACCTTTTTTTTCTGCTGCTCACAAGAAAGAAAAGTGAAAAATTAAACATTTTTGTACATATGTTATACATACATATATCATATACATGCTAAAGTTATGCCATCTTTTTCCTCCTTTTTTTTTAATCTGTTCATTGGTTCTGAAGGATAGTACTGTCACATCTTCTACTGTAACACTTAGGAACAAGAAATTAAAATGAGGCAGGGAAGAGTTGAGAGAGAGTATGAAACAGGAGAAAAGACAGAGAAAAGAGAAAGTTAAACAGAAGGAAAAAATAATTTGTCTTGATGTTTTTCTCACTGCAGTTTCATTCTGGTCCCTACACAAAAGAGAGGGATGCTAGCTGAGGATAGTATATTCACTGATTGGAAGGACCAGGCAGTTTTAGTTTACAAAAAGGAGCAAAGATGCTTACTGAACCAGCCACACCAAACACATGGAACGTGCTATTGTGAAAAGGCACTCAGTGCAACTGCTGGCATAGAGGAGCTCTGAAGAGAAATCTACGAAAGCTCTTGCACAAAATGCAAATCACATCACCAAAGCAAAGCAAGCAAAGGGCAATTGTTGAACACCTGGTTCTGCTCATCAGTTCGCTGATCACGCCCTTGTGATTCCATTTTGTTAGCAACTGATGATCTCCACGACAGCCTTTCATTAAGCAGTAAAACCTCCACACCCGAATTTGTTTAAGTGGTATATTCAAGCATTACCAAACATATGACACAAATTTTTAATTTGAGTTTTGTGCCTTTGCTGTAGCAGTTAGAGGCCACCTTCCTCCGTTAACGCCAGACACAGACAAGAAATAAATAAAGGGAATCTGTGATTCCCTGCTGGGCTTGCCTTTTTATGGTTTTTCTGATTTATTTTGTCACTTAAACACTTTCACATGTGCCTGACCACCTCCTCTAGTTCCAGCAGCAGATTCTTTGTGCTGGGGATTCCTTACTTGGGGTGAATGTTTGCTCCTTTTTGCACGGAGCACTCACAGATGGTGAGGTTGGTACAGATCTGTGTCTTAAAGGCCAAGTTGTCTCCCCATATGTCAACCCATGTCACCCCATCTCTTGTGCATGGTGAGCAAAAACAAAATCACAGACACAAAACAAAACAAAAGAAAGCAGCAGAAGACTGAAAGAGCAAGTGTCAAGTGACATAGCAACTTAGAAATCCTTTCAAGCTTGTCTACATCAGACCGTGTGAAACTGTGGAAAAACATATCACAGTAGGCAAAAGCAAGCTAAGACTTTTCTTTTTTAAAATGTCCCAACAGCATTAAAGTAACATGAAACGTGGGAACAGCAGAAGCAGAGACTTTCAGCAAGCAATGGGAGTGAGCGAGAAAAAAGACAAGCAGAAGGCAGTTTGATCCCTGGATATTTCCATTTCTGAAACTGTTTTCTGTAAGCCTTGGTCTGGTTAGACAGACAACTAACTTCAACACTGGGTACTGACATACAACACCTAGCCCACTCAGACTTACAAGGCATCTTTTTACAGAGTAAACTGTGAGTATTTTAAAAGTAAAGACTCTGAGCTCTTTCAGACTACATTACATTTTGGGTATACCATAGGACATTCAGGATTAGAAATCTTAGGAATTATTTGCTGGCAAGCAGAAGTTAGTCAAGTTTGAAGGCTGAATAGAATCTTGACACCAAGGACAAGAAAGAATTCAAAATAATGTGGGAGATAAAGAGAGAAATTTGAACATCAATCTTCAAGACTCTAAAACAAAACAGAAGGGTGAAGTATCACTAAACAAATTTCTGTATTTGGGGGAAGATGCAAAAACTTCAAAGGATTCTATTGCTTTGCAAGAATTTGAGAATATCAACAGAGTTTTCACAGCATAAACATAAAGGATAACCAGAGTAACAGTAACTCCAAGGAATTTTTCAGTAACTGGTGAATAATATTACAACAGAAGACAAATGGACTACAATCTGAACGGCAGTAGAACATTTAAATTTAAAGGCATACATTCTTGGCTTCACAGTAAGCACTCAGATACCAAGCCAAAGGAATACTCCAAAGTGCCAAAAAGTTTCCAGATCATAACTGATCTTTGCACATTTCTACTTCTTCTCGTTATCTGGAATTCACCATGTTGTTCCTGCACAATAAATATAAACAATTAAGTTGTGCACGAACTCATTCTAGCAGATGCTTTTTCTCAGGCACCTTAAAGCCTCAGTTAAAAATAGATTCAAATCTGGAAGACAATATAATGAAGTACTTGCCAGATCTGATGCACACTGTCATGCAGTGGCATGAATTTAAGCAGCTCTCAGCACAGTATCATTTCAAATGTATTACTCCAGTTCTCTGACAGAAGTGGATAAATCATCTTTATTAATGTTTTACAAACTGCAAAAAACTACGAAGCTCTATCTCAAAGCAGACTAAGTAACTAACTTTATTTAATTAAAAACTCAAAAACAGAAATACACTGTCTGGTCACATCACTGAGAAAATGCAAATACAGAAGAAAGGGAATGCAAAAATAAAATCCACATGATGGGCATCTGCACTTAAGGCTAATACTACTGTCATGGATATACAACAGCAAATAGTATTTTCAAATATACTCACTAATATATTCCTTAGTCTTTAAATTCCCCCTTAGAAATGTAAGCTATCTAATTTGTGAAAAAAATCAAGCAGGTATCTCCCAGATGATAAAAGTTCCATGTTCCATTGCATGTGCAACAATTAGGGGATACCTAAATACGCTACAAAAAGGAACCTTTCGTAATTCATTTCAGAAATTATTGTACATCTAAAACTCAGCTGCAGAGCATTTCTAAATGCCTACCAACAAACCCATATTTCATACACCGCAGGGAACATACACATTCAATAAATCAGACTGGTAAAAACAAGAAATTCCTGTGGCATCCCCCAGTCAGATTTGCTTAATAATCTTTGTGACTAGAGTTATCCTCTAAAATGTGGAACTTGAAGACACACACAGTCAGTAAAGTTTTAGGTCTTACGTGACTACCCAGGCCCTACCTGGTTTGCATTTGTCAGGAACATTGTATACAGCCACTATACAAAGACAGCATCATATTCCATACACTGTTTCCAGGCAATGCAAAAGAAAACCAAACTAAAATTAGGTTAAAGTAACTTCACACTGGATTTTCTCATTCTCTTTCAAAAAGGATGAAGAAAGTATTTCCTCACCATCTGCCCTGGTACAGCTCTGTTTACATATCATGTCAAATTTCCAAACCTCACTTCATTTGATTTGTTGACACAGGGTCCAGTAAAATATTCTGGATCATTAACAGGACCTAAATATTTTTTCCTGGTTTGTTTTACATAAACATGTGGGTGGTTGGTTAGTTGGTTGGTTGGTTTTAATTCAAAATTTTTCAGTCATCCTAAAAATGATACAATATGCTTAAGGCACACTTGAGAATAATTTTACAAAGAGGGATTTTCCTGTTTTACTCATTAAACCTGCAGATCAGATGGAAAGTATGACCAACAGCTTGTTTTCTTGTTCAGTTCTAGACCTTTTCAGGACTTTGGAAAAAGAAGCTGATTTTCTCTTTTTAAATATCTGAGACACAGAGCACATCTCCAGCTGTTCCTGCCGTCACCCAGACAGACTTCAGCTGCTCCTCTCCAGGTGAGGAATTTTACCACTGATGCAAAACAAACAAGATGAACTGATGGTCCCACAAGAGCAGCAATTCATGATTCCGTCTTTCTCCATGGGTAACAAGTTTCCACTGCCTCCACTTTTTAAAAAATGCCTACTTTACTCCTTTAACACTGTCTGGCCTTTGTTCTAGGTAGCCTCTCGAGGCATCACTGCAGTTACCCATTGGGCCCTGGGTTCATAAGTGCTGGTATCTTTCTTGCTGACAGCTGGGCTTTAACCACCCTGTCATTATTTCAAAAGCTATCAGATATCTATCAGATAGTTTCTAGTGACTCCATCTGTTCAGCTATGAACTTCATCCTGCTGGGATTGTAAATGCAGATGGGAAACAAAATTGCACTCAGTTGTTTTGGGTTTGGGATGAGGATTTTTATCTGTACAATCTCCTGAGTGCAAGTGCACTCCCTTTGAGGTCCTTGGGGATACCACAATGGAGAGCTGGACACACCAGCACTTTGCTAACTGGTCCTATTGTCTGAAGACACTTCTCACAACATCAAAAGGAAAACCAATGCCATCTGGTTAGAGGTAGCTACAAATTTATCATGTTTAAAAATATTGATTCAGAAAGAAGAAAAAACCCAGTATTTTAAATAAAATGTTTTTCAGAAGAGAAACAGCTGAAATTATCATCCCTCATCTCAAAAAGGAGCAAAACACATTCAAACTTACTGCTCCTGGTCCAAGTCATTTGTGTACGGTCTTACCTGAAAAACAACATTTAACTGAAAGAATCACAAAATTACACACAGTGATTCAAAATGCATCAAAATTCCTATAAGATAAAGGCTCTGGGTTTTTAGCTGCAGCATTTTAATGTTCGTGGACTTTTTTTTTTTCTCTCATAGCAACCAGCAAAATGGAAAACAAACAACTTCATTTAGAAATAACAGTAGCAAAATTAATAGAGATCAGTCTGTAGGAAAGAATAAATATCATCATCTTTCACTGTATTTAAAACTGACTTAGTACAATGTAATGCCTTGCACTGCTATAGGCAAAGTTTTGCATTTCCTGTGTGATTTCCTAATTAAAACTGAGTAAAAAGATGGTAAATATTGCAATTAACTTATTTATTAGGTAAATTGAAATCACTGCATAGTCTAAACAACCTTCCAAGATGAACTTACAACATAAGTAATAAAAGTATTTCCAACAAAGATAATAATATGTCAGGCTAAAATGATGGAAATAAGAATCCTCTTTACAGGGGACAGAAATGTTTTGTTCTTCCCTCTGCAGCCGTAAAAGTACAATTTGACTTTTATATTGATGTATTTTATTTACACAGATTGTTTTCATGTAATTAATTGTTCCACATAGAATGTGTTCCTTCTCTTGACATAAAAGCCATTTTTATAATTATAAAGGGAAGGCTTGGAGATTTACATATATATCTATGTCTCTGTGTGTGTGCACATCTGTTTATGTACAGACACACTCCATGCAAGAGAAAAAAATTGTTTAAATAATTTGTCTCTTACTACTTCAACATTGCTATTAATTTTTAACAATTCATGTTCATTATAATTTGATTTATGATCCCAAGAAAGTATATATTCCCATGATAAAGATTTGAACATTTACAAATAATTGGATGTGATTAGTTTATTGCTGGCAGTTATGGGACTGGCAGTATCTTATGTGAAAGCAGATAAAATTTAGGAGGGGAGAGGCTAGTTTGAAACATTTTTTTTCCTAAAATCAAAGTTTTCCATATACTCCTAAATTTTTCTCTATATGTAATCTGATTAAAATTTATTCTGTAGAACTAGGAAACAGAGGGAGCAGGAAAGTGTATTTTTTAAGAACTAAAAAATATTTCCTCTCCAACAAAAAATGCTAGCATTTTTTTTGTGCTCAAAAGTAAGATTTATTTCCAAAAAACCAACTGCACTTTTGACTTTAAAATTTTGTCTCCTAAAACATAGAAACCAGTTCACCTTTTCATCATAACTACGTCAGTGGAGTAACTCAGTGATGGAGGCTCTCCTGTTAAAGCTGTTATTATTCAGTGTTGAAAGTAAAGGTGTTTGTACACCACAGCCTCCCTTTTTACACCACACCTCAAGTTCAGGCTTCCAGCAAGCAGCACTCCAAGGACCAGGACCCGAGTGCTGCTCTTTAACCTGTGCTCAAACCCCCTCATTTCCCACACAGCACTTTGTGCTTTCTGCTACAACCTGTCCCTATCACAGGACCTTCACATATTGCTCCCTTCATGAAAGACACAAATGTGGCAATTCCAGAGAAATTCAGAATAGATACAGCCCAGAGAAAGACATTTTTCTGCCTAGTGAACACCTCAGTTAATTTCTGATGGGGTTTTATATTGATCAAGTTGCTTTTTTTATGAAGACAATCTTTTTTATCACATTTACAACTAATAAAAAAAAAATGTTAAAGACATGAAGGTTTTAAAATTAAGCACTCAGAAGTTAAAAAATTCCTAATAATTTAGACAGCCTTTGCAGCCAGATTTTATGGTTCATGTACATGTGCACCACAAAACAATCCTTAGCTTTTTTCCCACCGGCTGTGAGCCAAATAACATATCATTTCCCAGTCCTGTCTTCACAGACAGCTGAACCACTTTAGCTGATTCTTTTCCCAAAAAGACTCCCTTCAGGAAGCCATCCAACACGACTATTTCAAGCTAAAGGTAACTGTTTCAAACTTCAGCAAGTGCAACTGGTTGTGTTTGGGGTTCTCAGGGAGCATCACAGATGGCTCCCTGCACACGTGCAGACCGTGAGCATCCCTTGGGAGGATTAGGGACAGAATCCACCAGCAGACCAAGGGCCCAGCCAATGCCCAGCTCAGCACCCTCCTGCCGTGCAGGGAGCAGGAAAGGGGTGGCACAGGAGATTAGGGCATCACACCCAGGCCATGGTTTCCTCATGGGATCCCATTGCCTGAGCCTGACCCTGCTCCTGACAGCACCAGCAATGACCCTGGGCCACCTGCCCATCCTGAGATCTCACTGCTGGGAATCCTCTCTCAGCTGTGCTGACCCCTCCCAGTGTTCTGTTCCTGCTTGCTCTCAAGACAGACACATCTATGAGCTCAGCAAAACTGGCTGCCACTGTTTATAAACCGTATTTCTGCTCTTCTGTTCAAGTCAACAACTGCTATTTCATATTTGTAGCAAAGAAATAACCAAAGACAGGCAGATTTCTTCTGGTATTGGAGCTAGAAACAGCATCAGAATTCCTGCCCCATAAAATCCAACCTAACAAGAGGTCTGTATTAAATTACATGAAAAGGACTTGCAAGAAAATCTTATCTCTCCTGTAATTATTAAATCTACTACTAAGTAATACAATTGTGTACTATTTGTAGGATATTACTTAGATTACCTATAAGCTCCATTATTTTAATTCAGCTTTGGTTCAGAACATAGAACCAAATTAGTCAGTTTTACAGTATATTAATTTCTTTCATGTTCATTCAAACCATGTACATTTATTATGAGCCAATTTCCTGAATGAATTCAAGGCCATCTTTTGGATTCCATTACAAAATCCCTGCCTGCCTTGCAAGGCTTCATACTGCAGGAGCACTGTTCCTGATATTCCTGCTACATTATTAGAACTTAGATAAGGTATTACTCCACTGCACTCTGGAGCTTGTGGTGCTGGCATATCCTTAAATTGCAGGGTGTGGTTTTCTTTTTCCATTAAATGCTTTTTATTTCTATCACTGGGAGAACAGAATCAAATCCAAGACTGAATCTTTCTGCAGATTTAATCATGCCTCCCTCATTTTAATAGCCATTTAAAAGCATATTAATACCTATTTACATACCTATCTTTATTGTACCAGCTCAAATAAGTAACTTCTTGCCTTCAACAAATTACTCCAAGGCAGATAAAAAAAGTACAAGTCAATGCTTTAGAAAGTGGAGCTGTGGCTGAGGTGTCCACACACTGCTGGCAGCAGTCAGCACTTACTAAGGGCATCCAGATAAGGGATTCACTTCTAGCTCCTTATTGTTCTCATAGTTTGGACTGTGAAATTTTATAATCTGCTCTTCCATAAATAGGACTGTCCCTGCCAAGCAAACACTACTTAAGCAAAGGAGACAAGGTCTCCCTTAGTTTGCTTTCAGAGTTGTTTTGGGGTTTTTTTATTTCAAGCTGTTTTTCTTTCAAGGCATGAGGGATTTATCTGCTCTATTCCCCACACATACTTACTGTATAGCACACAGTGTCCACAGCTTGTGATGGTAACAAGATCAGCTAACTTGGGTTGAAGAGGGTTGTGAAAGGAGTTCTCTGGCCTTTGGAGATTTAAAAATACAGCCCTCAATTTCCTGAGGAGTTTTGCTTTTCAAATATAAAAGCTCATAGGGCTTTTTGTGGCTGAGTTTGAATAGTTTTTTGAAAAGGAAAATCATGTGACCCTTTTGCCTATTTTGACTGCTGTATCATTAAGCATCTGTAGATTTACTGACATATAACTGAAAGGAAATCCCTTTATTTTCTCACTGAGAGGAAGGACATTAATGTAAGGTGATCATCATTTAAAAATATCTCCATGGCTTCAGTGGCCAAATATATTCCTAAATGTTCAAGAGAATCAAAAGCCACATTTCTTGGAACAAAAAAATATAAAAGGGAAAGGAAAAGGAAAGGGAAAGGGAAAGGGAAAGGGAAAGGGAAAGGGAAAGGGAAAGGGAAAGGGAAAGGGAAAGGGAAAGGGAAAGGGAAAGGGAAAGGGAAAGGGAAAGGGAAAGGGAAAGGGAAAGGGAAAGGGTGGCATCAACACAGAGGACAGCACTTGAATTTCCACATCAAATAATAAGTGAAAAAGTAAAATAAATTGTGTTTCAGCCATTTTTGAATTCTGAAGTGTAATGAGAAGTTGCACTTCACATAAATCTGTATCACACCTTTCAGGTTATTTCAAGACGCATTTTTCTATTAAAATAGAATAATTCTATTAAAAAAAAAAAGAGAACTAGGTATTAGTAAAAGGAATGCGCACTAGTGCCTTCAGAACACTGTGTCTCATTCTACATTTACTGAGAATCCCAAGATCCCACAAGTGAAAAACAATGTGGATAGTTAGGGAACATCTTACACTTGGCATTTTACCCTGAGTGCTACAGTGATAAAACAAGCAGGTTATATGACCATTAAAAACAGTAACACATGACATTTTTCAACTTCTAGTGAACTTTTTCGTTATATACTACTCAGCTGGGACTGAATAGCAATTTGTGCCCATTACTAATATTTTGAAAATAAGCACGGTTTTGGATTTTTATAAAACTGTTAGTTTTCATTATTTTCCAAAATCTCTGAAAGCTGCCTATAGAAAAACCTCATTCTGTCTTGGCTTTTTCTGCCTACTCCACAATCCCAGCTTTTTCCTTCTGCTTAGAGTCCCACAATACTTTTAACTAGAAAGATCCAAGTTAGTTACAATTATCATGCAAAGAGTTTTGAATAAATTAGGAAAATATGTGATCTGGAGGAATGAAGCTGGCTGAAGATTTGGGTGTTGGCATAACAACATCCAGTCTGGGCACTGAAAAAGGCATCTGTGTTCTGTTGTTGGATGAAAGACAATAAAGTCCTCTAACGGGTTCATTTAGAGCCTTGGAATATTTTTAAAGAACCAAGGATCTATTTTTATGTTTTGTCATGTTGTGTCAAGAGGATACCTGTCAGATTAGTCTTTCAATGAACATGGAATTTTGTTCTGAGATTATCATTTTAGAGTAATTGCAAAGATTTTGATAAATATTTGTCAGATCTCTGTCAGTGTAGGGTATTTTTAATTAAAAATATTTTAAGTATAAATAAATTTTATCCAGTCAAAAAACTGAGCAGAGTTTAAAACAGTGGCACACATGTAGATTTTAATGGTGCACAAACAGCCAGACACCTGTGGATTCTGTGTTCTGTGTTTGCCTTTTTTCCTGCAACCTCCAAATTCTTTTGGTGAAGAGTAAAATTGTGGTGTGTTGCCTCATACATACAGAGCTATTAGCAAGTATTGACTAAATTTAGCATCAATGAATACATCTGGGGAGAGTGGGGTGTCTGCTCACTCATCCTCCCCAGATAAGGAGAAACTTCCCTCATAACCATAACTGAAGAACTCACCCAGACCCCCTTTTCCTCTGGATGACAAAACTTGAACATACTGTCTTGAGCACTAGAGACATAACTCAGCATCATTGTTTTAACCCTACTCACACATTTATTTTTATCTGAGGCAGGCTGTGCAGTTGTGGACTGTTGTGTTTACTTGAGGCATTAAAGCAAGGCGGGCAGACAAGAGGCACTCATGAAAGACTCTGATGTGAATCATCCTGGGTTAGTAGCAGTGGAATCCATCACAGTAAATAGAACTCATCCCCAGATCAGAACAAGCCACTCTAAACTGGCAGCAGAGTTTATGGCAATTTGAAAAGACATTGGAGAATCCATTTTTAGAGCATGACCACTATGATTTCTCATTTTGTCTGCAAGCAGTAATAAATGTTTGTTAATACTGGGGGGAGGAAAAAAAAAAAAGAATTAGCAAGCACAGCTCATAAAAGTCCTTTAATCAGTGGCACAGTCCTCATTCCCCCTCATGTTCTCACTGCTGTTCCTTGTGGAAAATGCAGGGGAAATGCAGCAAAGCTGCTGTGATTCCCTTGGCCAAGCAGCCTCTCCTAGTGAGGGGATGGCATTTTCATGCTCCCCCAGGTGAAACTTAGCTCTGTCCAGCATGTGCCCCCCAAACAGAAATATTCCCAAAAGGTGAGAGTTACAAGAGCTTTGTGCTGCTGGATGTGCCCAGCAGACAGGCTGACAGCAGCTGGGGCTGGGCAGCACAAGGAGCACTGTGCACCAGTGAGTGTCCCACTCACTCCCTGCCATGGGCAGTTGACTGATAGCAGCTCTCACTTTGTTTATTCTGCTGTAACTCGGTGTTTTTACATCACTTCTCATTCTGAAAGACAGTGTACATTGATCTTGCTGCTGCTTGTGGACAGAACAGTGAAGATGAGCATTTCATCATCCTAAAGATAAGCAGCAGAGAAGGAGCTAGGACACAAAATCATACCAGAAGGGTAATAGGGTCAGCTCTCACTGCTCCTGCCATAAATCCCCACCAGTGACAACAAAAATACAAAGCAATTAAAATGGAGAAGAGGCATAAAAATAGAGGAAAGATGAAAAATAGAAAATATAAGACAGTTTGGCAATAGGAGTGCTGAACAAAGTGCTAGGGCTAGCTTTTCCTCTTTCTAATGGATTGCTTTTGTGCTTGTTTCTTCTGTGGAAAGCTATGAGGGCCAACACAGTTTTTCATGTAAAAATAATTGATTCAGCCCGAATTGGGCAACATTTGCATTTAATAAATCTTCATTTGAAGGGGCATTGTTACTATATCTGGTTTTATAGAACTTGAGGTATCCTCAGAAATGAGTCCCACTTTAATAACAAATGAAATAAAAAAGAATATTTCTCCCCTACCAGGTAGAATATAACAGAACACAAAATCACCCAGACTTTCCTTAATTTCTCTTCAAATTCACAAAAATAGCATAGTACTTTCCACAGAAAATGCTAATGTCCCTAATTTATGTAGACTTTTTACTCATGTCTACTCACCTCTCTCTGACATTGTTACAGCCCAGGTGAACTCCTTGACAAGAAATTACTGACCACAGTGCAGGATGATTTTATTAAGTCATCTGAGGCAGGAAATCCAAGTGCCTCAAATAAACAAGGAATTCCTGATCTGCTCCCAAGAGCTATCCCTACCTTCCACACAGCCTCATTTTGTTCTGACTGCACATAATCAGTAAGACTTGAGGTAAGTGGGAACATTTATAATTACTTATTACTCTCAAGTAGCAATGCCAATAATAACTTTGAATATCACTGGTAACTCCTAATCAATTTCATTGCTAAACCTTTACACAATAAATTTATTGTAATTCTGCATTTCTTTGGAAAACATCTGGTGCACAGACACATCCTGGGTTGACTCTCCTGTTATTCACAGCTCTAAAATTAAATGGCAATTCTAATTTTTATATCTGACAAAGAAAAATGAACTAAGCAAAACATGGTATGTGTGACCTTACAACACTAATTACTCACTGGCAGGAGCCACCAGCACTCACATATAACCTTAGCAAGGCTTTGACTCAGGATGTTATTTTTCTGCAGATTACCAGCCTAAACTCAGACTATTTATCATGAACTGTGGCATTTCAGCACAGGCACGACAACACACAGCACAAACTGCTGACCAAAAAATGAGTACAGCTTTTTGACAGATGATGGTTCATTATTGGGATATCCCTGCAACAATAATGTGTTTTCCCTTGATAAAAATATCATCTTCTAAAATTAGTTACACTGAGTTGGATGATATTAATAAAGAAGAGGCACACAAGTTGGAAGAACCACGCCTGCTCAATTATAGCACAAAGCAGAGTTTGTGCTTGATGACCTGAAGTGTTTTAAGAACAAAAGTAACTTTTTTAATATGAATGGTGCTAACTTTCACTTGGCAATTTTTTTTTACTTTCTTTGAAACTGGAACTTTCTGAAATAGCTTGCAAAGGCTCTGGGGAGAAACCTGGTTGTTCTCTATGTATTTGCAAATCATATCTTGCATTCCCTTCAGATCACTGAAAGCAGATAAACTATTTCCTGGGAAATAAACTATTTTCCAAGATGACACTTATGGAAGCAGAAACCAACCAACCAACCATGGTGAAATGTGAGCATTTATTTGGGAGTAAAATGAAGCAGTGATTGATATCTTGTAGAATCTTGTGTCAAGGTGTAAGCTATCTTGTAGAAGGAAGTAATTGCAAAATATATCTTCAAGCAGTGAATGTTTTTCTACAGCTCTGTCAAATCTTCTGATTTGACTGAGCTTTAGCAAAACTGGAAACCATTTTATCAAAGTCAGTGTGAACTCTGTCAGTGGCTACAAAAGGAATAGGATTACAGTAAGAATACCACATAAATGTAATACTAAACTTGGCAAATACTTAAAAATTGTTTTATTGCTTCCACGGTACTGAACCAGTAAAATACCACAGCAAACATGAATCTCTCCCTCAAGTGGATTAATGATTCCTTGGAAGAGATTAATGTACAAAGACTGACATCTCTACAAAAATAAGAGCAATTCTTAGACACATGAGAATTGTTTATCCAGCTTTGCAGGTGAAATGATTCAGACAACTTCCCTTCCTTCCCTCCGTTAGTTCCTCCTCACACCCACTGGATGGGTTCCCCCAAGGGCAGGTACCAGGAACCTGTGGCTCTGGCACACCAAGCACAGCCCAGAGCTGTTCTGGCTTGGCACTCCTCAAACAGACGGCAGTAGAGAACAATGAGCTGTGATCAACTTATGCAGTTTATAATTATTTCTTAACAAAGTACAGTAATTTCACGACTATAAGGCGCACCCTTTTGACTAAAATTTTGGCCCAAACCCAGAAGTGCGCCTTACAGTCCGGTGCACCTTATATGATGTACAAAGTTTGGAAATTTGCCAACCCGGAAGTGTGAGCCGCGAGCTGCAGGAGGAGCAGGCAGGGCTGCGGCAGCTGGGTGGAAGCAGAGCCGCAGTGCCGCGGCAGCCGGGTGGAGGCGGGGCCACAGCCAGCAACTGCGCTGGGGGAACCAGCGGCGGATCCTCGCTGAAAAGAAAAGTGCGCCTTATTGTCCGGTGCGCCTTATATATGGGCTAAAGTTCGGAAATTTGCCGACATGCGGAAGTGCGCCTTATAATCCGGTGCGCCTTATAGTCGTGAAATTACTGTAACTTTATTTTAAAAGCGATAGCATTTCTTTCTTGGAGATATTGCTACATTTCCCAAGAATCCTCACTATTAGGACAACACAAGTCCTTGCATGATGGTTGTAAAGGAGGGAGGCAGAGGACCAGTAAGGTGCTATATGTAAGATTCAGACATCTTGGACTATCTTCTAAAATACTGAGAAAGAAAATGTGGGGTTTTTCATTTCAGCTTTTCCCAAAAAAAACCTTTTACCATTGTTCTTGCATATGCTATTAGTCTGCAAGTTTCTGATTCTATGGATTGCAGTACAGCCATAAAAAGTATCTCCAGGTTAACAGTATTTGCAAAAAATCCTGTAACACATTGGTGCATTTGGAGTAGATAGGTCTGAAGGAGATACTTTATTTTACATCATGTAAAATTTGATACTGCCTTCACATCCACATAGAAGTGAACATTCTCTTCTAGGAGATGTAAAACAACAAAGGAGCAACATTAATGTGCTCTGTTACATGTTTCAGGATGTGCAGTCAAACAGGTTATTTGGTTTGGACTGCTCAAAGTTGAAACTAAAGGAGATCTCTGCTGAAGTCCCAGGGTTGCAGGCGGCACAGCTGTAAGAAGAGTATCCACAAAAAGCCTATCAGAAATATAGACTGAACCAAAGATTTTATCAGAATGCACAAGTGTGTTGAAAAGTAAGCACAGCAACAATAAATCCTGTTATATCAACCACAAACACAGATTAGAATTAGCTACACTGATGACAGGTCTGATTTGGGGCATGTGGCTAAGAATTCATGCAAGAAACAGGAATTCACCTTCCACTACACCAGGTTGCTGAGAGCTCTATCCAATCTGATCTTGGACACTTCCAGGGATGGGGCATCCACATTTTCTCTGGACAGCCTGTGCCAGTGCCTCACCATCCTCACAGGGAAGAACTTCTTCCCAATATCTACTCTAAATCTACCCTCTTTCAAAGACAAAACAGTATATCTTCAACAGAGATGAAAAATGTCAAATTACCATTTTAGAAAGGAGGGGTGAATTGCTTTGGGCAATCATGGATTAAAATTCTGTCTTCCTCATCTTCCTCTTGCACCTGTTTTACACAGACCAGGAGCAGTAGATAGCACATGGTGTTTCAGGCATCTGGGGAACTTCATGCATAAGAATTAAGGTATCCTAGAAATTATTGGAAGTCACTGCTTGTCAAGAATTATAAAAACAAATTTGAATCCTGGAATTCAACTCAGACTGTCCCACTTGTCCAAGTGTCATTGCAAAAGTTCCACTCTAGCTACCTGGCTGCTTTGGCACAGACTGTTCTACATTCCCCTGCAGGAGCCCTCACTTCACACAGCTCTGCCTTCAGCATGAGAAGTGAAAATAGGACTGAAAGGTGCAATCCAACAAAGAAATTGTTTCTGATTACAAATAAATTATGTATAATTTACAAAAGAATCCAAAGCATTTTTCTGCTGCTGCCTTCAGAAGAAAGTAGATACACACACAAATTTTGCTGGGAAGGGTAGCTGCTTCATAGAGATGTTTTACTGTAACAAATTTTTATCTCAAGTATTTTAACATGTCAATCTCCTACTGAAAGTAAGGTTGGTGGTTTTTAAAAAAAAACTGAAATGGATTTATTTTTGTAAACTTCTGTAGAAAGTATTTACTTTGCAACCATGCTGAAATTAAACATCTAGATAGATACATGTTTATATTCCTGCAGCCACACAACTGTTTTTTTAAAGACCCCATGAATGCGTTGCTAAGAAACCAAGTCTTTCATATATCTATGTCACTCTTTAACTTATCCTAATTATAAACAATTTTCAAGTTGCATTTGAAATTATATTTTTAATATTTAATCATTGTCCAGTGACCAGACATCATTTTGTTTACAGGAGGCAGTAGAAGGGAACAAGTGAAGTAAATGGGTCAGTTCCTCAAGCATCACCACTTGGAGCTCCTCAAGTGTTTACAGGAAGCCTTTCCCCCACACGAGGAGGGACAGCTCTGTTACAGCAAGCAGTTCTGATTGACTTGACCTTTGGCATTTTTGTGTTATTAATTCTTCCTGTAAATTGCTGCAAATATTATGTATGTTTGTTTTCTCTTTCTTAAGAAAAAATTGTACTGAGTAAGACCTAATGGTTTAGGGCTTGCACAATTTTCAGGCTCTGCTCAAATCCCTGTTTTCCCCGGCAGATCTATTCCTCGATTGCACTGCCTGCCTAAAGAAACCAAAAAAACAAATTAAAAACCAAAAAACCCCCAACTTTGTACTCAGAGACACTTGAGCCAGAAACTGTGGACCGCACGTTCATTGCATCCACCTGCATATAGCAGAGCACCAGCTACAAAAAGCTCAGACTACCAATCTGGTTTGATTTCCCAGACACTGTTAAAGTGAACTGAAAACCAGAAAAAGTATGGATTACTGCTTACCAAGGACAAACCAATAACAGATGATAAAGACCTGCAATGGTCATTGGCTTTCAGACTTCACCAAAAAAATTGAGACCTAATTAAATAACCAGGAAAGCTTACAAAAGCCTGAAGAAAGTATGAGTTAAAGAATCTGTGAGTTACATTCAAGGATCTCTGATGACAAGCAATGTAGGTGCTGCTCACTAGCACCTCCCACCAAAGGCATGGGCTCCCAATACAACTGAATAAAATCAACAGCAAACAGTTTGGTGTCGAGAGAGCAGTTTACTTGCTAGACTGGATTGTTCTGTCCTGGACATAAGAAGGTCTCCCTCCAAATTATCCAACTGGATATATTAATGGTCACCAGTAAGTAAGCTGTGACAGTGGCTGTTCCATGCAGAGAAGCAAGTATGATATTTTACCCATTGTTTGCCCAGCTCCAGTGTCCAAGACAACCTGTGAGACACACAATACCTGTCACCACCACTCCCCACATTGCTGCAGACACTGGTAAGGAGAAACACACCTATAAAAAGTCATTTCTATGAGAATACAAACCATGTTGTTACTGAACCAGTCAGCATAGCTTTAATGGGCAGTATTCTCCACCTGAGATGCACCCTCAATACAAGCTGATAGCCAAGGGGTAGTGGAACTCATGACTGGCTTTTTTCCTTGCAGCTACTTCTCACCATAGCAGTAAACTTGGGGTTATCTTAAGAACAAAAAATGCATTTTAAACAGCCCCTCTTTTATTTCACTTTTGAAACAGTATTTTAAAATTTGCTAGTACGGATTAAAATCAACTGACATTCAGCAGGAAAACATTTTCTGTTCAAAGAGTAAATACTTTCCTCAATATAATGCAGCAACTCAACAGAAAGTCGTTTGCTGAAATGAAAGACCAGTTTTGCCATTTTTAATGGTGGCAGATTGCACAAGTTAAAACTGAGAAGCATCTGGGTTTTTTTAAGGAAGCAATAAAAGTCACCATAGGCATTCTAAATTCCCTTGGCATTTGAGCACTTTTCCCAAGAAAATTGAATCTCATTCCAATCTATGCTGCTATTCAGTGAAGTGCTGAGTTACCTGTAACATCTGAAAGGTCCCAACATCTTGTCCTAAAGGATCACCATGGCTACAGAACTGGTACATATTGCTTTTCCTGAAATTGTTGGTAACATATCAGACTAAACTAATAAAAACACTTAATATACAGAAATCTGAAAAAAACCCAAACAAGTTGGACCCTTTGTCTCAAGAATCACATTTAAAAGACCTTAAACCTCGTTCTCCATCTTTGTATCCAGGTAACAAACTACAGGTATTTGCATAATCCCAGCGATGAGCAACTGGTTATTGATGGCTTATTTCCTCAGCATTTGATTCAGCCCAGGCTAGGACCTCATTTTAGGATAATGAACTTCCTTATATGGCCTGCCATTGCTTAAAATCCCAATTAGATTAAAATATTCTCCCACCCCGAGGATTTCCTCAGTCATTAGTCAGAAATGAGATTCACTTTCTTCCCACCAGAGCACTTACTGCCCCTGCCTGCTCTGGAGGCACTAATTACAGCCAGCAGTAAATAGGCAGCTCATGACTGCTGGCATCGTTAGCCAACCTCTAAAGAGATCATCAGCACTGAGCACACTGTCCTTTGCTCCCTGCCTGGGCAATAGTCAGATCCTAATGTGAAACCATCCCACTGGTTTTTTAATAATCTCATATTCCATAAAACATATAACTTGCTAATCACACAACACAGCACGTTGCTGGCTCTCCTGTGAGGTGAAATGAATGAAATGATAATCCAATCACTTTCAGTAGTAACAGGTCCTTGGGTGACTGTATCCTGAGCTGCCTCTGCAGGCCATCACATCACCGAGCAAGGCGAATATCAACAGCAAAACTCACTTTTTTTTCAGGATTCATAGTGTAAGTGACACATGGGCAGATATGTGGATAAAAATACTTTCATGCCAAGCACCAAACTGCCTCAGTTCCACTTTTATTTACATTTTCTAAGGATGGGTCATCAGAACATGGCCTTGTCTGCCTCAGACCACCAAATGCCCTGGGCTGCTCGTGCAACAGCCACACACAAACACTGGCACCTCTTCCCTGAGTTCCTCCTCTCTGCCTCCACACACGTGGGAATGGTAGTGGTTGGCTTGATTCCAGTGTGATGTTTTTTGTCATAAGGATTATTTTTAACAACTTAGGATCTTTTTTGTTACACAAAAACACCTTAACTCTCAGATACAGATTGGTAACTTTTAATGAGGCTTCGCAATTTACACTCAATGTGTATCAGTACACAAAATATAAGAAATCACATATACATATAAACTTTGCTTTGTTGTTTTACAAGCCAACCAGAATGAACAACATAAGCTACATTTATTCACACAACAAAATGGAACATTTTCAAGCTTCATTCACCGATCAAATATCTCAACAATTTACGGACCAACACTATTTTGCAGCTGCTAAAACAACAATCTTCCAAAAGGAACAAATAATTTATGTCAACAGATACACTGACA
This sequence comes from Catharus ustulatus, assembly GCF_009819885.2. Lineage (NCBI taxonomy): Eukaryota > Metazoa > Chordata > Aves > Passeriformes > Turdidae > Catharus > Catharus ustulatus. Next base: position 13,201,966 of record NC_046229.1, on the reverse strand, counting down.
TCACATTCTACAAAATGAAAAAGCCAAGTTGAGCACTGACTGAATGCTTCCAGATTTCAGCAGAACTCACGTGAAGCAATAGTGCAGAACTTCTACCAGCATCAAATCTGTCCATCAAATCAGCCCTATGACTGAGAAAAAAAATCACACACAGAAATTCTTTAGGATAAATAAAGCCATTTCATTACAGGGTTATTTAACCCACTTATTTTTCAACCTTTTTAAAACAAAAAGAAAATAACTTTAAAAAGAAAAAGGGGGGAAAAAAAAGAAAAAAAATTTGGGTTTTCAATTTCTGACTTACAAACTATTCTCACATACAACATGAATTTGTACTTTGTGAATAGTTTTGGTCCCTCAGACTGTCTGTGTAGTGAATCTGTTTTTAACTACTTTGTTCAAATATACCAACACTTTGCTAATGTAGTTCTTTGAAGTAAAGTAGGTAAAAATAACATGGACCTAGCTTTAAACAATATCTCTCATTTTTGGCTTCTGAATAGCATACAGTCACAAAAACCAAAGCTTCTTTTAGCAGCATTAAAGGTGAAGGGCCTTCCATGTGAAGCTGTCCTGAAAATTTTCTGGTACTTTCAAGTTATTGAATGCTCTCAGCTCTTCAGACACAGACCCTGCAAAAACTGAGCATTCAGTTTTTCACAAACAAAACCCCACTCCCAAAGCAGTTCCCTGCAGAGGTGCCCATTTGGTCACACACATTTTCATTACACATGTGTGACCCTTTACAAATGAAGCAGATGTACAAATGAGTATTTCTGCACATGCACTGGGGGAATGCTTCCAGAATCATCCTTAAGTTTGGGAGGGAGGGGAAAACTACTGTTTTCACAGACTAACCACTGCTTTATGCCTGTTAGTTTCAGCAAAATTTGTTGAAAGGACTGAAAGCTCACCAATACACCTCAAAACATAACTACAAGGAAGCTGAGCTTATCTGCTTCTGTGCTCCCACAGAGAACCTCAGGTTTTGTCAGTGATTTGAAAGGAATGCTAACACTGATGCAGAGTTTGCAGCTCTCCAAAAAATTCATGGAACAGTAAATAATTAAGAGGTCAAGTCAATGAACCAACTACAGTCGATCATTTAATAAACAGGACATAAGCAAAATGTTTTTTATATATACAATTGGGAAATTCAATGCCTGAAAGCACAGAATACCCTTATGGAAATGATGCTTGACTTTATTCCAGAAAACAGTGACTCTGCAAAGGATTTGAGAGTATCTCTGGTAGAAAAAAATCTACCCCTTTTTAAAATCACCCTGGAGATCACTTCTGCACTTGTAAGAAGCCTGTTAAGGAGAAAGGTTTGGTGGGGAGTGTTATAAGGAGCCCTCTTCACTTTAGTGTATGGAAGGGAAAAATACAGATGATTTAACATTCCACTGCCAGTTTTGGAAGGGATGTATTCTAAAGTGAATTAAAACGTTCAAGGGCATCTTTAGGAGTAGCAATATCAAACTGGTAAGCAACGATAGCAAACCACTCACAATTTAAAACAAATGCCAAACCACTGAGCCTTGGAACTCATTTTAAGGTACTGCCCATGTAGGAGCATTGCCTCCATCACCTCTTCACAGACCGAGTTAAACTTTACTTTCCCATAGAGCTGAGAGGCTGGAGGTTTATCTGTTTGGAACTTCCTGGTGACTCTGATATTGCTGCAACCTTCAGAGAATTCTTGATGGAGCTGAGTTCCCACATGTGTAAGTTTATGACGTGCACGCCACAACACCCGCTCGTGATCTTGTAGAGGTTTTTGAGAACAGCCTTCCGGAGCAGAATGTACACCCAGGGGTCCAAAATCTGATTCCACGTGGCCATTCGGAGAGCAAAAAGTATCATTTCACAGGTCTCCTTTGAACCACCTTCATTAATCCCAATCCTGGCCATTGTCACCTGAAAAGGGAATATTTTAGAATTATGCATCAAAAAATACACCAAGAGAGCATCTAAATTACCTGAAAATCGAGTATTTTGAAACTGTACATTAAAATACATGCAAAGAGAGCATGTAAATGAGTAAAATCCTTTCTACATTTTCTCTAATCTTCACACCTTCACAGCACCAGTGCATCCCAAATTGCAATTTAAATACTTTCAGGCATAAATCATTTATCATCCTAGAAATCCTCTAATGTTTTACAAAGGACACACATGTGCCTCTGCTGAATTACTTCTGCTGAACTTTAAGTAGAGGATGGCAACCAGCCAGGGAATACCCTTCAAGCAGGGGAGTGATCTGAGCAACAAGTAAAACCTAATCCAGAATTTGATCTAAGAAAGTGTTCCAAGACTGTTCCAGAAATGGATTTTCTCAAGAACTGAATCCACTTGTAGGCCAGCACATTTCATAACAGCTATTTAATTTTTTTCACATTTTGCTTTTCACAATTAAAGGCTGCATAAGGAACACAGTACCTTGATTTCAACATGAAGATTCACATTTTTTACACTGCAGCAGAACACAATTTATTGACACCACAGGATTTAGAGGTCTGTAGGAAAATTTAAGCCATGGTGACAAAAGCCACTTGTCAGTGGAGACACAGAGGGTTTCATCCACCTCCGGAAGGACTACACATGGACAGACCTCCACCAGCAACAACACTACCAGAGCCAATAATTCCACACTGTGGAGTTGCAGACCAGCTCAGCAGGGCTGAGGACACCCAAGGGCTGCACCAGCTGTGGCTCTGGGCTCCCTGCTCTGCAGAGCAAGGAGCTGGGCTGTGACACAGCCCCAGGGACACCCAGGGCACTGGGACTCCTGCCCTGCAGATACCTCCTTTACAGGCTGGCTGCCACTGGGCGTTTGAAACCTGAGTCCTTGTGTGAGGAAAGCCTGATCTGCCAAGCCAGGAATCTGCCAGAAGATGCTAAATTATGTCTCCCTGTTATTAATGTTAAAACCACATGAAGACTTTTTTGGTAGAAAGATGAAACACTGTAAGGCTTTTAGTTCCAAAGCCTTTAAAGCACTGCAGTTATTTAACTAAGAAACAGTATATTTTACAACTGATGCTGTGAGTACACTGATTTATTGGGCAATGAGAGGTAGGGTCAGGCTGTCCAAGTGCAGGGTTGTAGTTTCAAAAAGATGCACTGAAAAGAAACTTAACGGAAAAACTAAAAAACAATAATGAATGAAGAGAGAAAACTAAAGCTCAGTATGTCAGCAAACCTATTCTACTTATTTTTAAATGCTTCTCTGTATTTCCAGACCCTATGCATAGCTTGCAGGTCACCACATCTGAGTATAAACTTGAAAGGCATAAAGTGAATGCACAGAAGGACACTGAACTTGTCTGACGAAGCATTTGATGGCGTGTTTCTGTATGGCTTCTACAGGAGCAGCAAGGAAGCCCCCAGGAACATTGCTAAGGAAGCTGGTAGGACTGGCAGGAACACAGCTGGGAACTGGTGTGGGGAGCAGGAGGAATGTCTCAGCACCAAGCCAACACAAACACAAGCCAGTTCCCTGAATCTGCTTTTCACCCCACAACCACTGGGCACATTCCTCTCTGACATCAGCATCCCACCCAAACTTGAACAACTCCTTTGGCTTTGCAGGGATGCTTTTTCAGGACAGTCTACATTTTATTTATTAGAGGTCCAATACCACAAGGCAAATTCAGACAGAATACTCCTTACTCTGCAAACAGGACTGGGCAGCAAATGACAGCTCAACAGAGCTCACCGATCAATGACCTTATCCCATACAGCATGTTTGACTTAATACAGACGTACAGGCTACTACTCTGCCTCTTGATGTACTTAAAAATTCATTTGTTGTTCCTCTATCACATTCTCTGGAGTTAATAAATGCCAAATCCAATGCAATTTCATGTCCAGAAAAACACGCAGTAGTGTTGCTAAGTAGGAAAACTAGCTCCATCCAGACTTTGTAAAACTTATTTCCTGATGTTACTTAGAACACTTCTGAGAAGTGTTTGCATTTAGTAGTCATTTGCATTTAGCAGTAATCATCTCTAAGTGAATCTATTCATTTGCTGATCAAAATAAATTACTTCTGCTATGATTATGGACTTGCATGAAGTAAATCAGGACAACAAGGAAAATTGATACATAATTTATGGATTCTGACGCTTGGACAAGCTTCATCCAGAACATTTCAGTCGCCTCTTCTGAACATTGGACATACAAAAAATAATACATCTAAACTCACACACAGCAAGCAGAGCTTATGTACACAGACACATGTTTAAGCAACTCATCTATAGGATGTGAAATAAAAAGATAAAATCTAATTATCTACAAGTTTTATTTTATAAAATACAATTTTCCTAACCATATTGCTAGCATTATTTGGGAGTATTGTGCAGAAATTTAGAAATATTTTCTTTCTTATACCTTTAAAACTAATATAAAAGAATGTCCCATCTTTTTGCAGTTCTGAGAGGCCAAGATTTCCAAATAGAAATGGAGGAAGTCAGAGAATCTCATTGCAGCCCTGAGCATGAGCATTTTTACACTAAAATACTCAAAGCAGAGCAGCAGGACACGTTGACATCACTGAGTATGAAGTGAGAGAGTTTCTCACTCCTTCAAAGACACTGCCCTGTACTGGAGGCTCTTCACATCCTCTGAAAAATCATGTAAGAAAACTGCAAGCAACTGTGCAAAGAGGAGACTATAGTCTGGAGCCTTTCTAAAATCATCTGCTGATTTCTAGAACAAGACTTAAACTTCAGTAGAAGAGGGGTGGAATGGAATGAAGTTGATATAAATTATTATTTCTATCACATTTTCATAGTCGATTTATTTAAATTTAAAATACTGTTCCAAAGTCAGTTTGAAACCATAAGTTATAAAAAGGACTAATCCACTACCAGCTATTTAATAAAGGATGTCATTCAAGCAAAACAAGCAGACAGTCTGTGTTTTCTCCTCAGGTGTGAGAAATTCGTGTCACTGAAATGGTTCAAGTCATCAGCTCAGAAACTGCCACCAGAACTTGGTGCAGTGCCAAGCGGACTTTTGAGAGAGGGACCACCCCCACGGGCACAAAAAGAACACTTCATTTATTTCTATTGGAGTAATAGGGATCAATAATTGGTTCAAAGTCAGGAAACTGATTTAAACCCTTTTTTTCCTACCCCTGCAGGTCCAGCAGGTTGGTATGACAAAGGAATTCTGTTCTCTGTAGCAAGCAGCACACAAGTGGGGAAGGGGCAACACTATTGTATCATATCTAATCACCTTGGATCTCCACAACTGAAGTTAATATTCATGCAGATTCAGCAGCATGACTCAAAAAATTAATCCACAGCTGGTAAATAATAAACGTAACTCATGACATTTTCTGACATATTTAGAAATGTAAGAATCCAAGTAGCACTCTGCTGATTTATACACTGTTTATATGAAAACAGCTGTAGTATCTCTCCCTGGTTTGCAAAAAAAAAAAAAAAAATCATATGATGTAACTTTCTTTAGAAAAGGTACCATAAAAGCATAACTTTAAAAGCAATTTTTCAAACCTGCTTGAAAGAGATAAAGTTACTCTCACTCATACGAGTCCTTGCTGGTTTAAGAAAGGACCTGAGAATTCAGTGTCCCTAAAAATATATAGAGAGAAATCAGACTTGTGTCAAGGAGGGACTTGACACAATACATTATACTTCATATTTTTTGTCCAACTTTAAGCCTCATTAAAACCAAAGCTCACTTTGCAAGATCCAGAAAGTCTGATGGAAAATTTTTTTAAACATCTTGAAATTGTTGACTTCTTCAATTCTGCATCTACCAGACAGCATCCGAGAACTATCATTTCCCTTTGGGACAAAGTTCAGGGCCATAAACAAAAAAATTGCCCCAAGGCTTCACACCACTCACCAAACATAAATAGCACTAATTTAATTTTTCTTCCAATTGGATCTACACAAGAACAACCAATAGGTTCAAAGGCTGTGCTGCTTAGTCACATTCCTGTTAGTACTCAAGGACAGTTAGTCAAAACAAGAAGCTGACTTTAGAGCTAGTTAAGAAATAAGACAAAAATGAGACTTTGATGCATTTCACCTCACAAGCTTTAAATCCAGATTCTATCCTTGACTCCAGGAAACTGGATAAAACCCCGTCATCAAGAGATTGACATGGAAAGCAGAATAGACAAATATCGGAAATTTTTGTTTTCTGCAGCTCAGCCTTCAGACTCCACTTCCCTGCAGACCCTCCCAAGCCTCTTCCTCTTCCTTTGGATTTCCTTACAAGCAGTTCTGAGGATTTCCATTAATGGAAGGAAGTCCATGGATTTTTCAGTATTTGCAGAACACTTGTATTTTGCACTACTGCCTATGTCAGACCCTGAGCTGCAAATCCCCTTCTAAACCACAGAGGTTTCAAGGCAGAACTTTACTGATTATATCCCAACAAAAAATATAAACTTATTTTGAATTTCTAGAGTTTTTTGAAATTTCATTTTTCATTTTACAAAAGCAGCTTCAGTCTAACAGGCAAGGGATCACATAAGATGACATTTTGTGCTACTCTACAAACACAGACCTTAAGAAAATTAATCTGCAAAATAGCATGAGAAAGAAATAAAAATGTATATATCTTCACATTTTATGTACCATTTTATATCTCCCAAGTAGAGCTGTTAAAAAAGAAACACTGACAGCAATTTGCCTGTACCATTGCTGTATTGATCTTGCAGTATACAAGCCAAGCATTTGTTGCAACAAAGCTGAGTATGCTTCATTTTAGTTTTTATGTGATTCTGCAAGTCAGTTTAAAAACAAGAGCTTCCAAGAACAATATGCAGTGCAGCACTTCTGCCATCAAAATATTAGTACACACACTGTTCTACTTATGCCACATAATGCCTTTTATGTTCTAGATCTGCAACATGTTTTTCCCCTAATGCTTTCCTTTCCCTTTCTAAAAGAAAAACATTAACTGTATCTTCAACTTTTATATACCAGATGATCACTTAGCTTAGTGATTAAATTTTAACTGAGCATTGTGTTTTATAAAAAAATGCAAATTTAAAAAGGAATTGTAGACAACAAAATATATGAGCCAGATTTCTGCCATGTTAGAGTCCACAGGGTACTTTTAAGAGCACATGTAGTAATTCCTTATGTACAATTTAGCAGGATCAGCTCTTGAGAAGCAGCAGCAGAATAAGGGAGCCTCTTTTTCTCTCATATATATTTCTGTGATAAAATTATAATGTCACTAAAAATTAAGAGTGTACCCACTAGCTCTCTATTTTCCCCCCTTAAAAATGAGCTGCATAAACATTTTGAAAGTATTGTTAGACTACAGAAGTGTGAAAGAGGTGTGAAAAGTCCAAAAAGTATAGAGAAAACAAGAAAACACAAAACTTTTCACAAAACAAATAAAAATATTTTCTCATATTCCTTTCTCAGACGCAGCTTAGCCTGTGACCAGGCAATTTCTCACTGAAGTTGACAGGAAAGAAATCATGAAGTGAACCTCCTAACCAGAGGGCAGGGGCAGGTCTCTGTGCATGAACTTGCAAACATTAAGTGAAAGTGAAGTTTTTCTTTTCTGTCAACTTTCCCCTTGGATACCACCTATTTTGCATCAATTTTGCCGTAGAATAAATTTGTGCTGGGCTGGAATAAAGCATTTGAGGACACCTCTGTTTTTCCGAAATAATCCAAAAATTTCTATCTTGGATTGACCATCAAAATAAGAAATACTTCACTTCAACTAGTTAGCAATGTAATTATTCTCACAGCTTAATTGATAACTCATTTGAAAGGAAAACATTGTAGATATAGATAGAAAAGATTCTAGCATTGGAAACAGCAGATGAGTCACTTCATAATGAAAAGACATAGCGTCCATACCAAAGTCAAATAAACAACCTGTTTCCTGAGCTACATGTTTTAAAGTTACAAAAAAGCCTGTTTCCACAGCATGAGGAATGTATTCCCCTAAGAACAAGGCCTATAACAAAAAACCTCTCGCACAAAGAAGTTTGTTTTATAGATAGAATTAAAATATTCTTTACCCAGCAATGCTAGAGAAGCTTTACAGGACACAGAAAACAATACAGGATGTCTAATATCTATAATAAGGACCACATTCAAGTATTTAGGAAGGCAAGGACTATACATATTTGGGATTGATTTATTCTTCCATTAGTATCAGTTGGATAAAGCTTTAAACTCTAGAAATTACTTCTCTATTGTCACTTTCTTTTCCAGCATTTGGGGGCGAAAATAATATTTTTAATGCTTGAATAAATATTCTAATTTATTTAGGAGTGACAGAACTTCTCCCACTAATACCCTACAAATACCCAAAGAAAGAATCACAAATAAAACACAATACTGGGGAGGAAGAGAAGTGTCTGAATGAGGAAAAAACCAACAATATACAGATAGCCTGGGGAAGAGGAGCTGCAGAGGTCCAGTTACAGAACAGCTGAAAAAGTTGGATGGAGGAGACCTCTACAATCTCAAAGTCCAACCATCAACCCAGCACCACCACACTCACCATGAAACCTTTTCCATATGCCCAAGTACCACATCCACATGCCTTCTGAACACTTCCAGGGATGGTGATTCCAGCCCTTCCCTGGGCAGCCTATTCCAATGCCTGATCACCCTTTCAATGAGGATGTGTTTTCCTAATTTCTATTTAAACCTCCACTGGGGATCCTGTCCTTGTTGAAGATGGACTGGAGTGATAGACACCTAATCGCTCAGTACTATCTGATTTGCAGTGTTTGAAAAAATCTGACTGGAGGCAAAAGAAGACATGATGGTTTTTGTGTCGCTCTTTTTAGATCACCTTTGTTAAAGTGACTTATTCTGTGTATCATCCTGAAGGAGTAAACTAAGCAGCTATGATCAGAAATATCAAGGCTAATGAATTAGCAATATATCTACCAAGTTGGAATACGTAATTTGCTATTACCTTTTCCTTTTATGTTGGCAAATAAATTGCAAGGCCCTGCTGTGCAGCTCAACCACGATTCAGGAGGAGAATGGAAGAGAAAAATCAAGTCTGTATTTAGAAGTGATTTATTTCTCATTACTTCTACAAATGCGTGCCTCTGGTAAAAGATGGATTCAATTTTATTTCCAAATCACTAATGAACTGTAAATTCTAAAACAAACTGCTTACTCCTTTCTGCTTCACTTTCTCTCTTTCCATGCAGTGAAGCAGATGGGAATATAGCTGGTCACTTCCCTCTCAGCACAAGTCTTCCCCCCCATCATGTCTGATATCAGACCTCACGTGGGTCATGAGATTACTCTTGAGCAGATTCACTACATCCTTTCCATCCCACCCCACTGCAGTAACTTTGGGAGCCCAAACCTCCTGAGGGGCAGCACACAGGTGCAGGACAGTAGGAAAGGTACTGTACCATCCTGTACAAAGCAGCTCCAGCTCATTCCACTGTTCATCTAGCTCACCTCACCCAGTATGAAAATGAATCCCAAAGACTGAGTCACGAGTATTGAAACTTCACTGCCACCCTGGTGTAAACCCCTTCTGCAGTGTTCTGCTCCCTGAGCACTGCTGTTTGTAAAAGCACACCCACAAAAATGGGTGTGCTTTCCTGAAAGCTGTGATGGGTGCTCTGCACTGCTGGGCACACAGGGCTCACAGGGGAGCCAAAGTGCAACTCAGCAATTCCTCTCAGACAATCAATCTACAGAACTGGAGACACAAGTGGCTTCTACTAGAAAGCATCATGCCACACTTCAGATTGTGAATTAACACCATAATAATTATAATAACAAATACTCTCTCACAGACCATATGAATGTGTATTATATCCTGATGTCTGTCATTAAAACTGATGAAGATGAATGACTTTCTGGAGTTTTTCCATGTGAGTGTATTACTCCCTGAGATTTTTCAGCAACAACTTTACCATTTAAAGTGTTTAGATAGTCAGGAAAGACAGCTTTCCTAAAATAACCATCCAAAAATGGTTATGCCATGTATGATATTTTCCAAAGATAGTTATGTAGTGTATAACATTTTCAAGTAAGAAATGCCTGAATAAGTGTAATATCGAGGAAATAGGAAGAATTCTCTTATATCAAAAAATAGAATGAATGTCAAACTGACTTACTTTTTAGTATCAGACACAGAATCAAAAAACTTAACCAAGTGAAATAAGAAAGGAAAGATTATCAATGGCAAATTTATTTTGGTGAAATTTTCAGAATTTGATTTCTTGAGATGACAACTTCAAAATTGACAAAAAAACCAACCCACATTTTCTGTGAAAGTTTCTGATGTCTATTTGAAACAAAATACTGTTTCATAGTCTAATTCTCTATATAACATCTAAATTTAAAAATCAAGAAGGAAAAAATTATGAAAGAAAACCAGAAGCACATTATTCTGAAATACCATGTTCTCACACGACTGGAAACCTGCTTTCCCTATTTTTTTCTCTCCAAAACAAACAATCTTATTGTATTCTGATGGCTCTGCATTAATAGAAAAGGCTTTACGCAAATTTTTCCAAACAGCACAAGTAAACATAGATAAGAAAAACTGTATTTATGCATCCCCAGAAGACTCTGGTAAAGGGCAATATGTCAGTCTCAGCCCTCCTTCCTTTCCTATCATTAGCACTGCCCATTTCTTCCCCAGCACTTTCCTGTTGAGACCATCTCAGCTCCCTGACTTCTGTGAGGGGGAGGCAAACACTTGAATTACAAATTTAGCCACAATTACTATAGAGTTTCTAAGCACTCTATGATAACTACGCCCTGGCCCATGCTTATAAATATTTTTGCTAAAATGATTCATGTTTCTCAGAAAGGATAAGGCCTGTAAGATCTCTATGTACTGTAAAAGATGAAAATAGGACGACCAATTCTGAACCAAAACAGTACCTTTAAAATTCAATATCATTCTAAGGAAGTATAGTCTAAAATTAATGCCATTCCAGTTCTCACCTAACCTGCTGGAATTAGGTAGCTGTTCCACTTAAGAGTACAAAATTTAAGAAAGTTCTCTACAGCCAATACTGAGAAAGGTATGAACATCTTATCCAAAGGTTCTAATCCATCTGAATAGGTGGATTAGACTTTTAAATGCATTGTATTAAACTTTGTTACTCTCTCTGCCAATACATGCAAATTCTTTCCAGAAGAATTTTAATGGAAAATGAACAACAAAAGCACACTCAGATTGTCTGAGCTGCTGAATAAACCTTATTCCATGGAAAAGTAAGCTGGAAAGAAACTTCTGTCTTGAGACTAACAAAAACTTCAATCAAAATGAGTGTTCTCTTTCCTCTTAACCCACAAAATGAGTTATATATTTCAAAATACCTTTTGGGCCATAATATTAGCAAAGACAGTGATCTTCCAGTAATTTAACCTTGAGTTATCAGATGCTAGGAGAAACTCAAGCAAGAACAATAATTGAATTTGCACAGAGTTAATGGATGCATGGAGAAACTCAGCAAGCAATCAAAGGACCATGATAGGAGTGACTGCCCTTTCTCTAATGTAGCTCAAAAAGACAATCAAACTCGGGTGTTTTTTTTTTAGAGGAACTTAGGGAGCATTTTATTCATCCAAACTGATCTCCTCTGACACAGCAAGGTCTGGAAAAGAAAGAACTATCCACAGCCAACAATAACTATCACTGTATCGATGCTGCAGACTAGAGATGAAGAGGTGTATCTAGCAGGCAAAAAGCTTTTTTCCCTTTCCCATGAAGCTGGTTGATATATTAAAATCATGGTGACAGCAGTGGGCTCCCAACATGGGCTTGCACCCAGCCCCAGAGATGCACAGACAGTGTCCAAGGAGTTTTTTCCTCCCAGACACCTGCACACAGGTCACCTCCCCTGGCACAGGCAGGGTGGGAGGTGTTCCCACACCAACACAAACCACTTCTGCTGACATACATCCTGCCTTCCTGCAGGGTCAGCAGGCAAATGTTCTAGCAAGAACTCAATAACAAAAGCCAGCACAAGCAGAGTGATTATCGCTGATTATCTTTAAAATCTGAGCCCTGAAAAGGACAGGTAAGTGTTGTTTTCCCCTCTGAAAGTTTACAGCATTCAAACAAAAGCTGCAAGGTTAGCTGAACATATTTAAGAGTGTCTCCATCTTCACTCTTCAGATTTACACCTGTGCAAATTGAAAGGCTGATTTATTCTTTATCAAGAGAAAAGATCACTCTCCCTGTTGACAGTGCCTGTGCAGGCAGAACAAGCTCAGGGTGGCTGCAGCTTTGAACTAATAAATAGTAAGGTAATAACACACTTCTGCAGAGCAGCCCCAGATGAGATCTGAGTCCTCACTGGCAGAGCATGGACCTGCACCTTGGGACATCTCCCTGCTTCTCTTCAGCTGCACTTTCTGATTGTGAGAAATCACCAGTCACAAGAGCACAAGGGATAAATGTTTTAGTAGCTCTTTAGTAATAGGGGCAATACAACCAGCAGTGAAGGCATACAAACAGCATTAACAAAGCAACAGGCTGATATATATGATGCACATTGCACATATAAGACAGTGCAACAGAAAGGTGAACTGCCACCTTAATAAAGAAGACAGAAAACAAGAATGGAGGCAGAGACTTCAAGAGTAGCACAGGTATGAACACCTGACAAAGTATATGCATGGCTACACATACAAAAACTCAGACAAGATGCAGAGCATTGCCCTGTACATCCAACTTCCTTACACTGTACACAAGGACATAGCCCAGAAGTTATTTTGTGTAAAACCTGCAAGGAAGAGACCTCCTTCAGCACCTACCAACCCTGAGCCTGTCTGCACCCAAAACAGCTGGTGGAGCAGCCAGGGTGGGATGGGGTCAGGGCATTCCAGTAAAAGCCTCCCTGCCAGCACATCAGCTTCACATTCCCTGAAAGGACCACTCAGACCAGCACCAGCAGCTTCTGAGTTCAGTGATTCAGTAAATCAGAATCTGAACACAGCCCTAGGTGCACAAAAAGCAGTCATCAAGCCTCACTGCAGGAGACAGTCTGAGGACGAGAAAAAGTCAGAGCGAGTTCAGGAAGACACAATTAACATAACAAATTGGAAAGAGAAGAGATTACTTGAGAAGGGACTGATAAAAATTAATCTAGCAGTAAAAAAAAAGCAACTGTATAACAGTTGATTTATTCATATGAAATAAACAGAGCTCTTTCCAAAAAAAAACAGGAATGGCTATTTTCTGCAGTAGAGAGGAGGTAAAACTGGAATGAATTTAATCAGTTAACTGCATGGAAAAAGATCTTAACAAGAATAATTTGAATGTAAAAGTATTTTTCCCAGGCTGTTTCACACACGAAAAAGATTAGAAATTTCTCCATATCATAATTTGTTCCTGTAAATAAATTCACTCTGAAATAAATCTCTCCTGTCCAGAGTTACGGGCAGTTCACTTTGCTACTCTAAAAAAACAGATTTTATAATATGTTTATCCCTTGAGCCCTACAGAATACGACATACCCATGTCAGAATTTGCTCACACAAGCACAGCTCCAAACCAAGCTGTTTCATGGCAGGCCAGATGTCAAGTCACAGCCAAAAACAGCTTTATAAAACAATGTATTTCATCAGGGATGCTTGTCACAAAATGCTTCCGCCCAACTATCTGCTTTGCCTTAGCTCTCACAAGGATGAGGAAAGCTGACACTATACAGAGAAGCTGAAGTTACTATCTTCAGAACATATTTACCTGAAATTATCCATCACAAAGCAAAATTATTTCGACTGTCTGAACTTATGTGCCTCTGCAAACCATTGACTATATATATTCCTATAAAACTCATTAATTTCACTTGTTGGGTTTTTTGTGAATTTTCTCCTGCTCTCAACTCCTCAAAAGGCATCAGTGCTCCCCCAGAAGTGAAGAAGTGGGGAGCACCTCTCATTCTCATACTTCATTAAGGAAAGAATCTATCACAGTGGCAGAAAACTTGAAAAAGCTGATTATTTTTTTAAAAACAGATGAGATGGAGAAAGAAATCAAAAATTAAAAAAAATAAATCAGAAGGAGGTCCCTGTCCAAGAGCCACAGGGAGAGCTCCACAAGAGCCATGGCATGGGCTCTGCTTTTGGAAAACCCTGCATCCAAATCTCAGAAATCTTAAGACAGTAGTGGTGATTGATTACAATACTATATATTATTATTTATAATATTAAGTGTTAGCTATATATACATTTACACACATCTATAAATAGGCATCAAAACAACTTCACTATCACTGAGCAGATGCAAAAGTCAAGATCAGTTCCACACCAGACACCATAAAGGACAATCCAGGGTCTTGTGACTCTACTGGCATCTGACAATAATTTTATCACTCGACAGTGACAATGTCTGAATATTAACTCCACTTGGAAAAAAATAAAATTAATTTAAAATCTGATAGTGAAGTAAATCTGCAGTTACAGTATTGGACAGACTTGATTTTGGTAGCCATACACATATGTCAATAGACATACCAGACCAGATTGAAAACAGAAGGGAAATAAATAAATTAAACTCCCCCCATCAGATGGGGAGTAACATCAAATGAATCCAAACCCTTGTATCTGCAAACCACATGTGGTATAAAATGCATTGCCTTCCTCCACTTTCTCTCCCAGAAGTTTATTTGGTTTCTAGTAACTTTGGTTTACTTTGAGGCAATTGACTCTCACGAAACATTTTGTTCTGTATACTCTTTGGGACAGAGAACATAGGTAGAATTCACGATTCAAAGACTAGACACCAAATTCTGACTTTCAGACTTAGCTTGGAGAAAAAAATTTAAAGAAGCAAATGATCACAGAACAAGCATGTGTTTACATCCTTTTCCAGATAATTTCACCTATGAACACCAGCTCATATTAATGTCAAGAAATACTTATTTTGGTATATGCTGGTTATATTATAGAATGTAAACCATTCTTTTCACAGATTCAAAGCCCTGAGACCTTCCAGATGTATCAGACAAGTGGGTCTGAATCAGCAGTTAGTCATAAAGCATGCAATTTGATAAACCCTGGATTGCGTTAATGTGGCACTTGAGCAGTACATTCCTGACAAAGCTTTATTCCACTGCAGGCCAAAAAATCTTGCTAAATTAACACCACACTTGTAATTCTGTTTGTATTCTGTTGCTATCAAAACAAGAAATGGGAAAATAAATCAGCAAATTAACTGATATAAACTTTATGATCCTAACAGCTAAGAAAGAAATACCCACAAAGGACCCTGTCCCATTGCATTTCCCACTGAAACTCTATGGCTGAAACACTAATTGTTCACTTTCTTGAAACTTTGTTTCAATAATCTGATCCCACAGTACACCTACTTTCTCTTTTTTTTTTAAACTTTTCCTTTCTAACCTAAATTTCCTTTCTAAATTTGTCCACATTTCAGAGCTATTTTCCATGATGCCAGGCTGATAATGGCATAAGTTTGGCTCATCTCATTTCAGAAGAGATCCAGAGGCAAAGCACCACAAGCCCAGCAGGCACACAAAGCAGCAGCAGGTTTGCCACCCAATGGACCAGAATTCCTTGTGTACCAGCTCCCCTCTGCAACACAGACCCAAAAAACACCAAGTCCAAAATTAAGCAAGAAGTCATTCACAGGCCTGCATCATAAACCCTTGTAAACACCAGCTCTGAAAAGGGTCTGAAAAAAATTCCTGCTAGACCACTAATTCATCGTCAACGACAGCTCAGATGAAGTTAAATATTTTAATGAAAGTAGTGCTGTGATTTCATTAGATTGCCACAATTTCTAAAATTATAATTTTATATATATTTTATATATATCATAATTAAAACCTGAATTGTGTAACAAAATCAACCATAGTAGTTGCAATTTAGTGCTCCTTGATGAGTTAAATAAATGAAGTATCTCTTTTGAACTTAAAAAACTTATAGCTCTTCTGAGCAAAGGTTTGAAAAATGCAAGGGTTTCTCAAAACCAGATTAATCCCTGCTTTTAGCAATTATTTTAAATGAAAATAAATGTCACCAGAGGATAATAATGCTGCTTTTTCATGGAAAGTAAAGTCATCATATGAGATGCTTTTTTTAATACCATTCCATGGCTTGCCCCAAACTTCAAATGGTGTCTGAAGTAACTGTAAAGAAATTCCCTACAAAACTTGCTCTGCTGCTTGGACAACTTTGTTTATGCTACACACACTACAGCCACAACACTGAGAGAAGCCAATATGAATTTAAACTATGCTGCACAGCAAGACCAGAAAAATTCTCTGAAAGAGTTTTTGTGCATTTCAGTGACTGCAGACATTCATATCTAGACTTCCTCCTTGAAGCCTGTGATACCGGATTAATTAAATGCTACCTGCCAGATATACCAAACTGCTGCAGCTGGACTAGTGTCAGTATCTAATTTTTAACTCAGGTAACTTCAGACCCTACCATAGGCAGTGAGCAGATGAAATATAGCTGGATCTGATACAGATGTCAGACTTAAATGTCGGTATTTGTTAGCTCAAACCACAATTGCTCCTCATTTATATCACTGGAAAACCACAGGACCCTGTTTCTAGGGAAGAAATTAAGATTCCATATGACCTCTGATTCAAACCCTCTGACCCTAGCAAAAAAAACCTAAATTTCTTCAGACAAATTTGCCACAGTAAAAGGAGACAAAGCTACCACCTTTATAATGCCATCATACAACTGCCATAACAGCTTTACAATGCCATGATACAACTGGAGCTGTCAAATTCTTTCCCGTATCAGTTCCTTTGCCCCTGCAAACACAGGGCAGGTGCTACCAGCACTGACCTCTGGGATTCACAGCAGGGACAGTCCCACACCCCTGCCCACAGCAGTTCTCTGCTCTGTCCACATTACAAACCCAGCTTGTTTAGGTCTAAACCAAATGCTGATATCAACCCACTGCCAATAGACCCTAAAGCAAAGCCCTTAACACCCTGATAATGGAGGGAGGATTTTAGGTTCTTAACTGTTATCTGCCCTAACAAAGCTCACAAGTAGCAATAAAGTGTTGAAATAACAGCTAACAGACTTCCATAAATAAAAAAATTATTTACACTGTAGAGAATAAAAAGACTTCCCAATCCCAGATTTCACTGAATTTTTGGAAGATCTCAATATTTGTTCTGAATTATTCTAGCCATGATTCTTCTACCACTGTCTGGTTCAAAGCACTGGAAATACAATTCTCACAATCACTATATATGTAGCTTAGTGTATTATTGATCAGAAGTGGAGAATAACTACCAGATTTTTATGGATGCATAGGTACATACATTATGGGCAATAGGCTATAAAATTAATATCACTGAGTGGGTGGAGCTGTTATCACAACTTAAGTGCTTTAAAACCTGGAGACAAAAAAGTATAACTTTTATACAGTGATGTGCATTAAACATTGGCAAATGCATTAGGCTCTTACCAGGAATGGGCTCCAGCAAATGCAAGAAACACACATTATAGCCAAGAGCTGAATGATCATTTCAAAATGATGAGATCTGCCTTGTCTGTGTTGACTTTTAAATTTGACTCTTAAGAGGGTAATTCCTGTGATAGCATTGCACAGGAATGAAATAGCAAGGGCCAGGAACCCAAGGCAAGAAAAAAGTAAGAGATAAAATCTGTCTTCCCAGTCCTCAACGTGTTCTGTTTTATAGAAGCACCAGGTCCTCGATGCTTGTATTTGGTAGGCTCTAAACCTAAGAATAGGCAGCAAAGCTATAAGAACAGCAAACAGACATACCATAGTCAACATAATTTTCACATGTCTAGAAGTCATTTTTGTAGAGTGAAATATTGGCTTAGTGACTCCAATGCACCGTTCAACAGCCATCACACTGCCCAGGAAGAGTGGGCACAAACCAAAGAAAACCATGCAGATGCCAAAAACACTGCACAGAATGTTGGACTGGTTAAATCGAATCCAGTCTTTATCTGATGCATACACAAACACTGCAATGGCTCCATTGATGAGGTGACCAAAGAGATCTGTGACAACCAAGCCACTGGCAAGAAGCAAAAAGGAGGCTTTTGATTTCTGTCTGAATCTCTGGTATGCCTTCATGAGAATTACAATTGCAAGACTGTTGGACAAAATTCCCGCCGTCATGAAGATTATTGAAAAGAAAACTGAAATCTTTTTCTCCGTGTGGCATGTTGAGTTTTTCAAGACTCCAAATCCAGCCAGCCCTGGCGATTTTGAACTGTTCATGGTTAGGAAAGGAGACGCAGCCCTCAAAGCATTTCAGCAGTCTTGCAATCAAAAGGCATCTGCAATATTAAAAACAAATACACACAACGCTGTAAAAAGCATACCACTGTTCAAATGGCATTTGAAGCAGAAATTCCCTAGTATTAGTCTGTGGTACAAATCTAATTTTCAGTTTTCTGAGTGATGTGATATGGCATCGCATTTCAAGCTCATCACCCAAAGGGTAAAACAATTATCTGCATGCATTACACAATGCAAATATAGCCTGCAGGAAATTTCGAGTCTGCATGTATAATATATACAAAATAATGTATAAAATATATCAAGTTTATGTAGATACAGTAGGATAAACAATACAAACAATTCTGGTGGTTAAACTACGCTAAATAAATGTTTTTGCAACAAACTGCAAGAATGACGGTATTTAATCAACCCAGTCGCAGTCAAAAGTGAAATACTGAAACTGGAGCATTTTGAGATCATAATCACACTCCCTTTTTAAACATTTATTTTCCAATGTCTTAGCATCTTCTAAACAATTCTGCTCCCACAAATTCATGTTTCAAAGCTTTAACCTAACCAGCACTGAAGCCTTCAAGTTCCCAGTGCCCTCGCTGAAGCACAAACTTGGTTTTTAGACGCACCGTAATTCAGAAACCAATTCTGCAAGTTACTTTTACACTTTATCTCCCATCTCTATTCCAAGGACATTCCTAACAGCAAAACCTTCCCAGGCAGTGGGGGGAAGAAAAGAAAAAAAAAAGAAGAAAAAAAAAAAGAAAAAGCAGAAGAACAGCCCGTATTACAAATTGAAGCAGAAGCCTCTCAGTTACTGAGCTACACGGGGAACGAGGCACGCTGGAAGGAGGCACGGCTGCCGTCCGGGAGCGCTCATCGAAGCGCGGCCGGCGAACTGCTCAGACGGAGCGGAGCAGTGTCCCTGCACAGAGTCCCTGCACAGAATCTCTGCCAGAATCCCTGCACAGAGACCCTGCACGGAGTCCCTGCACGGAGTCCCTGCACGGCTCCTCGCGCCCAGCCCGTGCCCAGCCCCGCGGCCGGCGGGCTCGCTGCGCTCCGCGGGCAGCCCCGGGGTGCCGGAGGAGCTGCGCTCCCCCCGCCGCCTCCTTGTCCCTTAAGCGCTGCCACCGCCGGGGGCGGGGCGAGCCCGGCTGGCCGGGCACAAGTGCCACTGTCCCCGCCGCGCCACCGCTCCTTCCCTACCCCGGTCTCGGTGTCCGTCCCGGCCCCGCCGCCGCTCACGTTCGCTTCGTCCCGCGGGGCCGGAGAGAAGCGCAGCGCGGAGCTCCGCCGGCCGCCGCCACCGCCGAGCCCCGCCACCGCCACCGCCACCGCCGGCGCCGCCCGCGCCCGCCCTGCCTCCGCCTTCCCTCCCGGCCCTCCCCGCCCGCCGCCCCCGGGACGCGGTCCTGCTCCGGGCTGGGCTGCCCGCCCGTGTCCCATGTCCCGTGTCCTGTGTCCCCGTGTCCCCGTGTCCCCGCCAGGGCCGCGGCTCCGGTGCCCGGGGCGCGGCACTCGCACCTCTCCCGCTGTCCCGGGAGGCTCGGCAGCAGCGCTCGGAGCGGCGGTGTCGCCGGCAAGGAGAGCCAGGCAGCCGTGTCACATCACAGCACGGGCCATGGGCCACCCCGGCCAGGCACGGCGAGCTCCTGCCCGCCAGGCTGAGGCCACTGCAGCAGCAACTCATGGGGCAAGCGAGAGGCCACATCTGTGCTCAGCCACAGCTGCACCCCTTCTGCACTTTCCACGTGCTCCTTCCCAACCACGCACCTCAGCAGCACGCGGGGAGCTCGGGAAGGGACAGCCCCAGGAGTGCTGTCAGGGATGCGGCTGGGCACATCCCTGGACACATCCCTGGGCACATCCCTGGATTCATCCCTGAGCACATCCCTTGGGCACATCCCCTGAGCACATCCCTGGGCACATTCCCTGGGCACATCCCTGGGCACATCCCTGGGCACATCCCTGGGCACATCCCTGGATACATCCCTGAGCACATCCCTTGGGCACATCCCCTGGGCACATCCCTGGGCACATCCCTGGGCACACGGTGCCCATCGTGGACACCTCCTGCTCAAGTAGAGCTAGCAGTGCTCCTTGGACCATTCCTCCACTGGAGAAATGCAACGAGAACACATCCAGATGAGGCATTAATGAGACGACCAATAAGGCTGGAAATTCAAGGGTTGTTTCCATGCACTCAAGCTGTTACAACTTGAAGTTACAGATGACTTTCAAGCTCTTTCATCCATCCATGTCCAGCACCAAACAGGCCTGAATGGGAACTTTTATTAAGAACTCTTATTCTAGAAATAAGCCAAAATATAAAATCAATGTCAAATTGTGAAACAAAACTGTAAAATATTACAGAATTTATCATGCATGGGCTACAATGACGAAGAATTTGTTTCCATTGATACACAGTCTTGAGTGATACCTGACACCACAAGACAATTACTTAAAAATTAAAATTCTCAAAATTGCTTACCTTCATATCTTGAATAATACAGCTACAAGTTGCCTTTCTGTAATCCACCAGTGAGGAAATACAGGCTAGCTAAATTTATTTCTTCAAACAGTATTTAAAGTCACTTGCATAAACAGTTAAAAGTGCCACATGATGGCCTTCTTCTTCAAAATGCTTGTCAAATTTTGACATTTTATCTTACAATGAACAGAAATGCTCAATTTGGTCTGATTGGGACCTATAAATCCCCCATACGTTCTTTTTTAAGACAACAGTAAAACAAAGATATCTCTAAATACATTACTGCCTAATAAAGTTCAGAGAAGGAGAGTTTGTTTTATGTTCCCCTGCCCAGGGGTAAAGGGAGATGGAGATCTCAAACTACAAACAGTTTGCTCCATGCCCTTCTTCCCTAGCCAGCTTTCTTGAATTTTTTCTTGAAAAGAAGCAGTGAAGTTGATACTTCAAGATTGCGGTCTGGAAGGAAGAAGCTGAAACAGCATTATCAGGTAGATCAAGACAAAGGGAGGAACAGAAAAACCTCAACACAGCTGTTTCAGTGTGCTTGTAAAAATGTAGTAAGGGAAAGGCAAGCTTGCAGAGTGCATCCTGAGTAAAGCATTAGCCTGCTAAAAGGAGGGAGAGTGGCATTGCAGAGATGGAGAAAAAAGGCTAGAAGTGTTAGGAAAGTAAATATAAGCTCTCATCTCACTTTTCAGACAAGAGGCTTTGCAGAGTGCTCCTGCACCTGTACAGCTGTGAGAGCACCAAGTGCCACACCCCAGTTTTGTGCTGTGAGCAGGACAGCAGCTTGTTAAGCATCAGCATAAGCAGGATGGAAACGTCTGTCAGCCCTCTACACATTCGGGTGCTCCTGATACGGGAATAACTTAAATAATGACTTCTCTGTAGGATTATGGCTCAGTAGGATGGAGATTTCAGGTGTTGGAGGGGTGAAAACTGGCACCAGCAGAACTAAGTTTTTCATAGTGACCGATGGTCAGCTCCTTTCATCTTCTATTACTAATGAATACAGGAGTGACAAAACTGCCCCATCACAGCCTCTGCTGTGGGTTCTGAGTGGGCAGCCACTGCTTGCTTAGGGAGCAGCAGTCTTTTCACAGGTCAAAACCTGGGTGAGATCTGTGGGACAGAAGGAGAATTAATGTCATTTTCATTAGGGCAGAGGCTCTTCCTCTCAACAGTGTGACAGTCAACCATATGGAGCTGGGGTTGATTGAGCTCCTTGTTATATCTGAGAACAAAAGCTGTAGGTGCAGGAGCCACAATGTAGTGTTTCAATGGAGTGTTTGCTGAGGCTTTCTCATGCTATCTTTTCAAAGACTGCCAAAGACTGAAGAACTGAGGTGGTGCCGTGGCTTAGCTCACTAACTTCAGCACTTCTTAATGTCTTGGGCTGCTTGTGTATGCTGCAAAACCCTTAAATCCTGGGTACGCCAAGAATCAGGAAGATAAATACTCTTTTTGCCGCAAGTTTCAGCTTGAATGAAGGAACCAGAATTCCCTGCTTACATTCAATGAGTTTAAATTCAAGAGCAATAGTTTAACATACAGAGGGAGAAAGAGACACAGAGATAAAAAGACATCTCTTGTCCTGTGACAGTTGCAGTCTACCCACTGGATACCAAAGAGTGGAAAGAAAATGTGACAAAAAACTTCTGGATGGAGAACAACGTTGCTGGTTTGCAAATGAAGTGTACACTAATCAAATTCTCAAAGCCTCCTGCTACAGATCCAGGAACATACTCAAGTGTTGCACTAATTTTTCACTAAATACCTTCTTCAAACAACCTTGCTGTAAACGAACAAGTAGGCATTTCAGTAGCAACAACAAAGTTGGTAGAATGCAAATAAGAACAATATCTCTTCCTCCTTTTTCATCCACTCAAATTTCTCATGCAGTCTTCAGTGCTAGTTACTATATACTTTTATTATAGTCACAGTTCTTCCTGTAAAACACTGAAAATCTTCTCCTTTTTCTACATAACAATAGTAAGTGTCATCTTTCCATTTAGTGAAATACCAGTGATATAAAAGCCTTTATATTTCAGAGACAAAAGTAATAAATCAAAATAACTATACAGGGAAATTGTGAATATAGGATCAGATTTGGGGCATCTCAGTCAAATAAAGCTGTCAGTGAAAATCCTTCAGTTAAATGCCACCTTGTTCAGCCTGTAATTGTTTGAGACAAAAAAGACTTCTGGGGCCACAGACATAGACAATGAGTTTACAGCATCCATCTCCATAGAGGGTTAGAGTTACTGCCTTCCATTTCTTCAAAATCAGCAATCCTTCAGGATTTCCTTGTCTGAACTTAATGCCCTACCACCCCCAAAGTACAACTTCTATTAAAGATCCAAATATACACAATGCATGAGCTATTAAAATGAAAAAGCTGATATCCAGATGATGATATGAAAGGAGATTTAGACTAGGTGGGATTTACATCAGAAACATTGTACATATGTTGATGCATACATACCATTCTAAGTATTATATGGCTAAGAAAATAAATTAAATTAATGCAAATGATGAGTTTCTAAAGGTCAATAACCAATGCTGAAAGGTTGGGCAGAGGTTTGCTCTGTTCTGAAGTTAGCAGTAGTCAGACAGCAGAAACATGGAGATAAAAAATTATAGTCATGGAAAATCTGAGTCACTTGTTAAGAACACCAGCATTACTAATTCTTGGATTTTTTAGTGGTGTTTTTTAGTAGTCTCATTATGAAATGAGGAATTATTTCCATGTCTTTTTTAAGGTTGTTAACTTCATTTTACAGTAGATTTTCAAAGAGACTGGTTTTAAATGGTATAGTAGTGAAGGACAATTTGCAATCACATTTCATTAAACAGTTGACTGATAAGGGCTAATTTTTCTTGAGAAATTAATTACACCTCCTGTCTGGGAAATGCAATCAGAAAATTAGGTCAGTAGTGTGGAAGGTGATCATGTACATAGTAAATTGGCAGTAAGCACACAATAAAGGATGTCACAAATTCATAGGCTTTTAAACACTCATGTAAATTTAGCAAATACAGCTTAAAAAGCGTTATGTGACTGTTGTGTATCCTGAAGATCTTGGCTTGATAGTGTTAAGACAAAACAGCAAGGTCCTGCCCAAGCCAGGAAACAGATTTTGTAAGAACACATGTACGGTCATGCTGGTGTGCAGTTAGACCATGTAGGTATCTGAAGTAATGGAAGTTGGAATTTGTCTCCTTAAAGACGTGTCTCAGGATCCTGGGTTTTCTTGATTCTTGAGGGGGGCGGATAAAATAATTGCTGTATCCTGTCATATTCAAAATATGCATTTTAAAATATGTTAAGACAGTTCACTGAGTTTTTTAAAAAGTGTGGTTCGGCAGAATGCAGACAACTCACCCGTGGCTTTGTCATTCCAATTACCACCACTCTGACCTTCATACCTCACCATGGAGCAGTAAAACAGTCACAAATTGTGGTTTAAGTACTGCCTGAGTTGGGACTGGCCAGTGCAGCTAAAGGAGGAAATTCTGGGTAGTTAAATGTAAACTAATGGTGTTTTGCAACAAGCGCCAGATCAATTCAGGAGGTTAAAACCACCAACATGCCAGTAAGCATTCACTATCAGAGTGAAATAAAACCAGGAAAGGTCAGCAGGACTCATAACAACAAACATACATCTTTCTGCTGAGATTTCCACCTGCTGATATCTGAAAAGGGACTGTTTGCTCTTACTGGAAGTACAGCTGTGGATAATGGTGATTTGTTTTCTAAACAACCCTATCAGCAAGGAAGTTAAATTCTTCTTGATAATGAGACACAGCTCCTGGCAAATGAGGTAAGAGTTGCTGTAGACAGAAAAAAAAAAGGAAATATTCTCAATTTCCCTGGTGAGGTTTGGGGGTGGGAGAGGGGACACAGAGGTTTGCTACAATTTGTGACAGTCATATTTGCAGTGTAGTTATTTTGACTAGAAAAACCAAAGATAGATTTTCTGTTTTAATGTGATGTCACAAGAAGTCCATTCAGAGGCAATCCTTTAACCAAGGAATAGATCATCAGATGGCTGATGGTACTACTGATACCAAACAGATTGTGTCTGATACCAACAGACCTGCAAAGTAATTCCTTGATGGGCAAACCCAAAACTAGTGTGACTGCTGAAACTGCTGAGTTTGACTGAGTCATCATTGCCAAACTGTGTTAGCAGAGGAGGAGAGAGCTCGAGTATCATCATCCAGCTACCAAAGACAGAGACAAAACTTCAAATGGAAAAAAGGTGCCAAACCCAGAAGTTTCCAGTCTAAGAATATTTGCAATCTGCCAGCATATTCCATACAACAATAAAAAATATTCTATGCTACCTTATTCACATTTGTTCTGAGCAATGTTTACATCAGCATAAAAATTAAGATGCCTCATATTGGTCAAATGATTCCCTAATGGATCACGACAACCAGTGCTAAATATTAGAAGTGGCTACTGAAACTTTTCATTGCGTCAGTTTATTGATTTGCATTTATTCCTGCTAAGAGATACACTTTCATCTTAATCACATACTGCTCTCTGAAATTATCTGATTGCTACAAATAGTGACTAATTTGGCTGTATCAGAAAGAACTGCAGGACAATAATTCCCTTTCCCTCCTCCTCATTTGCAAACCTTGTATCTGGTACTTCGATGAACCTTTTTTTTTCTGATATGATGTTACAAGGCATACATGGGAGATGATTAGGATCATTCTCAGTGTGGTTTGATTCTTTTTTATGCAGTTTTATGCATTACTTTATACAAGTACAGCCCTTAGAAATGAGGGAAGAGGAACAGAACAATAGCAATGTGATTATAGAGCAGGTGTATCACTGAGGATGTTCTTCCCATAAACCTGTGAATGTGAAAGTATTCCCTTCAAGAATTTATAGGAAGCTTCATGTAGTAGTTCTGTACCCATTTATCTGACTAATGAATAGCAGATTAAACATTTTTTAGCATATTTTTAAAAGTTACATTTGACGTTTCAGAACCAAAGTTTGCCTCCTTTATGATTATATAAAATGTCCTTTTTTTTGTACTACCGTAGACCCAAATTTCTAAAAGGCCAGAGGAAACACATATTGCCATTAATGACTGAATATTGCCTGTTCAGGCTGGGGTAATTTGGAGTAAGTGGGCTTAATCAGGAGTGGAAGTATAGTTCTACACATAAAAATAACAATGTAATTTTCTTTCATTTTAAATATATGGGACAAAATGTTCTCTTTTATGACTCACCTCTTTAGTATTTGGAGACATAAAAAAAAACATTCTACAAAATCATACTAAATTAACTCCTTTTAACTTCATAGTAGCTCCTTTTCTCTTCTTCCATTCTCCAGGATGGAGACAATGCAAAAACAAGCCAGAAGAAGTCTTTCATGAAGTATTTTTTTGATCAGTATGGTCAAGTCAAATTAAATAAAGAGATAATTTCCTTCAAATTACCCTAACCTATTATATCCATTTATTCCTCAAGCAATGCTTCATACCCTAAGCTTGTCAATAATTAAATAATTTGGAAACATCCTTAAAAAGATGTTTGAACTTGGTCAGTCCTGAAGTGACCAGGCAGTTGGACTAGATGATCACTTTATGCCCCTTCCAGCATTTCATTCTGTTCTTTTCTACTGAAGTTTTCTGTTCTATCCTATTCTGATATATCCTGCTAAGCTGGAAGGTTCATTTGGTTTTTTGGTGGTTTTTTTTCCTCTGATCCTCCTCTGATCATTTTTCATGTTTCAAAGTAAATCTACTTCAGTGTTAATCTTTAAGTGTATATTAAAATATAAATCCAAAGTCCATTAAAAAGCAGTAGGAAGATTTCAAGTCCTGAAAGTATTTCACTACTATGAGGTGTTGGGCTACAAACAAAGTAAATGGCACGTGGTTAGCAGAAAAAGCAGAATAGCCAACGATTACATTTCAAATAAACAGTTCTCTCCCTGAGCCATGCCACCACAGCTAGAGGTTGATAGGGATACAAAAATATGTGATTGCTCTAGATAAATAATAGAAAGCTATGTGAATGTCTTATCATCTAAAAGTGAGGAGAAATAAACTTTCATTACAGACCACAGTCAACTAAACGAAATTAGAGTAAGACAACACCTTAGGCAAGCAAATCTAATTTTAGAAAAAACTTCATGTTTTCACAACATTATTTTTTTCCTAGAATCATACTTATCTTAAAGCATAGCAGGAGCTTTAGACTCAACAACAAACCACAACCAGAAGCAGGAACTCAGCCTCAAGGTTTTCAACTAAGTGAAAGTGTTCAAATTTCCTGGCAGAAGATATTTTTTTGATGAAGAAATAAATTCACATTAATGAAAAGAAAGAGCACTCATTTGTGATGTGGAGAGGTATCTCTGTGGAAAGATTTAATTAAGAATGATCTAATTTTTTATAAGTAGTTCTCAGAGTGTTGGCTTACTTCAAGTAATATCTGTGCTAAAGAAAGCTGGTAAACAAGTTTATATCCTTAATTAGAATATATTAATGTGATAGGCAGCCATGTAACCATTCAGCTCTTACTAAATTAATACAATCTGTTTAGATATAGCCTTAAGCCAAGCAGAAAAATTACCTATGAAATCTCAGTGAGCCAGTTACTCTTGATAAACATTAGGATTTGATAAGCAGAGAGCTAATGAAAGAAAATGATATTTTCAGTAATTGCATTAGTGGAGTTTCACTAGAGAGAAGAAAGAAGAACAAGAAGGTGTTTGGAGAAGAGCCAGAGTGTCAAAGCCTGAGAATTTATTGTGAAGGAAGAGAGCAAAGGGGAATTCACACGCAGTACATGTCAACAGACTGATTTTCTGTAGCTCTGTGTTCTGAAGGGCAGAGGGCTGAATTTCTAGGTCAGAGGAAGTGTTCAGGTTCAGTAAGAACCTCTACGGGACTGGATTGACCAAGCAAATTCCAGATGCAAGGATTTAGTAATCAGGAGGGCCCATGTGCCTCTGGAGGTGCAGGGGCAGAGACAAAACATCTGTGAGTCACAGATTGCAACCACACTCTCCAGGTACAGGTGCATGATGAGAAACTTTGGCTTTGTGTACTCAGAACAAAAAGGCCCTTGGAGGCCAGCAGCACATATTTGTACATAGATATAAGTGAGAGCAAGCACAGAAATGGTGAGTCTGACTTCT
Organism: Catharus ustulatus; assembly: GCF_009819885.2. Lineage (NCBI taxonomy): Eukaryota > Metazoa > Chordata > Aves > Passeriformes > Turdidae > Catharus > Catharus ustulatus. The sequence continues at coordinate 13,174,070 of NC_046229.1, read as the reverse complement.
GGCTTTTAAAGAATTAGTAACTGGGCTTTCCTCGGCAGCTTGTGAGTCCACGAGTAACACTACAGGTTGTAAAAACATGAGAAGGGCTTTTTTTTTTTCTTAATCACTAATTAGTAACAAAACAATAGCATTTTAACATTCTGATTGCCCGGGGTCATAGCTAGTTAATGGTAAACCAAGAAATTATGCATCAGACTTCTCCTTTCTAGCTCAGGAAACTGCACTAGGCAGGGCTGTTTACTTAGTAGAAGTAAAACAATAAAAAATATTTTCCTTCCAGAAGTAAAGTGAAAAAAGGAACAAAATTAATCCATAGTAGCAGCACTGCAGTGGGAACAAGAGAGCCATTGAACAGTTTGATTTGGGTTAGGAAAGTACTAAATGGGTGAGTCTGTGAGGCTGCTGGACAAGAACCATTTCTGCTGAAATTTGCCTAAGTGATCAACTACCAAGAGATTTATAAGAGGACATTTCATCCCATCCTGAGTAGCAGCTTTGATTCTTCTACTTTGCTTTTTAACTTTCATTTGCCAGTATGAGGTCAGAGTCATTTCCTGCTGACAGTTGCTCAGCCCTTAGGATGAAGGGGAAACCTTGAGCCCTTACTGCTTTGAGTCCTGGTACACCTGAGCTGGAGTCAAAATCTGATGTGAATCTCCATGTTTTATTTTGAATGGGTTCCAGACTTTATTTTTCAAGAAAATCAGTCTTTTCCTATATTTTTTCTTAGCTTGTACAGCTAATTATGCACTCTCTTCTGAGGTCTTCTGAAGATCTTCCATTATGTCTCATAAAAGTTGATAAAAAAGAAATTATTTAGGAAAATATGTTACTGTTTTGTCACATCTATAAAAATTTAGATAGCTCTGCCTTGCTACCACAGATGACCAAGAGTTTGGAAAGAATGAAATAAGGGTAAGAATTAAGGGGTTGGAATGAAAAATGTGAATTTTGAGGGAATGCTGTAAATGAATCAAAGCTGGCGAAGCAGAAATTAAGTGGGAGATGAAATTATATTCTACATGAGCATAAATACCAAAAACAAAAATGAAAATGTTAAGGGTGAAGCTCAAGGAGAAAAACTAGTGCTAACTGGACTAGATTGAGCAATAGAAAATATCAGAAGAATGTAGTAAAATGAGAGGTGGGTGGCTGTGATGTGTTCTGGTAGGGTGCTGATGCAACACTGAACAGGAGAGCCAAACGTGACAGTCCAGTTCAACCACTGACATTTCTTGTCAGTGTTTTCTCAGTTTATTTAATTAACTAATTTTTACATTGGAAGAGATGGTTTGTTGTTTGGTTGGGTTGGGTGTTTTTCATTTTGCTTTTTTTTTTTTTTTTTTTTTTTTCATTTACAGTAAATTCACGAATACAAGCCGCACTGAGTATAAGCCGTATCTATGGGTGTTGGCAAATGTTTCGGTTTTTGTCCATGAATAAGCCGCACCTGAATATAAGCTGCTCTGTCGTTCGCAGCGAGGATCCGCGTGCAACAAAGTTGCCAAATAGTAACCGAACCGCGGCATGGCGGGGTTTACTGGCTCAACTAAGGCTGTGCAGGCTCGGCCCGCTCGGGGCTGCTGATGGGGCCAGGGGACCCAGCTCGGTGGTGCCGCTCGGGGATGGCCGCCGCCTCTGGGTTCGCTCGCCCCAGCCCCGCTCCCGCCGCGGCGCCGGCCGGGCACGGAGAGCATGCCCCGCTCCCACGGCGGGTGCCTGGTCCCGGCGCAGTGGCGGTGGGCGAGCACGGAGTGCCCCCTGCTCCCGACGCCGCAGCGGAGAGCGGGGACGGAGCCCCCCGCCTCTTCCCCGAGCTGTGGGGATGTCAGCACAGAGCCCCCTGCCTCTCCCCCGCCTGAAGTAGGGAGCTCCCCTGCCTCCCTCCCTCCCTCCCCCAACGCTGCCGGCGCTGACCTGGCCCCACCCGCCGCGCAACACAGTATCCAATTTGTAACAATCGCGAAATCCTGGGTTTTACTGGCAGGCGCTCGGCTCGGCACCCTGGCTGGCACTTCTGGGGTTGTAAATGTCAGAAAATTATTCACATATTAGCCGCTCCTGAATATTGGCCGCATTTCCGGTTTGAGAGTAAAATCTAAGTCAAAATGGTGCGGCTTGTATTCGTGAAATTACTGTATATGATTATTTTCATCTTAAAGGCCAGGAGAAAAAAAAAAAAAGAGAAGATGAATCATGGCAGACAATATTTGTGTGAGTAGATTTGGTTTCTATATGAGAATGGAAAGGAAACATTTACAGGAAGACATCATGGCTCATAGTGGTGACACAGGCCACTGGAGTTTTTGGGAAGATACCAGCAAGCTATGATAGACTAGAAAAGAAAATTTAAATTATTGAAAAGAGAAAATATTTTTACTTAATGTTTCCCACTTTCTGAAAATAAACACTATCCGTTTTTTTAAATCTACTTCTTAAATAATAACAGCTACATCCTAAATTAGGAATATAAAATCATCCATAACAATATAACACTTTTAGATTGATTACAGAACTTCTATTTTTTCTAAGGACATATCAATTTGTTGTTCATTGAGTATATTATATGAAATATATTTCCTTGGCAGCTCTATTTTTCAGATGTATATTGATTGATTGATCATAATGAATGAAATCATGGGGTTTTAATTTTACTGAACTCTTAAGTCTCAAGTTAATCTGGGACTGAACATCCCATGAGAACATCATACTTTATACAGATCAAAAAGTAATAATTCTTTTTAAAATTCCATACTTGAATGAAATAAATACAGATGGAGAATTTGTAGCTGCACGAAACCACTGACTCTTTCATATACCTTCAATGATCAAAGGCCAGGAAAAGTTACTGTTTTCAAATCTCATGTTTCCATGTTTTACTTTGAAAAAAAAAATTTCATTATTTGAATGTGAAAGCAGAATATCCCAGCAAGGCCAGTACAGTGAATGTTACAGGAAGAGAAGGAAATATCTTAAGCAAAGGACAGTATTAAAGAAGAATAGGCCAAAGTGACTCAGAGGTTTGTAAGATCACTGAGCAGTGAACCAGTGATCACTGAGCCAGAAGCTACTCTTTGATGAAATTCACTGTGATCTTTTGTCAGCTGTTTACAGCAAATAATATTTAATGTTTTGCTCAAGTTCTCTGTCCTTTCTTTTGGTGAAGAATGTTGACAACAAAATAAAATCTGGAGGGAAGTTGCTGAGGCCCTAGTTAGTTGTGTAGCAGTTTAGTTATATTCAGAGTCACATGTGAATGGAATACATCAATATCCATGAGTTGTTAATACCTTCATAAAATTTATGTCATCTTTTTTTGAAAGCAGATAAACTGTAGCTGAATCCATGAAGAGAGAAAAGTTTTCCTAACTGAGCCAACATTTAAAAACAAACAAAGAAATAAAACAAAACAAAATAAACCCTAAAATAACAAAAACCCTAATACTAACAGACTGTGGGACAATCTTCTCTTCAAAAATTCAGTAGTGACCCAAAACATAATAATACAAACAAATGGTCCTGCTACTGCCTCATCATCTTGAGCAAACAACTAATTAGTTTGCAGTCTCCATAAAGAAAGAAAAGCCCTAACTGCACACAGAACTTGTGCCAGGACCAGGTGGTGACAGTTTTCTGTTGTGTGTGACACAGCCCTCTTGTCACAGACTGTCCCACTGTCACACAGCTGAGCCAGGGTGTCAGGTTAACCACTGCGGTTTTAGACATGCTAACAGAAAAAAAAAATCCATTAAAAATACTAAATTCTGTTAAAGAACTATTTTCCTCAGAATTAGCAGTTTTCTGAGTCAGAGGGAAAATGAGTTACAGACTGGAACACAGAATATAACCATGGAGCAGCATCACCATTGATTTAGGCTTTGCTAAATGAGCAATTAAGTTATTTACCGTTGCACAATTAAGCCCTCACTAAAACAGAGGAAAATCATGTTACATTTCCCTAGGATGGTTCTGGGGACAAGCTGTACCCAAGAGCTTTGCTGATGCAGAAGGCAAAAGAGAGAAGCTGTAATTAAAACTTGCTTCATTGAAATACAAATAGCAAAGAAGTCAGCCATGCTGCTGAATTTCAGGTGTGGATACAGACAAAAAAAAGGGGCCTACAGAAATAATTTGGTTTAACAGTACAGGACACCAATAACAACTTTCTAACAGCAGATAATTTAGGCAGTGAATTACTAATAAAAATATTAAAGCTTATGGGTCATATTCATTTAAATGAGAAATTATGGGCATGTAGAATGTCCATTTCACTTTATTTTTGAAAGAAAAAAAATTGCTTGACATATTTCTGTACAGGGTTCAAGAACTTAATCAGCTGTTCTCTAGAAAAATCCTATTCCAAGCTACTGGATAATAAGAACAATTCTGCAGCAGAGTATTTTGTTACATTTTTTCATGCTTTCATACATAATCACAATGAGGTGGCTGTATACCAGTGACCTGATAAACTACAGGACTGAATTATATCATTTTTGGCTGGATTCAGGAGCAGGGTTTTCCCAAGAAAAGTTCCAGCTGGGCAGTTCAGTCGCCCCTCCCATGGCTGACATCCATCCCCCAGCACTGGTTGGTTTCTCTCCCCAGTTCCAATGGTGCTCATTCAACACCACCATTTCCAACACCAGTTCTGACTCTCATTTATCAATGAAAGTATTTTTTTAAATGTAATCTTCTAGGATCAGAGAAAAAAAAGAAAATTTTTTTACTTACTTTACGGCATAAAAATATGGGCAAGAGGGTGGGAGAGTGTAGGAGTGGAAAATGAGGAGTGATACAAGAGTGGGAACTGCACCTTGATGCTTGATTTGCATGCCTGAGGTGCAGCAGGGCTCTGTGCAGACTCAGCTCATAGATCAGCTAGGTCACATCCAGCTGGAAACCAGACCTGCCTCTAGATCCCTTCCTCTGCACTTCTGAGCACTTAGGACTGTGCTCAAGTTCTCCTGGTGACCTGTTAGGCATAGCAGAAAGAAAAGTTATCTAAATTGGCAAAACTGTAATAGTAAGAAACAATTTGGGTTTTGTTTTGTAGGGGAATGCAGGCTTGAACGTCAGGGGGAAAAAAAACAAACCAATTAATATAGCAAAATCCCTCCCCTGTTGAGAAAAATTATCTAAAAATAGAGGTAGAAAATATATGCTTGTTTTAGTAAACTTTAAGAGGCATTTCTTAGTGAAATATTATACCTAAATCAGCTCATATTTGCAATTATGCTGAAAAATAGTTAATTAAAGCTCAAATTCATGCTACTCCATATTTTTCCCATGTTTATGATGTTGACAGGAGCATATCTGCATCAGAAATTTAATTTCTGCCTTATTTTTTCCAGTGGGTCTGAATTTGACTGAGTAATTCACTCAGGAAGGAATTAAAATTCTAACACAGCTTGAATTTTTCTACAACCAGACGCTGTTACAGCTGACATTTATATTTCATGCTCCTTGTTTTCTCGTATTTCACACAAAACCTTATCCTTAGAATGCAAGGGCCCTGAACACTTGAATCACATTGAGGATGTTGTGAATCAGACTCTCAGCAGATTGCATTTAGAAAAGACTAATTCCAACAGGTTTGAGCAGCTGTAGTCTACATCTCATCCTTTTCCCTGAAATTTTGATTAAATGTCATAGAGTGCATTATCATTGGTGCTCTGTATTGACCACAAAATTAACCTCCATGAGGGTTTACAGCTCAGAAGGCTGAGATTTTGCTGTCTCAACCACTTTACCATGACACATGAAAACCAGGATCAGGACCCTTCATCAATAAATGTAAACAGTGCTCGCCTCCTGCTTCTGAACCTTCTGCCAAAGGGAGCTGCAGGTCACCTGGATCAGACACTTGTCTGGCTTCGTCCTTTCTGCAGCGAAAAAGGTTACATCCAATCTTTGCCTTGGCCACAGACTAATAATAGAGCAAACAGTTCCCATGGATCATCTGACTCAGCCATTTTTATTTTGTTTAAATGTCCAGATTGCCTCCTTGTGATCACTTCAGACATAGTCATTGAGACAGCCTCAGAATAAATATTGTCCTTCTTTTTTAACAAATTCGTATACCTTACTATTTCTTTGTTACAGTTCAGTACTAGACTCACTATCCATCTTTACCTGATTTTTTTCTTAAAAATTTTCTCTCCTGGATAACAGTAAAAATCAATGTTGAGGCATGAAAGCATTTCTGATTCTACCTCAATATTTATTTCAATGGATATTAAATGGTTCTGATCATCACCTGCCTACTGAAGTAATCAGCATCACCACTGGCTCTAGAGTAGCTGATAGAATCTTATGGAAACTAAATTATTGCTTTAAAATAATTTGTGCCTCTTATTGTTTGCCTATCCGAAGATAAAAATGTTCTTTCTAACGAAATCTACATCATTTTTGGATGGTCCGAGAAATGGTACATGCAAGAGCTACAGCAGCCTTTCTTGGAATGTAGTTCATTCTACCATTAACTCTTCTGTCTCCTTAAGTGGTATTGATTCTGCTAAGAGCTGATGAGAATTTTCTCTTCTGTGAAATTATTTCTGACCAAGAATATTTTTTTTTAAAATCCTTAGTAAGAGCCTCAGTGAAGCCTCATTTCCCATGAAGGTGCTCTAGGGTCCAGGAGAATACACAGCTACTGAGACATCATCTTCAAACTGCCTGTACTGTGGTGTGGATTTCTTGTGAGTTTCTGTGGCAATCACTCTTAGATTCCTAATTTACTGATGTAGTTCTTCAAGGAGGAAATAATCAATATTGACTAGTCACTATCTACCTGAAAACTGTGCACCACAAAATTCTGAAATATTAGGCATGAGCTCAACCTTACTTTTACTATACCTGAGCAGAATCTCCAATTCTCCATCAGCAGCACAGGACCAAGCAGAAGACACAAAATCTCCAAAGCAGTCTTACCAGAAAAATTGAAAGTAGTCTCATTTTCAAATGGGGTCAAGTAAAGCAAGGACCTGGCTTTCATCATAGTTGATAGCAATAAAGCAGTGAAATCATTGAAACACTTGAATAAAAAGCTAGTAATTTGCCAGCCCCGTTCTAGGGAGAAAAATCCTATCTATTTATCAAAACAGAGTTTGCAATATGTGCTCCCATTACCCCTGTTCCCAACTCTGAGAAGTCAGATTGCAGTACCTTGTGCAGGAACTCACTGAGCTGAAGAGCACAGGGGAGGTCACTGGTGGGAAGATTTTGTTATCCAACAAAAAGTACAGCTTTCAGATTCCAGCTCAACCTGTTTGGAGCCAGAGCTGCTTTACAGGTTCCATAGAGCAGAGCCCTTGTATGAGCTGAGATTTCCTGCCACAACTGAAAACAGACTATGAATTACAACACCAATGTCTTGGTTGATAATTAATCTTTGCAGTGAGCTCCTCTTTTGACCTTGCCAACAATACAGAGAAAAATCTGATCAAAGAAAAGGTATTGAGACCAGACATAGTTTTGAGGTTTATTTTTTTCCAACAAAAAATGCACACCATTGTCAAGCATTAGTAGAAATATTACATTTAAACACAGCAGAAGACTCATCTTGACAGAGGCAGCAGCACCGTAAATTATTGGCAAGATTCATATAAAACAAGATGATGGGTAAAATTGAGAAATAATATTCTGGTATTGAAGCCTATATTAGTCTTGGAGATAAATTATGCCTGCCAATAATTCTTATGCTTTATTGTAGAGCTAGGAGAGAGAAATTGTGTAGGTATCAAAACTGTTGATAAGGAAATAGGGAAAAGAGCCTAGAATAATCACCACTCACCTGCCAGAAGAAAAAACACTGTGTTCCTTGGCCAAAGACATCATCCTGCCTTTCCCAAAGGATTTGTGAGAACAGCTTTAGCTGTTCCCCTGTGATGTGTTCTGTTGAGATATATTTTTAAAAATAATGATATGAAGTGACAAACCTGAAAAAGAGAAGAAAATAATTCCCAAAGAAAAGAGGGAGTGAAGGACAAGTGGCCACATTAATAGGATAGGAGGGATGCAAGGTGGTGTTTAACTGAAGAGTAACAGAGATCAGGAAGCTTACAGAATTTTGGGAAGAGGGGACATGAGTGGCAATGAAGAAGCCTATTATGGGAGCCTTACTCTTACTCCAGCTTCACTCTTCCCTATGTTCCAATGTTGAATAGAAAGGGATGCATGCAAGTCTAAAAGAAGTTTTATATCTGTATTTATCTGGCAAACGTTAAACAAGAATGTAATGTTCTTTTGGGAAACAAGAGAAATTCAGGCATTTAATTTTTAAAAGACACATATTTTCATAATTATGGAATAATAAAAAGGGCCCAGGTGAAGTACCTAGATTATGGATGCTGAATAACACCAAAAAATGGAACAAAAATTTATAAACTATTTAGATGAAGATTATTATCTTCCATTGTATTCAATTCATGGACAGTCCTGCGTTTGGCCATGTGGATGTGGCTGCCATTGGACACCAGAAGACACATTCACCTGTCTCAGCCCATAAGCAGAGCTGGCTGAGTCACCAGCAATGCCAGTTTGCAGATAGATTTAATCAAATCCATGGCTTTAGCTGCTGTCCCTGGGAACTTTCTGACCCTCATTTGAGGCACAGGCTGAAAGTCAAGACTCATGGAAATCAAAGACAGAGCCCCCATTGACTTCAGCAGAATTGCACTCAGCCAAATAAATGAATGGCTGTTCACTCACAGGCAAAGCACAGACTAGTCTGTACGTCTGTCACTACAGCAGAGCCATGGAAAGAATAATGCTGGCAAGCTGCAGCCCTAAATCCTGTGCAGCTTAGAAAACCTTCAATAAAAAGTGAGGAAAAACGCAGAAATTATTGTGGAGTTAATTAATCTGATGCTAGCTGAAGTATACAAGTACCTAGGAAAAAAAAAGAAGATTGAAGACAAATTGTGTTTGTACAGTCACTGTTCTGAAAACATCCTGACTTAATCCGGGAGCTGTTTGTCCTGGAACCAAGGTGAGGAATTCAGTGTTGCAGTAAAAACGAAGAGTATCACTACAGTGTATTCAAGGTGTTAAACAATACTTATAATCCAATAAGGATCCATAATACTAAGCATAAACAGTTTCAATTGATTTTATTTTAAAGCAGAGGGTTTTTTCCATTTTTTCCATGTTACTTGAGCAACATCTTTTGCAGACGATCACAGCTCAGCGACACTTGGATCTTGCAAAACAGCATCTCTGTAAGTTTAAGAATATTGCACAAAAGTGGTGCTCTTTTTTTTTTTAAAGAACTGGGAAATGAGGGAAGTGAGTAAAATTTTTAACATTAGCAGATTGTTTGCTTTTATGTAAACAGCCTCAGGGGATTCAATGAGATGCAGTATTTAAACAAGCAGATTCAGTTTCATAATAAATGAGCTTTTAAATTATTCTGACATATTCAATCACACAAACAAGTTTTCCTCAATTCAGAAAAACTTCTCTGACTTTTTTCAGCCTTACATCAGCAAATAACCCTACTCTTCTCCTCAGAAAATTTGCTTTTGTCCTGAGTCTTGTGATCTCATTTTCATTTACATGAGTCAATCCTATCCTTAGGATTTAGAGATCTATAAACATTTAATGGTAATCTTGATAATGTATTTGTGATGTATTGAATCCAATCCTAATGAAGGTTTGTTTTAAAGAAATATAAACAAGAGGGACTTGTTCTCATCTCATGCAATTTGGCAGCAGAGTCTCCTACAGAGAGGAAATGAGTTGTCCCACAGTTAGCATTCCTGATTTCCTCTGTTCTGTTGTAGACTCCCTGAATAACCTTAAATAAATTTCTCTCTACTTCTGATCCCCCTGTATAAAATGAAATCATAATAATACTTGTTTCCTGGTTAACAGGTGAAGAAAAATTAAACACAGCTGAAAAGCCCTCAATGTCTATTAGACCAGTTTGTGTGTTTGCTCCATAATGGAAATTCAATCTTGAGACACATATTTTGTTCCACTCTAGACTTTGGTCCATGTCTATGTATGATGAGTTTTTTGGGATGTCTTTGTGTCAGATCTGTAGCCATGTACCAAGGGCTGCACATATGGTTACTGCCAATGGAGCTCACAATTACAGTGGAAAGTGATGACTCAGACCATGGCCAATATTCCAGCCGTGGAATACAAGGCTGGAAGGGATTTTAGGGATCATCTGGTCTAACCTTTCTTGGCAAAACCACAGTGTAGACAAGATGGCCTAGCACCCTATCCTGTTAAATCATAAACTACTCAAATTTAATTAGAAGTCCTAGGTAATTATATTGCTTACCCTTTAAGCTGTTACCTAGTTTAGATAACAGATAATTAGACAAAGTAGGAAGATAGAAATTTATCCTGTTTATACTATTTCCTGTTATGTGCACTGAGAAAAAAAATCTACTCACAAGAGAATAGTTATGATGGAATACTTAAATTATTCTTTTGACATTTTGTGAAAAATAATATTGGACTAGGTAAAGAAAATACATTTTTGGAAATATATTGGAAAAAATATTCTATGTTTATTCTCACTGTATCATGTTTGGTCTCCTACTCAGGATTTCACTTTTGTCTAACAGTGAAAATAGGAAATAAAGAAGAGACTGATAGACTTCATTGAGTTACAGCAGCATAACTGTAGGGAAAAAAAATAAATAAACTAATAATGTAATTTACTTGGGGCTAGAAAGTTTGAGAAGTAGGACTGAGGAAATCCTAAGGAAGAGGTGATAAATCATTATTACTACATTGCCTTGCCAAAATATACTAATCCTAACCTTGTCACCTGTAAAGAAGGGAGCTCAGTCCAATCCCTGCTATCTTTTGTAAAAAGAACAGTAAAGCTGTAGGCAGAACTAAGGCTAGTGAAGGTTATTGGCAACTGATGACCAGACAGCAATGCTCTAATGGAGGCCACACCACAACCTCACCAGATAACTGACCCAACTTTTTCCCAATAATTTCTTTTCCTTGATTCTCTTTACATATTATATCTCATCTATGAAGAGTTAAAGTAATGTATGCAATACATGTAAAGTGAGGTAATGTGACATTTGGTAAGCCAGGCTTTCTTCTCTTTTTTCCTAGTGTACCTGGGTTTAGAGGCAACAACAACAGTAAAAATTGGAGAAAAATTATCAACTCAAGCTCCTAAGACAACCTTTTCTCTGTAATAAGTAGCTCACAATATAAAGCTTAAGTGGGCTGCTTTGCAGGCAGTTTTGGAGGAGACAAAGTTGTAGTTGCCTCTCACCACACCTCCACTGTAAATGCCACAGCACAACTTTGTAGCCAGGCTATGGGAATAGGAAGGCAGTGGACAGTGGATAATGCTGCATTAGGACCTCTTATCTTACAAACCAAGTGTATACACAACCAGCTGTGAAACCAGAGTTTAGCTCTGCACCCAGATTAGCAAACCCATCAGCACAGGCAGTGCCCATGGTCTGGGGACACATCAGTGCCTGCAAACATTTGTACTTGATCATCAAACCAGCACCATGAACCTGCTTAGAGAAGTTGTATTTCCTTACAGTATGAGATTCTTTTAGCTGACTAGTTTCTCCTTCTTCCTTCATTTACAAAACCTTTCCCCAAAAGTGCAGCTACTCACTTACTCACTATTTTCCACAGAACTTGGTTCTGTTTTCTTTCAGTGACATTCCAAGCCCTGCTTGCTGTTACGAAAACCTCGGTGTGATCTGACCCTCTGAACTTGGAGACAGACACAAGTAGGTCTGGCAGGAACTCTTCCAAAGTGTAATTGAGACTGCTACGGTTCTCAGTTTAGCCTTTTCAAAGATATGCAACATGGAGTTGGAAAAAAAAAAGTTTCTAATTTACCAAAAGTGACCCCTGGACTGACTGTAATCACATAACCAGCCTACCCAAAACATCACCTGCTAACTTTACTCCACATTCTTACCACATTATTCATGAGCTGCTCTTGGCAGCTCTGTTTCACCTAATCCAAGCTGTGTTTACTGGATAACTGCTTTAGCATTGTTCCTGTGACAACAATACAAAATAACAGTAGTTGTACATGTTTGATTTGGTGGTCAACATATCAAATGACAGCTTGAAATAACAAAGTGCTTGAAGAGAAAGGGAAAGAAGAGAGGGAGAGTGCCTTCATAGCCAGCACCTAAGCGAGCTATTTCCATTTCCCCAACGCCACAGAAGACAAAGAAAATTATAGTTATTTAATTTGTGCTTGGACAAACAAGAATGGAATTTTTTTAATTCTTATTTTCCATCTGAGAGTCAAACACTACTGACGTAGATGCAGCAGATGCCACAGCCTTTGCTTGGCTCTACAGGAGAGGCAGCATGGGTCTTCAGGCACACCTCAGGCTCCTTCCTGCAGTAAGATACAGCCGAAGCTCTTGTTCATCTCTGTAAACCCTCTTTGTGTTGGGTAGTTTCTAACAGCATTATTTCCATTTCTGTTCTGTACTACATTACTGTAAGACAAACATGAAAAATTATTTCCTTGTCTTTCATGCTGTCTCCTTCTCTACATTGTATTTTACCTTCACTAGAGACACAGCTGATCTGGAGAGCTCAGATGAAGATTTTGAAGCTCATCCTGTCTGGAAATTGTAGTTCTGATGCTGAATTAAAATATGAAGTCCTGGTCCAGAAAAACCACTGATTTTAAGAAGTTTAAAACTTGTAATTACATCCTGATCTAAACCATCTGCTCACATTATATAGCGACAAGTGAACTCTATCCTGAAACAGAATGTGTGCATCACCTATAGCTCTATTTCTATGCCAAATCAAAGGAAACCATGAATCCCCAAAAAATATCAATTATAAAGAGATTCCAATATTAATTCAGTTGGAATAAAAGTTTGTCACAGAGAAAGAAATACATCTAAAACAGCAAAATACCCTGTCTTCTCTGTCCTGGTTGTTTCTCTGAGTCTTCTTCAACTTTGATCACATTTCACATCGATTTTCAGGTTCAAATAAAGGCATAATCCTACCGAGTTCCCCTGCAGCTGATGTTAAAACAGAAAACACGCTAATAATTGGGACTTTTTTGTTGTTGTTCAGTAGCCAACAGGAAAATAAAAACCAACAACAATAAAGAGAACAAGTTAGTGGTTATTGTTTTGGGTCTGTCCCAAACTGAAATGTTTCCACATACTCAGCCAATTAAGACAGATCATTTGAGATTAAACAAAACATTTCATTCAAAGAGAAATAAATCAGATATGCTTAGTAAAACCAGCCAGCCAGAGTCAGAAAGTTAAGAAAGAAACATCTTAGTGTGGCTGCTCTGTGTGCCAGAGGTGGTGATCCAGTGGCTCTCGGATCACACAAGACCCAGAGGCAGTCCAGGGATCATTCCTGTGCCAGGCCTGGCTACGTAAAGCAGCAGGGTTGGGTTTGTGGGAATGTGCTGGCTGTGTCCTCTGAACCCTTCTCTAGAAGAAAGGAGCCAGCTGTGGCCAACACTCTTTCCCTGGACCAGTGACAAGTGACATGTTCAGCCCCAGGGAGCTGTTGTCACCTCATGTCCATGACCTTCTTCTCAGAATTTCCTCTTCTCAGCTTTTGAGTTACAGCATTTTGCTCCTTGATCAACCCACAAGTTTCACCTTTTTCTGTTGAAAATCACCTAAAACATGGGTTACTTGAGCATTAACACTCCAAGAAGAAAACTCCCTCATCCCATGAGTAGACCAGAGCAGTAAATTGGGACATCATAGGGGCAAACCCTGCTTAGCATATATCCTACAACATATTCTTCACCTTGTATTGCCTGGAGTAGCATACTTTGAGAAGTAAATTGCTCATCTAAAAATAGTAGGACAAAGAAAAAGAAAAATTCATGTGTGTCTTGAATTCCTTTGGGGCTTAGTGTAGTGATAGTCCAGATTTCCTCTGAAGTTGTTTAAATTTCTAAATAATTTCATGTTTTCTTCTTTTTTGGAAAAAAATATTTTCATGTTGCATCTCCTGAAAAAATAAACAATCTTTAGGATAACTATGAGAATGATCCTCTTCCTATGCAGCTTTTTCTTGAAAAGAAAAGCCTTAAATTTTAACATAAAAATTAATTACCACCTAGAGACAGACTTAACAGACTTAGTGAAACCAGTAATGGAGCCATCATCCACATTAAGGGTACATGCATGATCACCAAAAAAAGATAAAGCTTAGTACATCTGTTTTTTCAACTTGATAAAGAACACCATTCTTTACTGGTCACTTCTTTTACAAGTACTTTTGACAGCCAAGTTTTGTCAAACTGTTGAATTTAATAAAAACAGAGGGTGCTGCATTTTCAAAGTTCACGTAATGCTTGAAGTGAAACGCAGATGTTTGACTCACCACAAGCATCGATATTTTGTTTGTTTAACAAAAGGTTGAGAAATTCATGTGCCTCTTCTGAGCCACATGCTTTCAGAGACTGCTCCTGCTCATGGCAAACCCTCCTGGCCTGTGAGCTTGGGGCAACACTGACTGCACTGCAGAAATTGCGAGCAGGACTGGGGAGTTGCAGGACTGTGAACAAAACAAGCTGTAGGTAGCAGCTGCCTAAATAAAACACAGCAGGGATATGAAGGAAAGAACCTGAATTTCTACAAGAGGTTAAACAGAATTAATTCACTTTCCTCCACTCAGGAGCAAAATTCAGCAGCAATTCAGAGTTGTATAATTAGAATTATCTAATATCAGGGTAAGTCAAGAGTCACAAAGAAAAGATTATGGTTTTTGAAAGCCTGCAAATTTTCCATTACATTTCAGCTGTTGAAGTATTTTGACCCTTTTCTCCTGTAGCTTTTCTCTTAAAACCTCATGTAGGAAAAAAAGCAAGTCCTACTCACCCTGCTTCCTTTGGACAAGCTGCTTCCGTTCAGAAGGCAAAAGTGTGTGAATATCATTAAATGGCTGAATTCAGCCTGGAACCTTGAGCTACCAAAAATTAATACTAAGTCAAAGGAAAATGTGAGTGGGATTTTCATCATTTAAAATAAGTGATGTCCCCGATCAGGACAGCCATCAGCTACCCAAAATATTTCTGCAGTGAGGTGCCACACTGGTTGAATAGCAGGGCATTATTATTATTATTATTATTATTATTATGCTGAAATGTATGGAAAACCTTAATAAGGTGATAATGCCACTTCACAGGTGTGAGGATCAGTCACCAGGATTGTGTCCCTAATTCAGATTGACCCTACAAAGCAGTAACTTCACACAGCTACACCAGCAAGTGAAGGCACTCTGGAACACTACAGGCTTTTGTGTTGGCTTTGCACATAATGGAAATGTTGCTTAAGAGTTGTTGAGCAATCTCCTGCAAGGAAATTTGTAATTATGAGAAACCTTTTCCTAAGGGATTTTCTGTTTTGAAAGATGTTATGCGCTATGATTTGTGAGGTGTTTGAACTTGAAAATCCTTGGGACTGAGCGTAGAGGCTCTTTGTTTGAGAGCCTGGCTTTTTGAGGGTTTATAGTTTGGGGATTTTTCTGCACTGTAAGCCCAATGAACAGTTAATTCCCTATTTTCCCCAAGCTCTCTTTGTAGCTTCTGTTTTGTTATCACCTCCCTGACTGCACTGATAATCCAAACCCAGCATAAGGTGCATATTAGTGCATTGCACAATTTCAGACCCTTTTGGCATGCCACCAGACAGCAGCTGATTCAGATAAAAATGGACTGACTGGGAACCTTTTCCTGGACCTCAGAGGGCTGCAGGAAGGCCTGAGAAGACCAATTCATTAATCTAATCATTAATCTTGTCATTAATCCAGTCATTTCCGTTGTGAATATCACCGCCAAAGCTGAAGCACACAGATATTAAGGTTACACACTAGAAATCATGGCAGGGTCACTGTGAAAGGGTAAGGAAATTTGCCTCCTTCTGGTTGTCCCTCCACTTCCTTGTGTTTTGGGAAACTAATTCTTTATTGTGGGGTCTGGTTGGGTTTTTTGGTCACTACAGGGTGAAGACCCATCTGGGAATTGTCCAACATGAGAGCATTTAAGCAAAAGATATTTCTTCTTGGTCTGACAAGTTCATCTCAATATGGTTCATTCTCTGCTTTGTTTTCTAACAATAATAAAAAAACTCCAGGGTATTTTTTACCTCTCAAATGGTTTTAATTACTTCCTTTCCAATAGGAAATAGAATCCATAGCATCTTTCCCTTCCGATAACACAGCTGAGTTCATAAGACTGTAAATAAACTGTCTCTTCTCTGCTTGGCAGAAAAAATATTGGATTGCTGCCATCCTTTGGTTACACTCTAAGATAACTGCTGTCAATTAGATGTTGTTTTTCTAAACCAAACACAAGAATAAAGTATTCCAAAGACATTCATGATGTTGTGGTAATAAAGTGAATTCTCCAGATAAATAAAAATCCAGGAACATTTTCTCTGTCGTCACTAAAGTTTCAGAAGCAACTTTAGTATATTTGTAAAATGATCTGTGGGAATGCCTGCTTGAGGCAACAGAATATCAGGATGCTTGAAAGTAGTACATTTTAGACTTTTTTTTTGTCTAATTACAGACTAATTATATAACTTGTTATCTTTGGTTTATGTTTCATTCTTTGCTTTGAGAAGTTATTTTATATTTCACCATGGCCATGAACATACATAGCTGTACTTTCTGGAGGCTTTACTGATTGTTTGGTATAATGTTTGGGATTTAATATGCCCTCACAAGCCTGAATTATCAGAAGTTTTGAATAACGACTTCTCTGACCCATTCAAATTAAATGGCAACACATGGGCATAGTTAAAGACCAGAGAGCGAGTAAGCACATGGTCCCCATTGGTTTGCCTTTACGTCAGCTGATGAGCAATGACTGAAGTTGCAGACTTCCATCACTGCTCCAACTTTCTCAGACTGTAAATACATTCACAGCTGTTTCATTTAGGAGACCAGAAAACAATGAATGCAAGGAATACAGCTGACAAACAATTTAGCAGCTGAATTTCAGGCAAGCTGAATAGCTCACAAATTATCATGCCAGCTGGGATGTCTCAGAAAGTGTTCAGGAAGACATACACAAACTACTTCTCTTAATTTCACTGAGAAATCAAGATGAGAGCCTCCTACTTCTTGGCAGTCACTTGATAAACAGAAGAACAGATTAAAAAAATATTGTAATGAAGCTGTAGCTTCTTGAGATTGTGTGTAATTCCTCTAATCCACACTATCTGCAGCTGGAATTTCACAATGTAGGGATAGAACATACTTTTCATGCTCAAGGTGTGGAATATTTCCCACTTAGCCTATAGTCCATGATGCACCCAGCAGACAGCTCTGGTTAACCCAGAAAGAAGTGTATATGGTGCCTATATCCCAGCTAGGATGGTAATGACCCCAGATAAATGCAGGCACGTGTGGTCACCTGCTACCCCTTTTGCACCCAAAATCAGCAGGACAAGTTAACACTATTCAGTGTATAAAACCATTTATATCATTATGGAGCAGTTCAAAAGAACTGGTCAATGCCAAAGCTACCTTTTTATTGTGCCTGGAATAAGATGGAGTTAGTTTTATCACTGTTCTCAAATGTTTATGTTAGTGCCCAAAGGTACTAATCTAATCAGTAGTAGAGGTGCTTGTGTTTGGTAGTGCATAAACAAGTTACCTATATCCTGCCAGGATTACAGTCCATTTCATCAGGACATTTTTATTTTATTCATGAAGCTATCAAATTTATATTAACTAAATCTTTGCATCACTGATGGGCAACCCTCTGCACACAGGTCAAGTATGACAAACAGTGCTACAGTCAGTGGTACACAACCACAAATAAAATGGCTATAGCTGTGGAAAAGCTTCTGAATGTCAAAATGAGCAAAGGTACAGAAAATGACCTGGAGGAATTAGGGTAAGAGGCAGGAGAATATTTTTCACAGACGTGAAAAGTCTTTTCCATCTCCAATTAATTCTCTTACATCTATCTGGAAGCTTCCAAAACTGACATTTAATTTCAAGGCTCAGAAATTATGATTCTTCCTAGGTAATTACTTTTTCTAGTAATAAATTTAATAGTAATAAAATTAAGCACTGCAGAAGATGTTTAAATATCCCAAAAACTTAGTAGGAAGCAGGCTTTCATATACAGCTCTATCCCAACCTGTGTGGAGATATGGAACTCACTCCAAGAAAGGCACTGCACAGAAAATGCCAACATGCCCTTAGGAAGACACAAACTGAAAATATTTGTAATATATATTACAGTCCTATAATGTGTTGTTTGTGGTTATTTCAGTGTATATGAGCTCATGTATTTAAAATGCATAACCTGCCTGATCCATCTGATGTCTCCACAAGGAATACAGACCACGTGCCCCAGCCAGACCACGGTGGCTGCTGGTGATGTGCAAACAGGAGAGAACTCCAGATGTTCATGCCCAACAGCAACACCAGCTGTTTAGAAAATAACATATTTTCCCCTTTGAACTGGACAAAATATGCTGTGCAGTGATCAAGAACATGAAATAAATATATTTGCAGTGAAGTTTTCAGTGTCACTTCCCAGGGGATAATTGTAGTTTATATAGTTGAAAAAAGTCCTACCAGTGGAAGAACAGCATTCTGACATGGGAACTTGTGATGCTACAGAGGAATAAACAGTCCATGTTCACTGTCAATTGCAAAATAATATTGCATGACATTGAAAAAGCAGAAAGCAGACTTGCTACTAATTTCGAACTTAATGAAGGAGGAGATGAATTTATCTCAATATGGAATTAAGGCTTTGATGATTTTCCTCTTTAATTTCAAGGTTCCAAGAAAGACTTCTATCAATTTTCATATGAGAGAAAAGAAGCCTTTTGATATCAAAGTGGCACTTAATTTGAAGTATTATCTAACTTAAAGCATTACTCAGGCAGCACTGCAGAGATTATGTTTGCTTCAATATAAGAGTGTGTGAATTTACCAGGTTGTGTTGTGGGTTTCCTCATAGTGCATGCCCACAACACTCAGTGGCCACAGCTGGTGCAATGGCCTGTGCCTTCAGCATGGACATAAGTTTGATGTGTGTTGAATACTAGAAATAAGATGGTTTATAATACAATTGTCACTGCTTTAGACTATTCAAGTATTGCCTACAACTTCATAGATCTATAGTCAATCACTGAGTCAATAAAACAGAGTGGCTTTGTGGCATGTCTGCAAACAGGGCAGGCTTAGCCACTGTTTCCAGTAATCACAGCTGACACTGATGGCATTGCAGTGAGGGAAAGCTACCCAGACACACAATACAGGAAATGATGATCACAGCTTAGGATAAAATGGGGAAAACAAGAGAGCCATTGGCAGCTCTCAAATCTTCAATGTAGCCTGATTTGAAGTAATGGCTCCCTTTCCCACAGACCCCCAGACTGAGTTCAGGAAAAACATGGTTTTAGGCAAATTAATTTTGGTATTATTGTGTTAATTATCTGTTACCCCCACTAGGAGGACTTGCCAGTTTTCCAGATCTCTGTGGTACAAAAGGACTGACTGGGGCTTCCAAGCATATCCCAGATCTATACAAAACAAATAGACGAAAGCAAAGTGCAGTATATAAATATTCAACACTTTCCTTCTCAATATCTCCCATATTCATATCCTCTAGGCCTAGTAAAGCTCTATTAGTACACAGGCACTATTGCACATGACAGTGCTTTAGCTACTGCTACTCATGGCTTTGCTGCCAGTGACTGATCTAATATTATCTGTTCACCTCCTTCCCAACCTACTTTTCTCCCACTACATCTAGAATTCACAGGCTCCCTTGAAGATTTTGGCTCATTTGTCTACATTTATAATAGAGGAAATACAAGTGTCCATCTGTTACATGTATTCTAGATGAGATTTTCAAAGGGATTTGAACCTGTTTAGTTTGAGTTTCCTCTAGAAACTCTGTCTTAGAGAAAGGAAGTCCAAAGTAAGCACAAGTTTGACTCTTTGTAGATTGGGATACTGGAGTTTCAGTTGTACTCTCCACTGACATGATATTATAAAAAGAAGCTTCCAAATTTAATCCAACCAGCAACAGCTGCAGAACAAAACTGCTCCTGATGGCTGGTGACCCAAAATTTAAAGGAAAATGGAAATTCCTCCATCTATGTCCCTCAGAGCACTTAGGTTTTGTGGAAACCTTTTCCTCTATGAAATGTGTCCTAAGAGTAAACCACAAGCCATGCTACAAAATCATAGGGATATACACTGGTGTAGGAACAAAAAAATTTCCAGAAAAGAAAAGCATTATGCAAACTTCAGGGTTCTTTCTGACCACAAATGAAACCCCACATTTTTCCTGGTGACAGTAGTGTTATGCATCTGTACTTAGAGAAAAGTGTAAGAAACTACTGTCAAATGTGGCTGACAATGAAGCAAACCCCTCCAAATACAGGGGGTGGGAGGGAGGAGAGCAGAGGAACATCAAAACATCTGTAACTGCTGGAATTACCAAAAAACCCCAGTTCTGTATCCCCCAGAAACATATGTCAGGTCTCAGCTTCAGGAAAAGGACAGAAAATAGAGCCTGGGAGGACCACAAGCAGCAGTCTAGACCTTTACTGTGTTAGCCAGCTCCATAGTGACTCATAGCACAAATAGCTGCTTCCTAAAGATGTCCCAGTCATGGCCTAGAATTATCAAGTTCTGAGCTTGCTAATTCTAAAATATTTTAAACTGAACTATTGAGCTATAAGAACAGAATTACAGCCTACCTCTACCAAGCAATTATCTTTTTTTTCAAACCTCCATCTTTTAAAAGATGAAGGCTTGCCAACCTCTGGAAACCAGTTATAGCAGAAAAAAAAGAGGAATTATGTCATATGAGTGCTACAGAGCACAGCATGCAGCACTTTCACAGAGCCAAAGTTGTTCCTTCCATTACCTTGAGTGAACACAGAGCTTTTAAGATATTAAGAGAAGAAGACTATACTGAAAAACTCACAATATTGCTGAGAACACCACAGTTTCTGAAGGATGCCATTAATATGGCATTACAAGAGTACAAAAAAAGAAGAAAATTAAGAAATATAACTGCAAAACAAACAACAAAGAAATATGGAAGAAAATTACTGTCAGAGGATGAAGCATTTTGTATTAAAGGATCATATGTGTTCCCACTTGCTCCTGAGCAAATCAAGCTCTTCTGTGCTCCTTTGCAGTGGTGCCCACAGAGCTGTGATGCATTTGCCAGAGCCAGGCTCCTTGGGGCTCTTCAGTGGGAGCACAGCACAGAATGCAGAGGGGCTCAGGGTCTGACCAAGCACCCTGCGCTCCAGCAGCCCAAGGCTCTGAGCAATCCAGGCTAAGCTTCCCCTGCACCGAAGCTGCAGCACCTCTGGAACAGAGCACAGGCAGGCAGAACCACCATGGCTCTGTCATTATTGCACAGGATTCTCACGCATCTTCCAAAAGCACGTGAGGAGCTGCTGCTCTCTCCCAGCGCTGTGTGGCAGACCTGGCTGGTAACACACCGTGAAAGGGAACTGCTCTGAAAACAGAGCATTGCACAACAGCATTCCACTTCTGTGGTACTGATCAGGTGCCAGTTATGTATCATTAATATTGTGTTTGGATAGCAAATCAGGCAGACTCAGCTAAAACAACACAGCTTGTTTTACTAAGTCTTTGTGTAAATAAAACTATTGTACTGTTCATATTCCATACTTATTGCTTCTCCCTATGGGCTTGATGCTGCTTTTCCTCTACTCAGTAAAAACCAATTCCATAAGTTTTTCATTAGTTTCACAACGTATATTTCACAACATACAATAGTCACAAATTTGACCTTTCTCCAGCCATTTTCTGCAAAAAGTCTCTCATTTTCTGCAAGATACAACCATTTGTTCATCACTTTCCTTGAAGGCTGAATAAAAAAGACAGAGATCATATGTCATTTACTTCTGGATATCCAAAATCTTTCCCCAGCTCCTAAAAGCAATGCCTGACACACCAGGGGTCCAGAAGGACTAGTGGTGCTGTTGGAGTCCAAAGTCAGAGTCAGATGAAGATACATGATATCCCAACCAATTTGCAACTGAACAATTAGAAATCAATGAGAAAAGAATCTAAGTAAATTTAAATTAGAGTAATTTCACAACTATAAGGCGCACCCTTTTGACTAAAATTTTCCCCCCAGCCCAGAAGTGCGCCTTATAGTCCGGTGCGCCTTATATGATGTACAAAGTTGTGACATTTGCCACCCCGGAAGTGTGAGCTGTGAGCCGTGGGAGGAGCCGGCAGTGCCGCAGCAGCCGGCTGGATGCGGGCCCGGGGGCCAATGGCTGCCGGGTTGAGTCGGGGCCTCGGCCAGCAACGGTGCAGGGGGAGCTGGGGGTGGAGCCTCACTGCAAAAAAAAAGTGCGCCTTATAGTCCGGTGTGCCTTATGGTCATGAAATTACTGTTCAAAGTCACTCACTAGTAACTAATAACAAACCAAGAACTTTCTCATACATTGCTGAAAAAATCAACAGGGATGGATATCTAATGTCTGCACTGACCATTTACCCCAAATCTGGACTGAGTAATAAGCATAGCTGGCTTTTTGGAGGGGTTACTTGCAGGTCAGTAGCTGGATCAGCCAACCAGCACAGAAAACATCTTTTGACATGAAACCTGCGCATGCAGATTTCAGTAAGTAGTGTCTACAGACAGTTCAGAAGGTGTGCATAATTCTTGCAGCATTCCAAAAGGGAACAAAGAACACAGTGTAAAGAAATCTAATATCAACTGACTCCAATCACACAGCACACTCAATAACCATGAAGAACTGGTGACTACAAATATTTCAAAACAGACATAGGAGAAATAAACAAACACTGGAGAAACAGTTTGCTTTTGTCTTGCAGCATACAGAGCCTTGCTGAACATGTCCCCACAGAGTGATTTGGTAACTGCTGTGGCAGGAGGAGATTAACATCTCACTGCACAGGCACTGCTTTCCAAAGGGAGAGTTTGCTTTAAAGAGTTTAATGATGGAAGTGCTGGAGACTGACCACAAAGCACACAGAAAAACCCTTCAGCACAAGCATAAACTCAAAATTGCAAACAAAGTGACCACTCTGGGGAGTGAATGGGACTTGGCAAGAGTAACATTTATAGCTGTGATGTAAAATTAGACCCCAGGCAGACTCTGCTTTGTATCAAGAATCATTTGTTCCGTTTTTTGCACTGGCCAAAATTGAAACATAAGCATTGAGTTCGGCTTGATCAATCAACTCCCAAATCTCATGATATACAAAGAACTGAAAAAATCACATTAAATCAAAATTATTTGAGAGCCATATTGAGGTGTCTCCAGTGCAGCCTTGGACGTACTGTTCAAGCAGGAACATGGGAATTCATCCTGCCTAAATATGATTAATGAACAGTAATGGAATCTTCCAAAAAACAGCCAATACACAAAGTTGATCAGACACAGTGGAGATGAGTCCAGAAAATAAAGAGATCAAGAAAATAAATGTCAGAATCTGTAAAATACCAAATTCCAGATCATTGTGCATCCATTCAGATTTAGCATTACACAGGTAAAAGTTACATTATAACCTATTTCCTTCTGCATGTTTCTGTCTCAAACACTTCCCCCTGTCCTGACCACCAAATCTCCATTTTTTTTTCTTTCAAGCTCCTCCATATAATTTCTTTTCAAATAATTTTCCATATAATTTTTTTAACTTCTCCTTTACCACTAACCAGCATTTGATTTCTTTTTTTCTCCCATGCTTAACAAAATTTTATCATGCCACCTGTAAGGCAGTAAACAACTCATGCATCAAATGCAACTTGAAAAGGAATAAAAAAACTTCACTGTTAGAATTAAACTCTTGGACAAAATAATCTTTCCTAAAAATATTTTGCATTTTGAGTCAAGTCTTTAGTTTTCATTCAAAGACTCTCTGTGACTCTCTTCAAGTCAGGTTTATATCAAGCTAGAATCTTGCATCATATTCAGGTGCATTTTATTAGATTTTTTTGTCCAGACAGCAATACTGGTGTATTGGTGTGTAATGATTCTCTATTTCACTCATGCCATGTCAGGAATAGGAACTGTCTTCTGGACAGCTGTTCACACTCCTAGAGCAATTACAACAATTCAATTGAGCAAAAGTTGATATATTTCTAACTGTTCTTTGTGCAATTTGCCAGTTAGGAAGTATTTCCAGATCATTTCAGGGATTTCAGTTCAACAGATCTGAATTCTGGGTTGCTGGTGGAGATTTCAGCACACCCCATGCTCAGATGTTGTATTTTGAGCAGACATGATTAAAAGATTCCATTTGAAAATATTATATTTCTGCATTTGGCAATCTGAACCATATTAAAGTAGAACGCATGTTTTATACAGAACTTGATTAATAGGGTTGTTTCAAGAACAGTAGATATCCATCTTTCAAAATCTTTTCATAAACAATGAAGAAAATTATTATTCCTAACTGTGGAATGAAAAATGAGATAAAAATTATGAAGTAAAGTAACAGAAAGGTTAAATTTAAAAACAACTAAAAAAGAAGTCACAAGAAAGTTTTAGCAGCCATTTATGGCAACTGGATGGCAAAGCATAGGCTATATTGGTAATTACTGCAGAACAATTTTCTCTGTAAATACTGACATATTCTTTCCTGACACACTGTCCTGAGCAATATCCTGAGTAGATATTTAAAAAAAACTTTTATCTAAAGTTTAGTCAAAAGCATGTTGAATTTGTCTATCGTGTCACAAAATTTATTCCAGGAGCCTACGGAGCACTGGAGAAGTCTGTTCTTTAAATATGCTCTAATTTTGTTTGACAAACATAATCCTCCTGCAGTGATGTGTTGTAACACACAAATGCAACGAGTGAAGCAGAAGGAGGCTCTTTTTGCTAGGAAACATGGAAAAAAAGTTCAGCTGAAAAAAATACTCAGACAACACGTCTAAACCCATATTCAAAGGAAAAATAAGACCAAGGAACAGAAAAGGTTAAAATGACATTAAAATCTAGCAGGAAAATTCAGCATGTCTACCTTCAGGACACAAGTTAAATATATATGAAATTCAAATCCATTTTTTAAATTATTATGTTAACTGTACGTGGGGGAATTTTTAAGTTAAGTTTTTTGGTTTTTTTGGGGAGGTCGGTTTTTTGTTGGGGGGTTGGGGGAGTTGGTTGGTTGGGGGTTTTTTTGTTTTTGGGGTTTTTTTTGTTTTGGGTTTTTTTTGGGATTTCGATTTGGTTTGGTTTGGTTTTGGGGGTTTTTTTGAGTGGAACATTTGTAAACAAAATAAACAAAATCCCAGACTCAGCAAGAAGATCCATCTGGATCCCATGCTGCCCAAAGCTGGATGCTCATGGCTCTGTAGGCTTACACAGGAGTGTGTCAGACAGCAACTGTATCCCTGAATTGGCCTTTTCAAATCAGACATTTGCTTCTAATCACAGCTGTCAAGCTGTAATAAAGACAAAAGAATAAGAGCTTTTAAACAATGCAGTATGGCCATGTAAGAATTTTCTATAGACCCTTGCCTTCAGATCCTCCCAGGTAAGGAAACTGAACCAGGACACCTGGAGTTTTTAGCAGCCTCTCAGAAAAAACACTGTGTAATTTTTCTACCACACAAGTTAATTTCTAAATTTGTTCCTCTGTTCCCCAAGTTGTAACACCCTCACATGACATTTGTGACAGATCTAATGGGTCTTTGTGTTATTTAGAGTCGGACTTCATCAACAGAGAAAAGGCACAAGACCAACAATCTCCATCCATATGCAAGAACAGGATGCAGCAGTGAATGCAGCTCTTTCATGGCCATGAAGAAATACAGATAAAGGAAATTATAACTTCAAACTGAGCTGCACTTTTTCTTTGCATATCTCTTGCACTTAGAAGAACAAGTGTAGCTTAGGACCTTGATTCTATCACGCTCAAGAAGAAAGAAAAATTTACAAAATTATGTAAAAGGAATTACAGTATTAGGTGCAGGACTGAGAAAAATCATGTTAATATTTCCTCAGACAGGGACTTGTAGCAGAGGAGAAGTCAGACTACAGTTAATTTGCTTTGGTTTTTATTATTCACTTCCGTGGCTTGTAATGGCAGAAAGATTCAATCTAGTGGACACACATCCTAAAATATGCAACTCCTCACAGTATCCTTGCTACAGCCACCTGAGGAATAAGCAACAATTTCCTTGAACATGGAACAATTGTAAATTAACATATAGTAGCCAAGCACAGCAGTACCACAGCAATAACTATCTGTTTCCCCATCCCAGTTAATGAATTCCTGAGGGCAAGTAAAATAGCTTACATCTGATGGGGTTCTGAAGGCTGAATATGAATCATCCCCTGCCTCGTCAGCATCCTGACTCATCCTCATTGTGCACAAAACAATGTTATTTATTGATTGTCCATCTCTGTAGCACGTGGGTGCCAGTTTACAGTCAGTGTGCTGGCAGGCAGACCCGTGCAGCACAGGCTCCAGCCCATGTCAGGGAGCTGTTGGATGTCCTTGTTGTTAGCACCAGCTTTTTTTGCTTTGCTTTGTCCTTTCCCTCTGCTGCAGTCACTCTGGTAGGGGCAGTAAGTGGCTGAATTTGTCACTGCTTTCCCATTGTTCAGGATTCTGGATGAAGTCAGTAAGGATGCAGAAGTGGGAGCCCAGCCTTAGAGATAAGCAGCAGGCAGGAGGGAAAATGGTTTGGGATTTGCTGGTAACAGCTCCAAATGCTCTCACTGTTATCAGCTACCATTTTTGTATCATCAAAGCCTGTTTCTTTTGCTTCTAGGTGTATCATTCACATGTGTTTTAATGGGAACTGAGCTTTTGAGCATTTGCAATGCATTTACCTTTCACCAGATAATTGCATTCTGCATTAAATCATTCACATAATGACTACTCATAAGTAGTTAGAGAGCTGTTTTTTCTCTATACAGATCCTTTTGCATTTCCTTTGGCAAAGCTCCTCTCTGACGTAAATGAAGCTATCCACATTTTACTTACTAAAAAATGGGCAACACACCATACTGAAATCCAAGGCTGAATTTCAGGCCTTTCCTACAATTTAGCATCTTTTGTTTCTTTTGGTTTTTTGGGGGTTTTTTGGAGTTAGGCTTCCCAATCTTCATATTTCAAATCAATTGAGATGCATACTTCAAGGTAGAGACATCTTGAATAAATGTGCTAAGTATCTGGGAAAAAAAACCCAAAAACAAAACCAAACCCAAATAAACAAATAAACAAACAAAAAACCCAGCAAAGGACAATAGGAATAATAAAATCATTTAGGTTGGGAAAGACCTTTAACATCGAGTCCAACCATTAACCCAGAACTGCCACATCCACCACTAGAACACGTCCCTAAGTGCAAATCTACACCTGCAGGGATGGTGACTAAAACACTTCTTTAGGCAGCCTCTTCCAAAGCTTGACAACCCTTCCAGTTAAGAAATTTTTCCTAATATCCAATCTGAAACTCCTCTGTCAGCTTTCAGTAGCTTATATTCTTGGGGTATCTGAATTTTGGAGTGCTCAGCATAAATAGTTCTGATTTTTTTCTATAACTGGTAAATCCTACTGAGCTTATCAAAAATCTTTAAGTATCACATTCAAAAATGTCAACAGATACCATAGTTATCACACATGCACATTAAAAAACTCAATACACTCCAGACTGGAGGGCACTCAACTTGGATCTAAAGTTATCCAGTCCTTAGAAGAGACACTGACAACCCACAAATATGAGGTCACTGCAAGTATTGCATGTATATGCAAGTAATTATTTCCCACACAGAAAATGCAAGCAATCTTACTGACTTTTCTCTGTGATTTTGAAGCCTGGAAATCAAGCAACTATTTAAAACTGTTGAACAAAACCAAAATTTCAACAGCAAAAGAAAGAATCCTGTAAGATTCACTGTGTGAAATTTTTGCATTTTTTTCTTTTAATTTTCTTTTGTTCTCATATTTTATTCTCATGTTTTATTACAAAAAAGCTAAGAGCCAAAGGGTTATTCTAGTTATCTCAGTTAAAAGATTTTAAAGGGCACCCAGAAAAATCACAGCTGGAGGAGCCCTGAAATTCCTGTGGTGAAATGGCAACAATCTTGAAAGGGACTATATTGGCAGATAGCTCCATTAAATCTCTCCAGTCCCCCATGAATACATCATTATTTAATTTCTCCCACAGAGAGAAGTACACAGCTCTAGATGTGGAATTCATTTGTTTTAAGAATGGCTTCTGTCTGTATTTAATTACTTTAGCACACAAAATGTCCTGTCACCTGAATAGCGTCACCCTATCTGCTGGTCCTGAAGGCAATATAGGGACAGCTGTTTGGAAATAAACATTTCTGTAGCAAGCTATTAGGCCCTGACATGAGGAATAGAGGATTCTCAGAAACACAGGCTATTCAGTCATTTCCATGCTTTTCTCAATGTGTCTCACATGAAGGTAAAACAACACAAAGGGAGCACACCCAACACCCAGGACTCCACAAGAACCTTCCGAGTCAGAACCACTCGCACAGTGAGTTCTCATTTATTGTCAGGCACCAAAGCAAGGCACCCCACTGGGACCCTAATGCAAGAATTTATGGAGCCAATTTCTTTGCAGCCTTTTAGCTGTTTCAGTACTACTGAGATGTATCCTCAATACCTACCTGATACTTTGGAACAAACAAAAACTGACCAGGAAGTTTTCTCACCACAATTCACAGTCACAATACAATTTAAAGGTAATCTTGCAATAAAAGTTTAACCTATTCCTTTTTAGCAGGAGGAAGACTCTCTCTCATTCAAGCCACTGGCAAAATTCAGAATAAACATGACCAATTATAAATTATTTACAGGAGTGCAATTTTTTTCTTCTTTTTTATTTTTTAAAATATTTTTACTATCATATTTTGGCAATAAGAACACAGTGCACAGAAAAAAAAAGTACAGCTATGGTAATTTAAATTTGCCTATTGAGTTATTATAGGTTCAGAGCTATATCATATCCTATTACATACACATTAGCAGACAAAAATTGAACCCAGTAATCCTGTGTAGTCTTCAGACACTGAAAAAGGTAATAAATCTCTTGAATCAACAGTTCAAAATCTATTTTTCAATCAGTTTCAAGTTCAGGTTAAGGAAACCTCCTACTGGGAACATCACAAAGTAAATGTTTTTTTCATGAATAAAGAACTTCTGTACATATTGAAATATACCAAAACTCTAGCAACTTGTATATCCTATTCCTGAAGTTTGGAGAATTTTTTTGTTACTGTCATTTACGAATGTGTTTTCTTTCAATTGTTTAATTACAATCAGAGGAACCACATTTTGGCAATTTTAATTCCCTGGTTTCTGCAGTAATTTCTTATAAGACATACCAGTGGAGAGAATTTTTTTTTTTTTTTTGTAAAAGCTAATATAGCATTATCTGGCAGAAGTTAACGCAAAGTAAAGGGATAGAATTGCTGTGAGTATAAGTGAACTGACAGGCACAGATAGGGCAGTTAATGTAATGAGACATTATTAAAAAATATAGATGGTCCTCAAGAGCTTAAAGGAAGTTGACAGCTCTTAGCAATCTGAGGTGAATCTTCAAATGAAGCTTTATTGAGCAGTTTCTTGGTGAAAAAACTCCAAGAGCCTGAGAAAGTAAGGATTAATGCCAATCTGTGAAGATAAACCAATGATACGTTTATTGGCCAAAAACGTAATTTCCCATCACATGAAACATGCTTAAGTATTCTAATAAGAGACAAGGAGGTAAAAAAAATGTATTATCTTGCAGAATAATATTTTAATGCTTGAGGTTGATCTATAATTTTCAGTTTCATTTTCAACCATTTTTACTTGGTAATAAATCTATTCCTAGTAGCTGACAAAAACAAATTTAGAATTTCCCTTTTTAAAAAATGTTAAAAAGATGACAAGCATCTTCATCCCAAACCGTGAATGCCACTGGATTTTTAATTGCGTGTTAATAAATGCAAAAATGCCTCATTATCTGCAGCTTTGAAGAGAGACAAGTGTTTCTGGGACTGTTTGTGTGCAGTAAGTGCACACAGAAATGCTCAGAGCTCAGCAGCTCAAGGGTAGGGTGCTCAATTACTCACTGCAAAAGGGTGATGTAAATTGGGCTGCACGAGCCATGTGTACCAAGAGCCTGGCTCAGAGCACTTGTGCTCAGGACTGTTTGTACTGGCACATAATTAGTTTGTTATATTGCTCCTCATCCAAACACTGTGTCTGCTGCAGAGTTATGCCCTCTACACTCAGGGTTTTCTTATCTGCTGCGCTCTTGTTCCTTATTACTGAGTCCTGAGCACTCCATTCCATCTGCCAGCACTAAATATTATCTGTGCTATGTAGACCATAAAAGCAGGTTCAGTCCCTTCTGCATTCATTCTCTGCATTCACCTGGTGATCTATGGCTCCACTCAGAAGTGAATTGCTACTGAATAGGCTCCTGGCTTGTGCTACAGTACCTATAAATTTATATTTAGCTATATACATGCACTATCTATCTGTCTAAATATACATATATCACCTACCTTTCAAGGTATCTGGATGGATATTTCGGTATATAATTTGCAAATACACATTATGATAAATCATGTAAGATAAATACTTCTTTTAAAAAGGAATGTATAGTATTCAAATGCAAAAAATATAAACAACTTTAAATTTTAGCCACTAGTGGACAAAAAAAATTAAGCATAAGCTGCTAGAAGTGTTTTATCCATTTTATGTAAAATATCATCTTATTTCAGGATGTCACTTGAAATTGTTTAGAAAATTTAATGTTTTGTTATTTTTTAATCACAGAGTATTTTCAAAATTATTGTTCTTTGCTTTGTTTTTGTTTGAAGAGGACAACTTTGACATAGTAACACAATAAAAATTTGATCAGTGGCTTTGTAATGTAAAGGAAAGAGTGCTCAAGATTTTGTATTTCTTCATACTTGATACTGTGGATTTGAAATTGCCAAACCGACTTTAAAAGCTTCAGCAAACAACATAGAGTTATGTGCATAGAAAAGAAAAACTAACACAAGGTCACATTTCCACTTAATTTATTCAGACCACCTTTAAAAGTCACTTGACTTTCAGTTAACAAGTGTAGGCAATGGTCACTTAATTGCACAGGAACTAAGCAGATTAGCATTGGCAGTACTTGATTATGAAACCAAGTCATGAAATAGCATTAACCCTTATTAAGTGCTCTTAAAGAAGAAGAGTGGAAAAATAGGTAGGCTAGCAACAAGGCAAATGCTGGCAGAGAGATCAAAGACAAATATTCCAATAGCCATCATCAGCCTTCATATTACCAGAACTGTGCAATCTAGGAAGAGTACTGGAAAGAAGCAATAAGAAAATGTTTATGCCCCTGTATAGCACTGTTCTGCAGCATCTCTTCAGACATCTGCAAATAAAAGCCAAACAGTCATGAGAAGTTGCTACAAGGATATTTTTGAAGTTTGCCTGGAGCCGATTCCTTAGTAATTGAGGTAACTAAGGCACTAAGAAAGCAATAAAAAAAGGCAATTAATTCATTTAGAAAGGGTATCAAAATTAAAATGACTAATTAAAACCCTGAGGTTTCTTAGGTATATTTCCTAATTTAGTCAAAAGAATTTATAATAAAAGGAAATCTGCATTATGATTCCCTGGCAGTCAGAGGTTGTAAGTAACACTGTTGTCCATCTTGTGCTTCATTTTGCATTTTTTCAGTTTAAACACACAAGTCATTACTAACGCAGTAATAATGAAAAGATGTCTCCAAATTGTAATATGCTTTCCTTTAACAGAAAAATCCCATCCTCAACTCTAGCAAACCACACTCTGAAGGCCAACTGCCCTGCAGCATCCTCCCCAGCCAGTCAGCACATCTGGCTCTTACTCATACTTAGCATTATTAGTTTCAGGGGTTTTTTCACTCTGGTTAAAAATGGTGCTTCAGCACTTAGCAGGCATCCCCCCAACAGAATTCTGTTAGAAGAAAGGGACCAAGCTTTGCTTTTTTGCTAATCCTGTTCCATGGCTGTGTCACAGTGTCCAGGCTGCTCTGGGATCAGGGTGCACCAGTTCTCCCACTGATGGAGTCTGCTACACTGCACCACCCAGCCCTTCCTCAGGGCTGGTTCCCCAAATTCTGCAGCTACCTTGTCACAAGTGAGTACAGCAAACCAGTGCTGACTGCTGCAGTGGACATAGAATCAGACAGAGCCAAGCTGGATGTCCCTGAGACAAAGAGCTTCATGCAGAAAAGAGTAAATCTACAGCTGAGGATCCAGACAGCACCATTCTGTGCCTCCCAGCTCCCAGTACTCTCAGAACCAGCATGGTTCATCTGACAGGGTGCCTACAGCATCATACTGCACTGCTGGCCACTGTAAATCCACCAAATCCCTCAAATCCACGAATCTTCCCCATACATGTCAGCCAAACATTTTAATTTGGGCAGTCCTTAGGGAGGAATTACATCCCAAGACTAGACAGGATGAACAATTACAGATTTCTTGGCTATTCACACTATTCTGCATCCAGGAATTCTCTGCAGGAATAGACAATTTAAACCAGTGTTTCGTGAATAAAATTGAACACACAAGGGAAGCAAAAACAAAACCACAAGAAGGACAGAAATACTTTGCTAGGCTAAAAATGCATGTATCCCAGACTGACTGGTTAAAGCTGCTTTTTCTTAGCTTCTGGTCTATCATTAAAAGAAAAAGCATCAGTCTTTTTTGTTACAAGGAGGATTGTCATCAGAAGGTACCTTGGATGCAGCTATCACATCCTTGAAGATGTACATCACATCAATGTGTGCTGGCAACTGCTAGAGAATATAAACTCTCCAAGAATAATGAATTCCTTACTTTGGTACTGGACACATGACAACACCTGTGCTGCCACAACCCTGCTCTTATTTTGTATGCTGTGCTAATTAGATGCAACTACTCTGTGTGCACAAAGCCTTTTCACCTCACATCATTGTTTTACTGGGTAGACAGTTCAGATTATCTGTGTTTATAATGCCTGAAACAAGAATACTATCAGCTATTCCTTCCTTTTCCCCTGTTACAGATCCCAAGTCTCCTCTTGGTACTATTAACATTGCCTCTGCTAACAACCACAAAGAGGACAGAGACCACGTTGTTTACTGCTGTATCTCAACAAGGACTTGTTGGCTCTGTTTTGCTTGTAAAATAAAGAATTGCCTGATCCAGACATGGCTTGTCATTATTTTATTTTACACACAAGCTGTGTATGTCAGAAAATCAAAGAGGTTTGAAAACCCCAACTGGAGCTACCATCTGATCAGAGCAGCTTAGTCGTCCTTCTGGACAACTTCCTTCACAACACTTGGCTTGAAGACCACAAAGGATAAGGATTTTATTTGCCACATTTTGGTCATATTAACAAGTCTTTTAAGTAATAAATTCAGCTTCTACCTGCAAATGATAGTCTGGAAACTGAACAGGTGTAGTTTTACCACTTTATAATGTCTGTGGGAGAAGGATGGTAGCAGAGACATTTGCTCTGCACAGATGCCACCTCCTGTAACAGAAGGACAATGATGGGATGGGAACCACTAGGCTGATACTTGTCCCATGAAGTCCATTAACAGCTCCACAGCATCTTTAAGAGGTGTTGCACAGTTTTTTGGAACAGGCCCCAACGTCCCCATGTAGTTTCATAACAAATGGAGCTACATAAAAGCTGTGGAGAGAATTCAACAACTGAACACACTCTCCTCAGAGTACCATGAAGTCTTACATACTTCAGCTTTCCAGCAATATCATTCAGCATTTCTCATTCTGGGTGATAAGGTTTAGTGGTTTTAGGGGTTACAGTGGTAGTGCTGGGTTGTTGGTTGGACTTTTTCTTAAAGGTCTCTTCCAGCCTGATAATTCTATCATTTTATTATTCTCTCCTCACCTTTATGTTTGATTCTTTTAATTTCTGGACAATTTACCTGTCTAGGTACAAATTAGATTACATCTCACTACCATAGCAGTTTCTCATCCCCTAACAGAAGCACAAATATTTATTTTAGCCTTTAAAATTTTAGAGACACATCTTCCTTTGATGCCTGAAAATCCATGTGCTATAACACAGTGCCCACCTTTCTCAAACAAAGATGAAGTTTTCACTGAAAAGACACCCCACAAAACTGCAATTTGCAATGCAGTTGGGGGCCTGAAATTACAAGATAAATACACCAGATTGAACTACAAGTTGGTACACAGCTTCAGCAAACTGCAGTTTGGATCTGTGCACAGCAAACCGTGTGTTCAGCACCAGCAGTCGAAGGATGCCCCATGCAGACTCAGAGTCAGCAACTCAAACAGCCCTTGGGCACTGTTCCTGAGGAGAGCAGCACTTTGTTACAGTCCTGCACAAACTTTACACACAGGATACTTTCCACCAAAGGTTTATTAAGAAAATCTCAAAAATTATGCTAGCTTCCATCAATTGAGAGCTTCATTTATATAGCTAATTTATCTTGCATGATGTAATAATAATGGCCATAAATTAAGTCAGAAGTATGTTAAAGATAGAAATATCAGACTGTATATGAAATATTGAGTTAATATATTTATTACTACAGACTGAAAGTCTAGACAGCAGTAAAGATAGATTCAAATAGTACATCTCTCAAATAACAGTGTGGTCATAAAACCTGTGCAACCAAGGAACAAAGGCCTTTGAATGAGTTACAGAATGTAGCTACCAATAAATTTCACAGGAACAATAAAAAAAGAACAAGATTTCAAATCACTATAACCACTAAAAGTAACAAATAAAGAAAAAATAAAGAATTGCAACTATATTTTCAAGCAAAATTGCCAATTAAATCAGTGGAAACTTTATCTAGGGAAAAATTTGAAGAACTGTAACAAATTACTAGGCTTTTTTGAAAAGCTCATTGAGAAAGCAAGAAGAAATTAGTTGGCATTTTCAAGGTACTAACAAAATCTTTACACAAAATTGTTTAAAACTTCCAATTACTGGATTTTTTCCCTCATTGCAGAGTTTGCATAAGGACTTAGGAAAATGAAGGGCATAGTGACTCATTAAGGGAAGATGAAAGAACAAAAACAGGCTGCAAAAACCTTTTATTCCTAGTCTAAGTAGTATTTTAAAACAAGGACTCACATCTGAATTAAAGTGGTATTAAGGTAAAGGGCATTCCTGTGAGGCAGATGTTTATAATAAATTTGGCCTTGAAAAGGGGTTGTAAAGTAAATTGACTATTTCTCTGAGGGCCAAAAGAGTACATTTATTGACACTGCTTTTGAACTGCTCACTCCAAGTACAGTTGTGGTAGAATTTCCATTTTAATACAGACAATTGCCCTGAACAATGCCTTTACTTCTCCTTTATGGCCTGACCTTCCAGAACATCACCAGGGTCTGCAGAGCAGGGAATTGCTGCTGCTCACAGCCTAACCCAAACAGGAGCTTCAACTTCCATCTTACACAATTTCATCTTACACAATGCCACAATTATTTTGTGTAATTAACCTCTGGAAGGTATCATAAATAGAAGGAGATGAGCAAGCCACACCAGAACATTAATAAGGTACATGAAGTGAAAGTTTCAAGAACAGAAACTGCCAAAGAGAATATAAAGATTTCAAAGTCACCCCTAAGTCTTCAAGATATAGTTGACTTAAATGCCTGATGTGCAGCACTTGACTCTTGCAGGATCTCAGTGCGATGAAACCATGATTCCTCATCTTCTTCAGTGAGAAATTTTTTAAATTGAACTCTTTTCTATTTTTCCATTTAAAACCCATGCCCATGAAGAAAAAAGGAAAACAAAACACAAAAACAACCGTAAAAGTGTTCACATACTGGCCAATCTCCAAGGTACTAAAAGTTGTTCCTTACATGCCTGGGATTAAATATGAACTAAATATTTGTGTGATTCGAGATTCGCAGAACTGCTGAATAGCTGTACAATTGTTTTAGAACCTAGTGAAAAATGAGCTTTAACAACAAGGTGAAAAAGAACATTCTAGATAATGGCTCACATTTTTGAAATAAAAGAAGATCGTTCCCATTTGCATTTTATGAGGCAATTATCGGATTTTTGAGGAAGGGTTTGACATTCTAAATCTGCATCATAAAGCCTCACTATTATGGCTGAGAATTTAATTTCTTTTTCATTGATATGTTTTTTAAGAAGAAAGAATTCTTACTTTAGCAAAAGGACTACAGTATGAGATTTAAAATGTTCAGCTATTAGACCATGTTAACAGCAAGTCACTTTTTATCTTTTAATTTTTCCATGAAGCTGCAGTTTGATGGATGCAGAATTTTTCTCCCGGGACATCTCTGAAGTACCAGTGGAAAGAATTACTGGATTCTTTAAGGGCTTAATAAATAACTTGTGAATTCAGTTTTTAAATGGTGATCTATCCAAACCAAGTGCTCCAGCTGAGACAAATTACATCTTCTCAGCCTAGTGGTGAACATTCAAGATTAAATTTGAATTCCATTATAACAACCCAATATTTAATCTGTAAAATTCATGATCTATTAAATAGATGCAGCTCACATGTGGAGCCATTTTAGTCATGAATGGCTCCACATTGGCAAAACAATATACAGAGTGCCTAAGGCCTCAAGTTAATGAAACATATTTTTACCGATATAAAAAATTAAATATCTGCTAGATTTGTATAGATACATCCATTACACAAATTTAGATACAATTAAAATGTATTTCTGTAGGCAATGATTAACAAAAATGAAACAAACAAAAGCATCAAATAAACAAACAAAAGCAAACACCACAACTGAAAATTCAGTCAATTATCTGTCTAGGGAGCTGGTTAAAACAATTGAGGATATTGCTCCAAGCTAGTCTGCATTCTAGCTAGTCTCCATTCCAGCAATCCTGATCTGCAATAGCAGGGTGGGTGAGCATGTCTTACCTACTTCACTGGGAATACACCACTGCTTAAACAACCTGAAGATTAACTTAAAGGCTCCTGAAGGCAAATTTAAGCAGAGCCAACTAAATTTGCACAGTACCAGATGAGAAGCTTTCACACAATCCCCTTGCCAAGATCCAGTTACTAAGTGCAGTGATCTCCATCTGGCCATTTTATATCATGGCAGATGCTTCTAAGCAATTGCTTTTTGTAGTTCCCCTTTACAAACTTACGTGAAAACACTGTAACTACAGCAGCTGTAATTCAAACATTCTATTTTCCCAATGCAAGTCTGCAGATAAACATTTAATTCACGTTAACTTTTTCCAGTCCTTGTCCAGTTTAGTTTAGTGCATTCAAAAAATGCAATGTTATAGAATCAGATAGTACACACAAACTTTGCCCAAAATAAGAAAATGAAGGAATAATAATTGAATACATCAATCTAGTAGAAGTTTTTAAGAGGACAATTACAAACTTTTTGGAGAGTGATGATGTCGAGAGTAGCAAAACCAGCAACAGCTTGAAGATATCAACCTATCAACTCTTTTTCAGAACTGGAAATTAGAATTACACTTGTAGGAAACAGAATTGTTTGAGCATCATTCTCCTTCTCCTATCTGTTTGCAATACCAGATACAGATTTATTGTATGGGCTGATGGACAGATAGGAAGAGTAAGGGGAAAACTAAGGGAAAAGTGGGTAAAATTCAGTATATTTTTAACACCTATAACATAGCTGCAGGCTGAACAGCTCATAGCAGACAACAAGCAGTGAACATGTAACAAATAATTATAGCAGTAAAAGTAGAATGCAGTATAAAAATAGGCAACATGTGGTTCATAATAGGGATGTTGTTGAAAAGAAGCTAAATGCTTCAGAAGAGCATTTCCCCTCAATGGACTTGAATTCAAACTTCCAGAATACACAGATCACAGCTACAGACCTGATCCAGCCAGAAGAATGAAATTAATCATTTTAGTAAAAACTACTATAATCTCCCTTTTGGAGTTTATGAAATTCCAAAAAGGGGTTCTGATAATATTTTAAATAATGCTATTTTTAAAACTTATGCTTCACTTGTATGAACCAAAGGCTTGCTTTTTCCTTTCTCAACCATACAGTTGAGATTGTTTCCAAACTTTCAATTACCTCATAAACAAAACTCAATGATTTATACTGTCTCTAGGGTCGTACCTCTGACATCCTGCTGCCCATCCCACATCCAGAGCTGTGACACCCAGGCTGTGTTTCTGTGGCTACAGAGGTGTGGGAAGGCAGGGGATGGATGGTTCACTGTGCACAGAGAATGTCCCTAACACAGGGACAGAGGCAACAAAACTGGGCACACACAAACCCAGGAAGTAGATCAAAGGACCAAACCAGGTCTAACCATAATTAATATTTGCTTTCATGGACTTTTCTGAGCCTGAAAGTTCAAGAAGCATTTGGGCAATGCTCTCAGGCACATGGTGTGATTTCTGGGGTGTCCTATGTAGGGCCAGGAGCTGGAATTGATGATCCTCATGGGTCCATTCCAACTCAGCATACTCTGTGATTCTCTGATTTCTTAATCAAATATATATTAATTTTAAAACACAGTCAAAAGTAAGCGTATAATTCACTGAATTAAGTTGGTAATACATAAAACAAGACTTTGGAACACTGCACCCCAAGTTTTCTGTCCAAGGTCCTTCCACAATTGGAAAGAATTAGATCCATCAGAGGGGATCCAAACCAACCAGCAAACCATGAGACAGGCTTCTTGTGTAGCCAGGATGAGTTCTGGGAAAGAGCCTTCAGAAAACCTCCTCACACATGGGTTGCATAATAAAATCCATTCAAAGGAAAGGAATTCCTAGCAACTGATGGTATTAAGACTGAGACATTTGGAAAACGGTATGAGATGCGAATGGATCCCTCTTCTTTTAGAACACCCCTGCTCTCCTTGCTGAGGCCAAGGCACAACCAGGAGGGTTGTGTCAGGACTCTGTGCAGGCTCTGACCATGGAAGAACAAGTTGTGTTGAGAAAGCAGAGACTGTCACACACTGAGGAAGAGGAGGTGCGGTGGGTGAAGGCAGAGGTGACTGCTGGTCTGAGGAGAACAGCACATGAGGTGACACTTCTTTTACACAGGCTCAGTTTTCTGTCAGACATCAGCTTTGGTAAATTCTCCCAGAAGCTGCCCCAACTCAAATTCCAGGACGCATCAGTAATGTCCTGCATTTGATGCAGCCAAGGTCCCTTGGAGCCCTGCCCTGAAGTTACTCCACATGTTATCTATCTGGTTTCGTAACCTGGAGGAGAAACAGCACTACTTGATCCGTGGCTAATCAAACAAACTTGTTCCAGAAATGGTGGTCACCAGAAATAGACCTAGTGAGGAACAGCCAATGCTTCCTGTCTGATCAACAAACCCGTGAAAGGAGGAAATTAAAAGATGTCGGTACAACCATCTGCAGGTTCTGGAGAAGGCACTTATATTCCACCTCAGTCCTATTTTAGGAATGGAACTTCCATTTAGGAAGCCTCTGTGGGGACTCAGCTATACATGATATTCCCCAAAAAGTTTAGCAGGAGTGTTCAGTCAGGCTTCTCCCAGACCAAAGCCAGCCATCCTCCTTTGGCAGGCTGAAGATGCTGAACACATTCATGAGGAGTCTTCCCTTCAAGTCAGTACACTGCAGTCCCAGATAGCACATGAGCCTTGTGCAGAAGTGTTGAAAATATTAAGTATTTGATACAACAACATTGCACTTTTGCATCCTAAACAGTGCTTTATAAAAACACTAGTTTTATATGTGTTTTCTCAGCAGAGCTTAGATATGAACTGTACTGCACCAGGACAATAAGCACTTAAATTTGAGACTGCTTTCCAATAGGCCATGAAATTACCAGAAATACTATAATTCATCTCAAAGAAAGTGAAATCTCGACTTTCAACTGCAAGTCTCTAAGCAAAAATTTTTCTGAAGTAGAAAAGAATTTTTCGTGGGCAAACATGCACAGTACTTGTAACATGGGACAGTTACAGCCTCCCAGATCTAAACCCAGGCTCTCTCAGCTCCACAGCAGCACTCTGCCTCTCCCAGTAGCTCTTGGACTAGATCAGGCTCCAGCAGCTCTGAGCTTTTCAGATTGCAACATGGTGGCTAAGAAAATGCCAAAAATCTCCATGCGCCCTTTGCTTAAGTGAAATCATGTCATGAATATGAAGGTCTAGCTGATGTGCCACCCACTCAAAAAGGCAAGAACAAAAATGCTAGTAGTTAGTAATCATTTAAAACAGTACCTTTTTAGACTAGATTCCAATTAATTTCTCTGATTGGAGGAGAGAGGGGCTGTCTGAAAGGAGAGGATCCATCTGCATCTCCTTTTTTGTTTTCTAAAAGCTGGGTTTACCTCATATATTTAATCAACATTTTGGCTAGGCTGCTCTTCCCTAGACAAGTTTAATCCTTCTCTACCACCAGTCACATACATTTATCACCTAAGATAGCATCTGAGTTTTACAGCAGAATGTTGCAACACCACTGAGGTCACAGCTGATGGAAACCCCTGTTTGCTCACTGAAGGTCTCTGTGCTGGCCTCAGAGTGTAAGTCCAGACATGTATTTTAATTCTAAGGTTAAGGAATTTTTAAAATGCAGGGGTTATTCTGATAAAGCTGCCTCTCAAGAATAACTTGTTTGCCATCATTCAGCAATGTATTTCCTTTCCAAAGCAGACATCAAGATTAAAGGAAGAGTAAAGTAAAATATAGTTTGGAGGGAGTAGACTTTACTAAGTTTTCTTCCCAAGATCTAAGGAAAAAACAGAAAAAAAATCTCAACACAGTAAGTTTTTTGCCTTGCTCAGAGATACTGGCAGAGACCAGCCACCTCTGCTGAAACTTCTGTATTATGTGAAGCTTAGAGTGCCAGGAAATTGAAATTTAACAACTGTTCTGGTAGTGCAGTGACAGAAAGCCACTACAAATATTTTTTAATTATTCTGATTTTTAAACTTTGAATTTTACAGTGTTGCCTACTTGCTGCTGTCATTATTAGCCCATCCGAATTGATTTTATATCCCTTTGTTAGAAATTTATTACAACTCATCTATCTGTTGTTGCAAATTGTCCCAGTGCTTTTTGAGACTTCTATACCACAGCCATTCCATCATTTTCAATGCACAGTTACATTTTGTTCTGAGCATTTAATGTGAACTTATTTTTCATATTTTATTGGGACATTCACAAGGCTTTTATCATACTCATTTAAACACAGCTTGGTGTCTCAAAACCCGGATCAATCCTTGAGCTAACACATCTTTTAACTGTACACAATAGGAATGATTTGGAAGAATGGGACAAATCTCCTTAGAGAAGCACAGTGTAATCAGACATAAGACAGTATTAATCTATCATCATAACAAATTTAAAAATAAACCAAGTTTTTTTCTCCCTTTGAGATATTCTAACAGGCATTTACCAAGAAGGACTGCAGTAGCCAAGGCTCAGAGCAGCCTACACTGAACTGCAGAGCACTGTCACTCTATCTTGGCTGGAAATTCAATTAGCTCTTTTCACAGCACCAGTCATGACCCCAAAGGTAAAGGGAGGAAGACTAGAAAATCTCTTGCCTACAGTGGTAGTGGAAGAGAAAAGGAATAATCCAGCCATGAAGCTGCAGCACTGACTTTACCACAGCCCCAAGTTCTGATGATCCTTCCTGCAGCTCCTCTCCTGCTGGGAAAGCCACAGTCCCAGGGAGGCTCTTCCTCAGCACTGGGCTCTGACCATGAAAACCAGCACCCCTCTAAATCTCCACACTCTTACCCATCACTTCCCCATAAAGAACTCATTTCCCACAACACAAATTACATCCCCAGAGAATAAGAGGAAATATTTTCCCTTGGGAGTACACTCCCTACAAGTTGTCATCTTGCTGAAAAATTTAAGGCTGAAAATATGCTGCTTTCTTCTCAGACACCCCACATATACAATTTAATGGAGGAAAAAAAAAAGCAACAACCTATTACATTTCACATTTCTGATCTGTTTTTTCTTTTAAAATATTTAAAGGCACATACTGCAGCTTTCAGAATTGAAGGATATTGTCAGTAATAACCATGCGCAGTATTATATCCAAGTATTAGCCTATTTGAGGCTTTATCAGGAAACTACAAGATAATTAATTGGCCACAATGTGGAGTTTTGAAACAGAGGTTGGGTCATGTTACAAGAAGGAAAGCTCAGTTAGTTACTGCTCCAGAGAGCTCTTAAGTCAGTAGGAGACTTTAGATCCTTATTCCTATAACACAAAACTGATTTCCCACAAGTTGTACATGAAGACTGTTCTGTAAAATTAGCAGACAGTATTTATATGCTACATTAATATTTTCCAGATGTAGGTTTTTATATTCCCAAGTAGAAAAAACCAAAATGTAGCTAATTTAGGGGATCCTCAAAGTAAATCTCAGTGCTGTTTATTTTCTCTCATCATATTCCTTTTGGCAATGCTGATTTGAACTCATAAACAATAGGGCTGTAACCCAGAGAATGCAGCATCCCCTCAACCACAACTGAAAGCAAGAGGAGTGGAGCACACTGAGCACCTGGCAAGGAAGTCCTTCATTAGCACCACTTGGAAAGTCATCCATGAGATCACTCCTGGCTCTTAACAAAGAATATGAGGTGGTCCAGAGCAGAAAATGTACCCAAATCAAACACATGTGTTGACATACACCATTACCCTGCTGGTTTTAATAAAAAGGCAAATAATTTCTTCTTAAAACCATTCTAGAATTGTCCTGTATGTTGGGTATAATTCACTACTTGTGTTTGGTTGTATGGATTAGAATCATGATAAAAACCTGTAACTAGGACTTGTCCTAAAAAAACTACAAACTTAATTGGTATGACTATTCTTTTAAAGTTAATGGCACTGCTTATGCTCCTATGCAAATAAGAGCAAGAAATAAAGAAACATTAGCAGAGTCACTCTTTGCATAAATGAAATTATTCTTTCTCTTTTAAAAAAGAGAAAGATAATTTGAAAGGAAGAAGCAGTTTGAGGTAAACCATAAACAGACAATGTCTAGAATATCTTCCTCATAATCAGTTTGTAATTTAAAGTTCTACAATCAGAATACAGTGCCTGTATTCTGAAGAAACTGCCATCTTCTCTGTTGTGCATTGCATATAATTCAGTGAAAGAAAATACCTGTGACAATCTCAGATCCTTTCTTCAACAACTTTGGTTGTATTTTATTTGCATTGAGTAACCACTTTCCATCCGTTTGCTGAGGTCTTTTATCCCTCCTTTTACTCAGAGCTCAGATTCTCTGCCAGGAATGCAGCACACCACAGCTCAGAAGTTTTATGCCAGAATTCATCACGCCGGTTTAAGTGTCCAGTGTTCAGTTCTAGCTGGGAAGTTCCTACCATTCATTCAACTTAATGCACATATGTTGTTTAAAAACCAGTTCCTCTTTCTTCCAGGCTAACAAAACTTGTGTGATTCTAAAATCCTGGAACAGAAAGAAAGAATGCTGTGATTGCCTACAGCTTTAAAAACAGTTAATCTGAAGTATTTGTAATTAATAACACTTCTCACTGGGCAGGGTTCTTTTAAGAAAAAAACTATAGTTTTTTTCAATTATATTTTTTTAGGAGGAAATAGAGGACAAAACATAGTCACTCTATTTGCAATTTTGTCTCACTCACATGGATAATAAAACAATATTACTTGAAGGAATGGGGTAATTTTTTCAAGATGCTGCTTATTTGGACCAACAGACTGCAGTAAGTCCAGTTCCTCTATATGGAATGTGATAACTGGTTCTGTGCAATAATTAAATGATTCACTTTGTCACTCTTCCTGAAGCAGTTAAAAAAATTAAAAAATAGAAAATCAATTTTAAACCCCACTAATTTTCATGAATGTTCATGAATTTGTCAAAATAAATCTTTCTATGTCATATAATATATTTCATATTACTATATAATTTTAAGACTATAAATCTGGTAAAAGGCATTTAGCAAATGTAGCCAAATCCTCCTGCTGAAAAATGTTCTTACACCATCACACTCTGCAACAGCATCACCAGGTCTTATCAACTCTTCTCATTAATGTTGACCAGTGTCCATTTTGTTGGTAATACTATGAAAAAGCAGTATACATTCATACAGGGTCATTAAAACAAGTAAACAAACAAACAAAAAACCAAAGGAAAAAAAAGACTCCATGAAAGTCAGTTCAGCAAACAATAATTTGAAAATATAAAATGTAGCAATCTTAACAAGTAGCCCACTCCTGTAAAAGGCTTGAGCTATTAAAACTTCAGAATATCACTAAAAAATGTCATCTTAAAGATCCCAGCAGAGGCTCCACATTTCCATTCAAAAGGGGGTTTTTTGTTTGGTTTGGTTTGGTTTGGTTTGGTTTGGTTTGGTTTGGTTTGGTTTGTTTATGATTTGGGGTTTTTTGAAAGAAAATTACCAATAATCAAATACAGCATATTCTAATTCCAGTCAGGAATACTGTTGCCACAGTATTGTTGAATCTAGCCTGGGAATTTACAGTAATTTCACGATTATAAGCTGCACCATTTTGACTAAAATTTTGGTCTGAACCCGAAGTGCGGCTTATAATCAGGTGCGGCTTATATATGGACAAAGTACAAAAAGTTGCTGTTTTAGTTTGGAGGACAGGTGTCTACTGAGAAAGGCAGGAGCATCTCTTTGAAATGGAGAATGTAAACCCCCTCCCTCCAAATCATTGTAATTTTGAAATCAAGGGGCTTTCAGGCAAAGATATGGGAATTAGGAATAACAGTTCTTTACTAGGGAAATTAAAATAGAAATACAATACTACACAGAAACAAACCCCAAACCCTGACAAAGTCAGAGTACAACCTGACACCCTGTCAGGCGGGGTGTTGGTAGCAGTCCCATTAAATGGTGGTTGCATCCTCCTGCAGTGACAGATGTGATTCAGTTGAAGCAGTGCTCCTGTGGAAGGTGCAGTTTCCCTCTGGAGGTCCAGTGGTGATGTGGAGAAATCCGGTTTTCCTCTGGAGTCCAGTG
This sequence comes from Catharus ustulatus, assembly GCF_009819885.2. NCBI lineage: Eukaryota > Metazoa > Chordata > Aves > Passeriformes > Turdidae > Catharus > Catharus ustulatus. The sequence goes on along the minus strand of NC_046229.1, from coordinate 13,129,089 downwards.
GAGAAAGGGGCTCCCTTAATGTCCCAAAACCTCTGTTTTTATTTTGGTGAGAAATGTTGGGCTCTTGCCCCTGGCTGGAGCAACTTCCAATGGGATGCAGTAATTTTATCAGTCCCACAGTTGGACTCAATGGGCCATTAGCAGAAAATGACAAAGAAAAATGCCCTGCCTGGTTTCAATGGATGGCCCATTAGCAGAATATCTGCCGTTGAGATAAGGATCACTGCCCCCACCCTCAACAGATGGTGATAGAATAGATACCTTTTATCACACTCTGTATTGTAACCCAAGACAGTTGCTGACACCCGGAGGTGCGGCTTATAACTGTGAAATTACTTTTCATAAAAATACTTTAAACTCTATTTACCATTGCCTTACTCACTAACGCAGTACCTATTGTATCTATTGCATCAACTGCTGCAAAAGCAAGAATAAAGCAGGACTCCCATCATCATCCTCATCATCATCATCTTCATCATCATCATCATGGACATTTCTACACTGCCTCATCAATTGACCATGAAGATCTGGTCACAGACCTACCTAAGAGTCAGCTGAATACTGAACATGCTAGAAACTGCTGACAGAACAGATTTAATTCTGAAGACTATGTAAGGATGATGAAGAGGGAGAGAATGGTACATATCAAATTTTATGTAATGAAAGAAAACAGGTACCAGATCTACAAACTGATCTTACTGTAGGAGCAAGGACAGTGTATTCACTGGGTCTCTTCCATAGAAAGAGGAAACAGAGAAATAACTGGTTTATAAGAATTCTTCACATTACACTGAAGTAAAAAAAAAGTGGAAGAGATGAGAATAGTAGAGAAGTTTTGTGTGTAAGTTATGCTGCTGGACAGCTATGACTCAATCATGACCCTCCAGGCTATTTACTGAGCAATCCATTCACTGCCACTGATTTTCTTCTTGAAAATCACTTGTTTTCTTCCATGAAACAGGGAGGCAATTGTTCTTCACACTGGAAAGTATAACACACACACAAACACACACACACACACAGAGTTCTTGGCTCTGCTGGTGCTTTACTGACGTGACCCACACACTCTGACACTACTGTCACAGCAGAGTTCTGTCAGCCCCACACAGGAGCTCCCCAGAGGTTTCCACCCTTGCACTTGCAGTGTTTCCCTCTCAGTCATCACAGTGGGGCCTTTTCCAGCCCAAGGAGGGAGAATTACTGCAAATGAGATCACGGCAGCACAGCCACACAGCCATGCCAGGACTGCTCCGCTGTTAGGACATCTTGGGCTGGGATGGATGTTTCACATTTCAGAACTGTGGGCACTCAACTCAGCTGGCCAGATGTTTCATGATTCCTTTTGGATACGCTCCCCAGTCAAACCTAGACAGCTAAAAAGAAGAAACCTTTTCTTTCTTTTGTTCTCCCTTTTTTAAATTTTTTTTTAATTTTTTAATAAGGAAAATGTCCTATAACTGTATATCCCTTTTCCTAACTGGCTTTCTAATTATGAAGGTAGCTGATTGTAGTGTATATAAACTGTGAAAGTATCCCTTCTATTTTAACCAACTTGATCCTGATATTCCTGCTCTGGAAAACTTAGTCAATATCTTCTTGTTGATTATCTGACTTCCACTATTCCTGTGCCCAGAAAGAGGTTTCAGCCATTTCATCCCACACACTTCTTTCATTTATTTTGATTCAGTTGTTCTCCCATGCTGCAATAAAGGCCCAGATGTGAAAGGGGTGGAGAGAGCAGTGTTACTGCAGTACAGTGCTCACCTTGGCAAGCCTTTTGCAGCCCCAGTGTCCCTGCAGCTGCAGGTTTCAGCCTCTCTGAACCCAAATTCTTTGAGCCAGTTGCTCAGCCATCACACAATGTGTTTATCCTGGACACTTTGTCCAGAAAGAGATATTACTGAAAGCTTTACTTAGAATGGACACATGGCAATTTATCCAGCTAAGAATTCACACTGTTAGTTTGTTAATTTGCATTCCATGTTCAGAACGTGTTTTTAACACAAATAGCAGAAGATAGCTGCGAGCATTGGAAGGAAATCAGCAGTGTAAATAAAAAAGAGGACAACACAGACACAAGTATTTTATGCTGGATATTACCGTAATTCAGATTTTCTTTACTTCAGTTAGCTCTACTGGAAGGAACCCTGGACTTCTTTCTGGTTGAACATCTGTTGTATCATAATTTTCTCCTTGTTAGGTGACAACAGGAGGTGAGCTACACACAGAGGTTGCAAACTCTTAAAAGTTAAGAAATGCCAGATTCAAGGTTGCCTAATACAGCTTCTGTATTGTGATACATGCTGTAACTATGCATTTGCATTTTTTCCCCCAGACCTCATGCACATCACAGCACGGATAGTTCTTCTGTCAGAATGTCTTCCATAATATTTTTTATATTTTTTTTCCAATATCTGACCTTATGACTTTACTCAGAAATAACCTTTACTGGGCTCTAAAAAGAGATGTCATTTTACAAAAACAGATACATTAAGAAAGAGGAAATGTTAAACAACTAGACACCTGCAAAGCAATTTCGCTCATTTAAATAAATAGGAATTTAAGCAACTCAGAAAATATTTATTAAACAACAACAATGAAAACTTCAGAGTATTTGGGGACTTGAAAAATTAAAGTTAAAAACCATGCTGTTACTTAAGGTGTTTATTCTAGCACATTTCTGGAAGAGAAACCATGTTGTTTTGTCTTTAAAAGAGATACATAAGAGCTGCCTTCCCAGTGCAATTCAGTGCTCAAAAGTAACATCAATAATTCTGTCTCTGGCCGGCTTCTGAGCTCTGCTCCTCTATGTTTTGTGAGATAAGAGACAAGTCTGAAGCAGCAGGCAGGTTTAACAAGTGTTTTTCATGCAGCCCAAATGGCCCTGTGATAGACTAGAAACCACACTGCCTTTGAGTTAGGATTTTGAATTTTCTTTCTTTCATCAATGCTCGATGTAGCCATATCTTGAACAATGTTTTGTACCTTCAACACGTAAATCACTGTAGCCTTTCAAGAGCAAGCCCAATTAGGCAGCAAGAGAGCCAATATTAGCATTTGTTGATCCAATATTTCCAGCTGAGAACAGCCCAGCTGGCCAAACACCACAAAAAGTTGAGGCAGAGCGAGTGAGGGTGAAGCAGCAAGGCATTTGTCTCCTGAAAATGCCCATTAGACCCTGTCTCCATCCATCATTTTGAGATCCATCTTGCTTTCCACTTAAAAAAAGCTTAGCAGAAGCAATTAAATACTATTACATTGAGGATTTATGGCAAAAAAATAACCCTTCAGAAAGTTATGCCACCTGCTGAGCTCTGATTTTTTTACTGGTCATAGGGGTGAAGCAATGAAAGAAGTTTGTGTTCTCTGGAAGGTAAACATATCATTTGCCTTTCACAGTAGATGCTCCAAGGTAAATATATCTGCAATTTTGTTTCCAGTTCTAAAACCTTTGTATCTCATCAATAAATCAATGGAAAATAATAAAGCAAGAAAATGTAACTGGGAAAATAACTTGGATGCATAGAATACAGCAATTTGTGGGTATGCTCCTCTTTTGTAGGAACAAATCAGAGGTAGTTTTGTCATTGTAGTATTGCATGCATGGGAAAAAAAGAGAAATCTTGTAGTGAGTCAGCTCACCCACCCTCTCCCTTTCTTTGCTCTTCAGGTAAGTCAAGTATATTTGCACACCTGACTAAATAGGAAGGTCTGATTTATTGACTTCATTGCTATCTGAATATATAGCACCATTAGAGGAGGAAACTAAGAAAGTTATTAAAAGAAGAGCTATGATGAGACCAAGGAAGTTTCAATGATATAAACAGGGCCCATTTTCTTTAGACTAGCAAATTTTGTGCTGTATTTAAAGGATGTGACACTGTGTTTCATTATCATTGCCAAATTGGAATGATTATGCTGTGAATCACCCATTTCAAAACATAATTCTTGCATACCTTGAAATGGAAAGAATGAAAATCTAAACAAATAAAGGCATGTGGTTTTCTGGTGTTTTGTCCATAACATATAATGCATTGGTAATCAAAGGCATAATAAATCACAGGAACACAGAATTTAACCCTGAGCCAAATTTCAAACAGGTGTGCAGGGTGCAGTCTGCCAGCTGTAGCCACTTAGGAGAACAAACATTCTTAACAAAAGGCCTCCAAAATCACAACCTGATGCAATATTAGCAATTCTACCAACTTATTTTGCGTGTTGTGGAGTTCTAGATATGGATTGCAAGTACATAGGCAGAAGATGAGGTAGTTACTTGTACCAGGTATAGAAGGTAAAAAAAAAAAAAAAAAACCCACAAAAAACTACAACAACAGAGTTCATAAGAAATGAGATAGCAGGAAATAAATAGCTTTATTGGAGGAGAAATAAAGAGAGCTCCTTCTAGATGTGAAAGGCCTGGCAGCAATGTCTTCTGCATGCTGACACATGTCTAGTTCAGGAAGTTTAGGAAAACGCAAATGCGTGAGAATCATTAGTAATAAATATTATTTCCTAAAGCAACATGGAATAATGCTGATCTTTCAGAATTGCATTAAATGGTGCTTAGAGTATCAAATCAAATGTATTTCAAGTAATTAAATTATATATATTTTAGACATTAACTAGCCCATTCTAAATTGCATTTCTCCAATTAAATTCTCCTTAACATTTATTTAGAATACCCATCTCTTCCAAATTTGCCACGATGTCCTCTGTTTTGAGGAAGTTTCCCTAATACCACCTCCATTTGAGCTGTGCATTAGCTTTATTTTAGTATCCACCTAGTCTCTATATTCCAGTAGAGAAACCAAGCAGAGAGGATCAGCAATGCATTAAGGAATGGTGAAATACTGTGTACATCTGCATTCTGTCAGATAACCCACAGCAGCAACCTGTTCTTTCCCTATGACTTTACAGTCAGGAAGAGTTCACAGACCAGCAATTAAATTTATTCACAAATCAGGTGTATGAAGCCTCATTTATATTGCCTCAAATCAAAAGCACAAGAGTCTCACTGCTGGAGATTTTTAAAATTCAAAAATAAAACCAATAATTGTCCTTTTCATTATTGCCTCATGCTGGCTCAAGATACATGAGCAATATCAAACACATTATCAGCTCTTGTTCTCATTAACTAACTCAAGGCAACAAAACCAAAGGTGTTATGGCCACCATTCCTTCTAGGACAAAAGCTAGAGTTTCAAAACCGGACTTGAGAGCTCTCTGTTAAATAGATATTGTTTGGGTCTGCTAGAGAAATAATCCTTTCATATGATGTGAGTGCACAGGCCAACCACTGAACAATTTCTTTTGCATAATAGAAGGATAGACTGGATCATTACAATCTTCCAGTGTGACCCCTGGAATAAATTGTGCTGTAAGACTTCTGTATTCATCTTGTTTGAATTGGAGCATTTCCTTCCAAAAAGCATCCAGTTCAGATTTTAGAATGTCCAATAAGGGGAAATTTATTACAATCTTTATTAAATCATTCCACTGGCAAATTACCCACACTGTTTAAGATGTGCCTGCTTGGAATCTAAACTGCCTATCTTAAATTTAATTGCATGGTTCCCATTTCACCTCTTTCAGCTAGACAGGAGAGCTGCTGTTATCAAATCTATACTGCACATATGGGCAAGCTGCTCCTTTATCTTCTCTTTAATAAACTTTGCTGAAGAAAAAGGTTTCCAAATCTCAGAGTTCCTCTCTTACACCTCCCTGACTAAAAACTTCCATATCTGAATGTGATAATCTGGTAACCATTGTACCATGGGTAATTACAGCCGGAACAATTTCCTACTCCTTTGTTCAGACAGGGAAAGAATCACCTCCATAATGTTGCACTGGGAGCTCCCTCACCCCCTGAGTCCTTTTCTGAGTCACTGCTTCCCAAAACAGCCTTCTCTCATAGAAAAACACTTCCCTGTTAGATTCCAGCAGCGTGGTTTTAGCTCCAGCCCTATTAAACACTGATTGTTTGGTGACACCAGGGGCAAAGCACAAGCATTTGGAGATGGTGAAGCAGCAGCTGCACAGCCCCAGCACATCACTGGGAACATCCCAGGCAGGGACACAACCATGTCACCAGACCCTCACAGGGCTCCAGGAAACAATTCCCAGCCCCTCCCTCACACTTTGGTGTAACCCCAGCAGAAGGGAAAGTTCAGAGGGCTCTCATGGGCACACAAGTGTTATTCAAACAGTATTTAATACCTTTGTGGTATTTATACAATGCTTCCTAAGCAGAATTGATTGTCCTCACATTGTTGTTCTGATACAAGATGATATGGAATCTGCTGCAAAGCGTTTACTAAAGATAGAGCCAATAGAAATAGGTAACTCAAGCATGGGCTGAGCAAGCTTTTCAATCACAATTACAATCCTAAAAATCTAGTGGTTAATGAAAATGCATTTCTGCGAGTATGGGAAAAATGATGGGGAGTGAGAAGAAGAATTTGGAAAGTAAATGCAGCATCTGCAGTAGAGACTGGTTGGCATTTTTGTTAATTACTTACTAAATCTCAATTTATTTCCATTTCAAATTTATTCTGATTAATGAATTAGCACACAGCCCTGATATATTTATGAAATAGCCAAATACCTAGTGCTTCCATTCAATTAATGGCCAGTATATTTGTCATTATAGGTAAAGCTGCACTGCATGTTAATGTATTAGTATGTAGTTTGGTGTATTAACATTTCTTTAGAAAAAGAGAAAAAAAGATTGAAAATAGTAAAACAATATTTATTGTCTTTAAACACTTAGGAAGGATATATAAAATGGGCTTAAGAAGTAATTGGAAATTTCTGCAGAATAAAAATGTCTGGAACACGAAGAGACTCTCAGTCTCCACCACCATTTAAATTAGCGTTTATATATTCACTGTTTTGTAGATATCCACAATATGATTTTAAGACCTGACAAACACTGAGACCTAGCCCACTCTTCATGAGCAATGGAAATCATTCTATGGAAGAGAAATACACCTCCAATAATAATTTTTATGGTTCTTAAATTCTTTAAATATTGCTCCTGAGAGTAAATATTAAAAATGTTTTTAAATATTTAAATCCTTAGTCTTTCAAATAATGTCCAGCTTTTACATACACAGTCTTGGGCTAAAAAATAACAGGGATATGCATATCTGTGAGTATTCCTTCTGAGGACAGAGCAGGGGGTGATTACAGTATACAGAACAGCTTGGCCTTGAAATGATCACATAAAAATGTACATCAGGACACATATCCTCCCACAAAAGAGCTCCAGCTTGCCAGGAGCCCTGCAATTGCTGAGCAACCCTGCACCAGCATGCTGCTCTCCAGCTCCCCCAGGACACATCCCCCCACAGCACAGCACCATTCTGCCCCTCCTGTTTTCCTCAGTGCCAGGAGGAATAGAGGGCAACATCCAAGACAAGCATCAGTCACTTTTCCCCAGTATAATCTCACAGGCAGCACATGAAAAGATATAAACCCCATTGTGCTGAGAAAGGTATTGACTAATGACTGCAAACAGAGGGGATCTGAACTTCAGATAAACTGTTGTTTAGTCACCACACCAGAATGAAGAGCTTTCTCTAAGGATCTCTTTGCTGTTTTCCTTCCTTTCCCTGTCCTTTTATTTACACTTGGATTGTGTGAGGTATACATCTTATCTCGTTTTACTTGCACATGGCCAAGAAGGAAGGCGTAGTATAACCACCACAGATGCAGGTAAAAACATTCCATTCACATGTTCTGTTAAAAGGAGCTGTAATTATTGTACTTCTAGGATACTGGAACATGGATATATACATGTAAGGCACCAAAACAGCAGAAGCCCTTTTACCTTTAAATCATGACACCTTTGTCAGCTCACGTGGGAAGATCAAACCAGGGAAGATTTTTCTGATAACAGAAAGAGCTCCTTGAAAGTTCATGTTTAGGTCAAGAAATAGCACTTCTCTTGTTTGAAGTATTTTTTCACCTTAAGAGTACTCACCCATTGCAGCACTTTATCTGGCAACATAATAGAGCCTGCATCTCCTGAAGCCCTTTATGCTCCTATCCACATTTCAGAGGTAGGCTAAGATCTCAGACAGGAATTACCAGATTGATGTGGAAATTACCAGACCAGTATGAAGGTGTTATGCAAGAGGTTAAAATTGCCCAGCTTTCAAAAGTGACTGAAAGTCAATTTATTGCTCTGACTGCACATTTATTGCAATGAAGTGATTTGCTGTTCTCTGGCTGAAGGAGTGCCCAACTCCCCGTATAACAGTATCTTCAGCTATCAAACTGAATCAAAGGGGTTAAGAAAATGTTCCATTTGGACAAGTCAGATTTTTCAGCTTAAAGAAAAACTCCAACATTTATTAGACCAGATTTCTCAAAAGAATAAATCCAGCTTACCCATAAATATCTCAACTGTCATCATCTCAGGCATGGTGCACTCCACCACTTAAAAGCATGTTTCAGATATCTCTGCAAATAGGTATTGCCTCTTAAGAATACAGGGAATTTCACTGACTGTACACAGTAGTTACCTGCATGCATTTTAAATATTCTTCTGCCCTAACATTCATAATCCATTTATAATCTATTTTGCTTTCATATTTCTAGAAATATGTTAATAATTTAGCAGTAAAAATTCATGTTTTATCTGCATAGAGTAAAAGTGGGTTTGCCTCGGATTCCTCCTGCTTGCCTCTGTGGGATTGTTAATAGACTGTTCACTCCCTCACTGCCTCAGCTGCCTGTATAGAATAATGAATGTATAACAAGATTTGCTATAGAGCAAGACCTTATAATGTAATCTCATGCTTTCAGGCCACATGACAGCCAAAACCACATCATTTGGAACTCTCATTATGAATAAAAATTTAAAAAGTACTCCAAAAGATCTGTGCAGACTGTGCAGATTAACCTAGTGGAGAAGACTTGAAAAACAGATGTCACTGGGTTCTCAGTTTCACGAGCCATGCTGAAAATAGGTTCAGGCAAAGAGGTAAAAAATAATATTCTTGTGAGGATGAATTCCAAAATAATAAGTAAATCCACAGAGAAACTACAAGCAGGGCTGATCTCAAGAAAAAGCAAAAAAGTGCAAATGAGGACACTGTGGAAAACACTTGCACTGAGCCTAGAGCTCAGGGGAAACATTCACACAGGGGCATACTTTATTTCAGCCATTTTTGTACTTTTTCCACACAGGCTTGTTGAAGAAAGAAGAAATGTTTTGTTTTTGTTTTTTTTTTTTTTTACTTTTTTATTTCCTTTTAATAATACTTTCTTATTTCTTTGCTCTGCCTGGAAGCAAGATTTCCACTACAAATAAAAGGACATAAAAAATGAGAGGTGAGATCTTAGATCAAGGTTAAAATAAATGAGGAGAGTGGAGTCAGTGGAGAGACCAGCCAAGTGATAACTGCAGATCAGCTCTAATGAGCTGAGATTTTTTCCTGCAGGCTATGAGTTACTCTTCGAGTCAAAGGAATATTCTAAAGTGACAAATAAAATGCCACAGAGGAATTAATTGTTGCATTGTTAACTACTGATTAGTCATACATATTACAATATGTGTCTGAGTGATGTCATCTTTTAAACTCCCATCCCACATGAACATAATGGGGAGATAATTGCAAGAAGCTGGTTGGAATTATTCCAAGCGAAGGAGCAGGAAGCAGAAACTGCTGAAAAGCTTGTTTTAATCTTGACAAGAGAAGTGTCATTCCACATTTTCCACGAGAAATCCTTCCCTGCTTCTCCATGGACTCTGACAAAGCAGAGCTCATGTCTTTGTCGCCACATGCTTGTAAGCAAAAATAAAACCTTTTTTCTTGTAAATCCTACTACGAGTTGATCTTACATTTGACTTTGTCTATACTTAGCTAGTCCTTGCCTAGGTGAGCTGCTTTTCAGGACAGATGCTTGACAGTAGATTTATGTACTTCCTCAGACAGTGAAAACCCAATATGAAAATCCAGGTTTATTAACTGCAGTCAATAAAGAATCCTTTTTCCAGACTGAGGAAATACATTCCTGCTCATAAATTGAAGTGTGTAAATAGAAATATTTTTTCTCCTTACTTAACCTTCTCATCAATCATGACCCCCTTATAAATCATTCACAGTGACGGGCTGTAGAAAATAAACTTCCTAAATTCAGGAAATCTGCACTGTCTGTCCACTTAAAGGTATCACAAGACTTGCTTTCTATCTACACAGTGACAGCATCAGGTATAAAAAATTTCAGTTTGTTTTTTAAGTCTTTGAGCCAGTTGCCCTGGATTCTAATGAACTTTCACTGATGATTTTGAAGGTAATGTTTTGAGAACTGTTTATGACAGATGAGGGTCCCTTACAACAACTCAACACTCAAAAATTTCTCTTACCTGCCTCTGTTTCTGGGCAAATTACCAAACACCAATCTGGTAAATGGGAAAGCTCAAGAATCTTGGGTATGAGACCATGGGAGACAGAATGGCACTGGGAAGAAAGATGGCAATCCTGCAAGTTCCCAATCCGTCTGGTTCAAGGTTATTCATTATTTTATTCAGGTGTTCTTACTAATAGAAGATTAAAATCCTTCTGCAGTAAAACAATTCAATAAAAGGAGTTTAGTGCTACAAAGAAAATTACTAAATTAGGCATGTAACACTACTTGTCTCATGCTAATCCTAGGGAGTTTATTACCTGTTAGTCTTCATTACTGGCTCTGGATAAGGGAATGAAGATTTCAAAAACTTCTTAAACTGCTACTTGCTCTAGAACTAAAGTAAATAATACAGCAGGGTGCTAATTTTGTTGTTTGTTTTGGGTTTTTTTAATCAGTCAACTTCTATGCTACAAAGTCAAGGTGACTTTTGCCATTGCATTTGTTATGGTGGAAACATGAAGAGACACCATGCGGTCTGTTACTCACACATAAGGAACATCTGTAAAAAGAGCACCATAAGACTATTCTTTCGGACTCAGAGGCAGGAACATGAGGCCCCAAATACAAGATACAGCTGGAAAGAATAGAAGAATGAGCTGGAGTGCAAAGCCAGACAAAAGCTGAGCTGGGTGAAAAGCGACTCTCTTATTGTTCAGTGTTGTTTGGCAAAGCTAACAGGCACAAAGAAGAAGAATGAAAGCTGTAAGCAAACGAAACTGTCAAAGACATCATTCTGACATGGAGCAAAGATGAGGAAAATAAAGCATGTTGGAAAGCAGTTTGGGAACAATGAGGGAAGCAAATGTCCTCAGCTCTCAAACCATCAGAATAAACCAGGATTTTACACACTTCAGTCATGCCATCAAAATTTCTTTTACACATAATTCTGCAAAGCTGTAAATACGCATTTAGGACCTTTTGCAAGCATTAACCATGTTCTTACTAAACCAGGCACTGACTACAAACTTGTTCATCAAGTTATAAAGCCTGATTTTTATGCATTGAAAATTGTCATCATTAGGAAGTGTTGCAAAGGGCTGATTATTACACATTCCACTTGCAAGTAATAAAGCAGCATGCCTGCAATTCCACTCTCATATTTCCAAATGCCATATTAAAAAAAAGGCATAACGATTTGCCACAAATCTTGAAAAATATTCCTTTCCCTATAAAATACTATTGAGACAGGCTATTTTCTTGCACATGTATTAATGCATTTAATTGAAAACCCAAGGCAGCTGTTACATTGCTGTTCATTTTATTATAATCATAAAAATAATGGATGTTCAACACAGAGCTGAATACAGATTACAGTCATTTCACGAATACAAGCCGCGCTGAGTATAAGCCGCATCTCTGGGTGTTGGCAAACATTTCGTTCTTTGTCCATAAATAAGCCGCACCTGAGTATAAGCCGCTCTGTCGTTCGCAGCGAGGACCCGCGTGCAACAAAGTTGCCAATCAGTAACAGAACCGCGGGAGGGCGGGGTTTACTGGCTCGGCTTGGGCTGTGCAGGCTCGGCCCGCTCGGGGCTGCCGACAGGGCCAGGTGCCCCAGCCCGGCGCTGCCGCTCGGCGGGGCCGGCCGCCCCCTCTGGGCTCGCTCGCCCTGGCCCAGCGCTGCCCCGTGGTGGCAGACAGGGACGGAGCCCCCCGCCTTCTCCCCGAGCCGCGGCGATGGCGTCACGGGCCCCACCCCCCCCCCCGCCTCCCCGAGCCGCGGCCATTGCGGCACGCGATAGCCACGCGACCGCCACGCGACGTCCTACGACGCCAGACCCCCCCCCCCACCACGCGGGCCCCCTCAACGCGAGCCCGCCCCCACGCAACCCCCCCCCCACGCAAGCCCCCCGCACACGACCGCCACGCGAGCCCCCCCTCCACGGGAGCCCGCCCCCCCCCCACGCTAACCCCCCCCAAGCGAGACTACCCCACGTGAGCTCCCCCCCACGGGAGCCCCCCACCACCCGAGCCCCTCCCACGCGAACACCCCGCCCAACGCGAGCCCCTCCCCCACGGGAGTTTTTTCCACGCGTTTTTCCACGCGTGTTTTTTCCACGCGAGTTTTTCCCACGCGTGTTTTTTCCACGCGAGTTTTTCCCCACGTGTGTTTTTCCACGCGTTTTTTCCACGCGTGTTTTTTCCACGCGTTTTTTCCACGCGTGTTTTTCCACGCGAGTTTTTCCACGCGTGTTTATTCCACGCGAGTTTTTTCCACGCGAGTTTTTTTCCACGCGTGTGTTTTTCCACGCGAGTTTTTCCACGCGAGTTTTTTACACGCGAGTTTTTTCACGCGCGTTTTTTCCACGCGAGTTTTTTTCCACGCGAGTTTTTTTTCCGCAATGCATTATGGGTAGGCGGGGCCGCAATGCATTATGGGTAGGCGGGGCCGCAATGCATTATGGGTAGGCGGGGGCCGCAATGCATTATGGGTAGGCGGGGGCCGCAATGCATTATGGGTAGGCGGGGCCGCAATGCATTATGGGTGGGGGCCGCCGCAATGCATTATGGGTAGGGGGCCGCCGCAATGCATTATGGGTAGGGGGCCGCCGCAATGCATTATGGGTATGCGGGGCCGCAATGCATTATGGGTAGGGGGCCGCCGCAATGCATTATGGGTAGGCGGGGCCGCAATGCATTATGGGTAGGGGGCCGCAATGCATTATGGGTAGGCGGGGCCGCAATGCATTATGGGTAGGCGGGGCCGCAATGCATTATGGGTAGGGGGCCGCCGCAATGCATTATGGGTAGGGGGCCGCCGCAATGCATTATGGGTAGGCGGGGCCGCAATGCATTATGGGTAGGGGGCCGCCGCAATGCATTATGGGTAGGGGGCCGCCGCAATGCATTATGGGTAGGCGGGGGCCGCAATGCATTATGGGTAGGCGGGGCCGCAATGCATTATGGGTAGGCGGGGCCGCAATGCATTATGGGTAGGGGGCCGCCGCAATGCATTATGGGTAGGCGGGGCCGCAATGCATTATGGGTAGGGGGCCGCCGCAATGCATTATGGGTAGGCGGGGCCGCAATGCATTATGGGTAGGGGGCCGCCGCAATGCATTATGGGTAGGGGGCCGCCGCAATGCATTATGGGTATGCGGGGCCGCAATGCATTATGGGTAGGGGGCCGCCGCAATGCATTATGGGTAGGCGGGGCCGCAATGCATTATGGGTAGGGGGCCGCAATGCATTATGGGTAGGCGGGGCCGCAATGCATTATGGGTAGGCGGGGCCGCAATGCATTATGGGTAGGGGGCCGCCGCAATGCATTATGGGTAGGGGGCCGCCGCAATGCATTATGGGTAGGCGGGGCCGCAATGCATTATGGGTAGGGGGCCGCCGCAATGCATTATGGGTAGGGGGCCGCCGCAATGCATTATGGGTAGGCGGGGGCCGCAATGCATTATGGGTAGGCGGGGCCGCAATGCATTATGGGTAGGCGGGGCCGCAATGCATTATGGGTAGGGGGCCGCCGCAATGCATTATGGGTAGGGGGCCGCCGCAATGCATTATGGGTAGGTGGGGCCGCAATGCATTATGGGTAGGCGGGGCCGCAATGCATTATGGGTAGGGGGCCGCCGCAATGCATTATGGGTAGGCGGGGCCGCAATGCATTATGGGTAGGGGGCCGCCGCAATGCATTATGGGTAGGGGGCCGCCGCAATGCATTATGGGTAGGCGGGGCCGCAATGCATTATGGGTAGGAGGCCGCCGCAATGCATTATGGGTAGGCGGGGCCGCAATGCATTATGGGTAGGCGGGGCCGCAATGCATTATGGGTAGGCGGGGCCGCAATGCATTATGGGTAGGGGGCCGCAATGCATTATGGGTAGGGGGCCGCCGCAATGCATTATGGGTAGGCGGGGCCGCAATGCATTATGGGTAGGGGGCCGCCGCAATGCATTATGGGTAGGGGGCCGCCGCAATGCATTATGGGTAGGCGGGGCCGCAATGCATTATGGGTAGGGGGCCGCCGCAATGCATTATGGGTAGGCGGGGCCGCAATGCATTATGGGTAGGGGGCCGCCGCAATGCATTATGGGTAGGCGGGGCCGCAATGCATTATGGGTAGGAGGCCGCCGCAATGCATTATGGGTAGGCGGGGCCGCAATGCATTATGGGTAGGGGGCCGCCGCAATGCATTATGGGTAGGCGGGGCCGCAATGCATTATGGGTAGGAGGCCGCCGCAATGCATTATGGGTAGGCGGGGCCGCAATGCATTATGGGTAGGCGGGGCCGCAATGCATTATGGGTAGGGGGCCGCCGCAATGCATTATGGGTAGGCGGGGCCGCAATGCATTATGGGTAGGCGGGGGCCGCAATGCATTATGGGTAGGCGGGGCCGCAATGCATTATGGGTAGGCGGGGCCGCAATGCATTATGGGTAGGGGGCCGCCGCAATGCATTATGGGTAGGCGGGGCCGCAATGCATTATGGGTAGGGGGCCGCCGCAATGCATTATGGGTAGGCGGGGCCGCAATGCATTATGGGTAGGGGGCCGCCGCAATGCATTATGGGTAGGCGGGGCCGCAATGCATTATGGGTAGGCGGGGCCGCAATGCATTATGGGTAGGGGGCCGCCGCAATGCATTATGGGTAGGCGGGGCCGCAATGCATTATGGGTAGGCGGGGGCCGCAATGCATTATGGGTAGGCGGGGCCGCAATGCATTATGGGTAGGCGGGGCCGCAATGCATTATGGGTAGGGGGCCGCCGCAATGCATTATGGGTAGGCGGGGCCGCAATGCATTATGGGTAGGGGGCCGCCGCAATGCATTATGGGTAGGTGGGGCCGCAATGCATTGTGGGTAGGGGCCGCCGCAATGCATTATGGGATTGGGACCGCCGTTTGTGGGGCATAAACTGGGGGTCCCAGTGGGGGCTCTGGGCCGCCCCCATTAAAAATTTGAGCAGTTTTGAGCAGGGGGGACATTTCAAGGGGCGACCTCAAAACTGCCCCGCTGAAGAGGGGCAGGGTTCCGTTTTTGGGGAGGGGGGTATCCTGTTTTTGGGAGTAGTCTCTATTTTGGAAGGTTCCATTTTCGGGAGGGGGCCCGTTTTTGGAAGGTCCCATTTTTTGGGAGGAGACCTCATTTTTGAGGGGTCGCATTTTTTGGAAAGTCCCGTTTTTTGGAAGGAGCCCCCATTTTTGGGGAGGGGGTCCCGGCCATGTCCGAGCCCTTCAGCCATTTCATGCACGCCCTGGTGCGGGCGCTGCCCCCTGTGGGTTCTGGGGGGAAACGTGCCTGTTGTCCCCCCACCCAGTGACCCACCCTGTCCACACCCCAAGCTCAGGCGGTTCTGTGGGTCCGCGGGGTCTCTGTGGATTCTGTGGGAGGGTTGTGCCCGCTGTCCCCGCCCCCGCCATGACCCCTTTGTTCCCCTCCCCAGCTCCCGGGGCTCTGGAGGATCACTGCGGGTTCTGGAGAAGTTGTGCCCGCTGTCCCACCCGCCCCCCCGGGATCCCCCTGCCCCCCTCCCCAGCTCGTGGGGCTCTCGGTGGATCTGCGGGGAGGGGGCTCTAACCTGGTGTCCTCCCCCCCCCGCCATGAACCCCCCCCCGACCCCTTGCCCCCTCCCTCAGCTCGGGGGGCTCTGGGAGGTGCTGGAGCAGCTCCGACTCTGCGTGCTGTCGGTGACGGACGAGGGGGCGGCGCTGGACGGGGGTGACGTTCTGTTCACCGGTGAGTCTGGGGGGCACCAGGACCCCCGGGACCCTCCTGGGACCCCTTCCCGGACCCTCCAGGGGTCCCAACCGCCCCCTGCCCCCCAGAGTCCAGGAATTCTTTGTGGGAATCTCGCCCTGGACCAACCTGCGAGGGGTGAGACCCCCGGGGGACTTGGGGGACTCAGATCCCCTGGGGGGGTTTGGGGGGCTCTGGGTGGGATTTGGAGGGAATATCAGAGGGAATTTGGGGGTTCAGACCTGCAGAGGGTTTGGGGGGATCTTGGGGGAAATTCGGGGGGCTTTGGAGGTTTTTGGGGGGAATTTGGGGGCAATTTGCGGGGGCTTTGGGTGGTTCAGACCCTTGAAAATTTTGGGGTTCAAACACCTGGGGGGTTTGGGAGAAATTTGGAGGGGCTTTGGGGCGATCTTAGGGGAAGTTGGGGGGGCTTTGTGGGGAAATCTGGGGGAATTTGGAAGGTTTTGGGGGACTTTGAGGGAGCTCTGGGTGGGTCAGACCCCCAAGAAATTCTGGGGTTCAGAGCCCAGGGGGGTTTGGGGGAATTTGGGGGCAATTTTGGGGGACTTTGGGGGAAAAATTTGGGGCACTTGGTGGGGAGTCTTTTTTGAGGGGTTTTTGGGGGGGGTTTCTCGGTGTCTGCAGTGGTTCCAGGGAGGTTTCTGGGGGTCCTGAACCCACCCCACGCCCCCTCCCCAAGACTTCACGGTGTCCATGCTGCAGCCACGGCGCGCCCGCCGGGCCCTCAGGGTGGGGAGGGGGCTTCAGGGGGAAAAATCCCAATTTGGGGTGGGGGCTTAAGGGGGGGAGGAAATCTCAATTTGGGGAGGGGGAGGGGAGGGGGAGACCCCCCCAAGGGGGCCCCAAAAAACTCAATGAGGCCCCAAAAACTCAATGAGATCCCTCCCTAAAGGGATCCCAAAATTCGGTGAGAGCCCAAAAACCTCTGAGACCCCAAAATCCCAGTGGACCCCAGAATAGTCCCCTAAAAACCGGGTGAGAGCCCCAAAAAACCAAGTGAGACCCCCAAACTGCTCCCAAAACCCCCCTGAGACCCACAAAGGGCCCCCCAAAACTCAATGAGATCCTTGAATGGACCCCCAAAATTCGGTGAGGCCCGGAAAAACCCAGTGAGACCCCAGAAGGGCTCCCCAAAAAACCCCCCGAGACCCTCAAAAACCTCCTGAGACCCCCAAAATTCCCCTGAGATTGCCCCAAGGGGTCCCCCAAAAACTCAATGAGATCCCCGAGCAGGCCCCGAAAAGTCAATGAGAGCCCAAAAACCTCTGAGACCCCAGAAGGGCCCCAAAAACTCAGACACCCCCAAGCAGCCCCCAAAAAACCTGGTGAGACCCCAAAAATCCTGGTGAGAGCATCAAAAAACCTGGTGAGAACCCCAAAAAATCCACTGAGACCCCTGAAAAAATGCTGCAATACCCAAAAACACACTGAGACCCCTGAGCAGCCCCCAAAAACTCAATGAGGCCCCTAAAACCCACTGGGATCCACAAAAGCCCAGTGGGACCCCTGAACGGCCCCCAAAAAAACCCAGTGAGACCCCTAAAAAAACAGGTGGGACCCCCAAAAACACACTGAGACCCCCCCAAGGGGCCCCCAAAAAACTCAATGAGACCCCTGAAGAGATCCCAAAATTCGGTGAGAGCCCAAAAACTTCTGAGACCCCAGAACGGCCCCCAAAAAACCTGGTGAGGCCCCAAAAATACCAGTGAGACCCCCAAACTGCTCCCAAAACCCCCCTGAGACCCCCAAAGGGCTCCAAAAATCTCAATGAGACCCTTGAAGGAACCCACAAAATTTAGTGAGGCCCAAAAAAACCCAGTGAGACCCCAGAACTGTCCCCCAAAACCCCCCCTGAGACCCTCAAAAACCTCCTGAGACCCCCAAAATTCCCCTGAGACCCCCCAAGGGGACCTCAAAAACTCCATGAGACCCCCTGAGACCCCCCAAAACCCCCCTGAGCCCCCCACCCCTCACCATGCGCGGGTACTTCTCGGGGTCCGTGACGCTGATGTCCATCAGTTTGATGTTCCCGTAGTGGGGAGGGGGCAAGGGAGAGGTCAGAGGGGTCTGAAAACCCCCCAGGACCCCCCCAGACCACCCTGGGACGCCCCCACTCACCTGATCCACTGAGTGCAGCGTCCCACAAATGCTGGGGAGAGACACGGGGGGGATTTGGAGAGGAGTCTCAGGGGGTTCCGGGGGGTCCCAGGGGGTTTTGGGGGGGTGGTCATGGGTGGGGCTTGGGGGGGTTCTGGGGGTCCCTCTGAATTTGGGGAGGGGTCCCTGTGAATTTGGGGAGAGGGAACACGGGGGGTCAGAGACTCCCAGAGACCCCCCCAGACCCAAAAAACTTCCACAGGGACCCTCAAAAACCCCCCTGAAATCCCCAGACCCCATAGAGCGCCCCAGAGACCCCAGACCCCTCTGGAGCTCCTGCAGGGCCCTGGGCCAGACCTGGTGGGGCACGGGGGGTCAGAGACCCATCCTGAAACCCCCCAAACCCCCATTACCCCCCCGTAACCCCTCTGTACCCCCCCAACAACCCCCCCAAACCCCCTCTCCGGGCGGGGGTCCCAGGTCAGGAGGTGTGGGGTGGTCCGGGGAGAAGCGGGCAGTGATCAGGACACGGGCAGGGATGTCGGCGGAGTGGGGGGAGGCAGCAGCAGCACCGGGGGGTGGTCATGGCTGGGGGGGGAGATGGGGGTCATTGGGAGGGTCCTGGGGTGGGATTTGGGGGTCCTGAGTGGTCACAGCTTCAGCCAGAGCCTGAGGTTGTGACTGTTCCGATGGGCACCTGGGTTAGGAAAAGACAAAGTTACACGGCGTTTCTGTGAGCGAGGTGGGTGTGCCCATGTGCTGTGGGATGCGCAAATCCATCTGCAGCACTTGTGAAAAGTCTCAAAGGCTGACAAATGGACATTTTACACCGCACTGCCTTCGAACCACCCCCACCCACTCTAAGGTAACACCTAACTGGATAGCCTGCTCACCCTCCCTCTCCTGGTCACGGTCCTCCCTTTACTCGCCTGAAGCTTCAACCTCAGACATATTTAACACAGGTCAGATGCCTTTTGTCATACAACAAAGGTGCTGAAAAAAATCTCAGGTGTCATACTTTACTCAACCTGAAATTTCAGGAACCAGTATTCCACCAAAAAAAAAAAAAAAAAAGAAAAAACACAAAAAAACCCCAAGAACAACTAAAAATTACAAAAGCATCTTATCACCTATGAACACACAACCCAAAACTATGAACTTAAATGTTCACTGTATTTAATGCCATTTTCTTCACACAATCGTCAAAGCCTCTGCTTTAGATGCCCAAAAGCATCTACTGAAAAACAAACTGAGATAAGGTGAAACACCCTCTTCATTGAAATGAGAGGAGAACCCTTATCCCAGCTGATTCCCAGAGAGGGAAGGGAGGCCCTTAGCAAAGGCTGTGGTTAATATACCCCTATATATATAAATATATATATATATGGGACCGCCTCTCGTTTGCACGAGGTATAAAAGGCCTCAGAATAGCTGCAGCTGTTTGGCTCCTCAGACTTGAATTCGAGGTGAGGAAATTCAACAAGAGAAAGGTGAGTCATTTTTCAATGCAAACAATTTTATAGGAAATGCACATGCTTTCCTTTTTGCAACAAGTGCGTTCAGAAAAAGGGGTAAAAATTGCATCAGAAATAAAACTTTGTGTTTCGGCAGTGTAGCTAGATAATGTAGAGCATTTGTTAGGTGGCAAAATTAGTCCTTAGTCAATGCAAAAACTTACTACACATGTAACTAACTAGGATGGACAAGAACAGGAACGAGAAGAATGGTGTGTCACAGAGACCTCTATTCAGGGCTATCTATGTTTAAAAAAAAAAACCACGAAAAAGAGTAAATTCTCTGTGAAGTAATTCTCACCCACCCACACATGTCCATCCTGGGCAGCACCTGAAAACAATGTGGGAAAATGAGTGTTTTCTGTCAGAAAATTAGTAACTATGATAATAATAATAATCAGAACTTCTGGAGAAATTTAGTAGCATCACTTTCATATGATAAGCACAGGCCCTGCCATCCTTCCGGCCCAGGTGAAAACAGGAGGGAGAACTACAGGAAAACCAGAGTCCCCGATTTGAATGTATTTCCTAAAGACTCTACTGCATTGGATGCTCTTTGTGTTCTTTTAAAAAATGGATTGCTGCTGAAAACGTCCCAGGCCCAGGTGAGCTACAGCTGCAGAGCCAGGGAGATGCAGGAACTCAGCACCCCAAAGGTAAGAGCAGGGGAAGCGGGGTTTTTCTGCTTAACCTGTATTTCAGTTCTGCTTCCCTTCACGGCTCCTATTCTGCCAAGGTCAGTTCTATTTTCAGAAGCCTGTGTCCCCTGTAGCCAAGGCTGGAAATCCTCACTTAGGATTTCCACATCACATCTGGATTTGCCAGGAAGCGTGCACACGCAGATGCGCATTTCTGTGATAGGTCACGCAGAAATCAAGCCAGAAAAAACCCAAACCAAACAACAGCCCACAAAACAGAGAGCTTAGTGCGGCTTCATCTTCATGTTCTGCCCAGGGATGGAGAGAACGGGGGAAAACTGTTCTTCCAGTTCTGCACCGAGCAGTTTGAAAGAGCCAGCGCTGCCCTCAGCTGCAGCTGTGCAGTCTCTCCCTCCTCCCCGCAGCCTCGCCCCGTGTCCTGCTTTGGAGGACAGCTTAAGGGGGTCTCAGGCAAAGATAGCCGTTAAGCAATAACAGTTCTTCACTAAGATATCTACAGGACATCCAAACCACCAGCAGCTATGACAATTAGCGACAGAACAGAGCAGCAGAACGAGTTCCAGCCCCCCTCGGCCCCAGGCGCCGCTCCGCGCTCCCGGTCCCGGCGGGTCCCCCCGCAGCTGCGGAGGGCAGGACAATGGCCCAGGTGGGAGAGGGATGGAGGAGGGACCCCCTGCTTACCTGTGGCTCAAAGGGGTGTCCGGAGGTGTCAGGCTGCTCGGGAGACAGCGGCAGGGCGGCGGCGAACGTGGCTCCCCGCTCGGGGATGGCCGGGGGTCAGAGCCCCGCGCACCTTCCTGCCCCGAGCACCGAGCGAGAGACAGAGAGCGTGTCACAGAGCACAAAGAGCTCCCCCGTCCTGCCCCCAGCCCGCCCCTGCTCTCAGGTGTCCTCCCCGCCTCTCCTTGTGTCATTAAGCACCGTCCTAGGGTGTAGCCAACGACTTTCTTAACATTACAATGGGGACAAGGGCACAGAGAATGGCAGAGGACACCCAGCCCCAGGAGCCTGACTGCTGAGCGGCTGGAGGCGCTCCAAAAGAATCGCACCCAGCACCCAACCCCTGCCATGCCAAAGCTCGCAGGTAAAGGAGCAGAGCAGTGGCACAGAGGGGTCCAAAAGTGCCTAAGAGAGGTTCAAGTTCACTGTGTTTGGCAGGGTTATTTGAAACTGTGATATATGTTGTTATAATTCGTGTTCATATATAAGAATGTTGTATAAAATAAAGAAATAAAGAGAATCTTTCAGCCGCTGCCAGCACCCGGAGCCATAGACAAAGGTCTTAATTAGCATATCAACAAACCTAGCTCAGCGATCGATCCTGAAACCACTCCAAACCGATCAGGAACTATCATCGCTAAAGAACTGTCAAGTACCAGAGATCAGGCAGCCGGGAGTTCCCCCCACACCAATGCCAGCTCCCGTAAATTCTTTCCACTGGGAAAAATTACATTCCAAAGCTTCGGTTCCCCGTAAGCGAGAATCAGCCCTCCCAAGGAAAATTACACATCATCAGGATTGATCGACGCGCAGGAAGGACCTTTGTCCAGGTTTAATCTGAATATGAGAAACCCCAGCAGAAAAGCGCTGTAATTACCTTACCATCGTGGGTGGAAATTTTCCAATCATTATCAATTCTGACCTGAATGGGCCTTTAGAGCAACAATCAATGCCACATTTGCTAAACGAGCACGAACATGCCCCTGATGCTACATTAAGCAGTTATAAAATATAACAATCACTTAAATGATTAAGTTATGATTCCATAGCTTTTTCTGCATTGTCTCGGTGTAATAGACATAATTGCAGGATATTGTATGTGATAATTTACCATTATTAAAAAAAAAAAAGATATTTTTATTACCAAGCTGGCCAACTGAAGAATTAAAAAAATCTTCTCCAATTCTTCTCCAAACCCTGGGATCTTATTAAGAAATGTTATGCTTAATAATTTTAATTCTTTTGATATGCTAGCGTACTTTGATTTCTGTTGTTTTTTTACTAAATTGCTGGGGATGTATTTGAGTCACACTTTTAAGCTTGTTTCTACACTCTTAAAGCATAGATCTTATTTTTTAGTGGCTTCTGGGATTCTCCAAAAATTCACATTACCCAAGGAGATGGAGTTTCTTTTAGGAAACCCTAAATTCAGTAATAATCATAATAAAATGCTAAGTAGTGGCGACTTGGGAGTATTTCACATGCTGTTGCAGCTCTTTTTACCCTAACCGTGCTAACAGCTCTGTCTATGAGCACTGTAACTCCAGTGAGAGCTTCAAATATAAATTCAGGCCCCAGATTGGGCATTAACTCTAATTTAGACTCTGACTATAATTTACAGACATCACTCTCCACCAGCTTTTTCTGCAGGGCTGTAGTGAAAACACTGAGAATTTTGGGTGAAGATTTTTTTGAGATAAGTGACTTTTGTTAAGTTCCACATCACCATCAGAACGTTTACTGAATGCTTTAAGGTATAATTAATTTTGAGGGGTTTAAATTCAACTTGCTAGAAAACACATTTCATCTATAACTATGGATATTTATTATCACAAAAAGCTTTGAAGAGTCATTAATCTCACACTTGAATCACTCCCAGCACAAGCTGTGCTCCCAAACTCAGACTGAGAACACTGGAGGTTGTTTCCTAGAGGGGCTTAATCCCCAAATTCATCTCCTGTGGGTGATTGGGAATAATTGCAAAGTTGTTCTTGGTGTAGTTTGGAATCAGAGGATGTTAAATCACCTCTCCAGCAGAAAATGAAACAAAGGGACAGGAATGTAAAGCGTATTACAATGTAGCCTGTTCCCGATTACAGGTGCAGTCCTCAACACAAGGAGTTTGCAAAAACCAACACCAGCCTCCTCTTGATCAGTCATTCACTGAACAGATCATTGCTCTACCAAAAATGCAACCCCAAAATATGCCATTTGGCCAGTTTCTTATTTAACTTTTCTTCCCATTTGCCTGCTGCTGCATCCCCTTCCTGACTGTCCTCAGGGGGAAAGCCAAAATCTTCCCTGTGTGAAATTCCAAAGCTCCTTTCCATCCCTCAGCTCCCTTCTCTCTCCACTGGTTGAGAAAAGAAGTTGTCAATGCCTAAGCAGCCAATGCACTCCCTCATCCCCACCTACATCCTCGAATGAAGTGGAAAATCCAAATTTTCCCGATATTGCAGGGAGAAGAGGCACTGGATGGTGCTGTAACATCCCCTTCTGCAGGTTTTCTCTGGCAGAATTATTCAGCTGGGTTCGGTGAGCTGCTGTTTTTAGAGGATTCACTGCAAACAGTGGAAAAGTGTGATCTACAACGCTATCCTTTTAAATGAGGAGTTTTGTGTCTCTGCTGCTTTGACCAGGCTGTTTAAAAAGGAGTATGGGTAGTCTAATTAAACTGGTAAAAGTTCTGTGTACTTCTGCCATTGATCTCTGCCCTACCAGTACATTGGCTTATTATTCACCCAAACCTGCTATTCCAGGCACAACCAAACAATTTCTCCAAGTATTCTGAAAGAAAAAGTGACTCCCCACCTTTAGACAATTTACTAAACAATGACAGTAGAAAGCAGCTATAGGACAAAAAGAAAATCTATACTCTAGATGTGAAAAAAAAAAAAAAAAGTTACAAAAAATCCATGGAGCCACTTCCTCACCAACAGCCCCAGCACTGAAGACACTTGTCATGTCCACATGGCCATGGCAATTCCTGGCTTTCCCAGGGACCAGTTGGACTTACTGCTCCCTTTGTCAGCACTTTGTTGCACAAATCTGGGAGATGAGTTACCTGCCAGACCCCAGCAAACAGGAAGAAATTCCTTCTCCAGCTGCACGAGCAGCCCAGCTGAGCTGCCAGCTCTGCACACCCCCCGTTACCAGCTGTGCCATCCCAAAACACATCAGCAGAGCTGGCCATGTCCACACCAAATGTACCCTAAGAGGACACAAACCACGGAGCAAGGTGACTCCAAAAGCATCTCTTCCAGATTTAAATTCTGGGTCCATGGGCATAGCAGCTATTTGCATGCCCTGCACCACTAAGTGTATTAATTTGATGAAACAAGGTATCAAGCATGGTAGGAAGATGACTCCAGCTACTGAGCACAGGATAAAGAATACAATTTTTTTCCACTATGCTCCCGAGAATAACTGTTCTCACCAAGATGCCTGGAGAATGGAATTTCACTTTTGAATTGGGACATGTGCCACCCTTTTTATTTCTGTAGCAAGATCCCTTATAGTTTTTCTATAATCAATTTCAACACAACTTTCTGTTCTAAGGCTATTTGTTCTATTTCGCTTTCAGGATCCATGCCTTCCTTGTTTCTGGAGAAACAAAAAGTGTTATTGAATTGGGCACAAACCCGTTTGTCATTTTCTTCAAGTAGGTCGATGATGATTGGTTTACCGTCCGAGATTAATCCATTCTCAAACTTAAGATTTTTGCCCACCCAATATATTTTTCCTTCTATGACACACATATTTAATCGGGTATTGTCATAACATAACTCATTCACCTGAAAATAAGCTACATATACCGACTTTTGTTTTCCCCCTACCCACACCGAGCGATTGGCATTTCTCTTCTGGATATTGTGAGCAAATGTCTCTGACTGCCCTTTGTCATGTCTTGCCTTGAGATCATAGCATATCATTTTCTTTCCCCATTTACACCTCACATACACATACTGAGTGCCGTTAAATGTTCAGCACTCCCCCTTTCCATTACGGGTGCAGTTGGCCAGGACAGAGCGAGTCGGGCTGCTAATTAGTGAGCATCCCCCACACTCATTGTTACGGCTTTGTGCCGCAGAGCTCGTAGAATTCCTTGGGTATGGGTTAATCGGTTAATGCATACCTCTCTGCCTCTGCCTACGCCCACTAGGTTGCTGCTAGCGGCGAGGCAAACCATCTTCTTGGCAGCAGAGGTATTCTTTAGGGGACCAACGCAAAGTCCGAGCTGCATATCGTTTCTTCAAGACATCCCACCTCGATAATTTTATCGTGTCCGTCCAACAAGGTACTTTATTTGTTCTCTGGCACTCTACTCTTAAAATTTCAGCCCTGCAATTTAGTTTCCCACTAACCCCGTGTTGATATAAGAGAACCCACTCTACAGAATCTAATTCAGCAATATTCAATTCAGCGGCAAGTACTAGAATTCCGTCAGTCAGACAGCCCTTTTCAAAACACTTAGTACAGAGCCCTTTAGGTCAGATCTCCCGTACACAATGTGTAACCTAAACTTCTCAACAGATTTGGCACTTGAAACGAACAAAAGGAAAACATCTGCATCCAGAAGCTATTCACCTTATCTGATCTAGGTTGATCATCGGCTTGTTGGGGGCAATTTTATCTTGAGGGGAGGAAGCCACTTTGCACTTGGGTGTTTCTGGTTTTCACTCTGGAGGCGTGTGTCCAGCCTTTTTTCTGCTGTCCGGACTGTTGTGTCTGTGGTTAAAAGGACAAGAAAAGGACTTTCCCAGTGAGGAGAGAGAGAAACCTCTTTCCAGGTTTTAATGAAGACCCGATCTCCCGGCTGTATTTTGTGTATGGCGAACCCCAAAGGAGCATTTTGTGTGACAATTTCTTGTTTTCGCAATTTTTGTAAATTTTTATTTATTGTTATCAAGTAGGGTTGTATTTGTCCATCTTCTATTTTTGGATGTCCCACTGGCATCCCATGGTCATAAGGGATCTCGTGTAACATTTTAAAAGGAGATAGCCCTGTCTCAGAGTAAGGCATCGTCCCAATATTTGATAATGCTAAGGGGAAATATTTTGGCCAGGACATTTTTGTTTATATCATTAATTTTGATAGTTGTAGGTCCTGTGAAAGAAAGGGAAGAGAGATGTGGGAGTGATTTCATGCTTCCCCTGCCCTGCTGGGGTGATGTTTCTCAGTCTTCACAGGGAGGAGATGTGTGTGAAGCAAAAGGGTAAGAGGAGTTAATTATAATAATTTGGAGGGAGGGGGTTTACATTCTCCATTTCAAAGAGAAGTTCCTGCCTTTCTCAGCAGACACCTGTCCTCCAAACTAAAACAGCAACTTTTTGTTCTTTGTCCATGTATAAGCCGCACCTGATTATAAGCTGCACTTTGGGTTCGGACCAAAATTTTAGTCAAAATGGTGCAGCTTATAATCGTGAAATTACTGTAATGCCAAAGCTATTTACTAATCTCTTTTCCCCTGATCATTCAAGAGACTAACCACAAATTTGAAAGCCCAGAAATACAGGAAGAGAGCATATTGTAGTGAGTTTAGCAGGGTAAAAATTGCAGGCATTTTTTTATTTACTAGGGACTAGAAATCTAGACAATGGAGAAAACTGTCCCCAGGCAACAGTCTGCAGCATAACCCACGGACACCATTTTATCTGCACCCTTTCTTCATTCAAGCACAGCCAGAAAATAAACAGAACTTAGCTCTGGCCCCTCACTGGCAACCCAGAGCCTACACCTAATTCTGAAGACCAGAACTTCTCTCACCTGTTCCTGGGGATAGGATGAAACCAGGGCAGCCCCATTCCCCAAATTCAGAAGTTGTAGTGATGGCTTTGAACACAGTTCAAAGATAGAAAAATTAGTGTAGCACACCAAATCCACATAAAAACCATGATCTGTCTTTTAACCAGAGCAAAATTTTAACCACAGGAAAATCCAGTAGCTGTTGATGGAAATGATTCTTCTTGACTTCCAGCAGCAGTAGCAAGCACAGCATTCCAGAGACATCTCCCCTGACACAGCTTCCATACATTTAGCACACAAAAGAAAAGCTATGTCCCTGTGCACCTTTGCTGGTGCTCCAGCAACCACTTCATACAGCCTCTCTTCATGAAGGTTAAAGTTCTGCCTTAAAATCAGCCTGGTTTTAGTCCCCATACTTTTCCCTTGTACCGTTCCATTTCTGTTAGAAATCCTCCTTATAGTTTCCAGACTGAAGGCAGCTTGTGGCCACACCTGTACTCCTGACAGCTCAGTTGGTTAGCTTGAAGAACTCCTCTCCAAGATTTCTGCCACGCTAACAAACGTTTTTCAGCTGTACCAAAGAACACAGGATCTTCAGTTTGAAGATTCTTTGATCATTTTATTAGGCCTTTTTTCTAAATCTGTCCAATGTTTAAACAACAGTGCATTGAGCACAGGGTTGAAAATATAAATCTCACCATTGCTCTGGGTTGCAATATTACCTCCCAGTTTCTCCTGTCTTCCTTCCTGTGATGCATACCAATCATTTTTTCCCAAATTCAGCCCTCTGATGGGTTACAGTCATTCAATGAATGACTAGTATATTAAGGTAGTTTTCATGTAGCATCACAAATTAAGAACTTCCCTCAGTCTCTGAAATTTGAAGTTATGACCTTTAATTTTAAACTATTAAATACTATTAGTCAAGCTTTAAAGGCCATCTTGTTGGACAATATTCTACTATTCTTTTTAGTCATGTCATCTTT
Organism: Catharus ustulatus; assembly: GCF_009819885.2. Taxonomy (NCBI): domain Eukaryota; kingdom Metazoa; phylum Chordata; class Aves; order Passeriformes; family Turdidae; genus Catharus; species Catharus ustulatus. The sequence continues at coordinate 13,101,243 of NC_046229.1, read as the reverse complement.
CCCAGTTTGTGTCCTCAGCAACCTCATTAACATAAGCCTACTTTTTGTACCATGGTCTTTTTTGCCTCTTTAAAAAAGAAATCATCCCCCAGGTCAATTCTGGTAAGTCTTCTGGTAAATTTGCTAGCTCAATAGTTTAACAATTACCATATCTCAAGAAAAGAGCTGGTTCCCCCACAGGCACTGCATTATCTGCCTTGGACCTTATGAGCCAAACCACCAAACTGAGCTGAGTTTCATGAACCTTTCCCTTGCAGCAATTCACTCTAACCAATAACCTTGCCATGAAAATTGCACATTCAGTTGGTAGCACGGAGTTCTAACAGACAAGTAATGTTAAAGCTGTATTCACTTATCCTTGGTATTGAAAGGTATTAGCTTATTCTTTACCAAAGGAGAAAGTATTGACAGCATATTTATCTGGAGCTTTGCTCAATCACAATGCTCCTATTCCTGGAATGAGGTCGTACTTGTAACACTTGTACTATTTATTCTGATCACAGTAAATCCCTTTGTTTTCTGGTTTGCTTTATAGATAATGAAAACATATCAACCATGAAACAACAAGCAATTTCAGTTTGTTGACATAGAAAGGACAAGGTTAACCTCCACTTCTGTAGTCCTACAATGATGACTTTTTCACTACCAGATTTGTACATGCTAATGGCAAACATCTAATGGGCGTTTCAGGTATTGTTACCAACAGAGCTGAGATTTATGTCATTCTGTTGATCAGTTTCTGTATCTGATAATTAAAAATTTAGCTTACTTCAAAAAAGGTTTACCAGTTTCAAAACTTGAGCTCAGCAAGTAAAATTATCTGTTAAAACACTCATTGGAAATAAAATCCACATTGTAAAATAAGAATGTTTGGAAAGTATGTGTAAAGGGTTTTAAAAGAGACTTCACTACTATGATATGAATGCCTGGAGATTGTGACTTGCTATGGATTTACCATGCTTGCTCTCCCATTTCAAGCCAGAGTGGGTTTGTATATATCTAAAGTACAAATTTGTGCCTTTACTGGAAGAGCTGTCAAGTGAAAAGATTACACAATTCATTGTCAGGTCATCTATGTTACAAGCACAACTTGTAACTCTGTCATTAAAAGCTTTTTCCACTAAACTAAGAGGTCTCCTCCCTGACTGTTCACCATTATTTCCCTGTTAAAAGCACAAAGAAAAGATTTGGAAAAACTTCATAAACAATGTATTTAGTAAGCAGAAACTTGCATTATTAGATATTGTGATGTAATATGTTTCTCCAATTAGAGTTCATCTCAAATTCAAATACCTTATTACTTTCATATAGTTAATTAATGCAGTTCATGCTGAAAAAAAATCACAACAAAATATTTTGTTATTCATCCCAAAAGAAAACAGGAAAAAAAGCAAGTCAACATAAAGCAAATTTAGTCATCAAATTCTTAAATATTAGAGTAAATCTGATTTTCATTCTTTCTGCCTATGTGAAAAGTTCTGATATGCAACAGTTAGAAAACAGAATGGAGAAACACAGGAAAGTTTTATTCATAATCTTTGGGTTTGGACAAACCTATCTTGCTCCAAGGAGAAAAAAATCACAGTTAACATCCAAGATAAAACATGCAGACTTACAAAACTCACTAGGCAAAAGTTTCTATACTACATTCATGAGCCCACATTCCTATCAAACATTAGCAGGGCAAAAGAGTTCCTTGGCAAGCACGCCAAGAACCAGAGCAGCAGTTCTGCTGAGCAGAACCACTGGGACCAAGTACCCAACCTCCACCCTAAACCTCTGTCAGGGATTTACATTGAATTGCCTCCAGTCTGACCTGCCAGATTCCTCTTCATTTCAAAGAAAGGCAGACGTTTCTTTCTCCCTGATTCTTCCCCTCTTTTAAATACTATGTTAAGATTAGTTTATGACAACTTGAAAATCTGCATCTCCCAGTCCCCTGAGACCTGGGAGAACTCCACAAAATAATGATTCAGGTACAAAACCAACAGCTACATTTTTCTGATAGAGCTCAGACATCACAGTAGAGATTTAGGTAAGGGGTGCCATTAAGGAAAACCGAAAAAGTTGTTCACAACCTCTGTTTACAAGCAAGAAGAAGAGAGATAAAGACAATATCAACACATCAGGAGATTGTTTCTGTTCAACCTACAGACTCTGTTGTTGTATTCAGACAGCGTGTTCCATTTAATGACAGTGCATGTTTCAATAGAGGAAAAAATATATATTTTCTGTACATTTATACAGTCTCAATCTATTTTAATTGTCAGTGCCTGAATCTCACACATTAAACATTCCTTTTCTGAGGACAAAGTCTGTACTGCAGGCTGCATACTTTTTGCTCAAAGTTGTCACTATTTACAAGTATCCTCACGAAATGCTGAGGATTTTCTCTTGACTTCCAAGTCTGTAGATTTGTTCATATTTTCATAAACCAAATCAGAGATCTTTCAATGCATAACAACATCTAAATGCAAAATGCCTTACAAACATGTTGAAACTGGAAAAGAAAACAATACTGAATATAAATTTGAGATGAAGCTCTTATTGCTGAAGTTGAGTTCTGAAATTCATGGCAAAGATGCCTTTGTTTTCAAATGGGGAAAGAGTCAACACTCTGACTTCTAATTGTTATTAAATACCTCCTGGCAAAAAAAAAAAAAAAAGAGAGAAAAAAAAAGGAAAACTAAAAAGCATAATATGTCATCTTACCACAATACTCAGACTTTGGAAGAGACATTCTCAGAGCTGTCTTCATCAAAAACAATATTTAATTTGAAAAGTAGAGAAAGTAGCAGAAGTTCTCAAAGAAAAATATCTAAAAAGTATTACAAATTACCTTAATTTTAACATTAATATTGCACTCTCAAATTCACAAAAACCAAGATTTTCAAAGCTTTATGTTACATTTATCTCAAGAAAAGGAGAAATTAGCCAAATTGTGATGAAAATAATATACAGAAATAAGAGTATATGCATTATACAAATCTGAATAGCAGACGAGATCTTCCTCAATAGACAGATTATATTATTAGTTCCTTGAATAACAGCTGTATGAATAGGGTTGCATAAAATCAAGTTTAACTGAAGCATAATTTGGCATATTAAAGGTGTCACAAAAGATGTATCTGTAATTTGCAAAATTGTTCCTTTAAAAGTGTAAAATATTCATCGCTCATCATATTTCTAAGAATTATGAGTTCAGAACTTTACGAACACCAGATTTCATTCAATCCCCTTGTTGCATCTAAAGACTCTGCAAAAATAGAAAAGGACAGTGACGTGTTTTCCATCTTCTTGGACCACAGCAGTAAGTCTGGAAGTAAAGGCACAAATTGCATCTGTCTGCCAGCTCTGCTGGCTCTGCACCAAATTACCAAAGTAAGGAGCCAGTCACTTTTAGAACAGCATTTGGCCTCAGGTACTGTTTTGTGCCATTCCACCTCAGATTTTGGGTGGACTCACCAACATTCACCACATGCAATACACACTAACAAGATGTTTATTGTCCCACTCTGATCAGCACTTAAATAGAACTGTGTCTAAGAATTGTATGTCTAACTGATGTGGGAGATTTTTAGTGGGACATTTAGTGACATTTTCACTGTATAAAGCATCTAAAGGCATTAGTGTCATTACTGACTAGGTTTTAAAGGCTGTATTTTATTAGTAAACCAGCATTAATTTACTACACAAATCATTACAGAGAGAGGTTATTTATCATGCTTTATAAGGCAGTGTGATTTTCATGTGACAATTTATTTCATGCATGGCTGGAAAATGCAAATAATCTACCAAAATTAGGCAGTGATACCTGTCTTATGTGCTGGAAATAGTGAATGCTTTGAGAACACAGAAAAAGTAGGATATATTGACATGCTTTATTGCAGTAAATGCTAGTAAAATTCCAATAACTATTTAAATCTTAGGCTTGAAATAAACTCCACAAAAATAGGCCACTGTGACAAGAGGTAGCTCTCTGCAGAATTAGAGCATCAGAGATTATTTTTATCTTACTATTTTATCAGTGTAATGAGACAAATTATCCCCTGAATATAAAATGATTGAACAACATGAATTTCTCAAAATCAAATGAATGGCCAAAACACAAGAGGTTATCTCCTACAGGCAACATTTCATGCCTTGTCCATAGTACTTTTTTTCTCTTTTTTTTAAAGGAATTCTTAATTTTAATGTATTTTATAATCAGTGGCATGTTGGTAACTAACACTAGTGTACATAAGCACTTCCACGAAATTTGACATTTGAGTTTTATGATTTGAAACCAACAAGGAATTCTTGGCATTTCCTTTTTGCTTTTCACCTAGAAGTTTAAGGAACAAATTATATGGCCCACAACACTTTAACCCCTCATTACTATGAGTAAATCAGCTACAGTAACCCTGTACAAGACAGAAGATTGTGGGCTCACACTTGCAATTATTGAAAAGGAAGAAATGCTGAAACTCTTTTTGCAAAGCTATACATCTTCAAGGGCCCAATGAGCAATGGGATGTACAAAATTTTACCACCTCCTTACAGTTTCTTTAATTTTATTTTCAAGTTTCACAGAAATTTGCTGAAGTGGAGTTTAGAATACTTCCTCAGTAACCTAGTAATGAAAACAAGAACCTGTTCTCTCAATGATACTTCAATATGTCATGGTTTTAGACCAAAAAAAAAAAAAGTCACTGAAACAGAACATGTAAAATTATTGGCATAAACTTTATTTTAAAGAGATCTCTGCAATTCAGTGAAAGACATTTTCATCAGGTAGTGACTTAGAAAAAAAGTTTTGTAGCAATTATTATTTTTATTCTTATGCAAATATAAAAATACTAAAAAGGTATGACACCTTTCCAAGTCAGAACCCACATTCTTGTTCATTTGCAATAATCCTAGATTTATTAGTAAAAAATTAGTAGTTAAAATAAACATTTATGTACAATGTAATTGGAAATCCCTAACATCTAAGATTAGTTTCACATATTTTTCAGGGTCTCAGCATGCATTGTCATCCAAACTACAATTCTTTGTGACTCTACAACAGCATCTTTTGGGTTTGAATACCTTCAATATCTCTCTTGTGTTTCTATGTTGAAAAAACCCACAAACAAGAGGGGAACTCCATGGGATCTCAAGAAATCATTTAGCATACGCAAAGATCAATTAAACACTTAGTGGTACACTGTAGTCTCCAGTGCCAAATCACAGATATTATTCAAATACATTAATATCAATCAAAATTAACATTTATTTCTTCCTATGCAGTTCCTATTACAATAATATGGCATCTGAATAAAGCAGCAGCTTCCTGGTTTAAGCATTTCTACTCTACTTACCCTCAGTAATAACCCAGACAGCATATTATGACTCAAATGCAAGCAAGTCTTTCTCATCCAAAGGTCTTAGTTTCCATGTTTCAGAGGAATTTCTTTTCCCTGAATTTGGGTTCTAAAGAAACAGGGTAGCTTCTTCCCAGCTTTGCCTACAGTAAAAACAATGTCCAGGCCAAACTGTAAGAAAACCTAAGGCTTTAGGTTAATACATAGGGACAGCAGAAAACCAGGTAACTGCAGCATGAAGGTAGGTAGTTTCTCAACAACTTTATAAAGAGATAAAATAATTCAAACTTCTTGTTGTATATGCTTAACACTTTTCAGAATACTGGTATCAAAGTGTATGTACAATAAAAACTACCTAATTTTATTAAAATTTCTATATAAATACATCACCTTGACACTCTCCTCACAGTGATTCCTATACGTAAATTGAATGTTTTAAACAGCAGTTGTCAGAAGTTTGGGTTTACCTTCATTTCTACTAGAAACCCTCCTTTGCAAAGCAAAGTCTCAGGTCAGAATACTTGTGCAGATAACCGTCAATTCACATCAATAAAATTATTAAAATTCTGATGCATTTGCAAATCATTTTGTATTTTCAAACTTTCAGACAGGAATTGATAAACTGCACGGTTCTCATTCCAGTCGTCCTTGCTTAGCATCACCTATTGCTCCCCATACATCAAATACAAACTCATCTGGAAATGCAAAGTCTCCAAGAGTTTCATCCAATGCCACTGCGAATTCATCTGGGTTTTTCTTGTCTCTTCCAGCTTCCACAATTGTTGCGGCTGAAAAGCAACAAAACAATATAATGTAATTATCATGAAAGGTCAGTTTTGAACACCTGGTAAGGTCAGCTTAAGGAGATGCGAAGTCTATCAGATTAATTTAGGATTCAACAGGAATTATGTACTTTGAGTTTGTCCTTATGTCTCTAGAAAAGGAGAAAGTTACAGTAAATTCACGAATACAAGCCGCACTGACTATAAGCCGCATCTCTGGGTGTTGGCAAATATTTCGGTTTTTGTCCATAGATAAGCCGCACACGAATATAAGCCGCTTTGTCGTTCGCAGCGAGGACCCGCGTGCAATTAGAAACAGAACCGCGGCAGGGCGGGGTTTACTGGCTGAGCTAAGGCTGTGCAGGCTCGGCCCGCTAGGGGCCGCTGATGGGGCCAGGTGGTCCAGCACGGTGCTGCAGCTCGGGGCCGGCCGCCGCTGCCACTGGGCTCGGTCACCCCGGGTCGGCGCTGCCCTGCGGTGGCAGGCAGGGACGGAGCTTCCCCTGCTCCTACGGCAGCGGCAGCGGGCGGGGACGGAGCTTTCCCGCGCCCGTGGCGCCGGCGGCGGGCAGGGACGGAGTTTCCCCGCTCGTGCCGCGGCGGCGGCGGGCAGGGACAAAGCACCCCGTCGGCTCCCCGAGCCGCGGCAATGGCTGCGCGGGGCTCCCGTCGGCTCCCCGGGCCACAGCAATGGCGGCGCGCGCTTCCCCCCCCTCCCCGGGCCGCAGCAATGGCGGCGCGGGCTTCCCCCCCCCCTCCCCGGGCCGCGGTAGGGGCGGCCCGGGTCCCCCCTCGCCTCCCCGGGCCGCAGCAATGGCGGCGCCGGCTTCCCCCCCCCCCTCCCCGGGCCGCGGTAGGGGCGGCCCGGGTCCCCCCTCTCCTCCCCGGGCCGCGGTAGGGGCGGCCCGGGTCCCCCACCGCCTCCCCGGGCCGCGGCAATGGCGGCGCCGGGCCCCCCCCGTCTCTCCCCTGGGCTGTGGCAGAGGAGGAAAGAGAGCTCTCCCGCCTCTCTCCCCGCCCCCCGTGCTGCCTACAGGGAGCCAGGCTCCACCCGCAGTGCAACAAAGTAACGATTTGTAACAATCGCAAAATGCCGACTTTGCAGCTGCTCGGCTCAGCACTCTGGCAGGCACTTCTGAGGTTGTATTAGCCGCACCTGATTATTAGCCGCATTTCCGGTTTAGGAGCAAAATCTTAGTCAAATTGGTGCGGCTTGTATTCGTGAAATCACTGTACTTCTGAAAATCTCAGCCAGATAGGTCAAATTGTGCAGAAGCAAGAGAAAGGCTTTGCTGATGTGCACAACAAACTGGAGCCAGTAAACACTAGAAACATCTTGGTATGCCAGAAAATGAAAGTAGAGGAGTGATACAACAGAGTTAAACGGTGATATCCTGTATACCAATACTGTCCAGCATTTTCTCTTGTTTACCACAAAAGTATCAGAATTTATCAAGTGTTAGAGCTCACTTTTGAAATGGCTACACTGGGGCAGTTGCTTTGAACTGACTCCTTCCTAGCTGTGCTCATCCCTCACCTTTCGCCACTGCCGTTTCTCAGACTCCAGGAAAACTTAGAAATCTATCCCAAACAACACTGGATGCTGGCAACCCATGGATATTAGCGCAAATGAAAACTGTGAGGGCTTAAACTTCTCCTGATCATGACACCTGCACCACCATGAAGGCTGAAAAGAGTCAGCACAGAAGTTTCTCCTGGTTAAGCTGGGCCCAGAGAACCGCTGGCAGCAAGCTACCAGGGTTTGAGGGATGCAGAATGCTCTATAAAACACATTCAACACAAACAGCACTGCTGAATACAGTTTATTTTCAGGCCTGTATCTCTGCTCCACAGGCTCTCTTCACAGGAAAATGATGGTATAGCACAAGAGATGAAACATCAAAGTCTGCTTCATTTTGTGATTATTTTACACATCTGCCTTAAACTGCAAGGTGTCCTCCATCTTTTGTTAAACATCAAATAACCACCATTTTCTTCGTGAGCATATCAAATTCAAGTGTGAAATGAAGGATTTGATAGCTTCTAGCCTTTTCTTAGAGGAATGTCCAAATGTAAAACACATAATATAGTGCCTGAGAAAGGGAAGGAAATTTTGAAGCCACGGAAAAACATCTCCATTGGGGCAGTCTGCCATCTACCACATACACTGTATTGAATCAACATGGCAAAATCTCTCTGATAAAAACGAAAATAAACTTTCCCTGCTCTGAAGTTTTACTAAATTTATTTAACTTTATTTTGTTGACCTAAAACTCAGCTCAAATTTATTGACAGTTACAAACTTCTGGCAAACAGTACTTGCTGTTGTGCAAACACGTTAACAACTGTAAGCAAGCTGGAGCCACATCCCACATTGTAAACGTCAAAAACAGTAATTCTGAGGAAACTTGATGTTTTGCTTTTAACTGTGTTCAGATGTGAGGCTCCAAACACAATCACAGTGTGTCAAACCACACAAAGCTGTCCAAGGAAAATTTATGTAAATCCTGACAAATAAACTGCTGTGATGGAGGCAGTTCAAGTGTACCCCAGCTTCCTAGGAACCACTAGTGGTTCTCAAGGACCCTCAAGACCCTGCCAGGAGAAACCCTATCCCTGTGGCACTGATTTCCTCTGTGTCCCCCATGAAGTTCCTGGGACTACGATTCAGACAAGCTGGGATGGGAAATGGGCATTAAAGAGGTGACTCTTGTTCTGGTAAGTGGAAAACAAGGATTTGTTCTGTCAACACCACTCTGTATTCCCTGACACAAGAAAGTACTTACAGGGAAGTAAGCCTGGAGATAATGAGGTGAAAGGTATAATTGAAACTTAACAGATATCTGGATATCCAACAGGATGTGAGTTTACTTTTTACAGACAGAAAAGAGCTATGGAGGGCAATGTAAGAGCAAACATGTTAAGATATTGTCACACAGATATTTGGAAAAAGCTGCCATCAAAAGAGTAAGGATCTAGACAAGTGTTCAAGCAGGATGGGAGTAAAAATAGCCATTTTTAAGACAAATTGGCCAAGAGATATGGAAAAACCATAGAGACAGCAGCAATAAAACAAGACAACAAGGCATTATATCACAGTCCAGCTGCCCTAGCTGAAGCTTCAGAATTGCACATAAAATAAACTGTCATTAACAGAAAGTGTAACTTCAAACAGCTTTCTTTAAAGACTGACCTTCCCAAATAATTAAATAGAATCTAGAAACTGGTTTATTATAGATTTATAAAGCTTGAAAATAAAATCTAAAAACTTAGTGGATCAACTTTCAACCCAGTCAAGCAACAATCAGAACATCACTGGTGTGCTACAGTAGCCTCAAAAAAAAAGCTTTTAAAAAAGCATTATCATCTGAATTGAGTAAGTCTAATCAGCACTGCAGGGCACATGTCATGGACTGTATTTGCTGAAGCACACTCGCATTCCCAGATGCAGCTGATGTAGAGAAGCAGGCTCCTTGGAGCGGGCGCTTTCGGCAGCGCAGTGCTGACCTCCAGTGCCAGCCCGGCCACACTGCCACACATCCTTCTCCTGCATCCCTGGTTCTGCCTCTGCCAAACCCAGCCCTGCCTCTCTCTCTGCCATAGCCAAACCCAGCTCTGCCTCTCTCTCTGCCACTGCCAAACCCAGCCCTGCTGCACTGTTTCCATGCAGAAAGCTTCTCTGTCCCCCATGAACATTTTCCTGTTTGCACTCCCAGGGCAGCACAGCTGTTCAGAACACGCCAATTCACACAGCAACGCTGAACTCCCAGGGCATTCAGCAGAAGCTTGCCAGCTTGAAGAAAACTTTGCTGGGTCTCAGAGGGTAACAGCTTTGTGCCAAATTGTCTCCCCTCCCTTTCCCCCAGTGCTTGTAAGAGCTGCACAATAAGTGATAACAGGAACTTCATTCCAATTGAATATTTTTCCACAGTCAAAAGAGCCTCAATTGTTTTCAGATTTTCCTTTTTTTTTTTCATTTCACTTCAGGCAATGTTAATATCTGATTAATTTTTATATAATATGTGAAAAGTTCAGCAGTCTTAAAAGTGGTGAAAGGAATTAGAAGTTTTGTCAACTTTAGCTGAGAAGTTAGTACCAGTCTTCCCAGAATATGAATAAAATAATATGTTGGCTTTTCATACACAGTTCCTTTAAAATTACTTCAAAGATCTTTCTCAAAATCCTTATTTTCACTTTTAATAGACATGTAGGGCACAAGCCATAAAATCTACCTTCTGCCTGCCATTCTTATTATCTACTTTACATAGTGGTTTTGGTACCTATATCCTATACTGTACCTTCTTTTTTCAGAAGTCCTCACAGAAGCCTCAATATTTATTTAGCTGTAATGCTATTAGAAGTTATGCCTTCATCAAACATTTAACAAATATCATTCTGTCCTGTCACTCTAAAGCAGAAAATGAAGCATGTTATTGCAGTTTCCAGTATTTAACATTACTTGGTTTAAATTTCATGTTGAACACTGTCAGATCTAGTACTCAAGAACTATTAGAAATATTTCTTCTTGTTCCTTTTTCTTAAGTACTAATTCTTCTAGAAGTTTTTTTGTTTGACTGGACTTGCTGCCCTTCCTTTAATCAAAAAACTCCCATTATTCTTTCAGAGTAAATGAACAGCCATAAACAATGTATGTCAGGATGTATGCAATAAAATCCTTTGGGAAAGGAAGTCTGGTGACAGAAGGAGAATAAAACAACAGATTCAGGGAGAATTTCACTTCAGTTAAAATATCTAGATAAAAATATCTATTGAACATTGATGGGTTGGACTTGAAAGCAAACAGAAAAAGCCTGAGTAACAAAAATGGTTTAAACCTGTTAAGATATGGTAAGTTTGATAATCGAAGTAAAAAATTGAGAAGTAGATTTAAAATTTTTGAAACAAAGACAGAATATGCAAGGATATTTCAGCCTGATCTCAGTGGTGGAAGGTTACAAAACAGACTGTCTTGTGTGTGTCCCACAGCATGCATGGGACAAACAGGGGATCAGGCCCAGCCAGCATGGGTTTAGGAAAGGCAGGTCCTGCCTGACCAACCTGATCTTTTATGACCAAATGACCCACCCAGAGGATGAGGGAAAGGCTGTGCATGTGTTCCCCTGGGCTTCAGTAAAGCCTTTGATACTGCTCCCCACACCTTCTTCCTAGAGAAACTGGGAGTCCATGACTGCACCAGGGGATGTTCAGGTTGGATATGAGGAAAAATTTCTTCACTGAAGGGGTGGTTAAGCATGGGAACAGGCTGCACAGGAAAGTGGTGGAGCCACCATTGCTGGAACTATTCAATTATTACTGGGTGTGACACTTAGTTGGCATGGTGGTGTTTGGTCCAAGGTTGGACTCAGTGGTATTGGAGGTCTTTTCCAACCCTAATGATTCATGATACATCATGTCTGGTAATATTATAGAGAGCAGCAGAAAGGAAATAATCATCTAAAAGTAGAAAAACAGAAGAAAGGGGAACAAAGTATTGGTGGATGAAGCCAAAAGGCGCTGAAAAGAAATTTGGACAGGAAGTCCTTTTGCCATCATTTACAATCAGTAGCATTCTGGGGTTAGATCCAGGCTTCCTCCCACCTAGAATTTTTGGGATTAAATATAGTCCATAATAATTCAAGTCTTACTGATTTAATAAAAAATAAATGCCAATATTTTTCACTAACACTGTGTCCTGAGTCCCTCCTATTAATCAACTATTCAAATTCCTTTACCAGAAAGCATTCATAGAATTTAAAACAACCTGAATTATCTCTCAGCTGCGTATTTATGTTTTAAAGAATGCTGAAGTCAAGCCTTGGCCCAATTTCTAATGTGTCCATAAAATGGCTGAGGAATACATCTCTAGAGCCAACTGTCCCTCTTCTGGGTTAAGTCCAGTTTTCAGTACAAAGGAGTAACAAAGTAAAAAGGCAAAAATTAATCCAAAAGCAGGTATGTAAATCTCAACATCATTTAGATCTCTGCAAATGAAAATTAAAAAACTGTGCCAGAAATAAGTGCATGGATTTTCTTCAACAATTTCCAAGTATTTTGGTCCAGCTTAGGGATTTGTCTGTAATTTAATATTAGTTTTTCTTTCCTTTTTTCTAGCTTATGGTTTAAAACTGGGACACTGTTTCAGAATTCAATCACATCATGGAAGTGTCATTTTAATCGAGATGAAAGAGTAACTGACATCTAAAGATTCTGACAAACAGAAGTGCATGGAAGTGAGCAATGATTGAGATCTTAATCACTTGTCAGCTGCACATTGTGATGACTTGCATTTTCAACTAATCTGGCTTGAGTAATGAGTGAAATTTTGAGCTAAGTGGTGATTGGCATTCTCTGAATGAATCTTTTCCTCATATTTCATTTCCATGGGTGACTGATCACATCCAGTAGGTGAAAAATTGACAAGTGTTAATTGAACAGATTTGTGACAGGTGATTAGCTCTCCTTTCTTCAAGAATCCTAGAGCTGTTTAATTGTTTTTAAATGGTAAAGTTGGGGGGTTTGAGTCATCACTGTTGGCTGTTGATCCAGATTTGAACTTCATGATATGGCTTCAAAGGTGTAAACTAAAGCTACATGAAGTCTGTAGTCTTTGATTTCTGACAGCTTCTCTTGATTTCACTACCTTTTGGGGAGGAAAAGAAGAGGTGAGAGACAAGACAACCACCCAGCTGGGAAGAAAAGAGCCTCTCTATGAACAAAGACCTCTTCCTTCTTTGAGTATTCTTTTAAGGCTTTTTTTTTTTAAGTTTCCAAACTACTTACTGAAAGATGAAGGGCATTAGATCTTTCTAGAGGGAAAAAAAATTCAAGGAATTCATGGGAAAACTCTACCAGGTACTTGCTATTAACTCAACCATGTGTTGAAAGCTGAACTTCTCAGTCTACTGTGCAAGAGCCATCCTGTTTACAGTACTGAGAGCCAAAAATACAGGGAACACCAGTTCCCACAGGACTGTTCCCATGGACACCAAAAGCAGAGCACCTATAGCTGCTTATTCCTGTAGGGCAAGGAGCCTGGGGACCTTGGAAGTGACTTGCAAGGACAGGAGCTTCCAGAAACCCAGCCTGAGCCAGGACTGCAGCAGCTGCAGGACAAAAACAGCTCCCAGAGGGAAAGCTGGCAGGGGACTCAGAGCTTTGAAGCCTGAGCCAGAGCGGGACAGAGGCGCAGAGGATGCAGGAGTGAGATGGAACATGGAATTCTCCCTAACCTAAACATGGCTCAGCACCACACAGGCCTCCCAGGAGTGTATTATATGGCAGCAGCAGCATCATATATTAGAGTTGCTGGGAATAGAAATGTGGAGAATTTCTAGTTTCCTGCAAATAGGAAAGTTCAGATAGAACCTACAAAACAGAACTCAAGTTTTGGGCAGCTCTGCCCTCTCTTCTATGCCAGGAAGCCCACTTCTACCTTAGACTGAAGGACAAATACTGTTTTACCTATATTTTTTCCTGTGAAAAAACTAGTAGAATCTGCCAAACAGATGCTTGCTGGTAGGAGCAGACAACAAAGGCCTTTTGGCTATTCAGATAACCACCTTTTGTTCTCATTCCTCTCAGGGCCCCTCCAGCCCTGCTTCGCCCTCTGGAGCTTCATGCCAGACTATTTTCTCTTCTGCTTTGCCTTTTCCACTTCTCTCTCATGAAAGCTTTCTTTTCAAGATCCCTTTCCATTTAGCTTATTCTTTCCTTTTTCTGGCTGATTCTTTTAAGATATTACCATAATAATAAATACCTTCCTCTTTGTCTCAGTACCAGCAGTTCCACAAGATCCTAGGAGGACCACACCAGCCACAGGAGACTACAACAGCTAGACTGCACCTTCTTCCCACACAAATAAAAATTTCTATTTAGCTGTTGTCAGAATAACAAAGAAAAGCAACAACTGCAAGGACAAGTTTGGTGCATCTTTAAGGAACTGATGATGCTGGGGTTAAGTAGTTTCATTACAAATCAATGATTTTTATAACTATTAAATATTCTATAAGTTTTCTCATATTCATCAGAATACAGGTTTTAGAGATTTTGATAAATTTGTGTAATTATTGTGTCAGTTCCTTTGGTAAATAGTTGCTTGTTCACTGATGAAGATCTCAGGTTCAAACCTTAGCAATCAACTTTGATGTGTCTGTGCCAAGGGGCAAAAAAGCAAATAAACATACTTATCCTTGAGAATCCTTAACCATGGCACACACAAGATCCACTGGAAAATATATGCCAGAAAGAACACAGTGGTGACAGTTATAGCAAACAACTAAAAAATTCATGCAACAGTGTATAGATAACGTGCAGAAAGAATAGATTGATTGAGCAATTACATCATAAGGATTGAAGTGGGAAGGAGATTCTTTTATCAGACAAACTTGTTTGTAGAAACACAGGCAAGTTATTGAGACTGCAGGCTGGACAAATTTTGCTTCACTTACATCCAGAGACTACAGTACTCAATAAATTTTAGACCACAGAAAATGAGAAATTATTTAATCTTCTAGTAATGTATCTGCTAAAAACTCACCTAATTCAGTATCTCTTATGCCCATGTATGTTTCAAGAAGCTCATCCACTTTTTTAATTGCTTTTTCTTCAACTTCACTTGGCTTTGTTGGAATAAAGGGAGAGAAGAGCAAAAGTATGATTATATCCACGCAGATTTCAAAATAACCAGCAATGTGCCAGTGATTATCCTTAATCCCATCTTGGCCACCAAGATTTACAAAATCTACAGATAAAACACACTATTCCACTCTCCTTCCCTCCTCCCACAAACATGAGCTTTCCTCCCAATATCAAGCCACACAGCTCACACATTCAAACTGAACAGGGGCCTTATATCTCCTGACAATATAGATCTCCATCAAATCCTCATCAGCTTTAGAAGAGCCCAGAATAAGTAACATTTATTCTCCAAACTCTAATCCTGGTTTTACACAAATTCATGTCAATGTATCTAACTATCCTCTCCTAACAACCCTTACACCAACCCCATACACTTCTGTGTCAGAAATGGAACAAATTCTTCACAACCATCCCACCTCTTTCTGCACCCCCCTTCCCTCTTCAGCACTCCTTGGTCTAATCTACCTTAAATTAATCCACGTAATCCATGACACCTAAATATAGGTTCTCTGCTTCCAGGTTCTCCAGCCCCATCCTATGCCTGCTAGTCATCGACTTCAGGTGTTCTCTTTAGCCCCACCAGCTCTGTAACATCCATAATTTTCCTTCCTACTTATCAGCCTTGGGGAAGAATAAATCAGAAGCTAGGTGATTAAACTACTGAAGGGCATACACCACACCATACCATTTCCTCCACAGTAGCAGGGCCTTTGGTTCTCAGGCGAAGTGTTTCTCTCCCTTTGGAGATTTTAGCCTCTGACACAGTTCTGCCCTTGGACCTAGGTTCCAGCTTTTCTAAAGACAAAAAAAAAATCCAAACAAAAATAAAATACCAAACAAAATTATGTATACAGTACAACAGAATATGAGGTATCTGTTTTGGTTATTACAGTATCTTCACATTTTATTCTAACAGAGATCTAAACTATGTAAAAATCTAATAATAAATTAACTATTCTAAGTATAGCTTTGCTGACAATTTCTTGTCTTTAAATTCTAATATCTTCTCAACTGCACAGAGGCTGACTTCCACTGACCAATATATCTAAGCAGGCCTATGGCATTCACTTCATATATGCACCTTGTATCATTTTATTTCCCTATTCTACAGAAAAGTATTTATATCTTTATATTAGATAGTGGCTGAAGTCACCAGCCAACTGCTGATTTTTTCTGGTCTTTACAGACAGAATACATAGCAGGTTTAGCATTGCAACATTTCTATCTTTCACTGATGCAATGGTGCAAACACTCCTGCTAAGCAGGTGATGATGAGCCACATTTAGCTGAGCTAACAATTTGCTTATCAGCACCCACAGCGGTGAAGTGGCCATAAGCAGATCTGCGGGAGGTTTTCCACTGGTTTCACCAAACTTATTTCACAGCTGATAAATCTCCAGGAAGAGTTTCTGGTTTACACAAAGTTTCCTTTACCTGAATTCAGCTTTTCTTGTTTAATCCTGGGTGAGGGCATCCTAGTTAGCAACTGGAGCATGGAATCATTTAAGGTTTGGGTTTCTTGTTCCAGGATGCAATTTTACATTCAAGAGTGGCAAGGCTTTAATTTACTTACTGACATGGGAGTTACATAGTGAATCTGGAAAGTGCTAGAAGAGAGGAGACAATCTTGCAGAACTGCTTTTAATTGTCCTGTTTTATCTAACAGATTATTCCTCCTCTTAATATCAGGCCTTTCCAATAACCTCTTCTTGAAGGCAATACATTAACATATTATATTAGTTTTGCTCAGATAGATTTCAACTCATCATTCTTGCATAACTAGCCACAAATCTAGATTATTATGCTGAACAAGCCTTGAGAAGTAAATTTTTATTAGGTTTTACAATACAAATAGGTATGTCACAGTCCCTTAGATACATACTTAGGATCAACACTTTTTCTTAATCCTTTTCTTGCTTCAAGGACAGTTTAAAATATCCTTAAGATTGTCATCATTTCTGCTAGACTTGTTTCAAAAGTAATTCCTGATAAAAATAACATTTTTAAAGTCTGTCACCATTATCACCTTAAAACTCATGATTTGACATAACCTTTATTTGCAGTACTTCAGACCAAAACACTCTGGCTATCACAAACTATTTATCATGTCCACATAACTAAAATACAGAGTTTGTGTTATGCTGCTTTTACTTTGTTTCTATTCATTTTTCACAATTCACAGAGGGCCAGCTTGTGACTGGTACAAATCTTTAGTTCTGTGCTACAAGCCTTGCCTAGAGTAGCTGAGACAGCCTGTGTGTACATGGCAGAAGGATGTCCAAACAATAAATTGCACTTATTTCACATTCTGCTCAGAGGAAGAAAAATAAAAATAATTTCACACAGAGGCTTGTCTCTTATTTCTGTACTGTCACCAAATTCCGTTGAAATTAACAGGAATTCAGCACCTACTTGTCCAGCAGGATCTGGATCTTGTCTGTCATCTCCTCTGGGGCTAATCTTAGTGCTTAAGCTGCAGCTTAAGAATTATCTTTGTGCCTGAAGCCTAACTGCAGGATGTTTTAACCTACTGAACACTGCAACTTGCAAGTTAATTCCTGCAGGGTAAAATACATCGTGCATCTTCCAAAAAATCTGTCCACAAAGCTCTGGTTGCCTCTTAAATCAATGTCAGAAAAAAGGTATTACTGTGAAATTAGTGCATTTCCTCCTCTACATCATAGGCAGACTAAAAGGTATCTTCAGTCACCTGACTGAAGTAAATACTATTGAATTATGGCTGAAGTCATCAATCAAATGCTGATTTACCCTGCTCTTTACAAACAGACTGTAATACTTCTAGCACTGAACACAAATTATAGTCCCATATTAAAAAAGGTATTGCTGCATTACTAATTGTGATAGACAATATATGCAATTCTTTAGCATAATGTATAACATACACATTCACTTGACTGCAGTACCTACTTATATATAAACATATTAGAGATCAACTCATAACTCATTCTTCACAAAAGTAGCAAAAGCAAAAAGAAATCTTTGCATTTCTCTCATTTTCAATTTCTGCTGCTATTCTGACACCAAGTGTCAAGACTGGTGTATAACAGTAGCTGTAAACTACTAACACAATAAAAAAATTTGAAAAACAAACATCTAAAAATTTTTGCTGCTGTAGTGAAGATAGTGAAATTCAGTTGTCTGTTATTGCAGGTGTGCAGAAGGCCTCATACAAATTTATGATTTAGCACTATTTTGAAGTTTTTTTACACGAAAATACTGCATGATCTGGGGAGTAGGTTAACAAAATTGAAATAAATTGCAATTCAGTGTCTTGCAATTCAGTATTTTGACTGCCTGAGCAAAACCTCCCTTGCCTGTTTGTTTGCTACCTTGATAGAATTTATATATACAAGAATTAGCAGTAAGTTTGCATTCCTCCTATTTAAGCAGCACTTGCAGGTAGGAAGCAGTGACAGAACTTTGCAATTCTACTTTCTTCCAATTCTGCTGCATTCCTGGAAATACACAAAAAGGCTGGGAAGATGAACAACAGGCAGGCAGGCAGCAAAGGAGGTGCTCCCAGACAGAGCTGCAGACTCCTTCTGCATTAGAGAGCACAGACCCCAGTAATGGGTACAGAAATAGAAAAGTCTGACACACAGAACAACAGGGATTATGTATCAATAGAGGAATAAATGGGGTTTTGAGGATCAGGACATCAGTGAAGTGATCCATGCTTTAAAACTGTACCTATGAAACAATTCCTGTTCTTATTTTGCAACATCATGTAGTGGCAAAAGAGACTGACTGAGGCTCAGGCTGAGGTAACCCACACCAGGATGACTGCTGGAGAAAGCAAGATGGAAGAAAATTCATTCATAAATATTCCACTTCAAAGAAAAAAACTAAATATACTTTCTTGTAGTCGTTATGTTACCATAGGTGGCCACCTGGCTGCATTCTGAAAATAAACTCACAGTGCAATGGAATTGTTGGGATTTTACTATCAAGGTGTTTTACTAAGCAAGGCAAGGTCACTCACCAAATGCTTTCAAAGGCTCTACCAACTCCATCTTAAACTTCTGACCTTTCTCCAGATCTTTTAGCATTTTGGCAACTTCATAATGCCGACACTCTGACACATTTTTTCCGTTTATGGTCTCTATGTGATCACCCACACAGACAGTTTTGGTTTGGTCCATAAGGCTGCCTTCTTTGATTCGCTATTGTTTATAGGAAAAACAAAAAACAAAAACAAAAAAAACCACCAGAATTAGAAACATTTTAAAAGGTGATCGTTTTTAAGAGGTGACACCACCAAGTTTCAAGAATGCCAGTTAACAATATCAGTACACTGAGCTTATTATTCCAGCAGTGTTTTGTCTATAAGATTATCATAAAACATTTTGAAAAGCATTGTTTTTCAAACAAAGTATTTTAATAAGCCTTGAATACACAATCAGACCAGGGACAAAAAGAAAGCAACCACACTTTAGAAATAAAGGGTTTTGAATAATATATTTTTTCTGCTTTAAAACAGATCACATACATACCAGTAATGAAAATGGCTATTCAAGCTTTTGGGATTTTTCTATTTAATAGCTTTACAAGAATAGGAACAGAATTTTTCTATTCTCAAGTACAGTCCAGAGATTCAGTAAAAAAATTATATACTGCAAAGGGCTGATGTTAATAAGACCCATCCCCAGTGGTGAAGCTACTATTTTCCTCAGCAAGCCATACAGCTGTATATTAAAGGATATTCTCTGAAATAATAAAGAATAAGGAAGTCATCTAACTGCCATCTCATAGAAAACACCGTCTAAAGGTCATAACAGAAGTTACAGCTTTTATGAAGTGCAATTTAAAGAGTATGGAGAAAAACCTTTAAAATATCTCTATGATTTATCACACTTTCAATTTCAGTGATGCTGTTTATTGTTGTTGCATGCTGTCGTGTGTGTTCATCGTGTGCATACATCACATCAGCCATTATTATATGGCTATTGCATAGAAAAGCTATGACATAGTAAAATCCCTTCTATTTTGCAGATACAAATTTCATTCTAATGTGCTCCTAAATAATCTTTTCAACGAAGATTGACGTGGTTCAGGCTAACTTTGCATGAGATAACAGTGAGACAAGGCAGATAAACACATTGCCACCTCCCACTGTAGCCAGCCTGGCTGTGCAATCCTCCCAGGAGCTGCTCCCAGCCCCTGCGCATGTCTGAGCCCACACATGTGCCTCCACCTGAGAGTCAGTGGGAAGTGTGAGAGCTCTCACTGTCCTAGAGTCAATGATTTTAAGATTCAGGCTGAGTTTAACTCTCTCTAGCACCAAACAGAAGCCTATGGTGAATATGGACATGGGTATTGTACACACCAGAAACCAAATGTGCCAAGTATCTTTCTGTTACCAGACTCAAAACCTGTCCCACTCAGCTTCAATTCATGTTTAGCTCTGCATGTTGAATATTCATGTAGCTTTTCTTCTGCACTTGGATCCCAGCACTAAAAACGTTAAAATAATATTCACTGGCTGCTATTTGTGTCACTTTTTATCATCACTCCAAGTTAACTGACTGAGACAGTTGAGCTACATTGTCACAGTAATTAAGATGCAATTGCCTGTATTTTAAGTGCTCTACAGTCCATTGAGAAGCTATGAGGATCTGTATTTCCTATGCAATGCCTACTCCATTTGCTAATGTCTCCTTGTACACCACTCAGTCACACTTCAAGTTCTACTGTTGTTCTTTGAATGTGAATTTGACTCCATAATACTTTTTCCCACCTGCCCATGTACCCCAAAAACAAATTTATGAGAGCAGAATGACACCAGGTTTTGTCCTTGGTAAGGCAAAACAAGATTAAATTTCATAGAAAAAACCCTGTCACTCAGTGTCAGGTTTATAATTGGTCGGGTTACCACGTCACACCTAGAAGCCTCCCTGCTATTCAAAATGCAGTAAAATAACCACAACCCATAGGAACCTTCAACAACCCAAACAGTAAATTTAGTATTAATTTTTAATTAGTTACAAATTTTCAAGTAAAATATATGCATATAAGCAAAAACAATTCTATAAAACTTTAGAGATAGTCTCTGCTTAGTCATTTACCCAGACTACGAATTTTTTTAAAAAAAGATGCAGCTTTAATTTTGTATAGGTGTTTTCTGTACTGGTTTAAAAGATCCATTAGCTAACTCTGCAACAACAACAAAGCAAGCTCCTAGAAACTCTTTAAAATTTATGCAATCCTTGAAGACCACACCATTTTCATTACAATGTTTATTATTAGACCAGTACATAGAAAACCATGTATTTGCTCAGAGGAGTTTTACACAATTTACTGGAAATTATAGCTTGTCTGGCTACTGTTGTGAGGGTTTTCCAGTGTGCTCCAATTGTGCAGTAGTCTGTGTGAGGGCTGTTCTCTCTGCCTGTGACCAACCAAGCACAAAGGGAGTGTCACTGCCCAGTGCTGCACACATGAACATTGCTCACTGAAGCACTGCTTTCAGTGCCTTCTTTTAAAATGCCACATAAGCAGCAGCATGACTGAATGTTATGGGCTCTATAGATGCCATCACTAGAAATTCACAGTTCTATGTCTATAAGCATAAAAGTTAGGCTATGATTTTGCCAATATGCTTAGTGAAACCTTCACTGCCTCTTGACTTTCACAAACATGACCTCAGTCACATTTTTCCACAACAAAGACAAGCAAACCGATTTCAAAACCGTGTCTTGTTTTATAGCCACGGTAGCTAAGGAATGAACAGAAATACAACCTCTCCATACAAGAAGCTCTGTTTAGAATGAGAACAGTGACTGGAGCAGCAGTAATCAAAGATAATTCCTAATGCCTCACTAGTAATGGGTAATTGCAGTGTATTAGAGCAAAGAATGTCAAAAAGTAGAAAATGTGATTAAAGTTCCTAGTACCTAGTCTAGCAAGAAAGGCAGCATCATTTCCTCAGCCTCTACTTGTCTCAAAATACATTGCCTCTAGGTCATACAGAAGAGGAGAAGAAAAGCAATTATGATCAATATATTGTATATGTTAGAGCCCATACTTGCTACTCAAGTTCATTGTGGCAAATTCTGTTAATCCATATCCTTGCACTTCACCCTAAGGCAACAATACTGGAAAGACGATAAAGTCACTATACTTGTCCCTACTCTTGTACAGCACAAAGGCTTCTGCCCTGGGAACACCAAAGACTGAAATAGCATGATTTCATTATGACATGAGTGACAGAAGTTCTATAAGCATCTAATAAATGACATCAGAAAATCAGTTTAAAACAGGAGGGGGCAGATGCAAGCAGTATCTTAACACCTACCACCTCAGGGTAGCTCAGGAGATACAATGGTCTCATTGTAAAGCTGATGCACATTACTGAAGCCATGAACAAATGAACTGATTTTGAATGACATGCAGTACAGATTAGCTGAACTAATTTTGAATTATGCACCTAAAGAAAAGCAACTTTTATCTTTACTTACCATATATATGATAATAAAAGATTTTATAGTTCTAAAGGATCATTAAACCAATAATTGTACCTATTATAGTAACAGGAGCTTCTATAGAATAAAGTATTGCACTGGTTATTAAGTTTACCTTTATAAAGGCACAGCCAGTTCCATTGTCTGTAATGGTAAGCCCCAGCATATCATCAGTTTTAAGAACTTCCACTTCTTTTCGTTGTCCTTTCACATGGGCAAATATGAAATCTTCAAGGCCAATTTGTGCACCTAAGAGTTTGTCCATATCAACTTTATGAGTGTTCAAAGTGCAAAACATGATCTGTGCAGAAGGAAAGCAAACACATTAACAGTGTATTAGGCTTGGTGAGCTTGACAGGAAACTAAAATGAGAGTACAGGTCCCTGTGACAGGTCCAGAGTTAAAATGATCCCCCTTCTTCTCCAGTAGTACCAGGAGAAGGGATAGTCTCCATCCACACACAAGAAAGCATCAGTAGCTGAAACTGCAGGTGAGAGCTGGCAAGGAACATACTAAATAGACCTACCTGTGTGAGCAGCCTCTCAAGCTCTGTCTCAGCACTGAGAGGCATCTTGAGCTGCTACAGCTTGCAGCAGAGGTCAGAGTAAGCAAACTGAACAGCCATCAGCATCTTTTGCTTCATCATTCACACACCTCAAATTCCACCGATTCAAAGATCACTAGGGACTACTTTAAGACTTGATTGGTTGAAAGCAATTTAATGGGACAAAAAAATTAAAAAGAGAGCTTATCAAAACAAAAGAGTCATGAGAGAGCATGAAATGCTTTTTATTGCTCCATGTGTTCCCTCATTAGCTCAGAGCACATTGTCTCCAATGGGCTTGCTTAGTTCCTACCCTTCATCATCCCTAAAAGGTCATCCCTTCTACTGCCGTTCCAGTAAAAGCAAGGCTTAATAAAAAGGTCAAATTGCTTCTTTATAAATCAACTTTTCTTTGGGATTTCCCTTCAGCACTGGATATCAGGCAGTCCTTTTTCTCCCTACACTTATGCCAGTTCTTCAGCAGGGAGGTTTCTTCTCCTAGGTACAGGCAGGGTGAGAGCAATCCATCCATGCTGCTTGGGAACAGAGATGCTTTTGCCCACCATGGAGCTGCATGAAGGAGTTTGGCCAAGCCCAGCATGCCCATCACAGCTACAGCAATGGCACATGCCCAAGCCTTTCCAAGCTGCAGCAGGAGAGGAGTGAGGGCCAAGGGAACTACACAGCTCCCTCCTGGGCAGCACCACAGAGCACAGTGAGCAGCCAAACCAGAGAAACTCTGTGCTCCAAGAGAAACTTGGAGAATCCTTAAAATCCACTTCACTGAGGCAAGGACACAGGTTTTCCACACCAGAACACTACACACTTTTTCTTTCCTTCTGGCATCACTGGCACCAACCTGTTTTAATCGATTCCAGGTCAAACGAAGAGCAGGTACTTTTACTGATGTATTTCACAGAGAGCATTCAAATTTCTGGAGCTTTCTAAAACTTAGATTCTGTAACTATGTATGTAACTATGGGAGTTTTAATCTTAAGAGACTGAAAGTTAATGGAGAGATTATGTTTCTTGATGGAGGTCTTGTTTAGTTGTTTTTAAAAACAAAACAAACAACCCCCCCCACCAAACAGCCTCACTTCAAGGGCTACTGGCTTATCTCATCTAATCCATCAAACATCCACTGCAATCTAACACCTTATTTAACAATGAAAGTCGTAACAGCACACCCTTAACACACATTTCTTTTATTTGCTCAGGTAATGCAAAGGTTTTCAGTTAAACAATACTCCAGATAAAACAAAACCTAGAGAAATTAATCTAGTTTTAAGTATAAAATTGAAAAAAACTCTCTAATTACAAGCTCTTTTTCTAAACTAAAAAATTAAAACAGATGATGTCAAGTCCACATACACATTTTCAGCTCTCTCAAGCTACATAATCCTGCCAGTTTAAAACGGCAACTCAGCTCTCTGTTCATTGTTGCTGCAATGAATAACAAGCACTGTCTTTACATTTTAGACATTAGCATCCTTCATCTGACCTTGTCAAACAGACAATCTAGTAAATACTGTCACACCTTTGAATAGATAAAATTGGCAACAGAGCAGAAATGTGATATTTAGAAACCTGATCCAGAGTTTCTCTTTATAGATCTTCATCTGGATGGCATTCCTACTACAGCCTATAAGTCTGCAGAATTTTTTGTGAGTCAGTTCTGTGCTAACCACAAGGTTGAGGGAGCATCAGCCAGTCAAAAATAAAACTTAAATCATTCTTCATCCTCTTCAGTGAACAACTGCTTTTTCTCAGAACAGATGTATGCAAAGAGTAATGTACTAAAGATGTATCTACCTAGAAAGATCTATCACTACACCATGTACCAGTTAAAGCATAGTTTTATTTGTACACAACTGAGACCTATTGATTCAAAATTGGTATTTTTTCATAGAGCTTACAAAAGTTTAATATTGGTACCTAATGACAGATTATATATTTGAATACTTAAAATGACAGCTTCCACTCACTCAAACTTTTTCATATTTTTAATAGTAATTTCCTTATTCAAAAATGAAGCAAGAAAAAAATTCAATGTGCAATTCTCATTGTTAAGTCTTTTCTGTCCTTACCCTAAAACTTCATAGGCATTTGGTCTTCAACTCAGCACACCAGTAGTGTGAATATTTCATGCCAACTTTAGCAAGATATTATAAATCAGAACTGTTATATCAGTCACACAGTATCTAGGATACCTCCTTCACCAAGAGTTATCCACTGCAGCACTCAGAACAAGGAAATTCCACATCGCTGCACTACTTTATAAAATAGTTGTGTCCAATAAGGTTATTAACAGATTATTCCCTGCCTCCATATTTTCAACTGGAAGAGACCACATTAACCAACAAAATCAGGGCTATACTGTGTATTATATAAAGAAATGGTATTAGCTAAGAAAAAGAGGGTTACATGATGTGTTATATAAAGTATATATGCAGTACCATATTGCACATTCTATATATTAATTATACTCTCATCTTCCATATTGAGCTGACATCTCAAGAAGAACTCAATAGTAAGTTGATTGATAGATTACCTACTCAGAAGCTATTGAAAATGTATTAAAAATCTCAGATAACTTTACAGAGATCATAATCACTTTCTGTTTAAGAGGTAGGGAACTGGGAATTTTAATTCTGAGTAAGATGTAACACCCACTGACATATTTCCCTATATATGTAGATGTCATCATATCAAGAAATCATCACCAACGCATTTTCTGGAATCACTCACTCTATCTTCCCCAAGGAAAATGTGGGAGCCTTGACCAGCTTCAGCAACAGCAAGAGTAACCAGCTCCTCCAGGTTCTAGTGTGCTTTTGTTACTGTCAAGTATTCAACCTGGTCAATACATTCAAACTCTTATAAAATAAGCATTCAGTGATTTGCTGTGTTTTGGGATTTGATTGGAGGTTTTTTTGGTGGGTTTTTTTTTGTTTTGTTTTTTTGTTTAGGGTTCGTTGTTGGGTTTTTTTTTTGTACTCAAGTATTACAGTGTAAGTTCTTCCATCCAATTATTTCCACACTAATATTTCAAATACTTTCAATTACAGTATTTGAAAAAGACATAGCAAACATCATATGCAATATGGGTGTGACATTTAACCACTGCTTAGGGAAACAGCAAACAAACAATTCTTGCCATAGGGTTGGGAGGAGGTGTTTTGTAGGGAGTGTTAAGTTTGCTCATTTAAAGTATTCAATCTGTAGGCGTGATTGTGAGCAATTTGTTTCGACAGATAAGCATAACAAACTTCCAACATTTTGATGATGAAGATTTCACAAGCTGACTCTTTCCTCTAAAACACACCTGAGATTTTTTATTGTTAAAAGGACAGTTTTGTTCAGAAAAACAAATTTCAGCAGCGGCTTATTTGTCGGTAGTCTTTCATAAAAGTTTAAATTGAACAGGTTTAAATCAAATACTTGTATGAAAGTTTAATGTGGCTCAGCCTCACCGTATGCTTGCCTGTTTAGCATGAGGAGGCAAGGCCTGTGCAACAGCAGCCCACACACAAGCTCAGCAGCTGCACTCTTGTTACTGGAAGAGAAAGAGGGAGCTGCATTTCTTCCCTTATGCTTTTCCTGAATTAAACCTTGTGATGCAAAATTCCTTCCACTGTGAAAGAAACCTCAACCTCCAAGGGCTCTGGACAGACATAGCCACTGAGCACTAAGTTTAGTTCACTAGCCCCACCACATTTCACCTTTCAAAGCAAACAAAATAATCAAAAGACAAATTGCAAAGGAGACAAACCAGAAGTCCATACAGCTTCTGTGGGTTACCATTCCCTTCTTATCTGATCAAGAAATAGCCCTGCTACAGCTGGACTTTAATATCCACGTTCTCAGTGCCCGATTAGCTACTCTGAATACTTTAAAGCCCTACCATGTGCTCTCACAGGAGCACACCACCACCAAATGCTTTAACAGACCCACATTGTCCTTCAGTCAGTGCTCATTTATTTATCATACAGGCTGCACCCCGCACTTTCGCCCATTCCCTGCTACATTCCCTATAGTTACAGTGGAGTAGTAATCCTAAAAGGCCAAAGCTACACATAAATACTTTTTCCAACTACTTTTCCTACTTCAACCTCCGTAGAAAAAATAGGGGGAGATATTTCTATTATTTATGCAAATAGAAACATACACGTAACTCTGTGTGGGTTGTGTTGTTAGTTAAGAGTTGCATCTATCTATCTATATTTTTTTTTAGCTCTATGCTTTCTTGTTGAAAGCCTATTGAAGTAATCAAGTTAAAAGTCAAGAAGAATGTGATCTACCTCAAACAACACTCCTAATAATGATGCTGGAAATTACACAACTACATTTTTTATGTAACTTTAGTCAGGGGTTTGTTCTCCTTTACCCAGAGGGAGGGGAATTTAAGTTTCTCATTACAAGACTCTTCACCTGGATTTAAAATTTAAAATTTCAACATCGCCAGATTGGGAGTAGCCAGAAGATACACAGGAGATAAGCGAACATTAAGGACCATTACTCCTGAACATCACCCCCTGGTACTGCCAGAGACACCTGGTCTGGGAAAAGACTGATAAAAAAACAGATGAATGAGGAGCAAATTAGCATCAAAGGCGAGGGGTCAATAACCAATAGGAGATCGAATACAAAGAACTGCATAATTTAAGAACAATGAACAAGAATTTCTTTGGGTTTTGCCTGTATGTATGAAAAATTATGATAAGGAATTATATGTGATGGAATGCTTTTCACTGCACAACCTGAGCTTGTGTGGATGAAATTATTTGTACTGCACATCCTGGTCAGAATAAAGTAATGCATTAATTCTCTAACATAAAAAAATGTTGGAGAGTTTTTGTTTTTGCCACAGTTTCAGTGACAATGACACAGGCAATCTATTGCTAGAAGCCATATTCACTCCTCCTCCCTGTGGCAAGAACAGTCACGTTGGATAGAGAAAAGAAGAAATGCTGACGTGGTAAAAGTCAGAGAGGTAGTCAGAAAGGGAGGCTTCTGCCTACCCCTCAGCTCAAAAGGGGCAACAAGTATATATTCACCTAGGAAGATGGGTGAAGAATAACATACCTACAAGAAAGGATGAGTACAGCAAAAGCCTCAGAAAGCTGCTATTGCGTCTCACTCCTCCACAGACACCTAGCAAACATCCCCTTTGAAGTCACACCCACCTTGTCCTGTCCCCATCCTACCCGCCCTGCTCATGATCCAGGTCTACACAGAAGTTTCTGTCAGTGTCTGTCCAACAAATATTGTGTTTTATATAAACTTCCCTCTGCCCCTGTTGGCAGTCAACCACAGAACCTGGAAAGGGTACTCCAGCAGAAGCTAAACTGGTGTGATCCAAAGAGGAAAAGAGGTGCTGCAACCATGTGAGGTCAAAAGGAGAAGTGACAGATTACAAGTAGAGCTCATTCAGAACCATATTTAAACACTTAGGCAGGAATTTATCCAAGATTCCATACTTTTGCCTACCCTCTGGTAAACTCATATATCATATTAAATGCATTCACTTCTGCAAAAGGCATCGGAATGCTCTCTACAGAGAGCTCTTCCCCTCCACTCCCCCCCAGTGTTTTCCAGCTCAAGCCACCACAGGGTAGAGATCTCTGTGATAGGACCTGTTTCCAAAGGCAGTCGGGTATCACAGGCTCCAGCAGAGCCGGGTCACTGAAACTTTCCTAGACAGGTAACACCTACAAATGGCATTTGAGTACCTCAGCGTCTTTCAGTTTGCCGAGATGTAGCTTCTGGCATTATTCTTTACATCAATTTATCTGTCCAAAAGCAGTTTTAATAAACAGATAATACCATTTAAAATAAATTCTAATAAATTCACATTTCTTGGCTGTTCACTGATCTATCTTGTCTCTATGCAAAATTCTGTTGCATGACTCTCTGGTTTGAATTCTTCACTCTGTTATGCCTCCTTTACACCAGGAAATATTTTTATTTCACATAACTTTCTTAAAGCCAACTGAATTTCTAGAGTAAAAGGTTTTAAGTTCTATGCCTCCAGCAATAATTCCCTATCCATTTTTAGCAATAAGCCACTTAAAATTTAAAAGGAATGAAGTATTAGGGAGAAGAAGAAAATAAGAAACTTCTCTAGTGTGACACAAGGCTGGCAATGTATGCCCATGATATGTGGTGCTTCCTCTAAAACCTCTGAGAGTGTCAGATTGTATATCTAGCAGGAGAAACAGGAGCGCACCATTCATACAAAATTAAATTTCTCTGAAAACTGTTCTTAAGTCAGTGGAGCCAAAAGTTCAACAGTGAAAGGAAGAAAACTAAAATAGAAGACAATTTGGTAATTATGAGAACTTGAGAATAAAAGGTATAACTGAGATGGAACAGAACAAAAGGGGAACAGCAGCTCAGGATGACAAGAAAACAAAGGAGCAGAAGGTCAGAAAGCAGCTGGGAAGGTCTGGGACATGGATGCATTGCCTCTTAATTACTTAATGCAATAGTGACTGGTTAAACTGTATTCACTGCTGCTGCCACTTTCCCTTTACAATTTACTGCTTGAAATGCTATGTCAGGCCACAGCAAACCCAGAACAAAGCCTGTCGTAGTAGCAGTCTTCACAACTTTTTAAAAAGTAATCCACAAAGAAGAAAACAAGGAAAGCTGTACAGCCACACGTAGGCATACTGAAATGTTAGCTCTCTGTTTCAACTTGCCACTCAGAGGTTAAGGTTCACAGAACCACATAGGAAGAACTTGATATGGCCACTACCTTTTAACTAAGAGAAAACAATGCATTTACAAACACAAATGAATCATTATCCAAACAAATGTTTAGAACATGGCTCAGGAAAAAAAAGATCAAAAGGGCAGCAGAGCTTAAAAAAGAATCCTTTCACAGACTTAAATAACTCCATTTGAACCGTGAGCCTTTTAAAAATAATTACCTAAATAAAGTAGAAAACTTTCCAAACATCACTTTCGGCTGAAATTTTAAAATGCAGTACTTTTCAGGGCGTTTATACCACATCCCCTCCCCTTCCAATGCCTTCATTCTGGGTATTTAGCCTCATAATCCGTTGTCCCTTTTTTAACTGGAATGAACAGTGCCTAAGAGCTGTGTCAAACAGCAGCTGGCAACAGGGCAACCGAGACACCGGAGTTCTGGTCGTTGTTTTTACCACGTAAGAGCTACATGCAGTCACACTTATGTCTCTTCCCGCACGGTACCGCTCATGTGGAGCAGCAGATGGAGTTTTTCCCTCCCACGAGGCGCTCAGCGGGCAGGTCCCGCCGGCCCGCGGCAGAGGATGCCCGGGGCAGGGCGGCTGCGAGCAGCCCTGGGCGGGCGGGCCCTACCTGGGCGGGGTCGATGCCGAACGCCGCTCCGATCCGGGCGTACAGCTCGCGGGCGCTGCCGAAGCCCTCCACGCGGCCCGTGGGGCTGCCGTGCGCCAGCTGCGTGTGGAACTGCAGCCGCGACGCGCCGGCCGACGGCGCCGGGGCCGCCGCGGGGGCCGGGGCCGCCGCCTCGCTCTCCACCAGCTTGAAGGTCTCCTTGGACTTGTCCTTCTTCTTGCTCCTCAGCCCCAGCGGCATCTTCCGCGCCGGCCCCGGGCTCCTGCGGCCACTGCCGCCCGCGCTGGACTCTGCCCCCGGCGCGGCACCGCCCCGGCCCCGCGGCCATCGCGGCCGCCAGGTGCGGCCCCGCCCCGGCCGCAGAGGGCCCGGCCCGGCCCGCCCCGGCCTGGCCCAGCCCCAGCCCCAGCCCCGCCCAGCCCCGGCCGCAGAGGGCCCGGCCCGGCCCGCCCCGGCCTGGCCCAGCCCCAGCCCCAGCTCCAGCCCCAGCCCCGGCCGCAGAGGGCCCGGCCCAGGCCCGGCCGCCGAGCGCTGGGCCCGGAGCGCCGCCCCCCTGCCCCTGCCCCGTCCGGGCAGCTCGGGGCCATCGGCGCTGCCCTGCCTGCGCTCAGACCGCTCCTGCCTCCGCCACAGCACGGTCCTTTAGCGACTTCCCACTCACTAGTTCAGGAATTTCTGCTAATAGCGAAGTACCGAATACTGACTAGTATAGATTTATATTCAAGTGAAAACCTAAAATATACAAGGACTTCAGGTAACTCTTTTGCATTTATCACAGCATAGCTATAAATCTCTGAGGATTAATAAAGCAACAGTAACATAACCAAAGTTTAAGAGATTTCCTATTATGCTGGACAACATCTCTGAAATACTGAGCTTTTACACAGAAAATACACTTTTCAAGATTTTGTAACATTTAATGAATTCAAAATGTTTCCTCGACTGTGAAATACAGCTATATATCATAGTTAGATGTTCACATTACGGACGTCTGTGCTCATCTCAGTGGTACTGCTCCGTTTTCAGTAGTGCACTGAACCCACCCAAAATGAGTGTAAAATTCGTGAGGCAACATCCAGCACTTCTAAAGGAAACTGCTTCGAAAGGGAGAGAGAAGCAGCACTGCCTTAGCACATCTTCTGACTTGCAGAATAAGCAAGACAAACTATTGCAGAGAAAAAGGATTGTGGCACATGGAGTCAGACAGGCAGGCAGAGACAATGAAGTACTGTGAGGCAGCCCTGAGTCAGAAGTTCTTAGCAGATTTAATCAGAGCACCTCTGATTACATGAAATTACATGCAGATTTTAAACTGCTTACCCAGTGAGGTAAAAAAAGGTTTGAAGCCAATTTGACTTCAGCTTTTCCAAGATCGCATGTAGTAGATTTGAATGAATACTCAAAAATGGTTTTTATCCAGTTCTAGTAAGAGAATTGGATTCAATGTTTTTTCTAATTTTGTAGGAATTTCCACCAATAAAAAACCCAACAGAACTGCACAGTAAACTTGCTCCCACACTTTAATAGTTGACTTTCCAGTTCAGTTTGAAAACACAAAACTTAAACTGAAGGTTTCTCTGAACTTGCAGAACTGCATGCTCTTTTTCTCCATTACTGGAACAAAATTCAAGACATCATGTTGGCATTCACTGCATAACATTGCAGTGAGACAAAATGAGATATTAACAGTACCAAACTATTCATGTTCATCTTGATATTTAGGGGTGTTTGCTGTTTTTTAATTTTAAATGAGTAACTTCTTTTTAAAAAAGGAGCCTTTTCCCTTTTACTAAAATGTATTATAAAAGAATTGGTGACAAGTATTAATGTATTGTCTCTACTCATTCCTTTTCTTGTGAAAAGATAATTGAATTTTAAAACCCAGTAAATATTGTTTATTTATAATTTTGTTAATGAGGTTTACTAAATAAACACAGTCAAGTTTCCACATATACAGAGGCTGTGCAGATTTATTTAAAAAAGAATCCATGGATATTAACAGTCGTAATTCAGGTGTTGCAAAACTTTCTTCAGTGGAAGTGTATTTCCAAGTTTTATATAAAGGTGGATGGAGAAAAAAGTTGAACTTGGTACAAAACTATGCTGATCCTACCTACAGCTTGGAGCAATAGCATCAGCTTTTAACTATGGAAAGGAAAAATAACAAGGCCAATGGAGCTGATCAAATAAACTGAAGACACAAACATGTATATGCCATCATTAGTTACATGATGTAACAAGTGCAATGAAACCTTTTTTGTGATATTTAAATTGGAGGATGCTGACACTGTACACATGCCTAATTATTTTCAAAACTCAAAACTAGAGAAGCACCTACATGAAGTTGCCATAGCATTCCCCTGCTTTGGAAGAAAAAGCGTTCAACACTCAGTGTCATCTCTGCTCCTGAAAAGGTACATTAGCATGGACTTTGTCTTCCTGATATACAAGTACTATTTCTTAATATTGCTCAGATCATGGATTAGCAGTTTCCATGATTTAGATTTGATCAGCATAACACAATGCTGACTGGGTCATTTGTAGTAATATAAATGTAAATGAGCCAGTCTGCTGGGATCCTCAGTGAAAAGAAGGCTGTAATGGACAGAAGACACCTTTTCTCCAACAGCAACTAACCCTGTTTTCAGACTCCTTTGAACGTGCACCCTCTAAGAAAGTACCTGCCAACACTAATTAATGCATGGTAAAACTAGATCAGTCAATCCAAATGAGCCTCCAGCAATTCAGGATACTAAGGATCCAAAAATTACTTCAAATTATTTTTTGAAGAGAGTTAACAACTTAAATAAAACTGCTATTAGCCTTGGTTTTAGAAAGAAAAATAAGCCATGTACTTAAAAAAAAAGAAAAAATTATTTGATCCTTTTATCCTGAGTATATTGCCCACTACAGGCTATCTAATTCCTCAGTTTCTCACACGTAACACTTGGAACGCAAGAACTGCAATGTGCAACAGCCACGAAGTCTGTGGAAAAGGTATGTGGAACAAAGGCACATTGCTGGATATGAAATGCCATGATCAGTGAGTGTTTCACTACACAAGGGGTATCTATCCTTATTCAGGGAAATGCTATATGGTATTTCAGGTGCTGGTTGCGTGGCAATAGTGGATTTTTGAACATGGGGCAGCAGGGCTGTGAACACAGCAGTTTGTCCTTGATAAAGCAATCAGGCATGACTAACAAGATTGTTTTCATACAGCTCCTCCCTTAGGTAAGCCAGTAATTCCAGGGCAACAAGCACAGGGCACTTACACCTTCCACACCAAAGCAGATCAACAACTGGTCTCTATTTTCACTCTTTAAAATAACAGCAATTAACTGGAGAAGCCTGAAGGGAACAAATCCTGCCATGCAATAGTCTATTGCTGAGCAATCTGAGAAATGAAGATGAGATTCTGCACCTCATGAGATTAGTGCTGCTATTAGCTCAGTTTGGGTGCTGAACAGTAAGTGGCTGTATGACAAATTCCCTGGTTCTATAGGATGTGTTCAGTAAGCAATACAGTAAGAACCACTCATGTCAGCTGCAACAGAGGACCAGCATTTACTAACCGGAAAAGTTAAACTGTCTCTTAATTATATTTACAGTATCATGTTTATGGCCCATATTTTTTAGGTCTAGCATATGAATTCATCCCAAGTTACAGCAAATTTGACTTTTTAAGGAAAACCTATTTGACCTCCAAAAGGTCTGCTTCTGGTGAGTTCAGACTAGCACATAAGATGCACATACTAGAAAAGAATGGAATGCATTTGTTCAACACACCACAAATAGGCTTCAGGAAGCTTTCAGCACACCTACTACAAAAATGGTTGAAAGAATGGAATGCTAGAATGTCATGCCCCTCATGACAGAAAGCTGTGGAGCAAGCAGTGTACCACTGCATGGCAGGAAGCAGAAAGGGTAGCTTGACCTTCTCTTCCAACAGCTTGAAGTTATCCTAAGGCTTGATGCTGGTGAGATTAAAAAAGGATCTTTAGAAGCAGAGGTTTTCAGACTTGATGGATGAATTCCAAAGCAACTAAACTTTTATTTTCTCTGGCACCTAAGCAACCTTCAAGAGATCAAAAACCCATCCCAATTTCATGAATGACCATTTTATTTTCATGTTTTTCAGTAGTTACAAATATAGTAGTTGACGGAGTATTTGCTTCCTTTTCCCAAGTAGCTTTATTAAATAACCAAGTGGGTTTTAAAACATAGCTTTTAAGCACATTTTTGATTAGAAAAATATTTTTTGTGAATCCTGGATTAGACAGATATTAATGCTTCCTCTCATATTTTGAAGTAAGTCTACATGCTGGTTTCTGAAACATATACTTTGCTACCTCTCCATAAGAAAAGAAATACAAGCATTTATTTCATACCAGTTCTATAAGTTTTATATTTTGAGCATGAAAACAGTTGGAAAAGTTTAGTTTGCTATACACATATATATATATGTACACCTCTAAATACACAAGATACTGCAATTCCTCAATTTAACACTATTCCTCTTACCTGAAGATGGTTACAAAATCATAGTCCTAGTTGCTGTAACTTTTTTTTTTTTTTTTACAAGTTGGATATGGTTACAAGATTCTGGATTACAAAATGCTTGATTCCATTAGCTTTAAACTGACAAATAGGTATTTTAGGTTGATATGCTTTAAAGTTGTGTAGCTTGTAGCATTTGCCATCATAACAAAATATAAGAGAAAGTTAAAAACCAACTTTACACTTTTTACTTAAAAACCACATATAAGAAATGCAATATGGAACATACTGAAATGGAAATTTTTCAACAAACAATATATAGTATTAACAATATGCAGAAGCACTAAGCAGCAATTTTTTTCTCTTTGTAATACTGCTCCAGCAATTGTTTACTTCCTGTAGATTTAGGACTACAACTAACTGATACTGCATGAAGAGATCTGCAGTTAAATTGACTTTGAGCAATACCCCACATAAATCCTATTTTTAAGAAATGGGATTTTTCTTATACCCATTAAAAATTATCGTAAATTAAATCCCAACTCCTGTATGATTTCCTGCAGAGTCATATATATAACGCTTTTTCTTAGGCTACCTAATAGAGCAGGTAACCTCTAAATTTCCACAGGCAAAAGGCAGACAGCAAATCTTGAAATATTTTCTTATGAAAAACAACAACAAAAAAAACCCAAACCCTTTGAAAGTGTTGTTAAAGCACTGTATTATGGTTTTAAACTCAAGTAATAAAGCATGCCCACAAGGCATTTCTTTCACCAATACCATGCTGCAACCAAGGGAACCAGCCCTATTACTGTATTATAAAACTAGACTATTACAGAGGGCTCTCCATCTCTCTCTGCACTTTTTAGCCTCAAAGACAACGAATTCATATTTGAATTTTTAAAAAATAACTCAATTCAAGCATATGACAGTTTCTGGGCAACCTCTATCCCACACTGACTCTTAAGCAAACTTTGCTTTAGGTGGGACCTAGCTCTTCCTCCTTCATGGGAGTGAAGTCTGACCTTTGAAAATAATGAATACTTGAGATCAGCATGATCTTTAAACACCTGCCCTATCCAAATGCTTTTACAGGGTTCTTTGTGCATCTTTCCACCCTGGCAGAGACCTGCTCCCTAGGGAGCTGTCACATGAGCACCACCATCTTTGGGCTAAGCCTCATTTACAGAACACGGCCCACAGCAAAAAATGCAAAGTCCAAGTCCACAGAAACATTTTGCTTGCAAGAAACCTCTTGGCATCATGTAGTTCAACACCCCTGCTCACATATGGTCAGCTGAAGCAGGTTGCTCTGCACAATGTCCAGTCAGGCAATGAGGTTATGAGTCAGAGACAGCAACGCCTGAAACTCTCCAGGAAACCTGTTCCAGTGTTTGACCAGCCTATCAGTAAAAAGCTGTTTCCCGGTGTTCAGATGGAATCCCTAACTAACTTGCGCCCGTTTAGTCCTGTCACTGAAAACTACTGAGAAGAGCC
This sequence comes from Catharus ustulatus, assembly GCF_009819885.2. Taxonomy (NCBI): domain Eukaryota; kingdom Metazoa; phylum Chordata; class Aves; order Passeriformes; family Turdidae; genus Catharus; species Catharus ustulatus. The sequence goes on along the minus strand of NC_046229.1, from coordinate 13,065,110 downwards.
TGGCTCCTCCGTCTTCATTCCCTCCTGCCAGGTGCCAAGATCTCCCCCAGGCCTTTTCTTCCCCGTGCCAGCAAGTTCCAACTCTACCAGCTTCTCATACATGGTCCTGTGCTAGAGTGCTCCACTAAGTTTATATCCAGGGAGTCCAGTACTCCAGATGGATCCTCATCAGAGCTGAGAGTTACAAGGAAGATCATCTCCCCTGACCTGATAGCAAAGCTTTGGCCTCTGCTGCCATAAGGTTGCACTGCCAGCTCAGTCACTTTATTGACAATTTGCTGGTTACTCCCCAACAGAGCAAGACCTTGCTTTTCCCCCTTACTGAACTTCATGAGAATCCTCTGTCCAGTTCTCCAGGCTGTTGAGGCCTCTTTGAAAAGCAGTACATCAGCTGGTGGCACCAGCTACTCTTCCCAGTTTATATGATTGTAAACTCCATCCCATAATTCAGGTCATTAATGATGCTGACAAGTATTGGCCCCAGTACTGAGCCACTATTGCCTTGCCTCCATCTGGACTTTGTGCCACTGATCAAACCCCTGTGCCCCCCTCATTCAGCCAGCTTTTAATCCACCTCACTTCCCACTTATCTAACCTGTACTTCATCAGTCTATCTACTGATGTAAAAGGTAAACAACACAGACTGTTCTCCCAACATCCCCAAAGCTCACTGTGGATGGCAGTAAGATTGGTCAAGGAAGATTTCCCTGCTGTACATCTATGTTGACTACCCCAACCACCTTTTAGAAATGCTTTCCAGGAGGATTCTTTCCCATCACATTACCAAGGGCTTCAGTGAAGCTGATTAACCTGTAGATTCCCAAATCTTCCTTCTTGGTTTTCTTGGAAAGTGGTATTTTCTCTTTCCCAGCCTACTGGAACACCTCTCAATCTCCCTGGCCCTTCAAAGATAAACAGGCCCTGCAACAGCATTAGCCAGCTCCCTCAACACTTGGGTGCAATCTGTCAGGCTCACAGCTTTCAGGTGAAGTGCACCCTAACCCAGTCCTCCAGCATCAAGGTTCTGGATTTCCTCTCTAGTCTCAGGGGCCTGGAATTCCTGCGTGCTTGTTTTACTGGTAGTGATTGATGCAAAGGCAGCACAGAGTGCCTCAGCCTTCTCCATGTCATTGGTCGCCACTCCCTGCTCCATTTGACAGCAGGTTCACTCTTTGCTGTTCATGTCCTCGAAGAATCCCTTCTTGGTGTTCTGCCTGAAGGCTGAGAAACTATCCCACAGCAAGTGGCTACTCTGGCTTCTCAGGGAACATGCCCTTTGCCACACTCACAATGCAGTCCTGGCATTTCCGGGGGCAATAAAGAGAAGGCTTTCATTGCACAGGGGGGTCTGTTCAGGAGTCCAAGCTGATTTTTCTGGCCTATGCTTTGTGCAGTGGAAGGCAACATACTGATATGATGTCTCTCATGTTTTGCTCTTTAAAGTATTTATAACTTTGTGTATTTCTACTACGATCCCAAATTTCTGTATAAATGTGTAATGTTATAGACAGTGAGGATATAAGAAATAATGTACTTGGAGGCTCAAGTACTGTATCAGAAATATGCACAGACTTGTAAAAAAATTATTGTAATTATATTAAGCAAAATAATGACTACACTGCTGATTAGGAAGATGTAAAACAAAATGAGTAGTTTCCCCTGTAATTTTTACTGCAGAATTCACCTGTATGACTTCTACTTACACCCTTTTCTTCTCATGCAGCATTACAGTATTTTCCCCCCACCCATCCCACAAAACAAAAAACAAAAGATTCCACTAGATGTTACAGATTGCACTTTTAAAGCACAGACTCGCCAGTCCTCTGCATTTCCAGTGTCCTATTTTAATCTGTTGACATACACAGTCTTCCATTTTATGAAACTGGAAGATTTCGCCTAAGTACTTCTTTTGATGCTGGAGAAATGTTATCTGGGAAAATTACTTCAAACTCTATAATTAAGTCTCCACGCTGGTCAGGATTTTTGGGAAATGGCAAACCATATCCTATAATTCTTCTTCTCATCCCAGGCTTTACCACTTCATTGACTGTCATGGGAATGGTTCTTCCTTCTATTGTTGGCACATTGAAAGAGCTGCCACACAAAGCCTAAAGAAAGATTGTAAAAGGAGAAAAAGAAATTGGTCAGAACTTTTTTGTACCTATAAATGAATTTGGATTATTTAAAAGTGACTGGAATTCTAACTAGCATTTGTCCCATGCACTACTGAGATGTCAAAATTTAAATACAAGGTTCCTCCCTTAAAAAGACAAAAATTCAATTTGCCATTGAATATCACTGAATTTATGAATGTTACACAATGGCTACTGGAGGGTGAGCTTATATGTCCTTCAAAGACTTTATCAAATAAGAGCTGAGCAAAGTGACCTCCTCACTCATACTTTTCTGTAGATTTTAGTCTTCTAAATTTCCATTGGAAATTTAGAAACTCATTTCACTTTGTTTACATTGCACAGGACCTTTTTTCTAGTACATTATCAACCTCTTATATATTGAATTTCAGAACAACATTTAAGTGTCTCATAAGCAGAGGGATATCAAATTTCACAGCTGTCCTATGTGAGTATTTCTGGTGCCTAAAGAAATATAAACAATAATTTCCTTGCACCAAAATTAGAACGCTACAGACCACCTGCTTTATCCAACAGTTTATATTCTTTACTAGGATCTCTGAGAATAAGGTTTTGATTCCTGCATCTTCACCTGATTCAGCACACTTAGTCTACACTGATAATATCCAATTTACATAACAATAAAATGAGTCTAAATAGGCTTTTACCGTGAAGGATCTGTATTACCCACATTAACATTAAATATTGCCTTTTTTCCCTCCCTCACTGCTTTAGGTGCTTTGTCTCACTTCATATTTATTGCAGAATCCTTTAAGGTAGCTTAATTTACACAAAGCTTATAATGAAAGCAAGAGTTTATTTCTCTACCTGATACTAATTAAGAAGAAACAATACATTACACACACTCAGCTACATCTTTTAAATTATGATTATGTTGAGGCTTCAGACTCTTAACCACTCTGGGAAGTTGTCTGACTTTTCCTTGAGAAAGCCAATATGTATTGACTTGGAATTGAATCTTAAAATCGATACCATTTTTGTTGTTACATATAGCTCCTCTTACACCTGTTCACAATTATTTATCTTCACAAAAATCAATCTCTGCATTTTGAAATCACACCGCAGTAACTTACTAGCTAAAAAGGGAGACTTTGATGGCAATGGAAATACTTAAGACATTTCTAGTTTGTCCTACAGAAGCAGCAACCATATCACAGTAGCAAGGAGCATATTATATAGGATCTATTTCTTAGTTTGCATTTGTCACTTCAGCCTAATACATCACTAGGTAGAAGGGTTATGTATGAAGATTTAAGACATCTCAACCTTTATTCTTACCCCTCCACCCTTATCCTCTGCCACCTCTGTAGTAAACAGCTTAAAATAAGATTCCATTTTTATCAAACCAGTTATTGTTTCCACTATGACTGTGTTCTTCAGCCACACACAAAAGTGAAACTATTTAAAAAAACCACCCAACCTCCAAATCCTCAAATTTCACAGCTACCATATAGCTTTAGCCATTGCATCATATTGAAATAACATCAAACAACTTACCTCCCTCAAGCTGACCTTAACAGGATAGATAATATTTGATCCCTCTCTTTTGAAATGAGTGTGAGGTTTATCTTTAATGATGAAAACAATATCAGCTGGAATTGTGTTGGGTGTTTCATCGCCCTCCTTCGGAAAAGTGATCTTGGTGCCTTCTTTCCATCCTCTTTTTATCTCGATAGTAAGAATTTTGTCCTCTGTTCGGACACTTCTGCCATCTGGGTTAAGCCTTTTACGTGAAATCCTCATTCTTTTTGTGCAGCCATGATAGATCTCTTCCAGTGACACTTTAAGTTCATGGATTACAGGGGGATCTTGTTTACGACGTACTTGGCTGCCGACCGTATTCCTTTCCCTTGGAAAACCATTCATACTAAAACTAGTGAAGGATCCAAACGGATCACCATCCACCTCCATGTCTTCGCTGTCTCTGCCACCTGGCATCCTCCTCCCAAAGAAGATTTCAAAAGGATTTGTGCCACCAAAGAAAGCTGCAAATGTAGCATGTGGGTCGCCATGGAAGGAATACCGGAAGGTACCACCCTGGCCATCAGATCCTCCAGCTCCACCTTTAAGACCTAAATAAGAAAAACAAGCAAAGTTAAAAACAAATTAGGTATTAGTATAAGCTTTCCTGCTGTACAGTCAGATGATGAGTCAGAAAGATATTTGCAGTAGCATGATAGGTCTGCTTTTCAAGGAGGATTCACCATGCGATTAGGAGGTACTAACTAGCAATTCAATATCTTGTACAGCAACTAAGTTTCTGAAGCCCAAAAACTACTCACTTCAGAAGAACAGGTATTCTGACAGTGCTAATTTTATTTCATGTGATTGAAGCCAGTTATTTCAATGAATTAGCATCTTAAGAGCAGCAAACAGGTTTGCTTGATTTGATCGCTTCTTGTTCTGCACAGTATTTTGGGAATTGCATCCTTCTACAAAGTCACCTCTAGGGAACACTACTCACTATCATATGCAACATACTCCACAGCCTCCACAGCTCAGCTGTAACTCAGTGTTAATTAGTTTTACCCATTTTCCTGCAATTTGTTCTGAGTAAAAGGTAACACTGAAAATTCTCTTGTACTTCCTGTGTTCCCATTCCAAACCAAGCTAAAAATCAAATTTTTTCAATGCCTCTTTTCCAATAGGTGATCAAATATTTCCTTGTCAGGGTACTTTCTCAAACCACTGGAAGACTGAAAGTCTTCTGAAGAGACTTTTGTTTCCAAACTTACAGTGCTTGGTTTTTTTTTATACTTTTTCTTTCCCAGTCTTACACCAACTCAAAACTACAGTTGCTATCATACTTGTATAACCATTAAAAAAATGAAGGCTTACATTATGAGGGAGGCATTCTATACATTTGAAAGAGGGGTTTGTTGGGGTTTTTTTTAGCTCAGTGTTCTCATGCATAACCTTCATGTTGGGTACCAACACTAACCAACTAAGACATTAGAATGCTTTCCCCATTTCAATACCAGACCAGAGTTAAAGTACTTAGCAAACTATAATACATCCTTCTGTCACACTAGTTAATGCCAAACATGCATATCAGAGGGTTCAATCTGTGATAGTAGAAGGACACCTCCTGGAATAGCCAGCCAGAAGTTACTGAAGGTACATTCAGTTCCTGGCTGTAAAAACACTGAAGTTTCCTCCTTCTTACAGACCCTGACCCTCTGCATTTCCCTCACAACAACTAATTACACTCTTAGAAAAGCTTAGAGTAAGTGAGGTATCAGGAGGTACTCCCACATTCAACATTCTACAAGATCATACTTTATATCTTTGCCCAAAATACTAAATACTGCTGTTTAAGTGTCCTACTTTATAATTGTAAAAAACATGGCCCCAAGCAAATAGCAATGTGCAGGCCTACTTGTCACAGCGGAAGTAGTTACTTCAAATGGAATTCCTGATACCATACACATTTATGGCAAGGGATGTTAATGACTTCCTCTGTTGCTCAATCCTAAGACTGAAAGTCATGTTGGTCAAAAATGAAAAAATAAAAAAATAAAAATCCTCTCCAGATAACCATTTTAGGATAAATGTGACATTTCTGAGGCCTCATTCTCTTGGCATGTTATCACTGTTTACAATTAAAGCTAAAAAATTGTTCTGGTATTTCATGACATCAGCCAAATTCTTTCCTCTCCAGGCACAAAGCCAAGGACAACTACAGACTGGACACCTGGGCTTCTGCTCAGAAGGACTGTTTTGCCTAGAACAAGCAGACTGCTCTCAAGCAAAAATTGCAGAACAGAATACATGCTGTTTGAACTGCATCTCAAAAACTGCGTGGAAGGAAAGCAGCAGAAGACCACAGAAAGCTATTTATGGGTGAGAGAAATTTGTTCTGTTCAGTAACTTTTTGCCTGTCAGGTATTTGAGATTTGTAAAAAAACCCATTAAATTAAGAAATTAACACTTTACCAGCATTAAATCCCAGCAAATGCATTTTACACTTAAAACCTCATGAGCCAAACAAATACACTGTCTAAAAATGAACATATATCATGTCTTTACATGTTTATTTTCTTTCACTTAATGTAATGAAAGAGACCGATCAAAGTACAACAGAGGTAATACATACCTTCCTCCCCAAACTGATCATAAATGTCTCTCTTTTTGGGATCACTCAGCACTTCATAAGCTTCTGCAACCTCTTTGAATTTTTCTTCTGCATGAGGAGATTTGCTCTTATCTGGATGCCATTTCAGCGCTTGTTTTCTGTAAGCCTTTTTGATATCCTCGTCAGAAGCCCCTTTTTCAATTCCCAGGATGGAATAGTAATCTTTCCCCATCCCGACTGTCGGAGGAATTCAGATTTTCCTTGCTGTAAAGAAAGCAGCGACCAGCGTCTCAGCAAGGTGGAGATGCTAGAGAAAGAAAAATAAAAATCAAACTTCGAACTGAAACAAATAGAGCCGCTACAAAACAACAAACTCTACAACACATGAAAGAAAGCCCGGCCAGCCTCTCGGTATTTCATTCCGTAGCTCATTTATACGCGATGACACACGGGCAGGGCGCAGCCCTCCCACCCAAGGACGTGTCTGCGCTCTTTCTAGAACGCCGAGCCCGTGACGCCCCCGCCCCGCCCCGCGCCCGCGCACTCGGCGCGCAGCAGCTCCCGGGTAAAGGCGACAGCGGCGACAGCAGGGACAGCAGCGCCCTGCCCCAGCACGGCCAGCACAGGCAGCTCCGAGCGCGGATCTGCCCCAAGAGACACGCTGAAACCCATCTAGAGTAATTATAGCATTTTGCTTCACTGTTTCTATAGAGACAGCTGCACATAACTCTTTTCCAAATATACCAACGGGGAGCTGTACCCTTTCCAGCAAAGGCTATGAAGAATTTTACATCCAAATAACGACAAACATTCAGAAAGCAAAATTTCCTTTCTTTAAAAATAAAATTCAGTCACCCTCAGCCACAGCTGACTGTAGCCATGGACTATTAAGCAGTACGAATGAATGTGAGAAAAAAGTACCACTTTGTTTACCACAACTCAGAAGCCACTAAATTAGAGTAGATCAAAATGTAAATTCTGCTTCAAGTCTTCTATGGAATAGGAAATACCAAGATTATTATACAATTATGGCAATATACCAAACAAATAGCTTTCATCTGATGAGATGCTAATAACAGAAAAATACTTGGTTCTTACACATTTGTTTATAAAAAAATTCTACTACTGAAGTATTTCTCACACTCCATAGAGAAAGCCATGAGAAGTTTTAGCCTGCAAGATTTCTTTTGTACCTCTGTTAAGAGCTATAGGTCAAGAAATTAGCTGCGTTTATCAGTAGGGCAATGAACTCCATGACAGATTAACACAACTGAAAAATTACTCCTCCCTGGAACAAAGTAGTAAAAAACAACTTTTGATCATATCTAAACAGTGGTATATCTAAACATTGTCTACATGAAGACATTTCTAGGCTGAATTATGAAGTTACTATTATGGAAGTAATTAAACTCAGCTGCCTTCCTGCTAACAATAAAACCTACTAATCCTCTGACTCAGAGAGCATTATATTTGAAGCCGTTTTCTGGAACCTGCTCAAACTTAAGAGACTGTTTAGAAGGGAGAGAAAATGCTTCCTTCAGCAGAAAGTACTAGAAAAAGATACGGGACTTTACTTTCACTTTCTTAACTGACGTCATCCTCCTAATCCTCACACCATTACCTTTTCTTTTCCAGTGTCTGCGATAGAATTTACTAGACTCCTTCCAGTGTACACAAGATTTGCCTAATTATTTATCTGGGGTTTTTTACATTCTCCTTAGAATATGTGTGGAAAAGGTAAAGAGAAGATAAAGTTAAAATGTCACCGGAGTATTTTAGAAAGCAAGAACTTCTAGCATGTATGTAGTTATGATTTCAAATGTAGAACAGGCCAAAGGGTATCAAAAGAAGGAATTGGCTCCCCTTGTCACCAAATCTCTCAGGACTCACTTGCATTTTGGCACAGTAGGAGTCACAGAATTAATTACCTTTACAGCTGAAGGATGAAGTTATTGCTGAGCTCCACCTGGAATAAAGCTAGCTTTTTACTAAATCACCCTTTTCTCTGCCTTTCTTTCTAAAGTGTTTTTTTTAATTTAAAATTAGTATTTCAAATAAATTCTTTAAAACTCACATCCTAAATTCAGTATTTTCCCTACCACAAATATTGTATGAAGCACAGTCTCTTTTGAATATCACAGAAATACTCAAGCAGTGCAATTAAGAAGGCTTAGTGATAGATTCTCTGCACACACATCCCCCCCGTTTTGTAACAACATAGTCATTAGTTCTAAGAGTTTCATTTAAACCACAATAATCAGGATTTCTCTTTAAATAAAAAGTTTCTTCACCTTAATTCTTAAAACTTACAGAACAAATTCTGGTAACAATGAAGTTACACTGGGACTTTTTGCCCAATATCACAGTGACTCAGTGCCCAGGCATCCTTTCTCTCCCTACAGAGGGGGACATGCCTGTTCTGGCCTAAGTGCTGAGTTATACCATAATGATGTAAGTTATTCCCTAAAAACTAAACTACTTAAGATTCTGAGTGGGATGTACAGCAATGACTGTATTACTTCTACTTCCTGCCCTATATGAGATCTTCATGTCAGAATGAATTTATACTCTAGAATCTTCTATTTTTCAAGAGTCAATTCCTCAAAGTATGTTCCTTCTCTACGTTGAGAACTTCCTTTCATCATACAATCAGAGATCTTTAGAAAATACACATAGGCCACAGTTCTCACATGCTTATTGAGCTCTTTAAACAGTTTGTAATAGACAGAGATACTCTCTTAAAAGCAGTGAAAGCATTCAATATTATTATTAAAAGACTATTGTGCATAAGATGGATATTTAATAATTATACTAATAATTTGGTACATTAATCATACCAGCACTTCTTCAGACAGTGAAACCCATCTGGTAAGTGTGGTAAGCTTTTGTATCTTCCAATTTTGTCATATTAGAGCTGCTAGATTTTTAGAACTCCAAACATCTGATATTTGTAGTTCTTAGCTGCAATTTTTGTTATTTTACCCCATATTCATCTCCAGAATTATTATCTAAAGAAACGAGAGGAAAATCCATCAGGTACAGTCTTCAAGGACTTCTGGCCCTGCAGTCCCTTCAAATAAAGAGAGATAAACAGAAAACAAAATAGCCTTCAAAAAACCACAAGTATTTAGTTATACTGTTATAGTCCTATTTTTCCTGTTACCGTATCTATCTAGAAAAACACTTCTTAGACTAAGAAAAGATTTTGCTTCCCATATGCTTGAATATCTTTTTAAACACCTGAGTAACTGTCATCTAAAAATCCAAGTAAGGTCATTTACCTACATAAAGGAGTGACATATGAACTCCATTATGGGATTATTTTGTTTTTCTGCAAGCACTCTGCTTGTTAAGTAAGCAATTTTGTTTTTTCACTTTCTCCAAGGAAAATCCTTTGAAACCTGTGGGGGACGGGTTGCTAAAACTCTTCAGAAGAGACAACCTTTTGAGACATTTCCTCCTAATTTGTCTCAAACCAAGTTTCTGTATTTCTATCATGATGTGTTTCCCTTTTGCAGTAGAACCTGGCAATATCACAGGGCCTTCTGTCAGGATGCCCATTTCCCAGAACCCTTGCATTTCTGACACCTCCCATTTCAGAGACTGACACTTTGGGTCCAGGTCCCCCAGGTAGGTGCAGTGTTTGCACCCCTGCTCACACCCACTTGTACGTGTTGCACACTGGGATGTGAGCTCACCTCCTGCATGGACTTTCACCTTCAGCCTGAAGGAAGGGTGGTGCTGGGATTTCATCACGTTTGCTTAGGCAGCATTAAGAGCACATAGCCTGAGAGATCCTACACAGCAAAGGCCGCCCTCAGCTGAGATAAGCCAGCAGTAGTGATTCCTGCAACTCACTCAAGCCTTCCAGAAATCACTAAACAGCAATAAAATTAAGTATTGGATTATGGCCTTATTAAGTATGCTCTTGAAAGAAAACTAAGGAAATTCTCAGACATACAAATCCAGTAACACACTTGGCTGGGAAGGGACCTCAGAAATGTAAAACCTTCTCACCATCACTAAATTTTCTTCCTCACTCTACCACATTAATTCTCCAACTGCTATATCACATTATGACTCAATCCTCTATATCATCAGTTCTTTGTTTACACAGTATTTAAATACAACAGCTACATTCCATTTCAGGCATACACATAAAGTTATCATCATTCCAGTATCAAGTGGTATCTATGAAGATCTTGGTTATAGTCAACCCTGTGAAGCAATTTTCCACCAAACTAGGCAGTCTCAGACATGTCCTTCTGTTGTCATAAGCTACTTCAGGATAATGTCATGCTACTCCTATTCTGCACTGAGAAAGTTAACACCCTGTATTTCGCCAGTGCTTCTTTGCATCACAGATTTTTGTTGCAACATAAATTTCAGAAAAGAGAATTTAAGTTCAAGCTTTTAAATGTTGACGGGGGGAAAAGTGGTACATCTTCAAATGTAACAAATTATTAAAATGCCTAATACACTATTAAAACTTTTATTGTCAGGAAAACTGAATAAAATTTTGAAAACATACAAAACTTGCCTAACATAAGCAATCTCTTACCTGAAGGATTTTCTGTGTTCTTTGATCAAAACCTATGACATTCCCTTCTTTCATCTAAAAGCATATAAAATGCATACTAGGAAGCTGAAAATTGTTCCTTTTAACAGTTCCACTTCAGAGATAAAGTCTGACTACTGCATTCCCCTTGAGTCAGTATTTCAGTGGAAGAATTGTTGCTTTAAAATGTCTTTTCCATCATTCTCTCAGAACAACCGTAGTTTAACTCGCATACATATGGCCAAGAGCTGTATATCTTGTTTGGCAGAAAGTGGGGGCAGGGTCATACCACTTCCAGGTCTTCTAACAACTGTACTCAACATCAGCTCTGAATCAGCTGCTTTCATTAGAGAAATGATGCCTTGGGTTTTAGCTTTTATATTTTTCAGATTCTCTGCTGCTAAGTGTAACTCTGAAACTTCATATTAGGTGTTATTAAGTTCTCTTTGCAGAACAGTTACACAAAACAATCCCTTCCTAGCTAGGGAATCAAAGACACCTAGTACCCAAAAAGGAAAGGGGCAAGTCAGGGACTGAGACTTCAGAGCCTGGGGATAATTGACCCCAGTATGTAGATGAACCAAAATTCATGAAGGCGTAAAACTTGTGACCAGGATCCATCTTGGATTTGATTTGGGTGTAGCCCCAGCCAGGTTCTTGCACTGCCCAAGAAGTACCTTTTCAATAAATACCAATTTTATTCCTTTTGCTCTGTCCAGTCTCTGTTCCAGCTCAGCCTTTCCAGGCATCAGTTCTGACACCCCAGATGGCACCTTCACAACAACAACTGAGAGAAATTACGGCAGCATTCATAATAACATACTGAACTCAAATTACAGATTAATCATAAATTAGCACCAGTATGTTATTTTAAGGAAACGCTTCTAGGCAAAACAGTGTCAATATTCCCTGAAGTTGAATAAAAATGCTCATTATTTCCTTTAAATTAAGCAATTTTTTCTGTACTTCCCACTTACTAAACCAAAGAAACAAAACTGAGAAAGACGGGACTAGATCATAGAACAAATTAAAGAGCAAACAAAACCACAAAGGCAAATTCCAGACAGATCACAACTATAAATACACATGTGCACATAAATGTCAAGGCACAGGAGCCAAATCCCTCCCCAGGAAAAGCTTTCACAATTAAGTGTCATAATATTTGCAAACCCACATTAATGAATGGAATATTTTTGTACTCATCTACAATGGTTTGAAGAAAGCACACCCATATACAATAAAAGAAATTCTGTAACATCATCCATTGTTTTCCCAGAAAAAAAGTGTAAATTTGACAACTCTTCTCCCCACCATCTTTAACTGGATGTAGGTGCTGCCTAAGCTGTTTGTACTTTATATACACTTTATACTGTAAATAAGACCTGGTATATGCAAACCTCATTCATGAATTCTATTATTAAATAGAGTTTCACCACAGAACTATTCAGTAGCTGGTATCATACACAGAAATAAATTTTGGAGTATACAACAGAAGCAACAATTAGTTGATTTTCAGAAAATATATCTAACAGAAAATGCCAAGTGAAACCTGAAGAGCATAATGGCTCTTTCTAACTGATGGCCCTAAAAGAAAAGCTTCATTTAGTCATGCACTTCATATCCCAGTAAGAACCAAATTGATCAGATTTTTATGTGAGTTCTCTGTGGAAACTGCTACTGTGACAGAAGTAAAAAACCTAACTGTACATAAGGATTCTGGGGATGATTTTACATCTAAACAAATAATCACAAAAGCAAAGTAAAATGCCACATAGTTGACAAATTAATTATATTTAAGTTACACCAGTCCTAGCATCAACAAAAATGTTTTCTATTTTTCACTGGCAACATGTCTTTTAAAACAGTGTCTATAATATTACTGGAACACACATGAAATTCTACCAGCAGTCCAAAGGATATATTTTTAAGGTATTTTGTGGAAAACTTTACTTTAAACATATATTCCGTAATTTACATGGATTAGTTTTAGCGTAAAGTCTCTAACCAAAGATACACTGTTACCACTTGAATCTCCAAAATGTATTTTAAGCATGTGATTCACACAGTCTTCAATTTTATTTGGAAGAGAATACATGACAACATGTTAGGAATTTTTTAAAATTAGTTTTAGTTTTCTTATTAGATTTTGAAAGAGTCGACCGAAAACTATAAGCGAAATGTACAGCTGAAAACGTTCATCATACTTTAAAACTTACTACTGTAATTTACGGGTTGGGTTCTTCTCTTCAGGAAATTATTATTTCCATTACACACTGATCAGAACATAGTAAACTTACATCTCATACCCAATTCCTGTCTACCAAGTCACAATCTCTACTATAGCTGAAAAAGAAAAATACTCTTGGAATAAACTTCCACATATTAACTTTTCACCACTATGAGGGAATGAAAAACTACCTGAAAGTAGGCAGAGTTCTTGAGATTCAGCAGTGATGTACTGACTGATGAAAACACAACTAACTCCATCTTGGGAGCACGATTAACTACTTCAGCCAAGTACAAGTTTGCACTTAGAAACTCGAAAGGAAGCATCCAAAGTATGGCCACACAAAGCAACACAAAGTTTTTCCACCTACAAGTTAAGATTTCCTCTTCTAAAACAATACACATTTCACAGGTGCTTTTCAATTCCTTACTTAGATCCTGTGTCCATTTCAATTCCTACCCATGTGTTTCTGTAAAGGGATTCTTACTCAATTTGAGCAGGTCATCAGAAAAAATGCCAATCATGCAAAACATTTAACAGGTTCTCTCACATTACTGACTACGCCTGTTTAACATAGACTAACTTCTAGTTAAGAATGTTGACACACATACTTCTGTAAATATCTGTATTGAAAAGTGCAGTGTCTTGGTAAAGAGAAATAGCTGCTGCTGTTACCAAAACCCCTCCACATTCACAACGAAGTTGAAGTTCTCTTTCCTCCAAGAAAATGTTTGATTTTAACAAGTTCGGCACAATTCACTACTTCAGTTATCAATGTGGAGCAAAGAAAGCAGAAAAATACCGTAGCCAAATTTCTTCTCTTCAGTTTTACATATAAAAAGCCCGGGTTTTTGTCCTAACTACCTATTGCTCTGATGGTTATCGCTCAGGAATCTACCCAAGCCTCAAGGAATGCTGTCCTGAAATAGCCCAAATGCAAATGAAGAGTTAGACTTAATCACATATTTATCACACTGTACTAGTCAGGTTTCTGACTCACGTGTCACCAACGTTATCCTGTTGGTTATATAATAAGTAAAAATATTTAATATGATGTTTAATGCTTAATGTTCCATTTGCCTCCCAAGACTAGCTGCTTTTGATTGTAAAAAGTCTTACAGCCCTTCTGTTGACTGTTTAAGCAAACACAGTACTGCGATCCAAGTCTTTCACAAGTGCCAACACGTTCAGTCCCTGAACGTTATCAATACCATCACAAAGGACTAATTTACTGAGCGCACTTTATACATAGCCACGGGCTTCCATATTACACCGTTTTCTCAGCATGAAGACTACACCACTTAAAATATATGCTCTTTATAAAAGGTTAAACAAAGTACAGATTAATTCGGACCAGTCAAAAAGAAGATTGCTTGGTAGCCAGAAGAAAAAAGCAAATTAACTATTCGAAAATACTAGGATGCAAAAACCCCAGAAAACATTACCATCATGTGAACACTACAGTACCAGTAGTACATCTACACTGTAACACTCAGCTATTCTACCTGCTTCAGCTCCCACAAACTATGTATTATTTAAAACAAAAAATGTTCACAGAACCATAACAGATAATAAAAAAAAACGGCAAGTATTTCCACGTAAGAAACAACCGAGGAAGACTGAATTCTTCAGTCTCCAAAAACCACAGAAGTCAGAAAGGTCTGCAAATGATGGAAAAAAAGAGGAAATTAATTGTTTATGGTCTATGCCTGGAGCCAGAATGTAATCAGAAGTAGCCAGCTTAAATAAAAAAATGAAGAAGTTCTGGAAGAACTGGATAGAATTCTGGATAGAATTCCCTGCCAAACACTGGAGACTCAATAATGGTGTCAGTGGGACACTCAAGAAATACTATGTAAGAGATGCACTGCAAGTTTCTTCACAAAGAAACCAGAGCAGGAACGTCAGACAACTAAAAAATACTGAAAAGATGTGTTGACCTCTACTTGTTTGTCCTGCAGATGTGTTTATTATACAAATCGTGGAAAACAATGAATATTAAGTATACTTGTATTGTTTTCCACCTAAGTGAAACAGAGAGGTGCATTTACAATAAACTTTTTAAAAGCAGGCATTTAGTTACTCTTGTGAAGATGTATCCACACTCCTTTACAGTAAAAGTGAGGCTTAATTTGACTTCAGTCAACAGATTCAGCCCCACTCCAGCAGCACAGAAGGGGCAGAAATCTCTCTAAAAATATAAGGACAGAATGGCCAGCTCATTCTGCAGTCCAGCACTCCCCACCCCACAGCCCAGGGCCAGCTGGCACAAACCAAAGTTAACATTTGCTCTGGGCTGGCCGAGACTGGACACAAAGCCAGGCAGCTCAGACCCTGAGAACTGTGATTGGCTCCCTACCAGATCTTCCACCAATGAATCCTGGTGTAGGAGAACTTCTGTGACCTCATACTAGTGCTATGTACTGATTAACAGGAAAAGGACAATGGAAAACTCAGCACAAGTTTCCACAATAAGCCCTGCTGACTTTCCTCCAAGAAACTGGAACTGAAGAAGGTGTTTTAAAGGCATTTATTTCAACATCCTACATAAAGTCAGTTATCACAATTCTGACCCCCCAGAAACATTAGGATAGGCAGTATGTTTTATTTAATATCTACTTCGATGGCTGTAGTATAGCACAGCTCCTCTTTTCGCCTTTCATCTGTAGAAAGAGGAGGGTATCTACCACCTGTAACAATTTACTGCTGTTTACCTTAAGCACAGTAGCAATTCCTTCATCCATACCAAAGTAACCCACCAAACAACAGAAGTAATAACCTGCTGTTTTAGCAAAGATACAGCAATACAGAATCAGGGCACCCGTAAAATAAAGATATTCCTCGTGGATTAGCTCTTGCAAAAAGTCTCTGTGATGCTGGCACAGACACAACTCAGATGTGACCTGATCTGAACTTGAAGTTCGTCTTTCCAATGGTTCTCAGCCTATCACTAGGTATTTGGATTTGTTCTATTACGAAAAAAAAAAACCATAGCTCCAACACACTGCCAGTTTGGAACATTTATTAGTGGAACATAACACACAGAAATATTTTCCTAACGATGAATATACTCCACAGGTTTACACAGAAGGGTGACAAACTCATCTAGAATTTTATCACTACTTTAGTCATGCTTTGTAACTAAGGAACAGACAGAAGTCATGTCTGCAAGTTATTGTTCTTCTTGCAAAACCATTAGATTTTTTCTGACATAATTAAAAAGCTATCAAGGAGAAACAACTGAATAAACATGACAGCAATCATGATTACAGGTCACACAAAAGAGGTGGAGGGTAAAAGATAGGTGGAAGATGCTTGAACAATCCCTATGCAAACTCTGCTTGTCTTTTGTTGGGTTTTTTTCCCCTTTAAGAATGACAGAAGTTACTAGCTTCCAGTAGAAAATAAACTATTTTTTTCAGCCTTGCCGAGGAGATGAACTGCAAACACAATAAATCCAGTTGAATAGCAACTCAGCTACATGGTATTTTTTTAATTGCTGTTCCACTCATGCAAGATCAAGGTTATTAATGCACTACCAAATAAGGAACTGCCCACATTTTTGCCGTGGACATGTGATTCCCCTGTTCTTACATAAGCAAAAGGAGGTGGTCACACGAGATGCTTTTTCCAGAGTGTGCTCGTTAAAATCCCACCCAGCTGCTCTGATTCATGCAGCCAGTTTTACATGCAAGGCTGAAAACACACACACTGAACTGTGGTACAAAGACAGGAATTTAAAAAGGAGATGTCAGCACAATGCTGTTCAACATGAAAGGAGAACTGATGTCAATAAGAACGTACTTCAACAGGAGACAGAAAGACAAGCAGCCCGTTACATTTACTACAATCTGCTGCAATAGAAGTCAAAATAGTTGCTCACTAGTCTTTGCAACGTTTCAGCCACATCCCATAGCTAAATTATGTTTAATCAGCCTAGAAATGCTTCAAGATAAGAAGCAGGAGTTTAACAGACATACCTTGCAGTTAATATCTTTAATTACTTTATTCTGCTAGAATAAAGAGTGCATAGGTAGCTAAGAGGTAAAGAAGGTACAACACGGAAAGATAAACGACTCAGCAGAAAAATATCTAGGTGTTCTCAAGTGATAGCAAGTTTCGGTATCTATTCTAGTAAGAAACTATTGGAATTCTACAGTTCCACGAAAATAACGTAAAAGTGACATGTTTTCCTCTTAACTTGTCCCTGCCCCAGTGATAAATCAGAGTACAGCTGCAAACAGTCATGGAAATTATAAAGTTTTATGAAAATATTACACAGAACCAGTTCACTCACAGGGCATAATCATATGACAACCTGTAGGAAGGAAGTAAAGGATCTCCTTTCTATATTCTCTGCAGAAAATATCAATCCATACTGAACACATTCACAGGTTTATTCTTTTGTTTCTTCAAGCTTAACTTACAAAAACTCCTGTTCTTTTGCACTTTACATCAAGTCAAATGGTAACATCCACTGATCTTTTGAGTGCAATTTGAGATTAAGCCTGTAACATTCATACCTTTCTTAGCCTAGGCAGCATTGCTATTGATTTATTAAAGAAAAACATCCTAATACATTCATGAACTTCACTGTGAACATTTATTTTTCACAAAATGCGCATGTATTCCTCACAAAAATCTTCAAGAGGATTTTCAGGTTAGATAAGCTTGTTACAATCATGGTTTTACAGACTGAAGGAATTAGACATTTAAAGCTTTTAAACTCTGTCTTCCATTTTTCTTTCCTCAGACTCAGAAATTATTTACCTTTCTACATTTGGGGTTTTTTTAGATTTTATGCTATGATACATGCACAATTTGTTTAAAAATAAGATGTTCTGAGTCACAAATTAAGACATACAATTGTTAACTTAATTAAACAGTATCAGAAAAAATATTAGAGATCAGGCCTAGGTAATAGGGAAGTACACCGAT
Organism: Catharus ustulatus; assembly: GCF_009819885.2. Lineage (NCBI taxonomy): Eukaryota > Metazoa > Chordata > Aves > Passeriformes > Turdidae > Catharus > Catharus ustulatus. The sequence goes on along the minus strand of NC_046229.1, from coordinate 13,047,159 downwards.
CCCTTTAAAGCAATCAAGCTTTTCCCACTTCAAGATGAGAATCCTGAACATTAATTATGCCTTAAATAAAGTATTTATTCACTAATTAGCAGGACTTGAATGCACATTCTTCAGTGCATTGCTGGCAGAGGGATGTATTAAGACACTCCATCCTCTACAGCTACTGCTGCAATAATCATTTGTTCTCCTTTCACAGTCCCTCAGTTCCCATCTCAGCCTTTCTTAATCCCCATTCATATTCAACTTCCATGCCTAGCTCCACTGCCCAACTTATTTCAAGCAAGGCCTTTCACTCTTCACCCCCATCAGGGAAGAATTTTGCAGATGCTAACAGCAAATTCTCTGTGTCTCCAAGCTTTTCCTGCCATGACATGGCCACAAAAACACCCAACCCCCTCGAACAAGTCAGCAGCTGAGCACTGATGGCACCATCATGCTGACTAATATTATCCAGCTGCCTTTTGCACCACATTCCTTCAACGGAGTGATCCACAGCCTCTTTGCACACTGCAGCTGTATCTAAGGAACAAGTGAGTGTTCTCTGACTTATCCTCCTATATCTGACATACCCAATGCAACAGTGGCTTAATGCAATTTGACAGTATCCAGTATGGTAATCAAAATGTTAAATCAAATACCTATCAAACGAGATTCACAAGAATAAAACACGTGAGGGAAGAGCGCTAAAGAGTCTACATTTATACAGCTTCTCTGTAAAGTTTTAACACACTAAAACTTTTTTCTCAGAAAGGCAGCATGACTAAATGTAAGCCAAAACCATCAGACATTACTTTTTTTTTTTCTAACTTGCTATTTAAAAAATTATCCAAATACTCTACAAATTGTGGATCTGAAAACTGTAATTAGTACTTCAGTGCACATGCAGTAAATATGAAAACTCATGACAGATGTTTGGATAGAGCACAAGCTCAATCTTCTCTCAGCAGTTATTAAAGGGAATTTTCTACTGATAATGTTACAGATGCTGGACACACTTTGCCAGAGCAGGAGGAGCAGCTGACAGGATCTGAATCAATTGATCTACATGTCCCAAAGTGACAAAATTATCTGACACCGACTGCAGATTTCAGCACAGCCTGCAGAAAGCATGGCAGTGCATGTTCAGCCATCACAGTGACACCTGTACTCACAGAGAACATAAGCACTTCTCCTGTATAGGTGTTCAGTGTTCTGAGGCAAAGCTAAATAAAACACCTTTTGGTCTGGTCACCACAGAGCAAAGTTGAAGTGAATTGTAAAAGAGGAAAACAATCCAAATCAACACAGCAGAACTCAATGCATTCATGCACTGAAGTAAGTTGCTTTGGTAATGCAGAGGATTTGTGTCAGTTCCACACTTTCACACTGATGCTTTTGCAATACCTGAACTACCGTAGAAATACCTTGAGGATCCTTTGATAAAAGTAAGGATTCTTTCCCACACAGTATTTGCTTGTTTTCTTCCTCAGAACCATCTGTTACTCAAATCTGTGACAGCTCACATAAATAAAATGTTTTCTGACTTGCCAGATATTGACACTAGCTATTTCTCAGTAAATACACCTAGTAGAGTACTTTAGTCTGATGATTACTGCAAAATAACAAGCACTATGGCCTGAAAACCATGGGAGATGTCATAATCTAGTAAATTCAGTTAACTAAGATATCCTCCTCCAATCTCTAAAAGAAACAGCGGGGAGACCTTTCCAAAATCTAGATTATTCTATTTCTTATATTGGCAACTATCTATTTATTAAGATTCTGAAAGGTAAGAGGTGCATTTCTCTACTATCCATTCTTCTTTACTAAGAATGAGTTACTGTATGAAGTGAACCTTATTTTGCACAACAAAAACCAAGTTCTCTAGCAGCCCAGTGCAAACAGCTAGCAACACTAAGCATATTTAACTTTCTAGAAGGCAGACTTGATTGAGAAAGCAGGCAGTCCAGGTAACTTCCTGTGAGTGAGAAAGCAGGACATCCTGGTGCATACAGCTGTGACATGCCAGCAAAATACTTGAATGAATACTGCAGTTAGCACTGTTATGGGGTTAGATCCCCACCACACTCCATTAACAGATTAAACAGTAAGAACTAATCCCATAGGGATAATTTTCTTAACAGAAATATCACTTAATAAAGAGGAATGAAAATAAGAGTGCTTAAGAGATGTGGTTTTCTAGTAAATTGGATTTAAGTGCCATCAAGGGAAATACAGACCGAAGCAAGTGTTAACAGTTATTAAATCAACTTAGGAATAGTGAAAGTAAAGGCAGAATATTTATATAGTGTACAATACTTTGAGCTCTTTCTCTTCAATTTGCTAAATTTCATGTTCTGACTGTAAAGTCTACAGTGACTTCAAGAACTGCAGGGATTGAGGAATAATAGATACACTAAAAATCATCTCAAAGAGTAGTAAAAAGATGATTTTAAAACCCCTGAAAATTAACGTGCACCTATCATCAGCTGTTTATGAATCCAACTAGAACATTTATACCATACCAAACAAAAGTGGTTTTATTAGCCCAAGGTATTATGACTGCTTAAAAATCATCAGCATTACATAGCTACTGGCTTGTCTCACAGAACTTACCAAAGAAACACCAGCATATTTTGTAACTGTAAAACACAAAGCACACTGATGCTCCCTTTCATCCAATAAGGGGAAAGCCATAAAACACATAGCCAGTGGCCAGGAGTGGTTTCAATGCGTCACAGTCAACTACTATTGCTCAACAAAATTATACAAGTAAGTACCTGCAACACACAGTGAAACTATTAGTAGCTCAGAGAATAAAAAAATATTGTTTAGCAATAGCAGCAAAGAGTCAAGCATACCAATTAAATTCCCACTCTCCAAGCTTACTTTTTCCCCCATCCCTTCCAGCTAACACAGCTACATTAATGGAAAACATAAACTAATTCTGATGTACAGGTTTTTTAAGGAAAAGTATCACAGCAGCAAATTTCATATAGCTGTAGTAATACACTGTCATCTAGAAGCAAGTAGGAACTTTTAACTTTGTGGAATATATTACTCTTATAACCTTTCTTAACTACACTATCTCAATAGTGTTATAGGAGTTCAAAATATAGCATTTTTTTAGCTTCCTTTAGTGAAGTTACCTGCACTGGAGAATGCAGGATAATCTGAGCTCAGCAACACTACGACTTACAGTCTTATTAAAATTATCCCAATTACAATCGCCTTAAGGCAGCATGGAACTACAAAGCAACACAGAAGGACAGGGAAGGGAAAACACTGAGATATTTTCTTATGCGAATGCAAGCGTCCCTGCACACAGCCCCAAACCAGGCCAAGTCCAAAACAAAGGTTTCCCATGTAAAAGCACTGACAACAAAGAAACATACTTAAGGCTGAAAGACACTTGCCACGCTTCAGTTTAAAAGCTCGTGATGCTTAAAAAATGCTTTTTAAAAAAGTATGACATTTATGTAAACCAGGAGACCATGAAAAAGGAACAGCTCAATGCATATAAATATTCTTTAGAAACTGTAAAGCATCCCATCAGAACGCCGCCATACAGCAGCTCCCCTCCAGTCCTAGCCAGTCTCTACTGCTGTGATTCCTAAACAGATGTCCTACGACCTTATCCCGATGTGAAGCCTTTACAACACCGTCATCCATGACAGTTCATCCCCACCAGGCCACAGGACCTCAACAGGGCCCAGATTAAAGCATTACAGACTTCAGTTTTTCACCACAGCTTGTGCTTGCGCAGCCAAGAAAAAAATCCCCCAGCTGTAAAAATCGTAAATTAGCAATTAACATTCTCAGCTAGGAAATAAACAACCATGGACAACTGCAGGACGAAACAGGCGAAGCTCCATGAAACAAGAGACGCGGTCGCGTTTCGCGGAGTGTAGAGGGAGTCAAAAATCCGTTCGAAACGAGCGGCCGAGCCCGCAGGATCGCAGCGAGCAGAGGGCCGCGAGCAGCGGCGGGACGGGCCGGCTGCGGGCGCGGCCCCTCGGCCCAACGGCCCCGCCGCTCCGCCGGCTCGGCACGGGCGGGCCAGCCGCCCCGAGCCGCACCCGCTGCCGGCCGGCCCGCCCCGCCGGGCGCCAAGGCGGCTCCGCCGGAAACGGCGCCCGCGTTATTGTCTGTGACAACGCCCGGGGCCGCGCACCGCGGGAGCTCTCCCCAGGGCACCGCTGCGCTCAGGCGGGAAGAAAGCCCGGCCTCCCTGTCCCTGCGCTCAGCGCAATGTCGCTGCCACCGCCACCACCCGCTCCTTAGCCTGCCCGGGCACCAGCAGGGAAGGCAGAGGAGCCCCAAAGCGCAGTGCGGCGCGGGCAAGCGGCGCTGCCTCAGCCGCGGGCCCATCCCGCGCGCCTCCCGCACTCACCGAGCGTCGCCGCTGCCTCAGCCCCGAGCCCGATCGCGCTCCCGGCAGCCCCCGCAGCGCAGCCCCCGCTCCCACGCGCGCACCCGCGACTCGCAAACCAAACGACGCGAGAACTGCGCGGTGCCTCCACCCCCGCGCGCTGCCCCCACCTTCTCCCCACGTGATCGCCCGGCCCTATCAGCAGCGTCTCCAAACCCTCGCGCCTCCGTGGAAACATCGCGATCTCTCCGCCCCCCCTGCAGGGCGGCCCGGGGGCCGGCTGGGCGGGGCCGAGAGAAAGGCCGCGAGGTTTCTCCGCCGTTCTACGGCGTTCGCCGGGGCCCGCCATGAAATCCCGCCCGAGATCTCGCGAGGTTTCGGCGCGCTCCCCCCGAGCACGATGCCGCGCAGGAATGTGAAAGGCGTGCGCCCGCCGCCATTTTATCTCTTTCTTGGCAGACAGCGGCAGCGGCCGGAGCGGCGCCGGGGCGGCCATGGCGGACTATTCCACGGTGCCCCCTCCTGCCGCGGGCGCGCCTGGGGGAGGCGGCGGCGGGGCTGGAGGAGTGAACGATGCCTTTAAAGACGCGCTGCAGAGGGCTAGGCAGGTGTGTGTGGCTCCATCGAATCAATGAGGTCCTGGGGCCTGGAGGCCGCGGTGTCGGAGCCGCGGGAACAGTGAGGGCGCTGCGCACTCTACTGTGGGGAGTGGGGGCCCCTCCGCCAGTGTGTGTGCATTGGGGGGAGCTTTGTCCCGTCCCCACGCCCCCTTTGCGCGACCTGCCCGCCCTGGGCCGCGAGGTATTTGTAGCCGCGCTCCGCCATTGCCCGCGAACAGCGCCGGGATCGGCCCGAGGGCGTTCGGCGGTGAGAGGAGCCGCGCCGCGCGGTCCCTCCCCGCGGCGGGGAGGCGAAATCTCGGCGGGCGAGTAGCGGCGCGTTATCGGCCCGGCCGGCGGAGGGACGGGAGGGCGGCGGCGCTGCGGCGCGGGCCGTGTTGTGGCGCCCGCGGCGCCCCAGCCTGCTCGGACCGGTTGGGCAGCGCCGCGGCCTGCGGAGCGAGGGCGGCCCTTGCGGAAGCTCTTTATCCCGCAGTTTTATTTGTAGCTTCTGCACCACGGGCGATGTTTTCATCGCTTCTCGGGTGAAATGTGCGCCTCGTCTCTTAATAAGCGGTCGCGGTTTTGGCAGTGTTTAAAGACCCAGTGTAGTTGGGATTTGAAATTGTTTGGCCCGTGAGGCCCTACTGGGGATACCACGGTGTTTCGCGAACAAAGCGTAGAGAAAGAAAATCCGTGTTTAGGAAAAAGGTTTTGGTGTTTAAAAGGCCATATTCTCGTTGGGTATTTTAGGAAGCTCTACTGATGAAGGATGAGCACAAGTCTTTAAAACATGCGTGAAAACTTCTATGAACGAAATTAGTTTTGGGCTTCTTAATTAGGGGTCATTTTAATGTGCATTGTTTAAATTCCTGAAGTCTTTTAGAAGACGTGGAATAAACATGGGCTGAATTAATTATTTTTCTTCTTGGCTCACATCTGCCTTTTGTTTAGATTGCAGCGAAAATTGGAGGAGATGCTGGCACAGCAATGAATTCAAACGACTACGGTTATGGAGGGCAGAAAAGACCTCTTGAGGATGGAGGTACGCACTCATTCCTGCTGCATTTATTTTTGTACAGTACGGCCACTGTGTCAGAAAGATTTGCAGGTGGTGTTTTTGTTTGTGGATTCGATTTTTTTTTTCCCATAGCAGAGCATTAAAACTTTTTGTTTCTCTCATAGATCATGGCATGTTTTTTCATTTTCAGTTTAGGGGGAAAGTTTTAAACCGTTATGCTCTAAACTGAAATGAATGTAATCCTATTTTACACTATTTTAAATGTGATTTAAGTGCTGCAAATAGAAAAATGTGTGTTGGGGAAAGGGACATTTGACAGGTTGCAAAATGCCTATGTAGGTGTCATTGAAGTATTTTGTGGTTGTGTGGGATTGGTTACAATTTGTGAATTACAATTAGAGCAGGAAGTGCTCCTCAAGCTTGATTGTTTCATTAATTTTACTGCTGCACTGTTTCAAATAAAAGTGTTAATGCATTTCATTGTAAAAGCATAGGACTTTAAAAAACACGGGAAACTAATTTTTTTACCTTGAACAGACTTTTGCATAGTCTGTAGTTCAGCCTGCAGCATGTGTGAACCCTGATAAATCGTACTTGAATCTTCTGACTTGTTCCAGCTTTTTGGATTTGCCTTATACTGTATTAAAGTTTTCTCCTGAAATGTGTCATCTTCTGTCTCTTGGGAGCATCCACTTTGAACTTAGCAGGGTTTGATATGGTTAATATACACACAAAATCCGGGCTAAATTACAGGAAGAAGTCTTTGAGCTTGCTGAAATGTTCTCATAGGTCTCAAAAAAGAGAAGTGCCTTTTTTTTTTACTGTAAGAGGATTGAAACTCAGTCTACAGAATGTAACTAAGGCTTTATATCAGGAGTTCTTGTGTCCTACAGTAAAGTTTTTTTTTCTCCTATTAAAGGTGAGGTTTTTAATATACAAAAATGAGCTAATGATGCTTCAGATGATATATGTAATGTATTCTTTTTATTTTATGTGTAGATGGCTCTTGGACAAGTCCGAGCAGTACAACACACTGGGAGGGAATGCCCTCTCCTTTTAAAGGCAGGAATTTTTATTTATTACCTGTGTTTAGTATGTAAACATGACATAAACTAGTGGATCTTTCTGGATTGACACAAATATTTCTTGGAATATGTGGCTGAGTTTTTGCTGCACATAAATTATGATGGTTCATATAACCTTTATTTTGGGGTGGGAAGGAAGCATCTGAAGTATTTTTTCAGTTAAAGGTTCATGATGCCTTTTATTTCTCTACTGTGCAGAAAGGATTTGGACAGTAGTGATGTAGTTGCTTTGAATCTGCCTTTTTTTTTTTTTGAAGTTTTATGCTATGAAATGCTTGATATTTGGATAAGGATTTCATATCAACATTCAGATTGAGATTGCATTGCCATGTGATACTGTTGTGTTTTCAGATGTTTGGTCTAGATTTGTGGTCATTGTCAGAATTATTTTTTAAGTTATTGTTGATTTTTGTATGGATTTGATTTTTTTTTCTTTTTTACTATAGAAGCATCATTAGCTTGAGCAGCCAACAAAGCTCAACTTTGTTCCTTGTCTTAGTTGAGTTTCAGTGACTGGGTATCTGTGAGCTATCTACATACAGTGTGTTCTGAAAGCTGCCTTTTGTTAAACTGAATAGATACATGGAGAAACCTAACATCTTTTCAGCTATACTAACCAAGTGCTGAGTGTTCGTGAGATTCTTTCTTTTATTCAGATGATCAACTCCCTGAAATTGGAGGAGAAAAAAGAAAGAAAGGAAAGAAAAATGGGGGCTAAAATACACTGGAAATTTACAATTCACACTAAAAGGTTTAAATACTTCCTGAATTTCTTGGCAAAAAAAATTTAAAAAATCTTAATTTTGCAGATCAACCAGATGCTAAGAAAGTTGCTCCCCAGAACGACTGTAAGTAATTTTTATTTTGTTGCCAAAAAAACCTAAACAAGTGTAACACTGTCAGAACAACAATTTGAGAGTGTTCTGGTAGGTGACACTTGAATAAGTAAGATCCATAAAATGGCTGGGGGTTTATTTCTTTCTTTGTTGAAGCAGTGGGAGTCTGCTTGGTAAAACTGACAGTGGTGGTAGCAACAGCTGAGAATCTTTTATAATTTTTAAACCTTTTGATAACAGTTGTTAAAACTGAACTTGGACAGAAATTTGATACAATTGAGTTTTTGTTTATCTAAGGAGAAGCTTAGTTGTAAGCTATACCGCTTGTTTGAATTTAATTTTAACAATGTTTGTTTATAGCTTTTGGAAATCAGCTACCACCGATGCATCAGCAGCAGAGGTAAGAGTTATACTACATCTTATGCAGGATTTTAATTGAAATAAAACCCTTTCAAGCAGTTTTTCTGGAAAAGTAGTATCAACACATGAAGCATGCATTTATTCTTTGTCTTTGTGTGATCTGTTGAAATTTAGCTTTAGCGATCCCAAGTCAGACACTTGAAATGTACCTACATTGCATTCTCTTTCTTTCTCCACAGCCTAGGCTATGGGTCGAGCTTAATAAAAAGAAAGTACGTTGACGGTTTTTACTACTTCAGCATAGGTAGCATAGCTAGCAGTTGGATGCAGATCTGAAGAGAAAGGGGGTGATGCCATCTTGGAAATAAAAAGGAAAGCTGAATGACCTAAAACCAAATAAAATAATTCAGACTTCATACCGAGTATTACTCGGTTACATTTGTTACAATATCATTGTTTTCTCCACTCATTTCTTACCTGAAAACCAGATCTAACTATTATTCTTATGCTTTGGTCGGTTCTGAGATACCAGAATTTCCAGCATCCTTTGGTGAATATACAGATGAAACTTAAAATGCTGCAGTAACCTTTTCTGTACTGCACATCTGTTAATAAAGAGGGTGAAGGAAAACTTGTCTGATTTGTATGACGCTTGAGTCCTTTGTGTTTCAGTGTGTTGTCAGCTTATGTAGGACTGTGCTTGCATAATGACTTAATGGGAGGGCAAGTAAGCCAGGGTGATGGTGGAGCAGTAGCTTGCTTTAGTGGGAAGATACATGTAAATGTAATGCTAGTTTGGTCTCTGGATGGTCTCATGTCTCTTGTTTAACATTTGCTGTAGGTCTGTGATGACAGAGGAGTACAAAGTTCCAGATGGGATGGTTGGATTCAGTAAGTAGTATGGGTGTGCTGTTGTAATATAGTGGGGGATGTTAGCAGATTCTGTTAATGTAAGTAATCTTTCTGTATTTTCTTTCTCCAAGTAATTGGCAGAGGTGGAGAGCAGATCTCACGCATACAGCAAGAGTCTGGCTGTAAAATACAGATTGCACCTGGTAACTATTTGTGGGGGGAGTGTCTGTTTGGGGAGAATGGGAGGGTGGTTTGTAGGAAGTCCAGAAGATTGCTCATTGCTTCTCATTGCCTGAACCTTTGTTTAAAGATGGAGGTTAATTTTTTTGTGCTAATTGTAACTATGATGGGCTAAAGAAATGCAAAGTGGCATACACCGGTTATTTTACTTCATTAAATACGAAAATTCAGTAGCTTGTGTATTAAGATTAATTTCATAATCTCTTTCTGACTTAACACTACTGATAAGTTGGTTTTATTTTATGACTTCAGATAGTGGAGGCCTGCCTGAACGGTCGTGTATGCTAACTGGAACACCAGAGTCTGTTCAGTAAGTATTTTTAACTGTTGTCAGGAGTGTAATCATCATTTTACTCTGATGGCCGCTGACCTGACACTTGTGGTGAATATATACTTGAATATATACCACTGCTGTGGTAGTGGTTACAAGTACAAATGTCCTTTGTATACATGCTGAATCAAGCAACAGCCTTTGTTCTGAGTTAAGCTTTGAGTGTAACTATATTCAGGGACCTTGAGGTAACTTCATTAAATGTTTGATAAAGGGCTGCCTTTTGTAATTCCAATATTGGGGTGCTTTTATTATTTTGTTAGTTTTTTAAGTTACTTTTCCGGATTGATTCAAGTTGCTTCCTATTTCTTAGTGATAATAGCCATAATTCTTTTGCAGAAACTTTTCAAATTAAAAATATTCCAAGCAGAACAGGTGTGGGCAAGTGATACTTGCAGGAATAAGTATTTATAAATGTATATTTATTTTCACAGGTCAGCAAAAAGATTACTTGATCAGATAGTTGAAAAGGGAAGGCCTGCACCTGGATTTCATCACGGTGATGGACCTGGAAATGCAGTCCAAGAAATTATGATTCCAGCAAGTAAAGCAGGATTAGTTATTGGGAAAGGTGGAGAGACAATTAAACAATTGCAGGTATATATGCATCTTCTTTTAAACATGGTAGCACTGAATCTGGATTTGCATGAGTATTGACCTCCCTTTTGTCAAATAGGAGCGGGCAGGTGTTAAAATGGTCATGATTCAAGATGGTCCACAGAACACTGGTGCAGACAAGCCCCTTAGGATAACTGGAGACCCTTATAAAGTTCAGGTAAGGAGTGCCTCACAACTCAGAGCATTTTCAAATCTGTTCTGATGATGCAGTACCTAAACCAACTTTTGTTCTTCTTTTAGCAAGCCAAGGAAATGGTGCTGGAGTTAATTCGCGATCAAGGTGGCTTTAGAGAGGTGCGCAACGAATATGGGTCAAGAATAGGAGGAAATGAAGGGATAGACGTAAGCATGGTTGAAAAACTTGTTCACTGTATTTTGAGATGTTACCTTTAAAATGTTAAGCTAGGTAATGCTACTGTAAACTTTTAACCAGATTTCAGGAGTGGTTGTGGTATGTAAGTATTCTTTGATAATTGCTGAATTTACAGCACTAAGTGATGTGCATCATGCACAATTACATTGCCAGCCGTTGCAAATAATTTCAAATAGCTGGAGTTTTTTATTAAATGAGCAAGTAAATACATCTTTGGAATTGGACTTCAGCTTTTACAGAAATTATTTAAGTCCAGCTCTTAATGCAAGTCACAAGCTAGTAACTGTTGATCAGGGGAGAGGCTTAAAGCTTCATCTGCTAAAATCTGCATTTTAGAGACACTGTAATTTTTTTATTTTTTTTTAATTCTGAGAAGCACAAAATCCACTTGGAATTGCTACTGTTATGAGAACTTCTAATGTATAGGACCACTTCCTTTTTAATGGTTTAGTCCAGTATGTCCTAGGCTTGTGACTTGATATTTAAAAATTCACCCTTGAAAAAGCCTGAAGTGGCATTGGTCTTGCCCTAGTTTACAATATCAGCTAATTCTAACCCTTTCTTTGTGTGGATTTTTTAAGAATGTCATCAACATCTGTGTCATCAACATCTTTGGTTTTGTTGGGGTTTTTTTTTAGGTTCCAATACCACGATTTGCTGTAGGTATTGTAATTGGAAGAAATGGAGAAATGATTAAAAAGATCCAAAATGATGCTGGTGTTAGGATCCAGTTTAAGCCAGGTTTGTAACATGTTCTTAAGTTTCTGTCACTTAACTGGAAGTTTACTGAATTGCATATACTGGAATAATTCATTTTTATTCCAGATGATGGAACAACTCCAGATAGAATAGCCCAGATCACAGGGCCTCCTGACCGATGTCAGCATGCTGCAGAAATTATTACAGACCTCCTTCGCAGTGTTCAGGTTGGGTAACGTTCAGTGTTTAAAATCTCTCTTGCCTACCTTTGGGAAAGACCCAAAGTTTTCAAAAAGTGTGTATAACTAAAGAAAATAATTGAATTGTGCCATTTGAATCTACTTCAGAGCTTGGTTTGGAGTATGAATGTTTTACTTTTGCAGTTACAGTTTTGCAAGTAACCATATTGATTCAAAGTCATGGCATTACTTGATGTGGCTGGTTATAGAGCTGCTGCTTCTGTTTTGTTTTAATAGCTAATATGCTCTTACTTCTGATTATAATCAGTGTTTAAAAGCTTATTGTTAGATGAGTTCCACTGCTGCATTTACAGAAACCAGACAAAAATTACATCTTTGTACATGTGAAATTTTCTGCTTGCTTCTATATCCTTCATCTTTCATATGCAGAATTGTATAGAATATTTTTTAGAATGTAATTTAGGCCTTCCGTAAAAGGTACCACTTTTACTACCAAAATTGTCTGACTAGTGAATCAGTTTTTTCTTAACTAGGATGTCATGTAACCTGCTTGCATTATTTGTTTGTGGTAACTTTATAGACTATGCTCATTTGTTGCTGCTTCCTTTTAGGCTGGTAACCCTGGTGGACCAGGACCCGGTGGTCGCGGAAGGGGTAGAGGCCAAGGCAACTGGAACATGGGACCTCCTGGTGGATTACAGGAGTTCAATTTTATTGTCCCTACTGGCAAAACTGGATTAATCATTGGAAAAGGCAATATATCTTATATATGTACATCTCTATGTTATTTTAAAAAACGTTCAGCTTTTCTGTTTGGACAAATGCTATGCTACAGAGATGTGTGAGGAGCATGGTGCTAATAATGCCAAGGTTGTATGTTCAATCCCTATATGGGCCTTTCACTTAAGAATTGGAGTCCATTATCATTATGGGTTCCTTCCAACTCAATATTTTGTGATTCTGTGATTTTAAAAAAAAGAATAATTGCCCAATTTCCCCTGTTTTGAAGTCACAGTATGTACAAATGGTACATATGATTTCTCTGGATCCTGTAACAGGAGGAGCCAATTCCAGGAATTTAGCTTCCTGGCTTTAGTGCACTGCAAGAAGTTGTGAATTTAACTATCCTGTCAGCCTCTGTGGGGCTTTTTCATCATTTGGGCTTCCTTGCTCCTTTATGGAGGTTGGGCTTGAAGTTTATGGTTACTGATAACCAGCTGTGTCTATTGTTATTAATGTCTAATATTAAATGTTTACATAAATTAAAAATACAGATGGTAGGAATTCTTTGCTGCTGTTTCTGAGTAATATTTTTGTAGTCTTAAAAAATAACTTTATTTACTAGTTTGCCATTAAAACTCTATTATACACCAAAGAGGTCTTATGTGAATTGTTAGAATGTTCTTGAATGGCTCATAAGAATAGGTACCTTTTCATGTCTTTTTGGCTTCCATGCAGTTGACTTTCTCTGAACTAAGTCAGTAATTTTTGCTTTGATACATGTCATAAAAACTCCATTGCATTGTAGGTGGTGAAACTATTAAAAGCATAAGCCAACAGTCTGGTGCTAGAATAGAACTTCAGAGAAATCCTCCACCTAATGCGGATCCAAACATGAAGATGTTTACTATCCGTGGAACACCCCAGCAAATAGATTATGCACGACAACTTATAGAAGAAAAAATTGGAGTGAGTGATAACTGCTTTTTTGCTTGCTATTAGAGCTAAACAGCTAAAAGCAAGTCTCCTTCGTGGAGATTTTTCTTTCATTTCATTTCCCAGATTAATTTAATTATATAATAAATTGACAATAATGCTAATCTGGATTTAAAATATTTGAACAAAATCTTAAAATAGAAGCAGTTTATCTCTTCAACATTATATAGTGTGTTCTTGAAAACGCTCATTTTGTGTATAAGAAAAAATCATTAAGTTCAGAGATGTCAGTGATACTAAATTGTGTGGTTTGTTTTTCAGTCTGTGTTTGGGTAAAGTTGTAATCCACGTTACACCTTCAGTTTCACTGTGGTTTTGTTTGCATGTGTGCGCATGTAATCAAATTTACTAGAGACTTTTTGTGTCTGAGCTTAAAAACAGATTTGGTTAGTCAGATTTAGATGTATTGATTTATTTTAAAACTGATAGTCTCACTAGAGTGTGGGGACTATAGTGCAAGTTGTGGAAAAGCGTGTGAGTTTTTTGTAAAATCCTTCACTTTCTCTAGAAGAAACTGAAATAAATGCAGTTTCCTAGATGCTATTACTGACACAGCTGCCTTTAACTACTCTAGGCCTAATCAAAATTTAAATAGCCTGTTTTCTGCAAGGAACTGTTTTTAAAACCATTCAAACCTTTTAGACATTCTTTGAGTGTTCAGATAAATGCTTTTAAAATGCTGGAAAGTGGAGAACCTAAAGGTGAATTTTCTTCTCTGTGCTACTCTTGGTACAGGGTCCAGTGAATCCATTGGGTCCGCCTGTTCCCCATGGTCCCCATGGTGTTGTTCCTGGCCCGCATGGACCTCCTGGGCCACCAGGTCCTGGTGCTCCCATGGGACCATATAATCCAGCTCCTTATAACCCAGGCCCTCCTGGTCCTGCACCTCAGTAAGTATTGCTTCAGCTGATTTTCTTCTGCGTGGGGTGATCCTGGGATTGCCTTTCACTGTGTGTATGACCTGGTATTTTACAGTGGTCCTCCAGCTCCATATGCTCCACAGGGATGGGGAAATGCTTATCCACACTGGCAGCCACCAAACCCACCAGACCCAGGTAAGAAATGCACAACTGTACTGTAGTGTTGGTACATTTGAAGTACATCCGTTTTGTCCTTGCAAGTATATGCAGTGTACAGATCACTTGTGATACACTCATAAAGCTGAAAATCTCTTGTTTTTCTGGCTTTTTTTCACTGATTGTCAATTTACTTATGTTTTGCACTTTCCATGTGTAGCTTGTGAAATGTTGAAATTTAATTGTTACAATTGAAGAATACATTTTTAGAAATGTTACTGATCCTGCATCACTATTTATGATACTTTTTGCAAGTCTTGGTTCACTGATTTTGTGCAATTCAGTTCTTCTAAAAATTGTTTTTGCATAAAGTTCTTTAATAAGGATGTCTCCTCTTTCCCTAATAGTAAATGACTTTGTATTTTGTTTTAAACAGTCTTTAGTGATTTGTCTTTGCAGTTAATGCTATGATGTTTCTAGGTTTTGTTCTATTATAATTACTTTTAAGAGTCTGATACAGCAATGTATTTTGTTGAGTCCCTTTTGAGGTCTTAAACCTTGGTGAATTGCTGTTAATACAGTAAAACTAGGGTTGTGTATTTTGAGCTTTTTGCTTATAACAGTTTTGTATTTTCTTCTGAAACCCATCTTTGTAGAATCTGTTTCTTCTGTTTCTGTTTATCTTTGTCGAGATTGGGAGTTCTTACTTAATTCCAACTTCCAAAGTTGTAGTATCCTGCTTTTCTTTAAGTTTACATCCTTTGGTTGGACTAGAGGATATGGGGAAATGGAACATCAGCCACAGAAGGCATGGTAAGGCTAGATGCTTGAGTCTGTTGTACCTCATTTGTTTGAGGTGGAGTTTCCTCAGAACTTGAGCCAAAAGAGACCAATTGTATTTTTGTTATAAATGATAGGTATATTCTTATAGCCGCTGTTCCTGACATAAGCTCCATTAGTGGAGAAGGGGACTCCATGTATGTATCACACTGTATCTTATCAAAGAGCAGTAGTAGGTTTTAGTTCCCAAACTTCTGCACAAGGTAGCTCTGCATGTATTCAGTTCAGTATTTAAAATGCCTGCTGGCATAATTTGGAAGTAGAATGGTTTGAAGTGACTTAATCTCAGCATAGCAAAAGTATTTAATACAAAACCACTGCTAAAACGTTGCAGCCTTTTTCACACCACCTTTTTTATTTTTATTAAGTTATTTATCTATGTAAAGGCTGTGTAAGAAAAATGGCAAATAATTCCCTTGATGTCATCTTGATGGTTCTGTAACTGGTTTTTTGATAAATTCTTTTCTTAAAAATCTGAGTTTTCATATGTGCAGTTGAAGTTGGTATTTCTTTTGACTAGCATTTCTTTGGATGAATTTTCTACAGTTTTCACTTAGATACTCATTCCAGTGTAACAAATGGGTTCTTTTAGTACTTTTTTCAGAGGTGCTTTCTCCAGAACCATGCTTGCTCTTGTCACATGAAAGTGGAGCTAGTTCCTACAGTCAGATTTCTTTAGAAATTTAATGAATCCAGCTCTGTGATGTTCTACTCTAAAGAAGCGCTAAGGAGAAGGAGGGGGGAATTGAGCAATGGCTTATTTGATACTTGCAGGTAACCTTATTATATAGGATGTGTTCATTTGAATCCACTATTGTTGAAGGAAGCAGTGTAATTTCAAACAGAAAGTAGTGTGTTAACTTTTTTTTTCTGTGTGCATTTGAAGTGGTTACAGCTGACTTTTGTCACAGGATTTCATTTAGCAATAATTTGTTGTCCTGGGTTTCTTCTTGAATGCCTTTTTCAGGGGATTTCTTCATCTTCTATTACTCACTGCCTTACCTGTTTCATGTTTAGGGAGGATTGTATTTCCATTCCCATGTACAGTTACTCTAAAGTATCGTTTGTGTCCATGTCCTTTTGTGAAATTCTCTCCTCACTTGACTGCATTTCTTTGTAGATACTGTTAAGACCGCAAATACTGTTTGCAAATGCTGGTTGTGTAAAACGTATTATGTTCTCTAATAGTAGATTTTCAGGTATTGTGGATTGTCAGTCTGGTAATGTAATCAATCTCTGATACAGCAAGAATAAGGCATTCCTAAAGGCTAAATGTGAGAAACAGAGAAATAAAAGCCTAGGAAGCAGCATCATTGGCCTACCTATATAGATAAAAATAAGGAACCATGGAGATAGATGCAGAAGATGCAACTGTTTCTATTATTTTATATACTAAAAAGCTGTAAGTAAACAGTGGTGCTTAATAGCCATATATGGGGATTCAAGTTCTTAAAATGCTGTGTGTTTCTCTATTTTACTGTTACCTTAAAGTTTAACTGACAAGCATTGCAAATACCTAGTAAGTCTTGTATTCTTCTGTTTCAGAAATATTTATTTGGCATGCCTCCTCCACCGGTGCCAGTGCCATTAGCGTGAGGTTCTAACAAAAGTAAAACCACTGAAATTGTTTGGTGCTACAATGATTCATTGCTGCTACCATTTATTAACATGACTGTTTAAATAAACTTGAAAAATCTGTTTCTGTTTATCACATGTAAGATTAATAAGTGGCATTGTAGTAGTAAAGGTTCTAAAATGATTTTCTTGCCAGCTCTGTGGAAGTACACTTTGTACAGTATATTGGTCTGAAACCTGATCAAAAGTTTATGCTAGAAAGAAAAAATGCTTGAAGTATGTACATGGATATTTTGTTTAGATGGATTTTTCCTTGGAGGAAAATAAGAGTGCAGGACAGGATTAATTGAGGACAGCATTTTGTTCATAGTACTATTATAAATGCTTATGTTCTGTTTTCATAGGTAAGCCAGGAACAGATCCCAATTCAGCAGCGTGGGCAGCTTATTATGCTCACTATTATCAGCAACAAGCACAGCCACCACCTGCAGCCCCTCCTGGTGGACCAGCTACAACCCAAACTAATGGACAAGGTAGATACTGAGTGGAAATGGACACATTTCGCATTGCTGGAGGTGTAAATACCCCAGTGTTCTTTATTGTTGTCCTCCTATGTTGGGTAAATTTATTTTAACTAGCTGGTTTTCTTGGAAAATTTGCATATAGCCTTTAGTGTTGCTTTTCTCAATTTCAGCAGTAACAATAGTAATGCATTTATCTTGGAATATACTGCAAAGAGAATTTTTCTGTAATGTGGGCTGACTTAATGACTACATAGAGCAGTCATAAATAAAAATGTAATGAGCCAAGCTGTTGATTGTCATTTGCTTAAATGGTTGCATCACTTGCAGTGGGTTTAGGACAATTACAGTTGTAGTGTTTAGTAGTGTTATTTTAATATTTATACCTGGCTGAGGCTTACCACTTGAATTCTGGTATTTTGTATTGCTACTAGTATGCACTTCCTGAATCTTGAAAACGTCTTTTTTTACTAGTAGTTACTAATTGTAGTAGCTTGTACTGCAAAGATTTATAGTATCAGATTTGAGTCATGTCATGTGGGAGTGTTACTGAAAATTTCAGTTGATTATTTGGATTGTGTGAAACAAACTCCAGTAGTTTTAGTCTAACTCTTTTAATGTAATTTAGGAGATCAACCAAATCCAGCACCAGCAGGGCAGGTTGACTATACCAAGGCCTGGGAGGAGTACTACAAAAAAATGGGTAAGTGTGCAGGGGCTTTTCTGTTGTTTTTTTCTGTTCCACAATCACAGTGGAATGTTTTAGGAGAATTGGATATCTTACTGGATGAGATGGGGGGTTTTACCCCCCAAAAATTGGAACAGTCACGTGTCTTTGAACCAAATACTACTGAGAAACAGACTTGAATTTTGTATTCATAGTACTCAGGTTACTAATCAGCTTTACAAAAATACTTCAAAGTTAATGAGGTGTCTTTGATCATTGGGAAACAACATCTTTTAAATGTTTCCATCTGAGTATTTTAAAGTACATTTCCAAAGTGTTGAAGTTCAACTTTAATCAGTTTATGTGGCTGTTGTTTTTCTTACTTGGGAGTTGTTTCTCAGTTCTCTTCAGATTACATATAATTTTTTTCTTGTACTTTGCTTTCTGTGTTCCAGGTTACTAAAGCATCATAATTAGTTTTCATTTATACTGTGCTCTTTTTAAAACAGCATTTGCTTTGCAGCACTCTAGAGCTGTGTTTCAACTGCAGATTATATGTTGTTGGTAGCTTTTTTTATAAAAATGGAACGAATGTGCTGTTTAACTCGATTATTTCATTGTTTTGTTTATAAGGGAAGAGTATGTGGTTTTTGTGCACTGGCAGAAGGTGTCATTACCTTTTAAATCATGGTCATGTTCTGTCCGTGGTGTCCTGCCATGAATACTGTAGGTGATGGATGGCTGGATACTGAGCATCAGCGGGCTCAGGAATGCCAGTACTTTCCCAGGTGTGTCTGACCAGACACACAGCACCATCTGGTTTGGAATGTATCTTTCTTTGCATGGGGGGCAGTTCTGCCATCTTTCAAGTGCACTCAGTTTTCTCATGGAATATTAAAGGCATTCAGATTTAAGATTAATAACATGAATAACTCCTCTTACCAACTTTCCACTGCGTTGATAATTATTTGCCAAGATGTAACTATCTTTAATCTTTATTTTGACACAGCGTAAGCAACAAATTCTACAGGAAACGTATAATAAGTATTTAGTTCAAGACCTGCATATCAGACTTAAGAAAATTACAACTCCCAAACATGTGATTTCTAAGATGATAGGCCTTCCCATTTTTCTTCTTCCTGGTTCATTCAACTATTTCTTTTCAATTTACTGTCTCTGTTAGTTTGGCTCACTTTCTGAAATGCAAACTTGTGGGTGGCTTTCACTGTTTTTTAAAATAATGTAATTTGTTGGCGGATCTCTGCAATCTTTCTAATATGCTGTCTTGAAAAGCGAAGTCTGGGTTGCACTTGCTCAGATTCATTAATAGTTAGTTGGGATAGAGTTTATGGGAGCAATTCCAAAGAGGAATGTGAGCCAAAAAAATACATTGGGAGATAAAAATAGTTGCTCTGAAAATGCAAAATGTAAAAAATGATAAGACAGTCATATAAGAGGAAAATCATGAGGGCAGTTCTCATTTTAATTCCTTTTTCTAGTTTGGATTGAGTTCTTTGCCTGAAGGAGAGTTCTTGATAGCTGGACCTTAACTGTAAATCATGAGAACTTTTTGTTGCAGTCTTATATGACAGATACCATTTCTCTTTAAAGCCACTTAGAAAAGAAGAATTCAGCTGGAGTTGATGTAATGCTAAATGGTGCTGATTTTCCCCTCTTCATTAACAATGTTAAGAAGTGTAATACATGTGATGGATAGGAATGCTGTCCAACAGCATGTTCTTGTGGTCTCCGAGAACTGGAAAGTACCATTTGTGGTTCCTTTAGTGCTGTAATCTTCTGTCCCTATTAACTTGTGCCAAAGGATGGTAGTTACAAGTCACTTGCTCTTTCATGACTCAGATTTTTCACAGCACAGATGATTTCACCAAACATTGTTGGGGAGAGCTGAACTGAAACTCAGACTTGTTGAGCCCAGTCATTTCTGGTTTTGCTGCTGAAGAAAACTATTCTGATAATCCTTGTGGCAAGCTGAACAAATTGCCTGGAATATTGCAATTGGTGTTTTGGATTTTCTCATACTTAGTCAAATATGAGTGGTCCGAAAATGCTAAAGCACTCCAGAATATTCCCATCCAAACAATCATAGTGTTTTCAAAGTGGCTTCCTACTGGTGTGATATGTATGCCACTGCTGATCACAGAGAACACTTCACTGTGTTTTTCACTGAACAGTGACTTGAATATTGACCTGTTTTCTGACTCAGAAATACGGTTGCAAAGTCCATCTCCTTTTTCAGACCCTTGTTTCAGGGGCTACTGCTTTGAGTAGCAGATACTACAAAAAGTCTCTCATGGATAACAGTTCCCTCTAAACATGAAGTTATGATCATTAGTAAATTATCTATATGTCATTGTTGGAATTTGTAAATTTGTTACTTAAAGTCGTTCCCCATATATTGACGGTTTGATATACAGTTAAAGGATTCCATAATAAAATAGAAGTGTTTTAAAACATTCCTCAGCATTGTAGTGGGAAAGAGGAAACAAAGCAGTTTGCTCATATTAGAATCACCCTTGATAATGCTGAACTGTAAAGTCTTCTGGTGCTTCCTTTCTCAGCCCTCCTCGAAGGGGAGGTGTTCTGTTTCTCCTGTTTCCTTTGTATGGAGCTGATCAGGGTTATCCATAAGTGTTCCCGTTGAATTTGGCTATTAAAGAGCAGGTGCTGCTTAGTGCAGCTTCTACACTGAAAGGAAGCTTTGACTAAACAGCTGACTTCCATATGTAGGTTCAGAACTACTTGCAGTACTTAGTAGGAAAATGGTGCACCTAAAATACCTATCAGGACAGAAGTCCAGTTTGACGTCTTTGAGTAGGTGTTAAATTTTTATTATTTGAATTTCAGTGCTACCTTGACATAGTTCACTGAATGTCCCCAGATTCCTGGGTCTTAATGCACAAAAAATCCCTTATCTTTGACATTTAGTTGTGATGACAATAATTTGTAAGTACAGTTATTATCTCAAAGTAGTGGTGAACTTGAGAAGAGTGTATCCTGGGATAATTTGTAACCATACTAATGCTAGTTTTTGTTAAAATAATTGATCAGAAGTGTAAATAGTAAGTTGTGATACGTTACAAGTTGTAAAATGTGATAACAGGTCCAATTAAGTTTTTCTGGTAATTCCATTACTGTATAAACCAAAATAAAAGATGGATAGGCTTTCAGGGCTTTCCTACAGTGTAAGTGGAAAAACTTAAATTGTAAAGACAGTTGGAAGGTTGTGTTTTGATGGTTTTCAGGATAGTGCTTTGCCGAATACTCACATTCTGTGGTCACATTTCATGTTTTTGAGATTAGAAGACTACACTATGTGTAGGAGTAGCCTGAATAGCTAGGATTCTTCATGTGAGTTTTCTGTGTTAAAGTAATTTTTAAAAAACAAAGTAGGCTTTCTGTCTGTTAGCCTAGAAAACACTTGATTAGAATTTTTGATACTCATGTTCCTCAGAAAGTTGCTCAGTGGCCATGTATTCAAATAAAAGGTGAGGTGGTTTCAGGTAGGATTGAAAACTTTCATCCCTCATCATGTGGAAGCTGCCCCTTTCTGTTCATAACAGAATAGACAGTTGGGTGAACATGAAATTGTACAGGATGCAGACTTGCATTTTGCTTGGGTTTATTTCCTGTAGGGTGGCTGTAGAATTTTTGATTTGAAAAATAACCCGTTAAGAATGTAAATCAAAAGTGTCATAGCACAGAAATAAAACTGGTTTGGAAATTAAGTAACTTCAAATGAAACACTATGTATAAAACTCTTCTGTCTGGGTGTCTTCAAGTGTGTGTGAACAGATGTTTAGGTAGAGCATAAAGAGTGTTGCTTTGCTTAGAGTCTCTTACATTTTGTAATGGTGACTGCAAACACCCTCAAAAATTAAGGTTAGTGATACTAAGAGGGGTGTAATTGGTGTTTCTGAAGTTGGGGAAAAAAGGAAGTAAGGATGTCCATGACAGATGTCCTGTGGAAGAACAGGACAACTGAAAGGTTGGCTGTGATTTTCTTTGATTGTTTTGTTTTGTTTTTTAATATGCTGAAGAGTCCCTGTGTATCAGTCTGTCACTGTTTGGGATTTTAGCCTGTTAGTTAATTCTGTTGAAAGGAGCAGTAATACTGAGCTGTTTGGAAGAGTGTATTTGTACATGCTCTTGTTTCCAGAGGATTGGAACTTCCACAAAGTGTGGAAGCAAGTTTGGGACTGTGTTCTGTGGTGGAGTAAATGTTTACAAAAATTACGCACTTTTTGAAAAATGTAACCTGCAATAACCTCGTAACGGAATGAAGGATGTCAGAACTGGGGAAGTGCATGAATTGGCATCTGCTGAGCTAATGAATGTGGTCTGTTAAATAAGGTAAAATTAGTTTAGGTGGATTACAGAAAGCTTTGCCCCTTGGTGTGTTTTTAAATGCTGTTGTTTAGGTCAGCAGGCCTTAAACATGATTCATGATTATGAATCAAGAGGCAAAGAAAACTGTCCTTACAGTTCCTCAATTTCGATTTACATGGGAATTATTACATTAAAATAATAGAATGAGTGTTTAGGCTGAAAAAAGCAACCACAAGTTTCTTCAAAAGCCTCAGAGGAATATTGCTAGGTGGTGTTTGTTAGACGCTGAGATATTGAAATGTTCTCATTCCTATTGCAACAACAAAGCTGTGTAATTGTAATTGCCTGCAGGTCAAGCTGTTCCTGCCCCTGCTGGGGCTCCTCCGGGCGGTCAGCCAGATTACAGCGCGGCGTGGGCTGAGTACTACAGGCAGCAGGCAGCGTACTACGCTCAGACAAGTCCACAGGGAATGCCACAGCATCCTCCAGCACCACAGGTACAGTCTTAAAGTGGTTTTTGGCTGGCTTCCGTCTCAGTGGTTGTAGATATTTTTTTGCATGTCTCCTGCTTTGTTCCTTTGGGGTATGCATCTTTTTTTCTAGCAAAATAGCTATTGGAATAATTAGTAGATGACTTTGTTTACCTGTTAACTTGAGTTCTGTATCTATCCATATGTTTGGTGATTGGTTTTTTTTTTTTAAAAAAAAGAAAAACTTTCTCCTCCCAGGGTTTTGAAAACCATGCAAGAAGCCGCCACCATTTACATTAACCAATTTTTCTTTCTTAAAGGCTTCACTCCTGAGTTAGCTCGATTTAAAGGATTTTCTTTAACTTTTTGTGTATCTCTTATGTATCTCTTCTGCACAGGGCCAATAATAAGAAGTGGACAATACAGTATTTGCTTCATTGTGTGGGGGAAAAAACCTTTGTTAAATGTATGGATGCAGACGCCTTGATGAAGATCTTAATTTTGGTTAAAAAAATAGTGTTTTTGAAAATGTACAAAATATCTATCACTACTGATAGGAGGTAATATTTCTGTGTAGAAATGAAAAAATGGTTTGTTTTTTTAGTATTAGTGTAGATGTACACATTCCAGCAAATGTATTTGCAATTATGTGGTCAATGCTTTGTGATATAAATGTACTTTTTCAATGTATACTTTATCACTTTTAAAATGCCTGTTTTGTGCTTTACAATAAATAATATGAAACCTCCTGTGTCGGTAAGTTGGATATGTGGGTATATGCAGAATTAATTATAGGATTGATTTGCAACGCTGAATCAAGGTACCTGTACACAAATGAGTTGGGTTTTTTTTCCCCCCCCATAAAGCTTGTTGAGTTTAAAAACTTGTCATTAGCATGTTTTTCCCCTCTTGCAGAATAGCTGTAGATGGAGGATCTCTTTCATTCATTGTATTTTGCTGCCTAGCACCAGGAATCTTGATACCTTTAATTTTCTTTCTACTTGATTAAAACTGCATGTGTTTAAGAAGATCTTTTGGCATACTTCCATTGCATTAACAGTGAAATTTCCTTTTATACATGACCACTGTTTCAGACCTGTGCAGCTGCTATAACAGATAACTTTTGTTTTTAATTGAATACTTCAAAACTGTTCCTGCATAACTATTTTATGGATTTTTTCAGACTAGCTATAAAACTTACTTTGTAAGTGTAATGTGCTTAAGCCTTCAGTTTAAAGTAGTCCACTTCAAAATTCAGAGTAGAAGTCAATGTGGTAATGCATAGTAGTTACAAAAATTGCGTCTGTCCTTAAAGCGCTGTTTTGTTTGAGTGGTGGGAGTGGTTGAGAACTTCCTGCAGAGCAGATAACTTCTTTTTGTAAATATTCAAGTATTTGAATCAACTGATTATTTTTTTATATATACTTGAAACTTCTTATTGCTCTAATGCTCATACTAAAAAGCTGATTCTCTTGAAATCCTGTGTTTGCTCTTTGCATATTTATTGGCTCTTTGCATATATTAGACTACATGCACTACAGTCTGTCTTGCCATTGTCTGTTGAAGTGCAGGTTTGATCCAGCCAGTATAGAACTAGCTCTATAGGGGTGAGGAGGACTGTGCTGTGTATCATCCTTGATTGTTCCTTCAAGGAGCATTGCACTGTAAGTACATCAGAATGACAAATTGATGAACTGCAACAGTATCTTTTTGTCAATGTTCCACATAATGCAAATGCTGTACTTGTGTGATATTATGTTGGAATACAGTGCTGGTATCTTAGGAAATCATAATTGCTTCTTAATTCAGAAACATAGGTTTGCTTATATATATACATACACATAATTTGAGTTTTGTGGGTAAGTATTCCTGAAACTTTTAGCAATAGCTAAAGAAAGTCATGTTTCTCTGTATCTGAGTTTTTTTCATCAGTACTCCTGAGACAGCTGTCATTCAGTGTTTTAAAGTGTGCATATCATAACATTGAAGTCTTTGGAACCACTTGTTAGACAGAGTTGTCTTTGTCTTCAGATAGTTTGTGGATATGTAGTGATGTAGGTATGTTTTAAATAATTCTGTAACTGTTAATTGCTTTAATTTTTGGAACACCATGTTGTTGTTTTGAGAATAAATTTTTTTAGGGTGGCTGCACAGAGAAGTAAAAGTTAAGGCTTGAAAACTGAAGTAGTTTTTTTCAGGTAATCAGCAATGTATGTATTGTGCTGTAGAAATAGAAGGAATTATTTTTATCCCTTTTAAAACTAGGAATTATGCTGGTAGCTTGAAGAAGGCTAGGACAGTATTTGCTATCTTTAGTGTAGGATATTAAGTTTAATAGTTCAGGTATTTTGCATGGTATTTTGTAGATAACCTTACAGAATGGTGCATTTATTATGTACTAAACTGAGCAAAATTAAATTCACTGGATTCTTTATCATTCACAAAATGGAGGCTGTTGATTTTGATTCATTTAAGGTATAAAATCTTTATTAATTGCAAACAGTGCAATTATTTATACTTCACAGTGCCTTCCCAGACCTTCCACCTTAGGTTCTGCTGCAAAAAAGCAACAGGTAAGCACAACCTAAGGAAGTATATAAATTAATATATTTCAGTACATTAATGTTGTCCCTGTGAGATCTTTGTGGTTGTGTATTGAAAAGCAATCTGCTGCTTCCCCAAATGCATTGTTACTCACGGTTCCATTTGAGTGGAAAATCTTAAGTTTTTAAACAACTGTTCATATTTCTAGGTCAATATGTATTTTTTTCTTTTTCTTTTTTTTTAAGAGTATGAGATTGCAGTAATTAAACTTGATCAGAATAAGTAATTCTTGTTATTTTGCCTCAAATAGATAATTGTTGCAATTAAAGAATCAAAACTTTTAAAATATGCAGGAATTGCTTTGGTTAGAAATGTCAACAGCCTTCACAAATGTTTTTTTTTTAATAATAGGGCACTATTCCCACTTAATCCATAAGATCTAAATGTAAAGAATGAATTCTTGTTATCACTGAACTTGATAACTTGTCTTACAGTTATAGTGTGTTAGTGGAATCTTTAGATAACTTAGTTTGCTTATTCATACTTGACATGGTAGGAAAAGAGATTTTGGAGTTTGAGATGAGTATGTTTTAACTGAAAAAGCATGAGCACCAGTTAAATCTTAACAGTATGGCAAATAATATTTTATTGCTATAGCAGTCAGTGTATGCTGTTTCTTGATACTGAATTGCTGAATATTTTGATAGTATAAAATGTTAAATGTCTTACAGATGGTCTGGTACAGGTTTTTGTTCTGAGCTTTTGTTGTTGGTTTTTTAGCTTAACATAAAGCAGCATCTATTTGGTTTTTTTTGTTCATTATTCTGTTTCTAAAATGTGCTGCTCCTCTTTCAAAAGTCCTGCTTATCTGTACATCAAAGAAAAATATTCAAAAATACTGCCTTCATTTTCACACACAGTGCTGAAGATGCTGCAAGCACCAAATCATAGCTCATAGAATCAGGTCCTGAGATAGTTACTACCAGTAAAGAGGAATCCTTTGAGTGTATGCCATTGGTGAGCCGATGAGCATGGACCATAGAAGGGCTCCATGTAGAAGGTAAAATTGGCAAAAGCATAACAGATTTGAAATGTATCCCATACATAATGATATAGGGTATAATTTTTGTTTTGATCACTTTTCATTCTTTAAAGTATTCTTTGTTTGACCATAAATGTTCCATAATCTGTTAAGTTTTTTTAAACTGTGATTTAATAATATAAACCATATATTTTACTTTATATTCTTCTAAACAGTCAAGCTAATTTTTGAACTGAATTAATAGTTGTGCTTCAGTTTCTCAAGCCACTTAGTATTTCATCTGTAGCTTAACATGTAACTTCATTTTTGACATGAGAAGAGGGTAGGTGTGTACCATTTGGATTTTGATACTGTGGATTTAGTGTGGGGGTGAGTCATTTGTTCACTTCCTTTTTACATGGTACTTTTTCCTTCAACTGTTACTTCTAAAATATCTTGAACAGTCTTTCAATTGTTAATTTAGCCTGTGGAAGGAGATAGAGAAGAAAAAGCCAGTGTATTGGGATGTTGCTAGTGTTTGGAAGGTGAGACGTTCTTGTGTGTAGCATTTGAGGTGTATTGGCTTCCAGCTTTCTCACTGCAGGACTTAGAGGCATGCTAGTTTGTGCAGAGAGCATAGTGTTTCTTCTTCAACTCTTCCTCCAAACTCAGAGTTCCTGGGACAACAGTAGATTATTGGAGTTATCCCTGTAACCAGAAAGATAACTGGACTTCCTTAGAAATGCTGTGAACTTGTCCAAAAGGTGTCTTGAAATGTTTCCTGCTTACCCCACCCTCACTGCTTAGTGTCCCACAATGAATGTGAAGAGTAAGAAAACTTTTAGAAGGAAGCATAATGTTCCAAGTAGGAAAAACATTTCCATATTACTTTCTGCAGCCTATACTTTATTAGAACATGGAATGAAATACCAGGGGGATACTCTTTAGTGTAGCTTAAGTATAATTCATCTGTTTCACTTGTCCAGGCAGACAGGATCACGATTCTCTTGCACAGCCTATCTTGAAGTAGTTCATCTTTTTACTAGTGGTATTTTATTGATTGGTAGAAACTGTTTCTCCCCTGTTCTTTTCCAGAGTAATTCTTAAGTTTTCCATTGCATGCGAAAAGCTTTTCCATTTTGCTTTTTTACTGGAAATGGGGGGAGGAAGGGAGGACTGGGCTTTTCAGAAAGCATACAATTGACAGGATTCCCTCTGCCCTAGTAATAGCATATGAAACTCTTGTGTATGCACAAATATTTCTCTTGCGTGCATGTGAAATGCCTTTTCGTCCTGAGAAAAGTGTTCTCTGCAGAAACTACCCGTGTGTAAACAGAAGATTGGCTTTAAAAGGCAACTGTGATGGGAACAGTGTCTTAGGGAGATGCAGCTTGGACTTGAGGTAAATTGAATGCTTTACAAAAATGTGGTTTTGAGCTTGCATTGACATTGTATGTAATATGGGTACACATTAACTGTATAATGGTTTTTGTATGGTTTTTCTCAATAAATGTAATCTGTCGAATAATAATAGAATGGTTTTTGTCTTTTTTATGCTCCTATCCCTGCATTTGTTAGAGAATGCTCTGTTTAGCTTCAGAGCAAAAATATTGTAGCAACATGTACTTCTGTGAATGAACATCACCCACGAAAAAATGAAATTAAATGTTTGTGTGGTTATTAGGGTAAATAGTAATTCCAAACACCAGGCAGCTCCTTACCATTTCTTAATGAGGTCAAAGAGTGTCTTGCTGCAGGTAACTGTACAAAGAAAGCAGATTCTGCCACAGGAAAATTCCTTTTTGTAATGACTGCCTAAATTTAATTTCCTGCAACTTGCCTTGCCTTTATGTCAGGGCCTATACACAAGTACTTTAAAATGTGAGGGTTTTTTGTAAAGTTACTCCTCCAGAGGCTTAGTCTGAGTGGTTGAGATGGGTGTTAGCAGAGTGACATGAATGTTGATGTCAGGAGGTCTTAGAGAAAAATGGTACAGTAACCTTAAGAAAACAATGTCTGGAGATGTGGCAATAAACTTACTGCATTAAGATTAAGAAAATAGGCACGTTATGAAAATACTTTTCTTAAAGCTTGTTTTTTACCAGCTCTAAATATGAGCCAATCATAGATGTCACCACCTGCTTTTGTGTTACTTTATCAATGAAAAAAATCATAAGTTTTACAAGCAAGTGTTGGTACTTTGAAGACTACTAAAAACCTAAAGGAGATTGTTTTTATTTGAGATTATCAGCTGCATAGGTTGATCAGAGCAGAACATGCAAGGCCATTTTAAAACAAAAGAAGTTATTCTTCTTGAAACAATAGTGAGCAGTTATGTCATCTTTTATTCTTTAAAAATAGTACACTTGGGTTTTTGAAAATCATCAATAAGTATTTCCTTTGCCAGTTCAGTGCCTCTGGGATAAAGTAAAACAGCTTAAATATTCAGTGCTCATGCAAGATACACCAATAGAATCACACTACTACACACGTTTCCAGATTGTGTATTCAGCTTTATTCTGTTACACTAGAGTTGGTCTTCAGATGCTGGAGCACTATGATAATTCAGCTTTTTCCTCAGTTGATCTTTCTTATACTGATTTTTTTAATCTTGGCCTTGATACTGGTTTTTGCACTGAGTAGGGAATTCTCACAATTTGAAGGGTATATTCTTATCTGATGCAGGAATGACAAATTAATGCACATCCTTGCTTTCTTTAGTTGGCCCCATCAGAGAAAGAGATGATGCAGTAAGAGAGTTGAGGGGAAGAAAGATTCCAGCTAAAGTAGAGCATTAGTAGTCATCAGCTAGAAAACAGAAAAAGGGTTAAGAGAGACAGGAAGTTAGATTTTCGTAACAGGAAAGACACAAGAAGACTATCTGAGATTTAAGCATATTAAAATGCTAGCTCTTACTTTCAATTGTGAGAATACAGGTGCTAGCAGCTGAGCCTCTGTTGTTGACTGCTTTACACATATATTCCCCTTCATCTTCTGGGAAGGTTTCTGGCAAGTAAAGGCAGTAGGTTTCTCCTCTTTCAATATATTGATAGTCCTCAGAGTCCTGCAACATCTCCCCTTCAAACCACCATGTAACTTCAGGTTTTGGTTCTCCGGTAATTTTAACTGTAAATCTTACTGGCTCGCCGTCAACAACTGATGTGTTTTTCAGTGGCTTCTTGAACCAGGGAGCTCCAGATCGAGCTTGATCCTCATCTTCACAAGTAGAACCATTAATAATGCTTCCCTCTTCTTCTTCTTCCTCTTCCCTTTTCTGTTTTAAAATAAGTTGATTTAAAACATTTAAAGTGGCAATAGCACTATGACTGTTAGTGATACATGTTTGGTTACAAGTTACTGTATTTCTGAGAAGGGGAAATTCCACATCTGTCCTCAGTACATAACAATGCATCCAATCTGGATATGCCAGAGGCAGAAAAATGCATTTTAATGAGGCTGGAATGTTGGTGAAAATACAGGCATGAGTGTCAATTCCATTTTCAGACTATTCACAGGATGTCATGACCTTTCTTCGCAGTGTCTTGTACTCTTCTGCAAGTGTTCAGGCCAGGTTGGATGGAGCTTTGAGCAGCCTGATCTAATGGGAGGTATCCCTGCCTACATTAGGGGAATCAGAACTAGATGATCTTTAAAGTCCCTTCAACCTAAACCATTCATACTTCATGGAGAGTATGTGCAAACACCAAAAGCGATTTTATATTATTGCAGCAATTCTAGCACCTGCTGGTAGTTGC
Source organism: Catharus ustulatus (assembly GCF_009819885.2). Taxonomy (NCBI): domain Eukaryota; kingdom Metazoa; phylum Chordata; class Aves; order Passeriformes; family Turdidae; genus Catharus; species Catharus ustulatus. The sequence goes on along the minus strand of NC_046229.1, from coordinate 13,017,122 downwards.
CTACATAGTAATTAGAAGCTAAGTTAAATGACACGACTGGAGAATATTATTTTGCAATTTATACCTTCTGTAATGCGGCATCAATTTCTTTTTGTTCAAACTGCATACGTAGTAATTTCTGTTCCTCAATCCTCCTCTGCTCCTCTTCTTCTCTGGCTCTTGCCATTTGTTCAAAACGAGCCTTCATGTTTACTTTGTGAGTAAATGGAGCCTCAGATTTCTTGGCTGGCGTCACATCTACATCATCATCCTTGGAAAATAATAATTAAAAACAGGGCTTAACTGTTACTTATTGCTTTACATATTAATATGAGTAAAACTAGTTTTGTGTTCCCAGAGGTTTTTTCAACTGAGCAAAGCCACACAGAGAGCTGGTTCTTTTCAGAAATTTGTTTGAGTCTAAGAGTAAGTCTCATAATAGTTCATCCCAGGGATAGGACAAGATTTTTGCAAACACACTTTCAAAAATGATAGGTAAAAAAAATATTCCTAATGTTTTATTCATACAGAAGTTGAGCACTTTGTGGCAGTTTATATCCTTGGTGACTGTAGTTTATGAAAATAATTAGTGTCAGTCATTAATTAAAAGCTCACAAGTAGGACAGGCTTTGAGCTGATGCTGAAGTGACTCCTGTGGAGAAGAGCCAGAATGGGGCTCAGATCAAGCTTAGTATTGTTAAAATGTTACATTTTGTCACACTGGGCTAATAGATTTACAGCCCACTTTGTCAATGGGTTACACTGATAGCTCAATTTCTTGGGGTTTCCCCTCTGACAAACTGAAGGTTCTGATCTGAAGTATAGATAAGTAGGCACCCTCTCTATTCTATCCTGAGGAGTGAGTATACATGACAGAGACTTGATCTTCAAATGGTATTGAGTGGAGAATTAATTAAGAGTTCAGAAGGAGAAGCAGTTCAAATGATGAATGATAGTTCTCAGATACAGATGTTTTAAGCCCTCAGAGTGGCAGGTTTCAGGTTAAAATGCTGAATTGCAGGGCTCTGAGCAGAAAAGCAGAACTCTGCTTGACCAAATCACTGATAATAAAGTGGTGCTGTTAGGGATGCTTAGGTGTGATATCCTTAGGCATCCAAAGTAGAGGACAGGAAAGATGGGAAAACAATTTTGGAAACAGCAAAATTTGATGAAAGCAGTAGCATTGTCCACTCCTGGATCATTAGTGTGATGGTTAAGTAGATCATTAACATACACAGAATGCAACTTACCTCTTGAAATTTTTCAGCTTCCCTTTCTCTTATTTCTTCATCCATTGCTCTTCTCTTTGCTCGCTCTTCTTCAATCTTCTTCTGTATTTCTTCTTGAGACAGTTGTCCTATTTTTTCAAACTTGCTTTTTAGGTTCTTTGCCTGAATAGAACCACTTCTTTTTAGCTTCATCAATTCTTCATATTCTTTGCTTAACTCAAAAGTTTCAGACTCTTCTTCCAGCTGTTCAGAAATTACAGAATGTTTAAGATGGAAAATGCCCTCATTATTTTTCCCATTCTCCCCCCAGATGGTATTATTCAATACATTACAGTTCTGTTAGTTAAGAGACCTTTCTCCTGTTATTTTTTTTCTTTGCTGTCTCATGATGCATGCATTTGTATCATATCTCAACTAAATTCAGATTTTAAAGTACCTTGCTTCAATATACAGCTTGTTCAAGGGTTGCTGTCAATAAACTGCCCTTCATGGATTTGGAAAACCAGACACAGACCCGTACAAAAAACTTACTTATCCAGAGTCCAAAATTCACCTCTACCTACTTGCCCTGTGATAGGAAGTAGTCCTCTAATAAATACAGCTGTTTTATTTAAAAAAAAAAAAAAAACAAAAAAAAAACTTTATCTTTTCAAAATTCAATAAAAAGTAAATGGCGTTTCAGTATCTCATGGCTGCAAAAGAAAGGGCAGTTGTGGATCCTGTAAATACTGATCTTTTTCTCCCTCCTTTTAAGACCTCTGACTGATGGTAAAGATGTACGTTTTAGCTGGATGTCCTTGTTTCTCCCTGCTTCCCCAGGGTTAGTTGAGAATATCATAAGCTAAAGCCTTTACTACTTGCTCGAGCTTTGCAACAAAAAAAAAATAATAAATTAATGTCATTCTCTAACATTCTAAAGGGAATAATAAAGAATTGCCACCCACAGCCAAATTGAAGTGTGAAGTTCATGAATGTGATGTTTTAAACATCACATTCGTGATGTGATGAATGGGATTGCACTGGGATGTAAAGTAGATTTTGCGTTTGGTTTTTAAAATCTGACAGTCTTCAAACCCTTGATACAGCAATTAGAAAAGAGTTGAGCCAACTGTATTTTTCTCATTAGGTAGCGCAGTATTTCTCTGAGGAAAAGCAAGAATTTTGCCCTTTCCTACTTCTGTTTTCGTATTCTTTTGGGAACCAGATATTTCTGTTCTCCCAGTATACTAAATATTATCTAATCATTTTAGTAATAGTCCAGAATTTTCAGAAATTACTGTAAAACAAAATTACTAATTTGTAACTGTACTTACTTCTAAGGTGGCAAGGGATAAACACATTTTCCTGGTAGATTAGTGATAAAAATGTCATATACAATGTTTTAAAAATAAGGGTTTCTATTTTTCTTGCCTTTCACGTAATGTTGAATGTATTAATTTAAAACTTCTTTCAAAGGCATTTGTCTTTCCAGTCTTAAACTTTGAGATTTTAGTAACAAAGCGATATTTTTATTCAGAATATGCTTAACCTATAGCTTGATGTACAAACCTCTCCCATTTCTTGTCTCAACTGTTGAAATTCTTGCCTTTCCATTTCCAACTTTTGCCTGCGCTCTTCTTCTGTGCGCCTCTTTTCTTCTTCCATTTTTTGTCTCAGCAACTCCTCAAAATTAATTTCCAGTTTACCAGGTATGAGAGATTCTTGAGAAAAGGTTTTAAACATTTCTGGTGATTCATCATCCAGCACCTGCTGGAAATTCAGAGTATTAATTATATCTGTGATGAAATCACAGCATTGTTCAGACACTTCTAGTACATAAAGATAAGCAACTGCTGTGTCACATCTGCCCCAGCACAGAAAGGTGCTCTGTGCCAATGTGGGTTTTCCTTAATGGTGTGGGAGGAAATGGTTTAGGGGTTTGTATTTGACAGCACTGAAATTTTATAATGAAAATTAGGTGGGTTTTTTTTTAAGTGCCCTGTTTTCCCTCTGCAAGGGAGGATGCCCTCTAAATGCACCTTTAGGACCTGAAGCAATTCATTCTTCTTTACTTCAAAGTGTTTGTGGTTAAATGCCATTCCTCTTAATGCTGAAGTACATTTATCTGTAATCTTTTTCTGAAGCAGTCTGAATTATATTCGTGTTCTAAAGCAGTATCAGTATTCCCAGTAAGGATAACTGAACAGAATATTCAGAAGCTCTTCTTTGTGCACAAATTGTTTATGCTGTTATGTGACCAGTTTGTTGGTTTATACAGCCACCAGCAAGAGTTTCCTCCTTTCCCTATCCTTGTCTGGCTTCAGAGTAGGGTTAGGCTTGGTTGGCATTAGGAGCAGCTGGCCTATATTTTAGACTTAATTTGTAAGTTAGTAGGGCCTAGGACAGGCAGTTTTCATTACTTCCAAAGCAGGAAGTGCAAGAATTGGTATTTTACCAGACTGAATTTGGTGAAGTACTAAAATAGGAAGCTGAACACTACAAAAGCAGCCAGCAGTGACAGTGAGTTATGCAGGAATTTTAACGTAAGCTTGTGATAAAACTGACATGAATATATATTTGTGCATGTAACCATATAAACTTACTAACAGAGATTGTCTCACCAGGAGTGTTCTGTAGGTAAAGGTGAGGTGAGGTCAGGCACTGATCAGGTACTGAATGGGGGGTGATGTGTCTTTTGGCACAGTTTAATCAGCACAGGTTTTAGAAGCCTTGTGGCAAACATGAGAGCTCAATATGCCCTCGGTTACAGCATTCACAACAGCAATCAGTCAAAGGACAGAAATAATTAAAGGAGCAACATTCCCATTTGAGAAGGTGCTCTGACTGTCTTTATAAAGGGACAGAAAATAGACATTTCTGTAGGAGCCTTTGGCACTACTTCTATTTATTGCTGCTTGCTGCCATTCTAACCCACACCTTTCTGTGCTGTTGGTGTCGTCTTGGTTCACACCACCTTCTTGACCTACTTTGCCCATATCCTCTTTTTTTGCCACAGCTCTTTCAGTAGTTTTTTAGCCCAATCCCATTCAAATTCTGCTATTCACTACAGATTTTACTCAGATACTCCCTCTAAGCTTACAACTGGACTTCAGCATTACCATTTCTTCCATTCTTCATTTGGTTTCTGTAATATGAGCATATTTGTTGAAATTGTGTTCCAGAGAAGTGAAGTCAAAAACTAAAGCTGTGATCTCTTTCCTATAGGGAAAGCAATGTCCCATAGTTTTTAGAGGCTACCCATAACTAAATTAGCAAAGAAACATGAAAGTCTTTTGCTGGTGATGCATTAGTTCATAAGCCCATCACTTCAAGAAGATACTGAACCTAAGTGACCACAAGAAGCATCAATTCAGAATTTGCCCACTAGAATTCAAAAGCTGTGCATGTGAGCAAGCACTAGCAGCTGTCTCTCTTTCTGACAGTGAGCCACCTTCTCCCTGGTTAAAAACCATAAAGATTGAGCTGATTTGTGTGATGTACAAAACCCCTGTGGTTTGTTCAGTAAATATTTTAGCTATATTTTGTGAAATTAGGCCATATGTTTTTTTTCTGCAAAGTGGAAATGGTTGGTAGTGAGAAACATATGCATAACAGTCATGGTTTGTAGCATGGTCAACAAATATTCAGAGGGCAAACAGGGAATTTATTTTTTTTTTAAATTTGTGCTAAGAGAGGTTGTTTTTGCAGTCTCTAGTAGAAAAAGATTGATGGGGTGAAAGCTGCTTCAGTGTAGATGTGATCACACTGATGCTGGGGAGTATGGAAATAGAACAAGCAAATGCAAAATAGGGAGATCCAAAAGGAAGTGGCATTTGTGTTCTCCAGCCACAATACTACCATTTCTGCATGTATATACTTCCAAAACTAAATTAAAATTAATGAACATTTAAAAGTTCCTGCAATAACAGTTTAATACTCATTCTTACTGCCTTTGTAAGAGATATTTTTTAACATTTTAGGACAATGTCTTCATTGCTGCTACATTTTGTAGCCAGAATAAGGAAAACGGGGTTATATTCTGTTACAAGTAGTAGAAAATGTAGTATTTGTATTCAGGATGCTACTTAACAGAAAACTTTCAAGTATATAAATACTGAAAATGTATTTCAGTAATTTTTTTTAATTACAGACCACTTTCACTGTCTGCAGGTAGAGCAGTCACAGCTTCTGTGTTGCATCTGATGGATTAAACCGTGTGTATCAGTGAGATTTTTCTTGCCTGAACACTCGAGTTTAGGTTCTTGCTACACTGAGGCCAAAAAAGAGTTTCTTGAGAAAGCAGGAAAAACCAGAAGCAGCACATAGTTTCTCTGCTTCCTTTAGTTCTCTACTACCTTTTTGTAAAATTGTAGCGGCAGAAGTCTCCAGTAGCATTCCTTTGTTGGTTTGAGGGTATTTTTAAGTTAGATTCTGTTTTCTTTCTTTGGAGATATAGACAGACACTATTTTTCAGTACAATATCAATATAAATTCACATTGTAGCTTCTCTAGCTAGTCTTCCAGCAGAGGTCTTGTATTTGGCCCAACTTCCAGGCAGAGGGAGCCCTGCCAGCAGTATCAGTACTCATACAAAATTTTCATTTCTCTCCCAGGTATTGCTTTGAGTGATTAAGAAAATGTTATTGGGCATGCAGTTGGTGTAGGAATGTAGGAGGATATAGGATGATGCTACTAGATGCCTGGGTTATTCCACAGTTCTGGACTGGCAGGTCCTGCCCCCCCTTTTTGAACAAACACTGCTTTGTTCTAGTTTATATTTGTGTAATTCAATGCTGTATTTCCCGATATCCACCAATAAGTAACTGACTTATACCCAAAAACCTGCAGAATCTTGAAGTGGTTGCGATAAGTATGAAGACCACAGTTAAAAGCTCCGTGGCCACTTTTTTTTTTTTTTAATGTTAATAGAAGTAATAGTTGCTAGCCTCTGAAATCAGGCATCTTTCTGTGTTTTCAGGTAGTTTATGTCAGGCCTAAGCACCTGAAAATTTGTCTCCTGTATAATCCTAACTCAAATTTTACAAGTCCTTGCATATGACAGAAATCTGTATTTGTTGAGACAAGGTAGTATTACAAAGTGTTCTAACAGTAAACACCACAAGTTAGTTTTTGTTTTTCCCTGAACAAGCATTAAAAACATCAAGTTCAACTTTTTAATTGTTCCTTCCTAAAGAGCCACAGATGACTGGAAGATTCATACTTGCAGTGAGCATTTTTGTACTGTGCTATTAATCGTGCTTTAGGAGTAAGAGATGATTGGTGGACACGGTGTAAAGGTAGCGGAATAAACTTGGAACTGTAAAAGAAATTGCTCTTCCCAAAAAACCTCAATACAACAAACGTTCCTTATGGAAGCAGTTTGCTTCCCAAGTATGTTGCACCTAGCCCTGTAATACCCACTAGGATATAATACCGGGTTTTGACTAAATTATCTGAAATCCTCTCTAGGCTGGCTGTGAGGAGGGATTTTTCTCTGATGATTTTTGGTAAATGAACTTGACTAGTTTACCCCATTACTTTTTAATAAATAGTGAGGTGAACTGGTTCATGAAGGAGTTGAAACATGTATTCCTAACTATTTAAAAGTTTTTCCCAGAGTTTCTTTCCAGATTGACATTTAGGTAAAAATTAAATTGTGTTAAACCAAAATACCATACCATGTTCTTCCTTGCTTCAGCAAATGCTCTTTTCTCCTCTTCTATGCGTCGTCGTGCATCCTCTTCTGCTTTCCTCTTTTCCTCTTCTCTCCTCTGTCTTTCTATTTCCTCAAAACTGAGTCTGAGTTTACCAGGACGGAGTTCTTTAACAGCATTTTCAGGTTCTTCATCGCCACCTTCATTTATCTTAAGATAACAGAGGAGAACGTAAATAGCAATTACCCGAACAAAAAAAATATTCTTTATAGTAAATAAAAACTCTGTTCCTTTCTGGTCTTTTATAAATGCTGTTTTCTCCTTGGGGGAAAAAATGCATTAAGAGTCAGGTTCCTATGAGAAACATTTTAATCTTTGTTTTAGCCAGGAGAGCAAGAAAAGAAATTGCCAGTATCCTACACATAGCTGTTAAAATTTTTAAAAATCTATTGAATGTGTAATTCAAAGAACACTGTGTTATCAGGAAGAGGCTGGACAGTTAAGTACATACTTTATGGTCTCATTGTTGGATCATTTACTGTAAATCACTCTCTAGTCTCTTTATTTACATTGTTTTCATAGATGTTTATACCATCAAGTCTCTTTGTTTGTATAGAAATCACTTTCATCAGTGCTCCAGTTAAAGAAATGCTGTAGTCTTATAGCAAAACTGAATCAGTTAGCATTTTGCTGTTGTTCCAGACTTAGATTATTGTTTCTTTTCTTTTTAGACATTTAATCATCACTGAAGAAAAGGAATTGAGATACTCTGATCTCTTCGCTATAGCTTCTCTCCAGTGAACACTTACCTGCTAAGAGAAGCCTGTGGTTTGCAAACTGCAATCAAGAGCCCCTTTGAGAGGACATCCCAGAGTACTTCATCTGTTAATGGAGGAAGTGGACTGGGAGCTGTCAGAGTACTGATAATCCAGATCTCTATACTGTGAACAGCCCTGGGACTGGTATGTGGGGTAGCCCATTAAGGGAATTAAAGAAATCTTTTGTCTGAAATTTGTAAGGGAAAAAATAAACGAATTGAAGGAAATTAACTGCTGAACTCTTACAAAAAATGTTTACTTCAAATTTTGACAACCGCCAGCAGGTACAGCTTCCTGTTAGAAAATTTCTGTAGATGTGGGGAATTTATAAATTATTTCCTATTACTTGATAAATAAATGCATAAGCATAAGGAAGAGAAATGTGAACTAGTCTTCAGTTAGAACATTTAAGTAACTTCATGAAGTTCACTCTCCTTCAGTTTGTTCACTCTTCTCCTTCACTAGAATCCCTTGCCCAACCCCAAACAAAAGAGAAAAAAGTTCATTGTTGACATAATGGCAAGGTTATTGGTGTGAAACAGCAGTGATTTACTGGAGGTGGAGATGAAGAAGTGAACTACAATTTGGTATCTGCCTAAACCTAGAATTCTCTCAATATGGACCAGTTGAGAATTTGTGTGTTTCAGCTTTCTAGAACTTCTGTGTTGTTGGTTTTAAGTTTGTTTCTGTAGAATATAAATGTCTTGAATGTTTTTGAATTATAATTGAAATAGTGAGCTAGAGCTGTTTTTCTAAGACTGTTCATGCATAATTATACTCTGTTAAACCTAGCAAATTCCTATAAATAATATTTTTCAAGTTTTTATGCAATATTAAAATCTCATTTCTTGTTAATCTTGTTTGTATGTGAATTTTGTATGTAAATTAATAAAGTCATGGTGATCGTGACTGCACAGGGGAAAAGTATTCAAATACAGAACTTTAAAAATACTATTGGAAATGGAGTGTGGAAGAATCAGGAAATACAGAACTAAACTATCTGGTTATCTTAGGTTAATACTAAGTATATTATTCCTTCAGTATGATCAAAGAACAAACTGTAGTGAAGTCTGTTGATAGCTGATCTAATGTAACTCTGACTTACGATAAAGTACACAGATGGAGGCAGTTTTCCAAGTAATATAAAACAGTGAGCTGCATTTCTGACAATTTAGGGGACTTCATCTACTAATTTATAATATGTTGTTGTTTATGTCAGTACATACAGAAAAACTGATCTTTTTTTTTGCCTTTCTTCATAAGAGATTTGTAGTCGATGTACATATTTCTATCACATTTACAAATAAATATGGGGATAAGAAATAGCATTCTGTTCCTACAGAATGTTTGCATCAAAACCTTGCTACTGAACCATCTGCATCACTACTTCAGAAGAAAACAGCCTCTCATCTTGAAGGCTTACAGCTTAAGGAACTACAAAGTGTAGACAGAGAATCTACAAAGTTGCTGGCAAAATTAAAACACCAGCTGTATTTCTTGGGTTTACTAAAAGAATGTCTAAAGCATTATGCCGGTATGGTTACTGAGTTAGAGCAAAGGCCAAAATGTCTTTCGAAAACTTACTTCCAGAGTCTTAACAGCTAAAATAAAGTTAAGGAATAAGAAAAAAGAAGAATCACATACAGGAAAGAATGTAAAAGCAATGTGCAAATTCTGTGCTAACATCAAGAAAACGTGTACTTACCATTTGCTGCCTGGCTTCTTCAAAGGCACGTTTTTCCTCTTCCAAACGTTGTCTTGCTTCTTCCTCTGATTTCCGCCTTTGATTCTCCTGTCTTTGTCTTTCCAGTTCTTCAAATGTGACTTTCAGCTTACCAGGAGACAGAGACTCTTGAGTTTCACTGTTTTCATTTTCACCCTGTGTAAGAAAAATGAAACAGTTGTATCTTAAGCCAATAAATATCTATTATATAGTATTTTTGGATAACTGGTTTACCTTGACAAATGAAAGGCACTTGGGTTCCTTAAGGAATTGGGTTTGTTCCTCATATTTTAGCTTCATTTCTTCATCCTGTGTCTTTCTTTGTACTGCTATCTCCTTTCCTGTGTTCTCAGAAGTTATTTTCATCTTCCCAGGTGTCCTGGTGCTTTTTACAGGCACTACTGTAACTAGCAGTGAATCATCCCCTTCCTGTCCAAAAAGATATTTATTATATTTTCATGAAACTTGACTTCTAGATAGACTCATTTCTAAATGAACCTGCTGTTTTAACTTGTATGCCCCAAAGCTTCCAAAAGATGTATTCAATATTACCGCAATAATAAATCCACCTGCCTGTGGCAGTCACTAGTTTTCTTCTAATATATGAAGAGTATCAAGAACTGAATTATATTTTAAACATAAGGGCTGGCAAACCCCGTTATTTCTTTATAGGGTTTCATTAACTGTTAGCCATAAAAACAAGGTTTGGGAAAGAACAGGTGTAATTTTGAATACAAAGCAATTGAAACCACACTCTACTTCCAGTTTTACATTTACCATGTAAATGATAATAAACTGTTGCTGGAATAAGCCAATAGCTCAACACAGAAATATGTCATTTGTAATTTGTCAGGTACAGTAATAGTTTTTTTGAAGGATGTTGCTGCTCCAGCTCTATTTTTACAATTTATTTGCCCAAATATAATTTACCCATATTTTCCTTCATCAAATAAGTGGGTTTAGTTTTTTATTTCCAAAACTGTAGTAGAAGTGTGATTTTCATGTGTTAGTAAAAGACAATAGGGTCTTTGGACCCAGCTTTTTGAAATGAAACGTTTATTTGCAAGACTTAAAATCAAAGCCCATATGGTATGTTAGTAAAAAAATAAAAAAGTTAACTGAGATGTTCAAACATCTGTATATTGTCAGAATCCCCCTTTAATTTCAAGTTTAAGGCAAAGAGCTTTTAAGATAATTCTTTTCAAAGCCAGAGGACTTAAAAGAATCATTCCCAATATATATCAAATAATTCTGGTGGCTTTGAATATTTACATTTTAGACGTTTTTAACTAACCACAAAGTTAGTTAAAACACAGTCAAGGCTCTGTTTCAGACTTCAATATATTGATTTCAAGTACAGAGATAGTTCCATATACATTAAAAATTTGTTAGCTCCTTGGTTGAACTTTAATTAGGTATTTGTGTGCTGTTTTCTAAGTTTTCCCAACCCAAATTACAATAATAAAACAAAGTGAATAAAAATGTAGGTGAACATTTCTTTAAAAAAATCTGATTACCTCAGCTGCTGATTCAGTTCCCGTATTGTTAAAGTCATCAATCTATTAAATAAGAATTTCATATGATTACATTAATTTGGCTCTTTGCCTTAGAGTTCCAAACACAGAACTGGAAATGCGTTTAGTATCAGTGATATGTATGTAGCACATAAATTCACAGATCTGGTAATGACCGAAGCTCTGCTGGAATACTTCAGATAGGTCAGCTTGTCAAGGAAGAGCCAACAGGACATAAAGCATACCACACAAATTCTGCTAAAGCATTGTCAACACAGTGCCGAGCCAGGAACAGAAATTGAAATGTCCATTCTTCATTTAAACATTCCAGAATTGGGTAAAAAAAAAATTAAAAACATCTAAAGCAAAGGCATTGATTATTTCTGATTCAAGTGACATTGTCATCTGCTCAACTCCTGGAAAAAGCCTAATTCTGTGCTTGCTTCCTATGGTGTGCCTATGTTATGGTCTAAAATTACCATACTTTTTAAAATTCTGCATGTATGTACTTCTGCCTTGCAGGGTAAATTAAATACATGTTAGATACAATGCCAATTAAAAGTACAGTTTTAACAATGTTAGAAGTTCTAGTAGAAAAGACTATCCAAAAACTGACTTCTACAGCACTGCTTTTCATTTCTTACAACAAATTCAAACCCAAATTACATACTATTATCATTTGGTTAAATAGAAATTTGCATATGTTTTTAGTCTCTCATTTAAATGTTTACTCTTCACTGCAGTATTTGCAGCACTGAAGAAAACTTGCAGAAGGAATTAAGTTTGATACCCCTTCATAAAATCTACAAAAAACAGAATTTGCTTTATTGGCATCAACAACAGTTGGAGTCTGTTCATATATTTATATATATATATGCAATGATAATCCACAAAATGGGAAAGGAATAGAACAAGACCTGGATCTTCATGATTTATTATTTCTACTGCATTAGTGTTGTCTCATTTTTGCCTGCCACTGCTACTTTCTTACTACTTCTTGCTTGCCTTAGTTTGTGTATCACTGAACTCTACTCACTAACTTACAAGCAAAGGTTGTCTAAAGTAAGAGCTGATAAAATACAAGAAACATTTTCAAATTAGTTTAGTAAACTCATATGCATATGACACCAAAATTTGTGCCTGGTTCCTACCAGATTTCTATCTCCCTGGTTTCATCTGCAACTCTAGAGCTTAAAAGAAAACTGTTACTGAAAAGAAATGAAGACTCCCTGAACATTATATCTCCCTTCCACCCCACTGAGCATCTCCCATGTAAATCTCTACTATCAGAAATCTTAGCATCAAATCCTTCTGACACTACAAAACTACACCCTGACTGTTGTGATCAGATGAACGTACCTCCTGGGCCTTTTTTGCCAATTCTCTTTGAATTTTTCTTTTCTCAATCATATCTTGTTCAAGTCTGCGCTTTCTTTCTTCTTCCATTCTTTTTCTTTCTTCTTCTTGCCTTTGCTTTTCCATTTCTGCAAATTTGCCTTTAACAGTTCCTGTGGACAATAAATGCACAGCTCAGCATTCCTTGTAACACTGACCCAGTGAATTCTGTAGCCTTTAAAGTTGGGCCTCCCTTACCTATAAGCTTTGGAACATAACCCTTTTCTATTTTAGATAGTTTGGTGTCATCGTCTTCATCAGATCCAAGCAGTTCTTTCATCTGGTTGATGAAACACAGAAAGTAAACTGTCTTTATAACTTAAATGAAAACCCAGTATTATTGTCTTCAAAAATATTAATTGATTTTCAGATATATTAAATATTAATATAACACAAAGTATTAGCAAAGAAAATAACCTCCTGCTTTCTCCTGTTCCATTCTCTCTCTCTAACATATTGTTCTTTTCTTCTTTGCTTTTCATCTCTAGATCTCCTTTGATTTCTTTCTTCCCTTGCTTTCTGCATAGCTTCAAATTTATCCTTTACATCACCCTTGTGAAGCTTGGGCACATAGGACTTTTGGACGGGTTTAGATGAAGAAAGCAGAATCTTGGTGAAGATATAGAAGAAATGAAGATAAGAAAAAGAAAGTTGAAACAGATGGACAGAAATATTCTGATAGATTGGATTAGAAAGAATGTAAGAACATAAAACAGAAGTGCAATTAAGATTATTAACTTTGTGCCATGAGCCATCATCAGCTAAGCATCATTGTATTTGTTCATAAACAGTCATAAATACTAAAATATCCAAAACAACATTCAGCATTATAGTAAACAATTGAATTAGATACAGATTTATATTGTTGCTTTCAATCTTAAACTGTCATCAAAGAGACATTCTTCCCCTATCATTTAAAAGAGATATAAAGACATAGATGCATAATACAATAGGTATGGGACTTTTTATGCAACGTTTCAACAGCCATCTATAGTTTTTAAATACACAGTAGTATTTCTTAATTTAAAACTTCCAATACATTATATGCTTACTTTTTTAAAATCTAGAGAAAACCAGGAGCCCAGTGATTTTATGTTATGAAGTGCAAAGATCCCTGGACTACCAGGGCTCTGATGCTGATACAGCAAACGGACACTTTGCCAGTGATTGCTCTGTGAGTGCCCAAACACCAAAGGTTCCAACTTTCAGAATTACTGTGAAGTTTTTTCTTTTTACAGTGATGACAACAGGAATGTTCTCAATAAAGTAATACAAGAAAACTGCCTAAAAACATGCCATGTTTCATATTTTTCCACCTACACCAGAAGTTTTTGTTCCTGCTACTCAGTAAGTCTGTAGAAGAAATACTTGAAGTAGCCTAGTAGATTTGCATTTTAGAATCAGATGTAAATGTTGCCCAGCATTTTGCCACCAACATTTAAACCTTCTTCATATTTCGTTGCATATATTTTACCCTCCTCCTTCATGTTTTTTTAATAAGAACATAAGTCACAGATTTCATCAAATCTTAAGCTACTTAACAAGTCCCCTTTCATTGTCTAAAAATAATGGCAATACCAGCAGACTTCCAGTATAATTGTCCTTTACTATTATTTTTTACTATTAATTACAATTATTTGTAATTATTACTTTTGCAAGCATCATAAATTATTACATTGCCTTGATTACTTTAAAATTGGTACATACCTCAGTTTTCTGTGCAATGTCATTCATGGTTACTGTATTGTGCTCTGCACCTGGTATGTTTAAGGTGGCTTTCAGTTTCTACCTGAAAGAAACAGTTGTAGTTACATTCCTTTCTTTTCCTTTTAAATGATGCTTTAACCATCTTCCTGTAAATAAGTTTGCATAGGCTGAAATTGATGTATCACAATTTCACTCGGTCCTCTGGGGCCTTGAAGACATGAATAGGTTCTAAGTATGCCACAGTAATTAAAAGAACAAGCTTATGATTCACTATTCATGCTCATAACTCCTCTATATAGCCCTAAATACTGGGTTCTAATTTCCATTTAAAAGAACAAACAGCTTGGAGCCAAGCTCTGTTGCCAAACCGCGGCTGCCGGCGCTGGTGGCAGCGCAGGGATGGCCCCGCAGCTCGGGCTGGGAGCGGGGCTGGGCTGCCGGGCTGTGCCGGAGCTCGGGCCAGCAGCCCCGGCCCCCCCGAGCCGCTGCTTTGCCTGTGAGCCATGCGGGGGGACACCAGGGCTGGGGGAGCCCTTGCATGGCACAGGTGCGGCTGCGTCTCCACCCTTCACCCGACACACGAGTGCAAAGCAACGCTGACCCTTCTGCTAGGGCTGGCTCCGGGGAAAAGTAGTGCCAAGAGCTGTGAAATGGGAGAGGAAAGCCACAAACACATGAAGCAGTTATACAGTTTAGTTGTGTTCTAGAAATTGCATAGCATTTTTTAGAAGAAAATCGTTCGAAATTTTAAAGTACACTGTATTTGTTAGAAAACTAACAAAAAAGCACTTTCTCTTCCTTTTTCTTTTCTTTTAAGCTTCAGGTCTATCAGAGCTTGTGGGAGGAACAAAATCATGATGTGACTCCAGTGCTATTGCTGTCTGTATTGTATTGATCCTCTGAGTCCCAGGAAGGTCTAAAAACTCAGTGTGCCAAACATGGTGGAAAAAAGGGGCTTAAAGATTTTAAGCAAAAATACTGGAAAAGCAGCTTACCACTGGAAGGGACTATTTACTTGTGGTTTAGAGGAGCTGAAGTCGGGGATTTTCATTATATGAAAAGTAAGCTCTTATTTTTCAAATTCTCTAATTGTTAATTGCAAACAGATTATAAACAGAAGTATTCATGTAGTTGTAAAATAATTAAGAGTTGTTTTCATGTAAACTCTTCAAAAATACACCAACATCACCAGTGCTCACCAGCTACACAGATGGAATGGGATTCTTAGAGATCTTGGAATGTTTTTCCCAATGAAAACATATGAAACAAGAGCATTTAGCTACCAATGCTTGCCCTGATTTACAAATTCTAAACTCTTCAAATTTGGCTTCAATAGTGATGTTCTGGGGAGCACTTTGGTGTTCCCTTTCAACAAGTTGTATGAAAAGTCACACCACCCCCACCCCACTCCTTCATTTGTAGACTGACAGGAGGGATCCAAGGCATTTCAGTTTCTCACCTGTGAACACATGAACATATAATCACTATGTGGCAGTTCCTACTGAGATTGTTTCAGGACAGCAATAGCATGTTAGAATTGTGTGCAGTCCAGAAAGGCAGATAATTGCATCAGCATTCTGTAGCCTCAGGGTCCCTATAGGCTTTGCCATCCATGTGTACACTGTGCAGCATTTGCACGTCTCTGTAAGCTTTAGCTGACTTCTATCATGTAAGTAAATTCTCCACTGTGATCACTATAACCTTAAAACTACTTCAAATCTTTTAACTTCCTTATTTCTATAAGCAGGTCTTAGAGAATGTTCTCTGTTCTCTTCTTTTGCTACTCTGCTCTGTTAAAGGCTCCTTCCCCACTTGGGGCTGTACTTAACATAGAGCAGATGACTCAAAGGTTTACTGCAGGAGCCTTCAGAAAACAAAGGAATGTCATGAACTGGGGCAATCCTTGCACTGAAGTAACCTGGGACACAGAGACCTTTTACACTTGACATGGGGCTGGAGCAGAGAACGCTCAAAGATAATCTGTCACAAGAAATTCCACTTCACCTCAACACCTCAAGGTAAGGTTACCACTCATCTTGACCACAGCAATGTACACTGTGGATAGGGCTTCATCTAAAAGTCATTTGAAAACTGACTATTCCAAAGTCTGGTTTATTATGTGCAATTAATTGTAAGAAGAAAATGATGCTCATGAGTCAAGACTTTGTCTTGAGCCTTTTTGATAACTCCAATTACCTGAACCTCTTGACAGTGGGATAACAAATCTGAAATTTTCCATAGAAGTGTGAAGGTTGGAAGAAATTTTCTTTGCAAATTCCTGCTGTCTGAACTTCCAAAATAGTGCCAGTCCAACAGGCTGTGGGCCTTCAAGATGGCAGATATGTTTCTGCCATTTGGAATACTGCCATATCTGCTATTACTTTAGGCTACTTTCCAGTTCATTGGCATCACTAACTCTAATATGTTTGAAGGTTAGCCAGCTGGCTTTAAGGCATTTTGCCTCTGCAAGTCATCCTACCTCCACCTCTGATGCTAAAAGAGATTGATATAAAGCACCAGTACATTGCTAAACATGATACCACCATGTTTGCACTTCCGTCCCTCCCCATGGCCATTAAACCTCGAGCAGGATCAGCAGCTGGACCCTGCCTCAGGCACCCCTCAGGGCAAATGGGAAATTTCCAATAAAGACAATCAAAATAGTTAAGAAAAAAAGGTAGCACTCGTTGAGTTTTGGGTTGGGTCTGTGAGGCAATGACCACAGCTTCAGGAACAACCCCTGCAGACTGAAACTCCCTCACCATTAGGAGAGGCTCACACTCAATGGATTGGTGCTGAGAACACCCAAGTGGCTACATCAGGAAGTCCAGACACCTACAAATAATGAAAGAACAGTGCCTTCTTCATCTGCCAATAGCTTTGCAGAAGTATGTAGTAATAGATTTTCCAACCCAAGAAACCTTGACCTACTAATTCCCTTTTGAGATGAACTAGTTATATTAAATTGTGCATTTATATGTACGTATTCTTGTTCGTGTTTTCCCAGAGTTCATCTAATAAAAGCAATTCTTATTTTTTGAGGCAATACTAGCCTGCCTGTTTAGGTGCTTACTTCAGAAACTATTTGTAGTATTACAAAGCTGTCAAATCTTAATATCCAGTCTTGTCTTTTCTTTTATTTCCCAAAATCAACCTCAGCAGAACCTGTAGGTGCTTCTCATTGAAGCTTCCCACTCGAAAACAATCCCAGATGATAATTTTGAACATATCCATGATCAAAAAACAAGTTCAGCTTGTTACCCTTTGCTGACCCAGTCTCATCACTCCAGCATTCACCTGAAAGTAGTGTAGTTTTTTTTCTCTCCACATTTTATCTTTCCTACAATTAAATGACATATCTTTGGTAAAGTTAGTCTGGTGTTATGAGTTTTATACTTCAAGTACCAGACTTCAGGGTCCCTTTGAAAGGTCCACTCCTCAAGAAAAACTTAACCTGCATCCAGTGACTGATGGTCCTACCTCTGAAATTGGAAGAAAATGTCATTTAACTTGACTGGCTGTAATGCAGAGAGGGATCTCTAAGTTCAAGTGAAAATTTAATACAAAACTAATAATGCATAGGAAACCAGGCAACAGATTAGTAATGTTCTGTAAAAAAATTAATTACTGCTTTCAAACATCTTCCTCATTTACTGTAAATGGACAAGCAAACACCTCACGTATGCCGTGATCTGTTATGATCATAGCACTTTTTCAACTTTTCATCAGCCTCTCTAAAATCTTACTTTGGGCAAAAAAAAAAAAAAGTCAAAAAAGAAAACTATTAAGGGGACACAGAAAGTTTGATGGCTCACAAGTCCCAAAATCCATCTCCTTAAATTTAATTAATTCCCATTTCTGAAAGCAGGTCAGAGTCCTCAATTGATCAAAAAAAGTTGTGCTGCTTTAACCAGATTAAAAAATTAAAAACCTTTCCATAAATAACAAAATTTACTTTCTTTTAAAAAGTTTTTGCTTTTCAGGGGCATGATAAACATCCTCCTCCAATGAGACACACAAAATACCAGCATTTCTCTGAAGTGAACACCACTCTTTACAATAGAAGCATGAAGTCAGGACTTTAAAAAAAGGTCCAGTTCCTCTGTGATTTCTCCTTTCGGGAGGCCCCCTGCTCTCCTACTGGTGAGTTATAAATAAGCCCTTCATGGCACGGACTAAGTTACGTTCACCATCTGTCTCCTCTTTGTGATCTACTTGCAAGGAAGACTCCATTATATAAGAAAACCAAACTGTGAGAGCTGGAAACTCACTGCTTGCAGCCAAAGCACCAAGCAGAGGCAAACAGTTCGCAGCACTGTGTTCAAACACAGCGTTGAAATATTTAACAAAATGTTACACAGAATTGGACAGAGGAGGGGAAATGGTCATCATTTATGTCCTCCCTGTAACTGGTCTGGAATGACACTACCAGTTGTTGTACCAAATTACAGATACTGAAGTAGATACTAAAATTATCGTGCATAGGGGAAGATCCTGAGCTGGCATCAACCATCAGCTCCACTGAAGCCAGTGAGTTATGACAATTAATACCAGCTGTCTAAACTTCACATTTTGTATAAACACAAAATGCAAAACTACTTCCACTCACTTGTACTTCTATCATTAAGTCTTCAAAATTAAAGACCAGAATGCTTACCAACAAGTGGCACAGGTAATTTTTCATACACAATCTTCTCCTCAGTCTTTGAATTTATCACACTTCAACATTTGTTGAGAGTCTTATTTTGTTGTAAAATACTCCTTGCAGATATGGTGTTATTTATAAAAACATATGTATTGTAAAGGATGCCTGTGTTTTATACACATAAACACTCCTAATGCAACAGTGCCATTCAGCCCAGCTGTTACAAAAACGTAATCACTCTTCTCTGTACAAAAGGTCTGCTGATTCCTTACTCTCTTCTACTATTACAGGGTATACTGACTCCAGAGCAAACATAGTGGGGGCTCAGAGGCTGCTCTGGTAATGGGGATGTCCTGCTGGGATCCTCTGGCCCATAATTTCATGTTCCATGGGGTCTGCTGATCCTGATGGAAGTGGCAGCAAATTGTGAACTGAGGTCCCCAAGAGAAAAACCAGGATACTTTGCCCCACGCCACAGCTCCTCCATTCCCACTGTGTCACAGCAGCTGAAGATGTGCTGTGTTGACATCACTGACAGGACTTCAGAGATGAAGGTAATGCAAATACTGGCCATGAGGTGCTATTGCAATTTCTATCTTCCCCACTGACAGGACATCCTTTCTGCCTCTTCTCAGAAATGCTCTTGGCCAGCTCAGACTGAAGCAGGGGTGGTGACCCACAGTGGTCACGGCCTGAGCTCTGCCTCTGCCACAAAGAAGAGGTGTCCAGGGCTTCCTAGAGACACTCTGCTGCTGCTTTACCCTGAGCAGCCCTTCCCGGCTGGGGGTGCCTGCAAAAGCTGGGTCATGTGTACCCCCTTGACCTGAGCAGCTACAGCTGCCTTCGGTGCACAGCAAGGACCACTTGCATTGCCTCCTGCCCTGCTCTCCCAGTGCCACGAGCTTTCCCCACTGCCTCCCTGCAGCCAGCTTGACCACGGCACTGATCCTCCTAAAAGGACTTTCAAAGCTGGATAACCACATTAATGCTTGTCTGACTTCTTTCACTTAGAAAATTACTCATCTAATACATTCCAAATGCAGTCACAGAAAGTATTCCTTAGTGATGTCTTAAACCATATACCCAGTTCTTGTATTTTGCCAGAGTGCTTTCTACGCATACCAGTCACATTCTCCTACTTCTGCATGCTCCTTAACTGATACACTTGGCCCTGCTGTGAGACCAATTACAATTTATCATTTCATTGGACAATTTTCTAGGAGATCTAATGTCTCTTAAGACCTGAGATCTAAGGTTAAGAGTACTATATTTTCTACCATACAGCTATTTGTTGATTAATTTTGAAATTCTAGCATGCTTCATTAAACATGCTTTTTTCGATATTTGTTGGCTTAAAAGAAGCCCTTATTTACCTAAAACAAACGTGACAATAACATATTTGCAAGCTGTCACAGAAGCCGAGTATCTTTTTCCACGCCACTGTTTCACAGCCATCACTTCAGAGTGAAGCAGAACCGACGGACGCATTCAGTGTGCCCTCGCTGCTGAAAACCGCACCGACCAAACCGAACTCCTCCGCGTGTAGAGACACGCGGTTTCTGAAAATCGGGGATTTACGGGATTTTCACCAAACTTTTACAAACCGCACATCACTCACCGCGGGTCTCACGGCAGGGCGGGCGGCCCTCCCGGGCTCCGCGTCCCCCGGGCCGCCTCAGCGGGGCCGGGCGGGCCGAGCCCCGCGCACGGCAGCGCCTTCGGTTAAACCGCTGCGGGCCCGCGACCGGAGGGGCCCGCGACCGAAGGGACCCCGAGACCGGAGGGACCCCGAGACCGGAGGGGCCCCCAAGACCAGAGGGACCCCGAGACCAGAGGGGACCCCGAGACTGGAGGGGCCCCGCTCCCGCACGGCTGCGGCTGCACCGCCCCCAGCCCGGGCCCCCCCGCCGCGGCCGCGGTGCGAAGGCGCGGCTGCCCCGCAGCCCTGCGGGCTGTGCTCGGCCCGGGCCCGGCGAAGCGGCTCTGGGCGGCGAGAGGAGACGGCGGGTCCGGCCGGGCAGGCAGCCCCGGCCCTGCCGCACGCCGGGGCAGCGGGGCCGGCTGCGGGGAGCGGAGCGGAACGGAGCGGAGCGGGGCGGGGGGGCCGAGCCGCGCTGTGCCCCGCGGCGGCGGAGCCGCTCTTACCTGTGCGCTGCCCGCGCTGCGGCTCGGGGCGCTCCGGCGGCGGGCGGGCTGCGCTGCCGAGCGCCCCTTGGCTGCGGCCGCCGCTCCGCCGCTGCAACTTTCCATAAAAGTCGCGACGCGCGCCCGGCGCCCGCATTCCAGGCGAGCCCCGCGCCGCGGCAGCTGGCCCGGCCCGGCCCGGCTCGAACCCGGCCCTGCGGCTCGGCGCGCCGCGCCCGGCCCCTCGTTGGGCGCGCGGGGGGCGCAGCCAGCCGGCCCCCCCTCCCGCGGGCAGCCGCCCGGCCAACAGGCTAATTTTGGGCTGGAAGCAGCACCGAGCTATAAATAACCGGGGCGGCGAGGCCGCCGCTCTGCTGCGCGTCCCTGGCCCCGCCGCAGGGCAGCGGGCGGGGGGCGGTGGGACACACCGTGACACACCGGGACACACCGGGACACACCGGGACCCACTGCCCGCAGCCGCCGCCGCCGCCTGCCCGCGCTGCTCCCGGCCCCGTACCGCGGGCCAGCCGCACTCACCGCAGCCCCGGCCCCGCAGGCAGGGAGCGCTCCGCTGCGCGGCTCTGCCGGCCCCCGCGGTTTTATACCTACGGCGCTCCGGAGCCGGGCCGGTTAATGGCACATGGAGAGCGATCAACTAATAATAGTAATGTGACAGTTCGCTGATGGAGCGGGGAGGAATCTCCCCAGTGCCAGACTGCGAGAGGCAGAGCGCGGTGGCTCAAAGCAGCGCCTGTCGCTGGGAACTTTAAAAAGCAGAAGCAGAAACGTGATTTTATTACATCTGATTACATTCCTTTTCCTGCTTAAAGATGACTTTTCCTGCATGTTCAGTTGCAAGGTTTCCAGTGCAGAGCTATCTTCTTCCTATCTCTCTTGTATTGTGTCTGCCGGACTGAGCCTAACTTTCAGCTGGGTTATCACCGCTAGGACAAAACCCACACGACCTTAGGCTGTGCAGATCTGAACGAAGGCCATCAAAGCTCAAACACAAAAGGCGTTTGCCTTGTGAAGGAAGGACAGAGCAGGCACTTTCCCCCAGTGCCAGCCTCGGGGCAGCCGTACTGAAGCACAGGAGCGGCCTCGGGGCTGCCAGGGACCCACCCGCTTTCAGAGATGAACACATGCAACACATAAAACAGATAAAAACACGGACATACGGCCCTTCTACAGCACTAGGGGTTAGACTCTGTGTGTCCTCTATTTCATTATTTATATTACTCGATAAAGGAGGTCTTGATTCACAACTGGAGCTCAATACAGCAGTTAAGCTTGGAAGTAACCCTGAAAAAATCACCTCCTAAAACCCAGCAGAGAGACAACAGCTTGGCACAGAGCTGTATGCAACGAACCTGGACATCCCAAAAGCTGTTCCCATTCAATGTTTTTTTCATTTATATAGTAAATTCTGTGATAGTTGTTCTTCGTTGATTTCAGGCAGCAAACTCCAATTTCAGGATGACTGTTATCAAAATTCCTCCCATATTAAATAATTTTGCATTAGATTTCA
The DNA here is from genome assembly GCF_009819885.2 of Catharus ustulatus. Classification (NCBI taxonomy): domain Eukaryota; kingdom Metazoa; phylum Chordata; class Aves; order Passeriformes; family Turdidae; genus Catharus; species Catharus ustulatus. Next base: position 12,994,827 of record NC_046229.1, on the reverse strand, counting down.
AGCACTGTGCAAATTCAAGTTTCAGATACAGTTATATGAGCAACAGTTGTTTCACTGAAATATTTTATTTTATATACACAGCTGCAGTTCATTTAGGCAATAGAAAGGTCACAAATACTCTTACTGACACTTGATTTGACACATTTACTTTGATAGAAACCAAACACTACAAAAAGGAAGACATTAAGAACACATTTAAAGTAGGATTATAATTACAACTAAATTACAAATTATATAAATATTTGATTCTTTCTAATCCCTAAGCATTCAACATTTCTAATCTTAGGAGTACTGTTATGGCAGAAGAGGATGACTTTTAAATTTAGTTTGTTCTTATTAGCATGGAAAGTATCATTCAAAACTATCTAAATTTAGACACTATAAACTAAATTCTGATTATGAATTAACTAGAGTAGAACTGCATCATACTATCACTGCTATGGTGCAGCTCTGGCACTTGTGTTTGCAGAGATGGTGCACTTCTGAAATTCATCAGCCACACGGCTGGTTATCAACAAATGTTCTGTCCAGCTAAAGGGGCAGGTTGTAGAAGTGACTGCAGTTCTGTGCTGCCAGGAGAGCCATCTCCCACTCAAACTTGCACCTCTCTGGAGTTGGTTACATACTCATAGATCAATGTTTTTAGAAAAAGATTGAAAAAGACTCAGAGGAGATCAAAAGCCTTCCCACCTGGACCTGCACATTTCCCTGTCTCTCTATACCCTTCTTTTTCAGTTTCTTTCCCATTTCTCAATCAAGTGTTGGTGGCATCTTAAAAGAACCAGATCCTGTATTTCTTATTTTGGATGGCAAATGCATCAGTTCCATTTCCACTTCAATTCTGTGGACTTTTGAGAGCTCTATGAGCGCACAGAAGTGCTCCTGTTTTAAAGGGACACAAATGCTTAAGTCAGATATTATGAAGTTCTTCCCCATTTTCTAAACAGTTTGGTGTTTGATTAGACCTTTCTTATTCTTCTATTTAAAATAATCCTTTCATTTTTGACAGAAGACCATGTTTCCAGGTTTTATTTTTTTCCAAGTGTCTGGAAACATTTATAATCTCATCTGCAACTCTGTTTCTTCAAGAGCTTTTTGTACATAATATAAAAATCTCAATGTACCTTTAATTCTGTGAAGAAGTGCATTTCTATTTCTCTGTGATTATGGTAAGGAATAATTTTCTTCATACCATTTTAATAGACGAGACAAATCACAGCAGACACTTTCCTCTGTACGGGTCATACATTTGCTGTAGAATATGCAGAACACTTACTCTGTTCCTTCTAGTTCCAGCTATTCCTATCGATTCTGAATCCAACAAGACACCTTTATTATTCCATAAAATTTCTTTCATAACTAGTAAGTTGCCAAAATACACACAGCTTAAGCATACTTATCTGCTCAAAAGTTAAGTGTGGTGGGTGAAAAAAACTTCATATGCCTGTATTGAAGACAGATTGCAGAGAAAAAAAAAATACAGCATGGAGGATGGTGCCAAACTCAGCAAGTTGAATGGTGGAAATAGGCCAAAAATAGCATTTGGAATTTCTGTTTTATTACATCTAGAGTATACCCTTTTTCATTAAATAAACTATTATCAGTTGGCATTTCACACAAGTAACATGACACATTTTCATCATTTTTTGTATTTATCAAATGAGTACAACAAAGGAGCAAAATTCTGGCTTCAGTAAAATCTATGAATTACACAGGCTCTCCTTTTGAACAGCATCCTTTTGGGTTGTGTCTGACATGAAAGCTGAAATGTTTCTAGTCAAAGCTTGTTTTGATATCCTAGATTTTAGCAACATGCTGCTCGAGTATCTGAATATTTAGAATTATTCTGTAATTACTCTGTATTTCTTGACATGGGATAGATTCTTGTGGGCTGGCTTTGTGTGGCAAAGGCATGTAAGTGCAGTTTTAGAGACTAAATGTGAAGCACTGCTTCAGTTGACAGAAATTCAAAGATTACAGTTCATAGTTATTTATCACCTCTGGAACAGGAAAAGCCATTGCTGCAAGGTGCCTCATGCCTTCTGAAGGTGCTGTGCTGCTATCTGAAGTTCAGGGTTCCATGGCCTGAGCCACAGTTTTACACTGCACAGAGATGGCCACAACTGCTTAAATCTCCTCTTAAACACACACCTGACTTCCCACAAAGAAGGGAGGAAGACACAAATTATCAAATTATAAAACACTGCCTTAAATTCTGTTTCATGATTAATAAATCTTATAATACATATTTAAAAATATATTTTGAAATGCTACATATGAACTGAGAACAATATTGGTTCATTTACCACCACATTGAATAGTAATGGTTTTAGAACAAGGAAGTTTTAAATTAATTGGTGAAGCTAGCATAGCTTTTCAAATATAAATAAGTATTTTAAAACACCTTAGTGATGTTTAGATATTTTAAACTAAAATAAAGTAAAAATTGCATACTGGCAGTCATTCCTGCCCCAATGGTGCTTACATTTCCTGCACTGCTCCATCACACTGTAGTACAAAATGGCTGCTTACAGCCACACAAATGGAATTCTGGGGCAGGGGCAACATGTTCAGTTCTGTGCGTGTGATTACTTTATTGCACGTGTCACATGAATCAGAGACTGCAGATACCCCAGACAAAACACCTTCTAGATCCAGACACCTAATGATTTGGAGACTCTGCAATGAACATTTTGTACTATAAGCTTTCAAAGGAAACAACTCCATCAGCTTCACTTATGAATTATTTGTGCAAAAGTACAGTATTTCATAAATAAACTTTACCCGAATATTACAGAAAAAAGCTTTGGGATACATGAAATATAAATACAGCGACAGCTGGGCTGCAAAATTAATTTAGGTATATACAGCAATACACTCCCCAGTTCTTTTCACAGATGTACATTTAACCTCCCTGAGTCCTTTTCCATACTTAGCAACACCATGCATTCCCAGATGCTTGCTCAGTAACAGCCACAGTAGCTTCAGCACTAGAGAGAAGGGTGGCAAAAAGCACATCAGTGTGCACTCCCTGACATTTGCCAGGGGTTTGAAGCTTACTGTACTTTTGCTTCCAGGAGCCCAGCGGTCAGGACAGGCCCGTGGCCACTGACGCAGGCGCCGACGTGGCGCAGTGAGTCTGCCCCAAGGTAGGCCAGCAGCAGCTCCGTGTGCCGGATCAGCAGCTGCGTCAGGTCTTCAGCCAGGCTCTCCATACTTGAGTACCTCACCTTTTCAAAGTCAAAAATGTCTTTGAGGAAGAAAAGCACTTGATCCTAGTAGGGGGAAAAAAAAGGAACAACGTGTTTTCAGTTACAAGAAGGGAAAAAAGTATGCAATGCTAACAGCTCTTTCTGTAACATGTTCCCTAAAAGCATCTAATTATGTATTATTTTGGTGCTGAGACAGTAGTGTGCTAAAACATCCTTTGCAAAACAGTTCCAGGCTTAAAACAGTCACATGAAAGTACTTATTTCTCATAGTTTCTTACTATTAGTAACCTTAGAAAATGCAAATGTACACTAATAAATAGGATCTTAATTTATTTTAATCAGAAAGATTTTTTTTTTAATTTATAAAAGTGGTAATTAAAAAGAAGTAGCAAACCTTGAAGAAGCAGCATAGGTCATACAGGGAATTTCTAGGGCCCAAAAATCCCCAGGCCAAAACAGGGCTGATATGTTCACATATAGCATAGAAATGTGCAAAAAATCCATCAGGCACCTAGTGATGTAAAAATTGTAGATGAAAGTTACACAGTAAATTTAGTATACAGCTCTATTATTCAGCATTAAGTCTTCATAAAAGCCTAACACTTTTCTCCTTGTTCTAATAAAATCCTCCAAAGGTAAGGAGCTGTGGTACAGAGTTCTACTGAGTCCCTGCACAGAGAGGTGAGGATGCAGAGGGGCTGAGAGGAGGCTGCAGCAGAATTCCCGGTGCTGGTGAGGAACATGGTGCTTCAGGCAGGTAACAGGGCAGGAATGGAAATGATTTGGCTGTGGGGTCATGCAGGGAGAGGGGGCTGAGAATCCCAGCTCAAGCAGGTGAGATGTAATAATCATGACCTTGGTGTGCAGAAGTCTGAGATGTGAGTGAGTGTGGGGCAGGAAGTCAGAGAAGTGACTGACACCACCACCAACTGGATCTAGGTCTGAAAACCTGACCTAGTGAAAATCTTCCAGTTAAGACTTTTTGCTAAAAACAGGTATTAGGGCCCCAGGAGTTGAACTTCTGCAACTGGCAAACCTCTTGTCTAAATTAACAAGTCTACAGGACTAAGGGTTGATCACTCATTTATTTTGCCAAAGCTACAAAAAGAACTTCAAATTCTTAGGATATGATCAATACCTTTGTTCTATATAATTTCAAGGGCAACTTACCTTCATTTGCTGTCTTTTTTGCTTCAGTACTGACCAACAACTTGAAGCAACAGCCTAATTGTAAAAAGAAAAAATAAAGCAAGCCCCAAATAATTTTCCATCTCAAAGGAACTCATTTGCAGAATACTGTATTTCTATATTCTGTATTTCCAGGACATGTATTTTCTTCAGTTTCAGTCTTGTGATAACACAAAGTTTAAAACCATAGAACAGGAACTGATATAAATAACAAATTTATATGTAGTTCATACTTGCTATTTCAGATCCATCTTTGCAACATTTTTGTTAGTTAAATTCAAATGTAATTTGGCATCCTTGACTGATTTTACAGCTACCACAGTTAGCAACACTCACTGGGTTTAAGTAAGGACCAGTCTCATATATTAAAGTGTGTGTTCAGACTTTAGTAACTATTTTAGATATTAGGTGGCATGTGAACACATTGAAAAGGACTTTTTCATTTCAGCAAAAACATTCTTGCAATAGCTTCAGATTCAGCTATGGAGCTTTGTCCAAATAAGGACCTGTGAAATACAATATACCAACATCAGTACTGGGCTTTTTCCCCTCCTAGCCTTTAACTATCCTCATCTGACTCCCCTCAGTACTGCAAAGAGACTTTAATACAGACAAAGCACAATGTTACATATAACTACAAAAATATATACACATTATCTTTCTTTTTTTCCTCTAGAGGGAATATTCCAATTGAAAAACAAAAACAAAAGGAAAACTTGCAGTTTACTGATAAAAATGAATGAAGTGACAGTAGTTTCTGTAGCAGCTGACCATGGCAGAAGCCTGTGGCTCTAACAGAGAGATGAGATCTATCTGGCAAACAAACAGGCAGCTATGAAAAATCATTCATTATAATCAACAGCTGAATACCTGAATTGTATTAATTGAATTTTGTTTCCTTGCAACTCGGTTCCTTATTGCTGAATCTCTGGTCTATGAACCAAAATCTGGACCTGATGTCTAAGATGTGGCTAACGGAAACTTCCAAAATTCTAAAGAGATCCCTTCTAAAATTCCACTTCCTCAGAGAAAGGAAAGACAAGTTGAAGTATTTTCTCCAATGCATTCAATCATTCTCTGATTCGGGCCCAGACTTGTAACTTTTAAATTCTTATTATGAAAAACCTGATAATACATCTGTTAAATTCTTTTGAGAACTATCTCAGGTACATAGTCAGTACATTTGCAATGTCCTACAGATCAATTAGTATGATAATTACACATGAGTACTTACTGTTTCTTTAAAAGAGGAATTTAACCAGCGGTTATTTACTACATTCTGTATAGATATTGGTGGATTTTCTAAATCTTCAAATGAATCCATTAATATGAAGTCCAGAACAACATCATAAAAATTCAGATTTTTCACCTATATTAAATGAGAACATGATCTAAGTAACCTAGTTTCTTTTTCAGCAGTGGAATTCAGCATGCACCATATTGTAATGCTGTATTAACATGAAGATTTGCAACTGTTTTAAATGAATATTAAAAATACTTTGTCAGTAAAGGAGAAATTTAAAAAAATGTGTGGTTGCTGGTACTAAACTGGCGAATGCCATTTCTCTAAATCAGCAATATAAACAATAAAGAGGTGCCTTTCCCACAATTCTGAACTGTAAAAATTTATTTTTAGCTCCTATGGCATTAGTAATGGTAAAAGAACTTCTCAGAAATGCAACTCACTCCTCTAGCAGCAAGTTCCATTTCAGTATTATCCCAGTGATCTGTTTGTTCCAAAAAATATATCATTTCATCAAAGACATCTTCAAATTTCTTTGGATTCTGTAAAGTAAAAGCAATGAGTATCAAGCAAATGTAAAAAGAGATATGAATGATTTTCCCCAGACAGTGAATTCAGGTAGAAGTTACATAAACAACAAAACATTGGTAAAAAAAGGCTTTTACCTTTCGTGCTTTCACAATTAAAGCAGACAAAATTTTTCTTCCACTTTCAGCAAGAAATATTCTGTTTGCTGTTTCTGAAAGAATTATCTAGAAAAGGGTTCAGAAAATAGAGAAAGGTTCATTCACAGGTTATACCAAGTAACCTTAAACATTTCAATCAATTTTCATGTAATTATCACCTCTAGTGTAGTTAGCAAGTTTCTAATAAGGCTTGGGTGCAAAGGTTCCAAAGCTAATCATAAAATCTGTACTCCTCTGCAAATACATCTAATTTTACAATGACAAAAATGTGAAAGCAACAAGAAATCACATAAATATAGATTACATTATAAAAATGCTTGCACAAACAATAACAGTCAGTTTCAATGCCATGTACTTTAGTTTAGGCTTAACAAGGCACACAAATCACTCCTTACTGTTTACCTGGAAAGCTTGTCGAATACAATGAAGCTTAGCAAGGAAGTCACTGTCTCCTAGACATTCAAACATTTCAGTCCTATGCAAAATAGAAAAGTTTGCAAAGACCATTAAAAAAAGCAGCACAAGAATATCCTAAGTCTAATTGCTAGAAAAAAATACCTAGTACAAGTAACTTCTAAAAAGTGATTTCTAGACAGAATATTAAACTTTAATTCTCGCTTTTCCTAGAAATAATTAAATAGACATCAATCAATACCTTAACACCCGTGAATAAATTTTGCCTTCTTCTGCTAAGTGCATGGCTTCTTCATACAAGGGGCAGTGGCAAAGGGAATCCAGACCATACGTGCTACGAATATCTCTGTGCTCTGAAAGCTGAAAAAAAATTTTTGCAAGTTCATTAAAGAGCTTGCTTATGTCATTTTTGTAAAGATAAAACAAATTAAAGAAGTTTTCCTGGTGTTTTACTGAAAGATGAATCTTTTTCTGCATCTGCTTCAAACAAAGGGGTAACAATCAACAAGTGAACAGAACAGATACACCAGGTCATAAGACTTGACTTTGTAACTGTTAAAATCTGAAAGCTACAGTTTCAAGCTTCATAAGTTTTTAATTAATAAAATTAAGGCAGCTTACTTTTGTGTTTAATTTGCCTAGTTAAGTTTTTGTATTGTCTAGTTAAATAAATCTTATGAGTCTCAAAGCTGTTCAAAGATAATAATTGCCAGGACACAGAGTACAGAATGATTGCACCATACGATTCTTTAGGAAGCTGGAAATAGTAACACTCTCCCACCCGTTTTAGTTTCACTGGTAAATAAGTCTGACAGTTGCCAAAGCACATTGTATAAACCATGGGCATTCAGTGTTATACTACAGGCTCCCTAAAAGGTTTTCATTATTGGCAGTTTTAATTCTATGGTTAACATAGAAATAAAGAGGAACTTTTAGACATTTTTAAAGAAAGAAAAACCAAAACCAGATTCATAAATCAAAGCACATAAATAATACAGAGAGCTCCTGTTTACAGGGTATCACATTTAACCCATAAAATAGTGTCTAGCTACAATTTCACTACAAAGATTACTCATGTTTTCAATAACAAAAAAAGGTAATTCTGATGTTTATGCATCATTCAGTTCAGTTTATGACAACAAAATTATTTCTAGTTTGCCTTTTTTTTTTTTTTTAATATACATATATCCTGCATGAGGCAAACAAACCTGTGCTTCTAGGCTATTAAAATTGAGCACAGAAACATCAAAAATAACTCTCAAGGTAATTTAACTATGTAAAAGATTATTCTCTATCTTAGAATGACTTTAAAAAATCATATTGAAGTATTACTTTATGTTAAAACTCCATTAAAATTTTCAACTAAACAAATGCTGAGCAGCTTCTCCTGCCACTGAGGCCACACAGCCAAGTATGATGAACTTCAGGCAAATCACCTTCCTCAGGTTTTTATGAAACTGAGTATGACTGAATTAGAACTGGTGATTTCCACAGTTAGATGCAGGTGATCAGCAGGTGATGTTAGATCAGCACCTGAGGTGATAACATCTTTACACATGAAGATGGCTGATCATTGCCTTTGGGATCACAGATTAGCTCAGGGATTGATACATGGGAATTGGGTGAAGCCCTTGAATATATTCAGCTTTTTTTAATAGAAAACAATTCCTCTCGTGCTAACAGATGAAGTAAAATATCAGGAGAGAAAGGTCTGTTCTTCCCCTGAGAAGAAGATTTGCACTACAGATTGAAGATCTAACAAGTAATATTTGGAAGGGGAGAACAAATTCCTCTACCACTGACTTCTCTCGGCATGCAAAAAGGGAAGGAGAGAAAAAGCAAACAAACCAAAAACCAGAAGCCAAATGTTTAATTACAAAAGGTGAATCCAGACAGGCACAGAAGTTGCACCATTAATGCTCCTGGAGTCATCATGGGTTTTCTAGTATGTAAAAATATATTGCTATACCAGTGTTTTATGTATGGACACAAAAAGTATATGGATATAGCAATATATAGATGTAACATAGATTATTATGCTTTAAATGATCTTGGAACCAGTGGGGTCATTCTTTGAGATTGAATAAGCTGAAAGCATGGCTTTAAACATCCTGTTTAAAGTGAAACTTGTTAAAGATGATTTGTAAAGATACATCCACATTCCTAATGTGGAAGAGTTCAGCTATTAGGAAAATTCTCACAAACTATATTCAATATTTAACAAGATGCAGAGTATACAACATTTTCTAGATAAGAACCTCCCAAGATGACATCTAAAGGAAAATGAACTCTTCACTGTAAAGGCTTACTACCTTTGAAGAAAAAGGTGGGCAGAAAGGTTAGTTCTCAGTTAGATGCTCACTATAAGTACCTTGTGTAAATTGCATTCCTGATATGTATTCAGGCACCTGCTTTTTATCCCACGATGTACCCCCAAGCACCACAGAACTGTCCTCAACAGGGTTTTGGTGCTAATCAGAAGCCAGAAAGCTCCAGCATCCAACATCTTGGCATCACAGGTAAGCTGGACACTTGCAAGCTCCCCGAGTCCTTTCCTGCCACTCTGTAGTGGTCACATCTGTGCACAGCCACTGCCACTCTGAGACTCTTGACCCACCTCTAGGGATGACAAGGAGCTGTGTCACAGCTACCAACAGCAGCCAGGAACACACAGGCTTGTGATGATGGACTGGATGTGCCAGCCCCTAAGTGTCTGCTACTTCCTCTGTGTCAGGGAGGTACATGGAGAGGAAAATGAAAAATGAAAATGCAGACAAAGAAGAGATAAAAGATGACTGACACTCTAGCAGCAATCTCATCTTGTAAGGCTTTACTTGTGTCCATTCAAGGCTCAAGAAAGAGAGACCAGTCAGTGACCACCACAGGAACATTTATGATGACCTGCAGGGGACACCTAAGATCATTACATTAAATAACACATACATCTTCAAAACTCCAAAGCTTGCAGTTCTAACTTGTGTCTTATTAGGCCTGCCTTGCTGCAGAGCAACCTCTGAAGATTACAACATGGATCAGATTGTTCAGATGCTAATCAGTTCTCTCTGGACAGTTAAGCTTTAGGGTTGTATCTGCAGTAAAGAGATGCTGAAATCATTGCACTAAACATCAAACCTTTGCCACTTGCAATCGTTTTTAGGTCTGGGATGCCCTGACTGCTTTGGTTTAAGGAACAGGCTCAGTACTCTTATTTGCCACCCACGAGTTGTTTCTTAATAAATAGAAAAAATTCTCAGCTGTGCATCAAGACCTTGTTGACTACCAAAATAACCACCTACATGAATGTAACAAAAATAAACAATGCTAGACCTTTTAGGAATTCTTGCTTGCTTCCCCTAATAGAGAGGTCACTTTACAGGCACAATCAGCATTCCTAACATTCTAAGATAAAAAAGTTGATGATAATCTCTTTTAAATATAAAAACACTCAGAGAAAATATTTCCTTAAAAAAAGTAAGTAGCTGTAGGATGAAAGTGAAAAATGTTTGGGGAGTTGGAAGATGTGATGGTGATTAGTAACTAAAACATTTGAAATGGCATTTTAATAAATTGAAATGATGAAGTGGTGTGTTCCACCTAAGGTCTGGAAGAAAACAGGAAGGCTGGTACTGATAAAAAGCAGCAAACGCTTTATTCACAAGTCTAAAAAATCTCCCAAGCTTTGGACTAACTTAACATTTTAACAAGGAAAGCAAAGTTTATTTGATAATAGACCTATAGATTAAGTACTAGTCAAAACATAAATCATGATAAACGCATGTGCACTGAACAAGGAAGAAGCAGCAACAAAGTTCACTGTCAGAGAGAGCAGGAAAGGGATTCTGTTAGGAAGATGGAAAAGAAGCCAGGAAAGAGAGGGCAGAGGCTTTTATCTGGCACACTCACTGCTGCATTGTTGCCAAAGGTGGCAGCTATTTTAAACACAGTAGATGGGAAAGCAAGACTATGAAAAGCATCCTAACCCTCATCAACACAAGCTGACAGCAGCCAGGCTCAAATGGGGAAGAAAATACCACTATTTATCACAGTAGTGATAATTATTATAAGTATTAATAACTTAATTAGGGAAAATAGTCATGCTTTCCATCCTTCCTGCAGTGCTTCAAGAGTCTAAGTGTGTTTGACAACAGAAGCCAGTCTGGTCATGGGGATGGCAACTGTGTCTAAATTGTCTTTATAAGGATTCAGGCACCTGTCTGACAGACACAACTCTGTATGAAAAGTCATCAAATGGGTGATTCTCAGCACGTTCTTGATCACCAGCCATAGCCAAGATGAAGTTTTGGCACACCCTCCTGCTATCCTGTAGAGCTCATCAAAAGGGCACGTGATGCTAACCCTGCCAAACTGTCCCAGTTTTGTACAGCTCTTTCCTATATTTTGTTCTAATATAACAGCATGGCGCTCTTGTTGCCTCCTAAGCAGCATCCCTATCAGTTTCCATTCAAGCATCTATCTGTGTCTTGTTTATGAATGTTCTCTCTCCTGCAGGCAGGGAGCTAAATTTGACCTGACTGTGTGTCAGCACTGAAACATGAACACAGTTTCCAGTCTCCAAAATCAGAGTCACACAGAATACTTAGTCCTGGTCACTGGGACAGGATGCAGTGTAGAAGGAAGCCAAGGAACTGTCATCACACAGCTTGCAGCATGATGAGGCCACAAAAAATGGTGCCATGTTCTAATTTCCTGGAAGGTGAAATTATTAATTCCAGTAGGGCATAATCACAGAGCAGTATAAACACACATGAACTTCAGATTTAAAAACTTTGTTAGACATTTCTATCAGGACATGGAGTTTAGGACAGTTACTAGTATTGTAACTGCAATCAGGGAGTTTATGATGAAAGAACTGCTTTATTTGACCCCTAGATGAGACAAATCTGAAGTTGGAAAAGCCTCAGACTTCTTAGCCTAAATTAAAACACCCTACTGTTTCCCCAGGGCAAGAAAAAGAAATTTAAGAAGTAGACAAGCAAGAGGAAGCTAGTTGACATGATCATGTCTAGAATAAAAGAATCTGCCATGTCCATTCTAATCCTGTTAAACCAAAGCAATTACTGTTCTCTACTAATAACTGAATACACTGGGAAGTCATCACTGCTCCTCCTCACTGCCATAATGTGAAGAATTTCCCTGCCACACACCTTCCTGAGGATGGACAAAATATTAAACCAAGGTGATAGTGTTTTTGTACAAGAACACCAATTCACAGCATTCTTTACCCTGCACCACCCAAGGATGCTCTGTAGCTACAAGTACAGAGTTAGCTGACCCTGTAGTTGAAGCCTAGTGACTCCTATTTAACATTGATGGTGTTCTGGCTAGAAAACCAAACTGCAAGTTGTTCATGTTCTATTCATCTTCAGGAATTCTGCCACCTAAGAATTTCACTAGATTCTTCAATAAAATCTGAGAAAAGAGAGTTTGTTCTATTGGCAAAGGCTAGAACAGCTGAAAAGGTAGAAAAAAATCTTCTTAACTTTGTCCTGGAAGAACAAATTGACAGAAATCAATTTGAGGTATCAAAATGTGGAGAATATTTTCAGGATACTTAAAGACAATTACATGTCTCATTTTGATTCCAATGTTTTTTAGCAGATACTGGGACAATATAGCTTCAGGAGAGGATGATGATTCCACTGAGGTGATACATCCTGGGGTTTTCTGTTTGCTTGGCTGATTGGTTGGTTTTGCCTTTTTTTAAGCCAAGCAGCACAAATGAGCATAAGGGGTTGTTCTCGTCCTCACATACTTGCAAAAGCATGATGAAAGTTCATGGGAAAAGAAAAAAACCAAACCAGACTCAAAGTGTACAAACTATAATGGTTTGCAGCTCCTCTCATGAGCTGGTAGAGTTGAAACAAGCTTGAATTGTGGTCTTGTCCAAATTACAGCAAAGAGTAATCAGTCTCTATGGATACAATCCTCGTTTGGAACGGATGCTAGGCACCACAACTTAATGTGAGTTACTAAATCAAGGTAATTGTGTTATGGAAAAACAAACCCTGCAATAGACAATCAAAACAACTGCAAAGAATGTGTGTGCAATTCTCTCTTTTTGCAACTGACTTTAGTAGCTTAGTTGTAGTGCATACATGAGAGCAGTATCTATCACAAAATGGATCTATTGAGGCCAACTGCCTCTCCTGTTTTTGGAGAAGAGTGCTATTCAAGATCACTTCAGCTCCCCAGAGACTACAGAAGGAGATATTCCTCATTCAAGTAAGTGTGTCACTGCTCATGAGCCTCTTTCAAATACTTCAAGGGAGCTGTAGCAGACTCCAGCTACAGAGACAGGCTGTTACCCAGAGATTTTATGTATCATTTGTGCTCTCATCCCAGAGGATTACAGTAAATTAGATGAAGTACATTATGTTGTCAAGGAAGCTTCCCAGTGTGGCCAGTCAGGAGGCTCCCTGGCAGCCCCACTCACTCCAGGGACTGTCCCTCCCCAGTGGTGCCTGCAGGGAGCTGTGGGGTCCCTGCTCACCTCCCCAGCCAGACAAGCTCAGCCCAAGGCTCCCAGAGCAGCCCCAGACCTCTGGCTCCTGCTAAGTCATTTAATCATGGTTCAACCACAGAGTAACAGCTCCAACTGCTGCCTTCATACTGTTCATGGGACATGCTGTAACAGGTAGCTTTCAGTTTCTTACAATTCCCTCTCAAAAAAACCCCTCCAGGTCTAAACAATACAAAGCCTTCTTCATATATTGTTATAGTATGGTAAAGCAATAAGAAAAAAGAACAGAAAATTATAAATCATGGTGAAAGGAACTACTACAGCCTCAACTGATTGCTTCCTCACTCATGAAAATGTGATCTATTTTTCAAAAGCAACTTCTATTTAGGAGAAGTTGGGGATGCATTATGCCAGTACACAACAAAAAACCTCAAAACAACTGGTTCAAACAAAGCCTGGAAAAGCTCTTTTCTCCCCATTAGAGAAATATATTTTTGCTTACAATGATTAGCACTGTTCAAACAGACCAATAAATCTTTAAAAAAGCAATCTTTAGGAGTCTTACCTCAGCTGTGGAAACAAAGGAGTCCGTGGATGCAATGCTTAATGTATCTCGAAGGCAGAAATCATCCACATTATCCTTTACAGTAATGTCTGTATTTTTATCTTTAAAATTAAAAAAAAAAAGTTTATTAGGCTATCAGAAAATTCCATTTAAGTCTTGAAAATGTGTTTCATGTGTACTTTAACACAGTATTTCATTTGGAAGGCACAATATTATACTACTGTAAGAGTAAATTCTTTTATGACCCACTAACAGATAAAGGTGACTGTGTTTTTCTGCCTTTAAAGTGGATTTTCAAATATCATCCACAATGAACTGGAAGAAGCAAAAAAGAAGTTTTTGCTTTTCTAGACTTCTGATGATCTCTCTATTTTATGATATTACTTTGCTATATTGATCTAGACCCTCAGCTAAGTTTTTCACTTTGCTGTGTTACGTAACAAACTGCTCAGTGTCCTAGCCACCACTTTTATTTTTCTAAATGAAAGTCCATTAATTAAAAGAACATCACCACATTTTAGTTTCACTTGAATTTGTTTCACTTTCTACTTCTCATGCCTTTTTTCACTTGCTGGTTCTTCTGGAGAGCAAGTGAAGCTTTCAATCTTCACTGCATCCTCTTCCCTCAAAAAGCTTCTCCATTGAAATAACACATCCAGAAGTATTTCCTACAGTACAGGGATTCTTAAAGCCTTTAAAATAACTGATATTTTTTTCTTAATATCCCCTGCAATACAGTTTCTCTAAGTTCTGCATTACTTTATTCTCAGATTTCAACTGTTGCACTTCTTGGATGGATTTGTTTTCACCATACAGAAACACTTTCACAGAAGGATTAAATTCGTAAGTCAGTAAGTCAGACTTTGGCTTGATGTGACCCATCCTACGTTCCCAGTAGAGCAGATGCATTTATTTTGGGTTACTTTACCTTCAGACATTACACATGTGTTCCTAAAAGTCTGTTTTATCTCCAAGAGTCAGCAGCACTCAGCTACCCAATGTCATCCAACCTGTTGCTAGGGCAATACTTCATTAAAAACACCATTACATAGTGGAGTGGCCAAATGCCAATTTACTGGGATGGTTTACTCATCACTTGAAATGCTACAAAGCCACATTTCTTAACTATTACTTTGGTGGTTGTTATGGTTTTATTAGTTATGGACTTGGAATGACAGCTCAAAAACTGCATAGAACAAAATATCTGTCTTTGGGAATATTCACTGGGGGAAAAAATATTCAAAGTTTGGACAAAGATTTTACTAGAGTTAAGCAAATTGCAATCACGACTTCACCACTATTCATACGAAGTCTGATTTTTTCAGCTCATTCTTACTAGCTCTTTCTTTTGACCTCTTAAAACCAAGAGGAAAAGTACTGCAGCTTCCAAGTTGGTTGAGAAACAATCACATACTGAAATCTGAAATGCTGGAACAGAAAACCAAACTGTGGTTTGTGAAGCACTACCCTGAGGTCTGCTTAGAGTAGGTGGGTAACATGATGTTTCTTTCTTATTTCTAACTCATGCTTTGCATTAAGTCTCTTCTAATATTACATTAGATGATTTTATAGTATCACTTTTTCACAAAAAAGTTGCTGAAATTGCAGAAATACTGTTAAACCCAGGGTAGTGTGGGTATCTATAGCCTGGCTGCAGATTTTTTGGCTCTCCTTTTTTCAACCTCTCCTTGTGCCTAAGTTGTTTTTACTGTTATATATAAGTTTATGGCTCAATAACAAGAACATATCCCCAGACTGATTCTAAATTATTTAACTCTGGGTTATGTGATTGATTACATATAAATGGGAATAATGCTATTTAAATTTATTCCACATACATTAAAAAAAATGAAGCTCTAGAGTTAATAAAATTTTGACTTAATCTATCTGTGTTGAAAAATTCATACTTCCAAGTTTTCTAATATGCCCCAGAACTATCACTAAGTCAGTATGTTTTTAACATGTTAATTAGTTGAATACAGAATATCTGTGTTTTCACTTAAAGAAAATTCCCATGGCTACAGAAAAAGATACAAAATCTGCATGCTATGAGGAAGAAAAAGATTAAAAACAAGGCTGGTAGTGCTGAGTGAAATGATACCTTTGGTGAGTGGTATGTGCACACAAAGCACAGTCTGCTTAAAGAAAACAAAACAGCCTTGTGAGCTATTTCTGACTCTCAGGCCACCACAACCCTAATACCCTAAAACATCCTTGGCCAAGCAGGTGCTTATCAATACCCATGCTGTGAAGAGAGTACACTATTATGAAAATTCACCATGGAATTTCACCAGGGTGAAAACTAAGTTACAGCTGGAGTAAATACCATGCAAGTACCAGCAGAACATTCCTAGACACAAGAACACGGAAAAAAAAGAGACAGGGGCACAAAGAGACTCCTGGAATGAACAGCTGCAAGAGGAACACACCCACCAGTGCCTGCAACTGCTCACACACTCATCTCTAGTTCTTATGGATTCTAGTAACTTCAGGAAGGGAATACTAGCAAGTATGTGAGCTTCAAATATACCTTACTTATTTGAGCAGCTAAGGAGTTATTTTGGGTTCACTTATCTTTGTAAAGAGGATGAAGTAGAGTTTCAGATGTTACCACCATGGCTCTTGATTGTAGTGCCTTAAAATGTTTATGTGGTCCTTAGATTAGATTAAGGTATTGAAAAACTGGAACAATGCTAAATCTTGTGAAATTACTCCTAGCTTTAAGGTTTTGTGAACAACTATCTATTTAAAACTAAACAAGATTTTTAAAAAAGAGACCAGAACCAAACTATTTGCACATATATTTACAAAGTACTAATCTAGAATAATTACTTGTCTTTGTTCTGGTAAGTTTTCATGGTAAGACAAAGCACAAAGTTAATCCCCTAAATTTTCAGAGCAAAATCTGACCTTCATAACTGCACAGAAATTAACTTTTTAGTATTCAACTGGGAAGCATTCACCTTCACATGATGTTTTAAAACTCTGAAAACCATTTCCATGTTATCTTCCTGCCAACCCTGAATGAAACATGGCAGGAGTTCACAAGTGAGTTTGGCACTTAGCTGACACATTTAAAAAAGGAAAGCACTTGCCCACTAGTAAAGAACTCTCTGGGAGTTACAGATTTTAGTTCCAAGTACCACCATTAAAGCCATGGTTCTCTGCCCAGCCCCCCCACTTCAGTGGAAAATCAGTGCAGTTAATATATCACAAGCAGGAAACCAGGATGAGAAAGGAGAAACTTTATATACTCTAAAGAGGAAAAAACCTTGCAAAGGAATCCACTTCTGAGAAGTCATGGTACCCTCAGAGCAGCAGGGGCCCAGTGTTCTGCAAGCCCACGTTGTGTGCTCAGACCCCTTCGATGTGTGGCTTCCTGCCCAGTGAAAGGAATTAAAATAATCCAGTACAGAGCAGCATGAATCAACACGGGTCAGCTCCATGTGAGAGTGCCACATTCTCCTAGCTCATCACAAGTGGCAAAGTGGTTTGTCATCCCTTGCTGGAACATCCAGAAGCAGCTTTATTTACATTTATAAATGGTCATAATTCTGAGAGTGCTCATCATCACTCCTACCAAGTATCTGCTGAAGTATTACAGGATGGACACAGAAAGTAGTGAATTTTATGTAATTTTGTATCTATAAAAAGAAAAATCCCAGCCTTCATGTGCCCCTTTGGATGACTGGGTCAGACAGGCACGGGTTAAAAAAAGCAAGCCAAGAATGGAGCAGGGTACGCACACAGACCACTGTGGATCTAATGCTGCATTATGTGTTTACATTCTCCAGTAACATAAATATCTGGGGTAGCTGGAGGCACCAAAGCCGTTACCGACTTCAGCATGAAAATGTATTTCAGGTCAGGGAATTTTAAAAATATCTATCCAAATCTTGTAGTTTACCAGTAAAGCAGCAGTTATCACGAATTCATGGTGTCTCATGGTTCTTTGTTGCAACTGCTCTGATGCAAACTGAAGTGACAGATTAGAAAACAAAGCACCAGTCCTCCCACACCCACCAAACCCACAGAAGATACTCCAGCCTTGCTCTCAGTGGGTGCTCACACCACCAGCAGGGCCTCTTTTAACTCAGAGCTTTTGCTCAGCAGTGTGAGACCAGGAACTCAGCAACCAAAGCTGTCTGGTGGGGAAGAAGAACTGGGGAAAAGGGAGCACAGAACAGCATCAGATAATCAGTGTTTGCATTTTCACCTTCCTCCTAGTACTCACAGACCTTTGTCAAGGTAAGCCTTGGCTGAGCTTACTGCTGAGCCTTCAAATTACATCCTTAACAGAAAACTCAGTAGTTTTCACGCAGGGAATAATCTTCTGCTTATGTGTGAATAGAAAGCCAAATCTTCTATCCTTGGGAAAAGTTAACTCAACAGAGCTTTCATAATTGTTTCCAAGCACAACTATAATATTCAGGGTTCACATAAAAACCTTCTACTTAAAACACACTTATATACAGGTATAAAGAGGTCCTTTTTCCAATACACTGGGTTCTCACCTAATTATCATTATGAAAATGCAAGATGTTCTTCAGTCCCTATGTTCTGTGTTACTTTGATGTTATTCTTAAAACAAAAGTAGTACAGCTGATTAAAAGCTGAATTAAAAGCATGTATATAGATGACAGTAATATATTCTTCATAAGTAGAAAATGCTTATAAAAATGTAATAGTACAATCCATTCAGTTTACACACATAAGCAATAAAATCCATCTGAAAACTGTGATGTACTGATTTGCATTATTTGCCATCTGGAAAAAGATGCAATTTGCCTTAAATACTCTCATCATCTTCAAGAGATTTTTCCAAACACTTTGGAAAGAAATAATAACAATTTCTGTGATGTTGATAATAATTTGGCTATTTTCAGTCATTCAAGACTTTGTCCATAAAGTTATATTATGTGCAGAATATCCCATTTAATGGTGTATAAAATAAAACAACATGACTACTGCTCTTATATCCTATTACTCTCATCTTGCAAAGGTAAATAAAAAGCACAAAATTAGATGAGAAATCATTTCAGTCTCTTCATGTAAAAGTTAAGTGTACCTGAGAAAGGAGTGTAAGTTCAATTTATTTCCTGTAATCCATGCACACTGGTACATCAAATTATGGAAGAGTATTAGGAAATACTATATAAATTTGATATTCTGGAATGGTGATAAATTACATTATTCTTTCAAGACTGAAATCTGCTAAAGAATTCTTCCATAAATTTGATAACAAGAGTTGGAATATTTTCTGATAGTTACAATTTTTTTAAGCAAAGAAATTACCAAAGGTTAAAAATATCATTTTATTATAGAGAATATGACCTGTGAAAGCTGTGTCTGAATCATCGTAGCGGGATTGATTGTAAAACCAAAATTTCTGACTAGAAAAACCTCACCATGAGAAACTCTACAATCTCAAGGAAGAGGCAAACACATGTGGTGCTATATTGCTGAAATCTGAATTTTAAGAAAATAAAGCAGCATCAGAATGTATTTTATACCCTGAATTAATACATCATGTGTGCTGACAGTTGAGAAATCAGTTTAGTAAACACAAAATAGATGTGTGCATGTTTTCACCTCTCTATTTTACTTCTCTGACTCTCTGCTTTACAGACAAACAATCCTGAAACAGATTTTTGACACGTATCTTGTGTAAATTACATGTCACTGGGAGGTCTCTCCCTACCACACAGCCTTTCATTTCATTGAAAATGTAAACACTGATTCATAACTGCACGGTTCTACACTTATACAGGGTTACAGTTTTTCACAACTTCTTTACCTTGAACCTAAATATCAGTGGATCTTCCTTGATGGGAAGGTTTCAATCCCCATCCTTTACAGAAAAGTTTTGCTTCTGAGCACTCTTCTGTTTTCAAGTCTAATAGTTTAGGTAGCAGTTTCTGTACTTGTATTTGATTTGAGAGAGAAGATTTGGCAACCAAACCAAGTTTGCTCAATTGTCTAACCCAGACAGGGTCTGCTTGATGGATGTGCAGCACAAAGTTGTCACTCCTCTTCACAGCAGTACTCCATTCTCCTGCAGTTCAGAAAGCATCACAGCTCTGTTGTTCACAGCAAAGACCAGTTTGAATTCCAGTGCTGCTTATTTCAAAGCTGAGACTTTGAAGCCCCAGGCTTTATAGCACAGCCCTGTGGAGCCTGCCAGACACTTCAGTCATCGGATTTAAATGTCACTGCCTTTTCTCAGTTCTTCAAATCTCAAACCAAGTGCAACCTACTGCTATTTTTGCACAGCCACTTTCTAGTGACAAACGCATGGTCTGTTCAACCCCATTCAGTGGGACAGTACATTAACTCATGGGGATGCAGAGCAGATTCAAGATGCAATGTCATATTTAGAGAAAAAGGAAGTACAAGGTTAACTTTCAGGCTTCTACAGCTAGAAATTAGTACCTTCAATACCTTTCCTACACCAGAGGTAGAAAAGTCTTCTCACCAGACTGAGAAAGGAGTCTCAAAAGTAAGTGAATTTCTCCTTTTGGTCTCAGTTCTTCCACACCTGTGGATCAGTGGGTACTTAAAAGCAGGATGTTTATACCAGTGCATTACTATTCATTGCCCCCTTCTTGGTTTTCCCACCATGCAGTTCTTCAAAGAGCAGATATTACCACACATAGTGATAAAAAGGGACAATAATAACCAGCAACTGTTGCTCAGCTCCTGAAACTTGTTGTGTTTCTAATTGTTTCTTCAAATTACTTTTTATTCAAACCCATTTCTTAACATGTTATATGAAACCCAAAAGAGCAAACATTTTAGTATTCTGGCATAAAAACTACTTGCTGGACACAGCATAAGTGTATGGGACCATCCAAGATGAGCTTGTCAAACTAAGATTTCTGGGAAGGTTTTTCTTTAGCCTGTACATTGTGCCATAGGGATGTTGACATTTCAAAGCAAGAAAGACAGCCTGACAAAAGGAATCCACATATTCATTTGCCCCTCCATTAAAAGAAACATATGCTGTCCAGCAGCTGATAATTCCACTTACTTGTATGAAGACTGTATAAAAAAAATCTGATACCTTCTCATCCCTGAATTATCAAAGACAGAACCAGCTATACAACTGGGGACTCTCAGTGAAATAAACATCAAAAGATGCAGACATACATGTGTGTTTTAGACTCACACTTGGGCTGTATTCAGAACGGGGCATGTTTGACAAAAACCCTGTAAGAACAGCCTAATAATATCAGTCCTCCCTTTAATTTCATGGCAGAACTATTTTACAGAATGTTGCAGACTCCAGTGACACTGCTCAGGAATGTGACTGGCTTCTGCAAACCCAGCCGCACACAGATATGGTTTAAGAACTTAAATTACTAAGACATATGCTTAACTTTAAGCAATAAGACTTAAAGAATATCTTAAGTGCCCCACTGACTGGGGCCTACTCACAATCCACTTGTCCCCAACAATGGGAAAGAATGAGATAAAAATCTATAAAGTTGTACTCTGTGAAGAGTTCTGAATCTTTAGTTTAAAATAAGTAAGACAAATTATCAAACTTACACTAAAAAACCAAACTCATAACACTATAAGGTTGCTAAATGCATTAGCAATAACATATTAACACTTGAATCATAATGCAAGTAATGATTAGAGCAACCTGACCACTGGCAATCACCTAAGTTCTGTACTTTTTTTATTATTCAAGCCTTGCTTTATTTTAATCTTAGTCTGGTTTATCACAGGTAACTAATATATTAACTAGATGGCAACTTTAACATCTGTTTGAGCAGCTGCTAATCAGTGCCTGTGTATGTGGAAATATGCATACATTTACCTTTAAATACTCACAGCATTTCCCCATGTAGAACAAGGGCAGCTTTAAATAGCAGGAGAGAGAATAAAGCCTGGTGTGATCGACATGTGCTCTTGAATCAGTTACACCACAGTACTTTGCTACAAACTGGATTATTAAGGAAGGTGGGACATGTCACAGTCCAGGTATCTCACAAAGAATTAGAGACAGTAATTTGTTTTAAAAAACCCTTTAGTTTGAACCATCAAAAGAGAAATCAAACACATCTCAAATGCAGTTACTTTTTCTAAGATTTTTAGCAATTAAGTGCACAAATACATGCATAAGAGAAAAATGCCACTTAAATAACAAATTCTACCCCCTCCATTGTTATTGTTCACTTTTGCTATAACTTTCCACAAAAATAAATTTACTCCCACATATAGTTTCAACTTTGAAACATTTCAAGATGAAATAGAAGTTTAAGAAAATTGTAATTTATTAAAAGGCTATCAGGGATTAAATGCTTACACAAGCTACTTGAGCCTTCCAGTTACAGGTCAAACAATTAAAAAACCATACCCCAAACTAAATGCTTGTCGAATAAAGGTGCAGAGTTGTAGTGATGGGGCATGGCTAGTGCTAGATAAGAAGTCCTGTTAACAGCAATTCTTGAAGACTGAGCTGTGTGAATATATCACAACCTTTCATGCCAGCTTGATGGGTCAGAGTCCTTCACTTAAAGGGCAGCAGGATTTAAACATACTAGACACATTCATTAAGAAAAGTTCTTAGCTTTTGGGTATGTGCACATGCACACAGTGTTTTAATTTCATTTTAAGTACTTGAAAATAAATTGCAGACAGAAGTGTACCTATTTCAGTTCTAACTGCTGAATTAGTAAAACTACAGTGCAGAGCTCTGTATTTGCTGATTTTATGATTCTGTCAATATTCCATTTTGATATTGTGCTTTAAAGCAACTGGAAAGCTCAAAGTATTGTTTTGCACTTCCAAGACTAAACCACGAAACTAAGAGAGTTGATTACCTTAGAAGTCTTTTCAAATTCTGAACTATCACTGCCTTTATCTCCCCCAGCCTATTCTGGTTCACCTTTCTTCATTTTGCCCAAAAACATTTCAGACAAGCCTCTCTTAAAAGTAGACTGCAATGCAAGAAGAGATTGTTTTCAGAGTTCTAGAAGAGGAATTGGCCCTATGGACCAAAACATGATTCTGATCACCAGTTCACATAACCTCACACTGTCAGTACTCCAGCCACAAAAAGAAACACTTATCACACTTACCCCACCCTCGCTCGTTGCCATCTATCTGATTATCTATAGATTTTCGTTACCTCTAGAACATTTATACTCACAATATATACAAACTAATAGAAGTTAAGTGCATGTACACCTTATCTAGTAAGAAGAAGAATCTGCAAACTATAGCTTGTTAAGAATGTATCACAAGAACATGAGAGGAGGTAAAAAACCCCAATGTCCTGCATTTGGAGTCTTTTTCTACTTACATATAACTTCAAAATGCAGGCAAGCAGTTATTAATTCAATTCCTCCTCAGCCTGGGGAAAATGATTACTTTTCTTTACTCAAAAAGAAGGTAAATATGTACTTTTAATTTTTTTTTTTTTTAATGAGAAAGAGACAGTTGCAGCTGCTCACATACTGTAAAGAACAACCAGAATTAGTTGAGATGCATTTTGTGTGAGAAGACCTGAGCAGGGATGCACAGGAGCAGCTAACTGAACAAAGTCTGGGAAATAAAATCATGTTGGTGGATTGTGGCTCCATTTTAGAGCTAAAAAGAGGATTAGTTGTATTTCATTTGAAGAGAAGTTCCCAAGGGAGAAACATCTTAAGAGAGACGAATAATCTGTTCAGAAAAATGTGCAAAGGTGATTTTCATAAACAACAGTTAAGTCCATGTCAGACAAGCAAGTTTTAAATGGACAAGGGAAGACAAAACATGGCAGGAGTCAAGAAGTGAGAGAGACAAGGGCTTAGACAGGAGTTTTGGTGTGGGCAGAAAGAAGACAGGGCTCGGGGATGCCATTTAAGGGAAAGCAATGAGGTGTATAAATAGCCTGCACTGTTGGATCTAACGGCAAAGCTGTTGGGCAAACAGTAACAAGAGTCCTCAAAAACCAGAAACAGCCTCTTTCCCACCCTATTAGAAGTGCTTTTGGAAAAACTTCCAAGCTAAATGACCATAGTAAGTGACCTTGACTTTTCCAGTGCTGGGTCAGTGAACAGTAAAATAGATTTCTTGAGCCACTGTTGAAAAGATTTCAGCTTCTAGCATTAACAGAAAAATACACTCCACGTTAGCAAATAGCAAATAGCAACAAAAACACATATTATGAATACCAGTATTTTTCAGCAGCAGTAACTTGACTGCACAGCTATGCAAAGCTCCTTTGCATTTTTAGTAGAGTATTGCCAAAACTGAGAGTATCACTGAGAAAGCCAAGCATTACAATATTTTCACAGATAAAACATTTGCAAAATTATTTTTGCTTCAGTATTAGATTGAACTTCTAACTACCAATCTTACTCCATTCAAGCATTGTACCTTGGTGCTTTCTGATAAGGAATTTTATGGACAGCAATTTAGAAAGGAAGTGTTATTGATACTGGATAAAATGAGAAGATTTAAATATTGCTGATTAGGGAAGACATAATCCAATTCAAACATCTGCACTTTGAGTATCTTTTGGGCATCAGAAATAAGGAGTTGCAGCAACAAGTTGGAGTAGGAGACACCTCATGTTTTAGCAATTACTGAACTTCAACAAACTGCAATAGCTAAAAATTATGTTCAAAATATGCATTTTTTTAAAAATAGCATTGGAATAACTTCTCTGGGCTTTTCCTTAGATTTAGAAACATTTCTTTCTTTCCTTTTCCACCATTTGTTGGGATGAATACATTCTCACAATTAGAGAAAAAACTTTGATTTCAATCTAAGGTTTGAGCCACTAGAAAAATATTTAGGCTTTCTCCAAGAAATTAAGAAATTACTTAATGTAAATTTCTCCTGAAGGAACAAAGCAAGCAAAAGTTTTCAAGCTAACATAAAAAGTTCCACGACTGTAAGTTATTTTATAGTATGTACTACTAGAGCTCACCTACACGAAGTATTACAAACTGCTCCTCATTGGAGACTAGGAATTACAACTAGAAACACTTGTTGCACACAGCAAATAAAATACACTCAAACTAAAATTTTTCCAGTAACGTTTCAGAGGCAGGAAGAAAATACAGGCTGTAGACATTAATCCATGGATAGGAAGACATTACAGAAGTCTGTATTAATAAATTATATAAAAACGAGGTTTCAACAGCTTCACTGATCATGCAAAGATTTTTGTTTGTTTTAAGAGCTGCTGAAGAAAAGGTTTCTAATATGTAAATCAGTTCTCTAAACAGTTTTGTCACTAGGTTAAAGGCTGTGCTTATTCTCTTCAAAATGCCAGGCATATCTTTGAGTGTGAGAAGAAAATCAAAAAAAGAAACAGACAAACCTTTCAACAAAATCATCCAACAGCACAGACCTTTGTGAGAGATTTTACTGTAGTAGCTCAAACTCCATTTGTTCTAAACTGTGTAACTGATACACAATAAAAAGTAAATATTCTAAAAGTTAAAATGGATTAACATTAAAACATTTTAATATTGTCAAAAAGTTTAAGGGCCACTGCACACAAGTCACCATCAGTTTGAATGCCAGCATTCCTTTTTACAGTAGAAATTAAAATAATAATATGAACTATTAGGAATTTAGCACTGACAAGGAACACTACAATTTGAGAATTTTCCCCTCTGACCTGAAATTCTGCTTGTAAGTAAACTTATTGTTTGTGTCCCAACTCTTTGAATTCCTCCCAAGTTAACTCGACTAACATTTCAGTCTGCTAGAAAAGAACTAAATAGGAAAAAAAAATACAGAGAACTTTCTTCAAGGGCAAACTACTGAAAGCACTGGAAGCTTTTAACCCTCTACACACCTTTATATTCATCACTCAGAAATATCAGGATGAATATTTTGTTTCAGTTTTGTGCCAACTGCCTCCTTTCTGATGGACTGCAGCCTTATTCCTGCTCATGAAAGCCTGTCTGTAGGCTTCCCATGCTGGTTCACAGTACAGAGAGGCACAGCATAAAAAACCCCCACAGTTTAGCCCTACATATTATTTTCACGTCCAGAAGTACTTTTTCTACAGAAATCGTATTTTAGCTTACTGATTTCTAGGATAATACCGAAAGTCCAGTGGAGAATGCAACAACAGTGAACACAATGGCATTCCATTATTTAAAATGCAAGTCCTTTGCAGGGTGGTATTAATAATTTATAACTCAACAACAGCTTACTGATTTGAAAATTATTATTTGTAATTATTTTTATTATTATTACCCTTAACAATAATCTGCTCACAGGGAGAAAATACGTTTATTTATACCTCTGTCTTTTGTACTGCTGAAATCTGAATATTTGGAACTATTGGAAGTAGCTGTCCTAGCAGGCAGAAGAGAGACATTTCAGACACAGCACAGGAGGAAAGACAACGGCTACACCGATAAGCTCTTGTATTCCAACAGGCCCCCAGGTAGCTCATTCCTGACTCTCCCATGTGACATGTTACCCCATCAGCCTCCTCTAGAAGGCTGCAGATTGGCAAATTGTTTACCATGCACAACCAAATTAAAATAGTAAGTGGGATCACAGAGTGAAAAGCACGTCTGTGGTATGATAGATCAATGGCAGCACTGAGATCTAAATTTGATTTGGTAGAGGGAAATGTTGAACTGGGAAGAGTAACATGTGAAGGTTTGGGGAAGGAGCAGTATCTATGAATAGTAGATAAATATGGGGAGAGAGGTTTCAGGAGCTCCAAAAGTTTGATAGAAGAATTTACAGAGAAAGTCAAAATTGAGAAATTGCTAGAAATTTTTACCTTTGTAAGTTTCCTTCTGAACAAAACTGAAGTTTTTTATAAACCAAATTATAAGCAACTTACATTCTTATAATAATGAGAAGTGCCAATCAGGCATTTATGTAGTACTTGAGAGCATCTGTCCAACTGTCAGAGCCTCAACTCCAGCTGTGGCTGATCACAAGCACTTCAGGTAGAAAAAACAGAAGACACAGCCACAAACCATATCTATCTTTCCTATGTATCAGAGAAAAAAACCAGAGCTAAACATTTTCTGATTACAGTTGTGGTTGAACAGTTGAAACTCTGAAGCACAAAAGCTTATTGAGCACCTTTTACAAGCTGCAAGTGTCATCACAGAATAATTTGGGTTGGAAGGGACATTAAAGACATCTAGTTCCACCCTCTGCCACCACTAGATCAAGTGGCTCAAAGCCCTGTCCAGCCTGACCTTGAGCACCTCCATGGATGGGGCAATTACAGATTATTAAAGACAAAGGCTTTTTCTTATTTCACTCCAAGGCCCACAGAAGAAGAAAAAAATAACAGTATGGGGAAATACTTAAATGCCAGAAAAACCACACTGACCATTTAACCCCAGGTTTGTATCTTCCTCTCAAAGAATGAAAACATCCCCCAAAACAGGACTAAAAAAAATAAGCTTGCCTCTGAGGGTAGTGTGTTGAGGGTAGCTTACTTCAGAACTTCACCTGTTTTACTTGAACTGGAAATTCGATCTAGCTACAACTCCAACAACAAGGCCTACAAAACCCTCAGCACCACATACCTTTTCCATGTGTAAGCAGCTATTCAGAACAAGTCAGCCACCTCTCAGTATTTTCTTCAATAATGAGCTGACATGCCTAACATGAACCACAGATTAGCTGGTTTTTCCAAAACATGGAAAAATTTTTATGGCCCGTTTTGTGCTGTCTAGAATCTCCAATCTTCTGAAATATGACCAACAGAACAGGACACAGTATTCTAAAACCACACCAACTCAAGACTGCATCTCTGCCTCTACACTGGTGCTGTCCTTTGCACACAGTCAAAAGTTAGAAAAGCTTATTTTCTGCAGCAATGTGTCAAGAGCTTACACTGATTATAATTTGAAAGTTTCCTTAAGTGTTTCTTCATGATTTTTCTTTTAAAACTTCTCACTTGTGTACAATCCATACCTGCCAGGATCAAATGTAGTTGTTACTATTTAAAGAGAATTCTCTTAACCTCTCAAACCTTTTCTCTCTCAAACCTTTGCTTTAATTCAATGCTTTAAATGCCCTAAATGATAAATTTTTATCAACTTCCAGCTCTACAAATGATTTTTAATTAATTACACAGTTGATAAAATTACAGCATTTGACCAAATACCTTCCCTAAAAGTAAAATCTCTCCTCTAACAGTGGGTAAAAATATAAATAAATGTTTACACCAGTGAGCTAAATATTATCACCTAATTTATGCTATACCAATTCACCAACCTGCAAAGCTCTCAAAAACCCACAGTCCAAGAAAGCTGCTATGAAACTACATCAGTTGGGACTAACTAACTACTGCATTATTTTGTCTGTGATAACAGAACTACAAATCAGCAACTCTGTTTCACAGGCATGACATGCTGGAGATTGTTCCAAATTATTGGGAAATTGCCCATTTATCTCAAAATCTTAAACAAACAACCCTCATTCTCATTTTCCAAGATTAGCGAATAGTAAAAGGTAGATTAGGATGCTTTCTTTATGTAACATCTTAAAGAAGTTTCAGGTATAAATCACCCAGAAAAACATCTCAGCTATCTCTTTTGCCACAAATTATACTAGTTCCTACATAGCACAGGACCTCTCATTTCAGTTTCTGTGCAGAACCATAGTTTGCATTTTGCAGTAGAGTACTACTCTTACTCTGAGTAGTGCAAAGAAGACTGTACTATCTTTATTTCTTTTGACCATTGAGATTTCATAATTTTCTTGGACTTGCTTATTCTTGTGATTCTTGAACTCTTCCATTCTTGTTGTTAATATATCTAATATTGAACAAAAATCTTCCAAGCATCACAAATGCTACAAAGGAGATGATCTCCTTCTGAATTTTTATTAAAACGTTCTGAAAAAGTGAAGCATCCTTAAATATACTTGCTGTTCAAGTCAAAAATTCAAGAAAGATAATGACGAAAATCTCCAAATCCTGAACACAGAAAACAGTATTCACTAAACCAGTTCATTACTTTTCTCCTCACTCATCTAGGCCAGCAGAAATAAAATTTAAATAATAAAATAACTCAAGAGATCACAAATTATTTCTACAAAGAACATTTGAAAGGAATCCAATTCTCAGAACATTCTTGGTAAACAAGAATTTAGTTATCACATCTGAAAAATGAAATATTAATTGTAAATACTCCCAGGGTAACAAAGCAAAACAATAATTAAACACATTGAGTATTCACATGACGTCCTTTGAATACCATTTTATTAATATGGCCTGAAGACAGAAATCAGAAATAAACTTCTAATTATAATGTATATACAATGCAACTTGACTTACGGTTTCAGATATCAAAATGAAACGTTCAAACACTTTTTTGCTTTAAGGGTTGCATTTACAGGTGTATGCAGTGGGTCAGAAAGCCAGCTGTGACCTGAATCTAATCCCCCCTTTGGTCAAAGCTGTGTTTGGTGATGCAGGATGAGGAGGGCCAAGAGAGGACAGCACAGCACTGCCACCTTGTGCCAGCGAGCCCGAGCCCAGCACATGGCTCCTGACTGAGCCCAGAACGTGCTCTGCCTTCAAACTCTACAGTTGTTTGAGAACAGATGCTTCATCTGGAGTTATCAAAGAGTGCAACAGCATCCATCTTTAAGATCCAATTCTTTCAGTAAAAGTAATCAAACTATCTGTACTTAATCAGCATGTCAGGCAGTAAGTACTGATTATATTTGCTGTTGTTACAGCTTTATCAGAACTGTGATAAGTTTCACTCACCAGAGATAAGACCTCTGCCAATGGCTATCTGCTTCAGATTAAGTCTTTCAAGCTTAATTTTCCTTTTTGGTAAAAAAATGATGATAAAGCATACAAAGTTTCATAGTTCAGAAGATGCATAAAACCTCTGAACACCCATGCTATAAAAAGGGTCATATATTCTTGCTGTATAAATGTTTAAATACTGACAAGTTACAAAGAGAACATTTTCCTTTCAATCCACTGTTATCTAAAATAGAACCACTTCTTCAAACACGGCATAATAATGTAAAGAATGTGATTTTTTTGTTGTTGATTTACTGATAAATATAATTTTGCTGTGGGTATTTCAGTCCTACCCCAGGAGTCATAATTACAAGCAAAAAAGATGTAAAGTAGCAGTACTCACCAATATCATTAGCTAGAGCAGCAGGATCAGAGACCCCAAGAGTGGCTTCAAACTCTTCCTGAAGACGATAAGCTCTTTGAAGAAGAGATTCAAGCTTATGAATGAATTCAGCACTAATGATATCCTGCAAAAAGACAGACATTAGAAGATTTTCTATTTGCTTTCAGCCTGTAAGAATCCTTTGTAAAATCCAAGGATATTAAGTCTTCACAGAGGCCACATTAATTTCCTACAAACCACACAGGGACTCTGGCAGATGAAAACTGCAACACTCACAATATATACATTTTTCAGAACACACACATATTTTATTTAGTGTAATAAAAAATAAAATCTAAATTTAAAAATATTTTAAAATTATCTGTGATGTTTGCTGCACTAGAAATAATGAAAGTAACACATATCTGTTTATTTCAAAATATTTCTAGCATTTAGTTGACAAAAAGAAGGAAAACAAAGTTTAAGCACATTGTTTGTGAATATGCACAAATTGATAATTTTTCCTGAGACATTTATCTTTGGCAAGAAGATACTCTCTCACGTAACCATAAAAGAAAGAGAGGAGCCAAGGCATTATGTGCAGGGAAGCTGTCTGTCTGATAGCTTGATAATACTCCAGAAGCAAACACCAATGCATCAGCAATTGCCAAAAGATAAATAATGTTAGTTCCCTTCCCATGCCCTCCTCCAAACAATCAACCAAAAGAGGCAGAAGGAATGAACTCAGATCTCCTTTAAATACAATACTACTAAATAGGAAATTGAATCAATTGTCAAGTTTGGTAATTGAATTTGGAAAGATTCAGGTAATAACACAGAACACATTATCAGGGCAGCATCAGTAGATTACAGATGTACTCACTTCTACACTTTCTTCTGCAATTGCATCTCCTGCTCCCAGCTTAATGGAACCACAGATTGCTTCATCTTCAACTTGCCTGTTACGAAAAGTTAGGGCCTGCTCCCAGCGCCGCAGCGCTTCTTCAAACAGCTCCATACCTAGGGCAGAGCAGGAACAGCTTCAGCTACATTCACGTTTTAGAGACATGGGAAAATATGTAGCCAATATAAGCATAGTTATCACAGAGATGTAAACTGAAACAACATCACTTCCCAGCCTATACCAGTATATTTCCAGTTCATATTTACCTTCTTTTTGCATAAAGAAATGTGATCATTTTCCCCATGTGTCAGGGCTTGACTTTAAGGATTACTACTGCAAATAGTGGAAGAAAAAGTATTCTGGAAAACTAACTTTAGATCAAGTATGATTTCATAATTTTATGGAAATGTTCTCAAGACACTTGCCACCAGGACACTGAGAAAGAACACAATAATATTTTGTGTCACTTTACCACAAACCCAAGAAATTATTTACATTCATTGTAAGCAGATGTTGAGTATTCTTACTATGACTTACCCATTAAATATAAATTTTCAGGTGTAGTCACTGGAATATTGACAAGCTTAACGTCATCCTCATCTGCTTTATCCCAGGAATTAGAATTGGCACAAGCACAGCTGTGACAAGAGGTGGCACTCTGAACCTTAAAAAAACAAAGTGTTGTTACAGAGAGTATCCTTAAAACCACATTCCTGCCAGAGTACATTATAGCCAAGCCATCTGCCAGAAACTGGTTTTATTGTGTGGTAAGGAGAGTGGTTTCCCAGCATCTCTAGCTGCCTGTGCAGTTTGTTCAGGAAACTTCCTTCAGCTCAGGGAAGCCTTTAGATGCATTCAACACAAGTTAACAGACATTCAAGAGTCTTAAAACATTTTACTTACCGAGGCCAGGCTTTGAACTGAACCAGAGTATTTACTGAAAAGTCCTCCATTTGCATAGATACAGGACTGAGATCCTTTTTCCTTGGCAGAGCTCAGAGAAAGAGTCAAGTTTTGTCGACTACTGGAACAACTAGAACCTAAGAGATACATTTATTTTAAAGCTCTTGCAAACTCAAAATACTGCTTCTTCTGGAAATCTATCAAGAATTGCATTAACTCTTTTCAATAAAATTCAGTTTAGAAGCAAACAATTATTCGTTTATTTACAGTTCTACTTGAGAAACTACACATTGGAATCCACTATCTATAACAATAACTATTAATTTTAGCTTAATTATTTGCCTATTCTATAAAAAACCAGATCTGAGTTTCTCTGTATTGAGATATACACACAAGAATGGCAAAACCCATTGTTAATACACTATTGATAAAAAGAGTTTTAATCCTGGTTCACAATCAAAACTTCACCTTTGACAAGAAGCCCAGGGTTTTTATAAGATACTGTAAGTTTGTTTCTAATTTGACAAATTCAATATTTAAAGCCTAACAAATCAAACCCACTCAGGTGTTCCATCCTATGGAGATGATTAGAGAAATGGAGCACCTCCCCTATGAAGAAGGGCTAAAAGTTGGGGTTGCTGAGCCTGGACAAGGCTCCAGGGAGACCTTACTGCAGACTTTCAGTACTTGTACTTGTATAGTACATTCAGTAGTGTAAGCAAGATGGGAACAGACTTTTCAGTAGGGTCTGCTGCAATAGGATAAGGGGCTATGGTTTTATAACTAAAAGAGGGCTGATTTCGATTAGATAACAAGGAAGAAAGTTTTTACAATGAGGTTGCTAAAACACTGGAATGATTGCCCAGAGAAATCATGGATGCCTCATCCCTGGAAACGCTCAAGACCAGGTTGGATGGGGCTATGATCAGTCTGGTCTAGCTGAAGATATCCCTGCTCAAGCAAGAGTTGTGGACTGGATGAATTTTAAAGGTCCCTTTCAATCCAAAATATTTCATGATGAAAGGAAAATAGTTTGGTTTACTATTACAGTTACGCACACTCCTCCCCTCACACAACTTTTTCTCCTCTCCAAGAAAACAACAACAAAAAAACCAACTTGGGGGTTCCATGACTTACCTTTTTCTGAAGCAGCTGCTTTCGTACACTCTAATATGAGATGAGTTGGTTCCCATGGTGGCACTTTCTTGTTTTTCTTTCCACGTCTTCTTTTAAAGTGATGGGCCAGAAAAATCACAGATATTGCACTCACTGCTGTTACTGTGAAAAGTTTCTTTAACCCTGGGGAAAGCTTTATCTGAAAATAAAAGTGTGATTTAACTGCAAACATATACTGAGAGACTGCAGGACCAAGAACTATAAGGTATATTACAAATCCACAGACTGTAGGGATCTAAACAAATGACTTTCAAACAAAGATTTGGGTTTTTTTAATTTCTTCTTAATGCCATTACAAGGCAGGGTTTCAATTAAATCTCTAACAGCAAAAAATTACTGAGATGGAACTTTCCTTTCACAATTACACTACTTCTTGCACTGTGAAAAGTGGAAAATCCTAATGCCAATATTCATGTGATCTTTGAATTTCAGTAGAACGTGCATTTAAATACACTTCTCTAAGCTAACAGTTTTGAAAAAAACCCTACATTTTATTTTGGATCTAGATCAGTTATAGGTCTATAGGTGTTTATGTTAGTAAGAACCACACACATTAACAAAATTTGTAACATACAAAGTAACAAGATACACAAATAATGAAAGTGCCATTTAACTGGAAACCACAGTTCACATTCACAAAAATCTTTTGGAAACTTATGCTGCTTGAGGAACAGACTGCTGGGAGAAAACCAGATCCAGTCCTTGGGAGAAAACCAGATCCAGTCCTTGGGCCTCATATGGTGTTTGTGTAATGTGATTCCTCATACCAGAGAGAGCACACATAGTGCCACTGCACCCTGCACTCACTTCTGGTTGCTGTGCACTTGGTAAATACTATCTGAAAAAACACTGAAAGCTTCTCTCTGTCACTGACTTTACAGTCAACAAGTCAAGCACCTTTGACTTGAGACCCCTGCCCTTCCAGGTCCCATGCCTTGACTGATGTCTGCAACTCCCACTGCACTCTGTGAGGAAAAGGAAATGCCCAAAACACAGCAGCAACACAAAACTTACAAATTTCACAAAAGACTACTGTATTTCACAGAAAAGAGTTAACCAAACACCTGAGATTAAAACCTCTAAGATCACAAAACTAAATGTTAAAATGAATGACTCAAAGAACCACAAATAGATCTTTTA
Organism: Catharus ustulatus; assembly: GCF_009819885.2. Lineage (NCBI taxonomy): Eukaryota > Metazoa > Chordata > Aves > Passeriformes > Turdidae > Catharus > Catharus ustulatus. Next base: position 12,960,830 of record NC_046229.1, on the reverse strand, counting down.
AAATATTTTGTGCCTACAAACATGATAATAAATTGATTATCAGTGAAATGAAAACCTAAAAGAGGAAAGTTAATAGTTGCACGTAAGGGAGTTGCATGTGGTATTTAAACAGGACATGAGCATGCTGCAACATGAAAAAGAAAACAGTGATCTTCCAGTGAGAGTTTTGAAGAATTTAATATATAGAAAAAATGTGGAAATGAGCATATGCAGCTAAGACTATCTCATCTTGGTTTTATATGCAATAAAAGAAAAGGCAACTGTGAAATATTACATAGCTTTTGTTTATAGGACTAATTCAATAAAAATAAAATATAGTCATATTAAAGACTGTAAAGGTTTTAAAAGCAGAACTCAATACTATTATTCAAAATTTAATGACAGTTATGTTTTGCTTGTAAATACAAAAAAAATCTACAACAAAACAAAAATTGAGAATTTTGATATTTTGAGAATAACTTAATTGTTACAAAATGGAGATATACAGACATTGCAGGTAAAGCAGATGTATGATGATGTACTAAACATTTGTTAGCAAAAAGACAAAAAGACAGTCTTACTTTACTTCAGTTACAAACGAACTAAACCCCAAGGTATTCTGTACAAATTCAATTCACACTCACAAGAGCATGCACAACACTACAATAAACTTTAAATGCATAACACAAGTAACAATATTTAGATAATATATTTATTACCTGGTTAAAGGAATAATACCAAGAAAGGGGAAGATTAAACACCCGTAATGCTACTGTCTTCAGAGAAAATCGTGTCTCAGTAACAGCTTCTTCTGACATGGCTCCTTCTCTCCCATACCTCATTAAGCGAAACTATCTTGAAAACAATCACAGATGGTCTCTGGAATACTCTGTCAAATGAAGGATATATACTAAGTTACGCAACAGAAGCCCAGGACGATTTTCTCCTACAAGCTCGAATCTCTTATATCACAGGTACATGACTTGTTTGATTAATGTTTTTGAGTAGAGGCAAGACTTAATGTGGAGACAGCCAATTTTCTGGTTCAGCTTAGGCCCACTTGCCCAGCTGCCGCGAGCAGACGTGCAGATGTGCAGCCAGGACTGAGGAGGGCTCGGTCTGCGCGGATTAGCGGCCGTTCTGTACTACAGCCCCTAAGTCACGCCCGGCAACACCCCTGCCTCCGAAAGCACGGCTGCTGGAAGCACATATCCGCCAGCTCAAAGAATTAAAATATTTGAGGGTAGCCAGAAAAGTTTATCTCATTCAGCGCTTCGTTTATTTTGTAGAGACACCACGAGAAACAATCACTACAGCCTGACGTAATCTCCCCGATGCAGGCGCACCCCTCACTCCCCGATGCTGAGCACAGGGTGAAGCCTCCGAACCGCGACTCCGGGATCGCAACCGCGGCATGGCGGGAGGCCATGGAGGCCGCGGGGCAGGAGCCATCTCCGCCCGAGCCCTCCCCAGCCCGGGCAGCCCCGGCACGGCGGGCGGGCAGCGCACACAACCGGGTGCCCCGCGCGCCCCTCAGCCCCTCCCCACAGCCGCCCGGGTCACAGCGGGCGCGCCTCTCCCCGGCCGGCCCGGGTCGCTACAGCTGCCGCACTCAGTTACCTGCCCGCCGAGCACCGGGGCTCCGCTCTCGCCCCGGCGCTGCCCGCAGACCGGCGCGATCCGCTTCCGGCACAGGGAGAAGCGGCCGCTGTCGGTCGGGAGGAGCCGCTACCACGTGAGGGAGACCCGTGGCGTCAGAACTCCGCGCCCGCCATCTTTGCTCCGGGCAGCTCCCGCTGCGGGCGGCCGGGGCGCGTGCCCGGCGCCGCCATCTTTGTGCGGGGCAGCGCTGACACTGAGGCGCTCGGCGCCGCCATCTTTGTGCGGGGCAGCGCTGACACTGAGGCGCTCGGCGCCGCCATCTTTGTGCGGGGCGCGTCCCGCGGCGGCGTCGCTGCAGCCGCGCCCGCCCGTCCGCGCGTGTGCGGGGCGGCACCGGCGGAGCCGCGGCCCGGACGCGCCCAGCTCCGCCACGGCAGCGCCGCTGTCCCCCCAGGCAAGGGCGAGACGCGGGGCTGGCCGCGGCCCGGCTGAGCTCCGGCATCCGTGCGCAGTGCATCCTCCCGGCTGCTCTGGTAAGAGAGGAGGGGCCCGGCTGGGCAGCGGCGGAGGGTTCGGTGTGGCGGGGGGTGGGAGCGCGGCGGGCCGTGTGTCTGGCCGGTCGCACAGCCCGAGGCGTGTTAGTGCGGCGATGGCGGCCGCCCCGGGAGCTGTCCCGGCGGCCGGAGCGCCGCGGTCCCGCAGGGCTGGGCGGGGGCCGGAGGTCGGCGGTGCCCGCAGGTCGGCGGTGCCCGGTGCGGGGCAGCGGGGCCGTGAGGGGCGGGACCGCCCTCCCGCCAGCTGGACACGGAGCTCCGCCGGTCCCTGCTGAAGCTGCAGCTGGGCGGCACCGGTACCGTGGGTACCGCGCAATCCCCAAAACCAGGAATGAACCGATAAATGGCTCTGATCGCTCCCCGAGTTATCCATGCGCATGGATCAGCGGTATGAGGGTGGAACAGCCTGGGGGAAAAGTCCGGGGTATCACCTAGTGGAAAATCACTGTAGGCTTCTCCTTTGCGCTTAGGCAAAGCCCGAGTTAGGAAAATCCTCTTAGAAATATAGAGGTTAGCTAATGGGTGTCATAGTTAGGATTTAGCGTGGTGGAAGAAAGAAACGAACGAGTGGCCTGTATGCCCTGAAAGCCAGTATAAAATGAAAACTGTCTAACCCTGTAAGAGGATATATCCTCAGCTCTAGAATATTTTTAAATGTCTTTTCTCTGTGGGTATAGAACTTAAGGGCAGAAAAAAAATGTAATGGAAGTGACTTATCAATTTGTGTCTTGCTTGAGTGGGCAGCTCTTGGTGCCTGAGGAGAAAGACCAGGTGCCTTTGAGCAGGTCACTAAGCATGCTTTTGTCGTTTAGTCGGAAAATACCAGGTTTTATAATAAATAAATGAAGTAAGTTCTCTACCAGAGCTGGGATTGGTGCTGTCATTTTTCAAGAAATGGGATGCACTTGTTTATTATCGATAGATAAAAAAAACTTAAAATCTGGAGGGATGGGAGGTAAAATTCAAAACTACCTGTTGATTAACAGAATGTAAAGAAACCTAGGTCGAGAAATAGGAAATATGAACCTTAATGTCACACACTAATTTGACTAATTTTAAGTTTTGTAAAAATGTCATTTATGTATAAAAGTAATTGAAGGAATTTCTGTAAAGTTTATAAAAAACAACACAGATTTTTAGAACTGTGATAAAATATATGTATCTTAACAATCTGAGCAAGGCTTTCACTTTAGTGAGCTTTTATAGTTTTGAGTGAATGCTAGTGTGTTTTTTTCTGAAGTGTGAAGAATATTAATATAGTAAGTAATTACTGAACTTCTAGACCTCCTTTGTATTCTAACTAATTAGGTGTTCAGGTACAAAGTTGCACCCTGTGTCACTCTTGCTTTGTTGATATAAAATATAAATAAATGAAATTGTTCCAGTGCATCACTGGTAAAATAACTGTGAGTGCAGCTAAGAAGCCTGAACTTAGAGATTACTGGTTTGAGATGCTATTATTCAGAGCTGTACTGACAAAATAATAAAAGCCTGTAATGAAGACACAATTGGTGCTTCATGTAACTGATGTCTTCAGAATAATCCTTTTATTCTTAAAATCTTCCATCAGCATTCCCTTACTGAACGCTGTAAAATGATGTGTTAAAATGGCTCCATATTTAGAACATCAGTGGAATACATAACGCATATAATTGTTTATTTCAAGATCTGTTGAAGAGTTAACTACTGTAACTAGGCAGATGAAATCATTAATCCAAAAATTTCTTGAAGGAATTTAAAATCTGTTTTGTTTCTTTAGGAAATATGGAGTTCCTTACATAAGCCAAAGATAATTTTCCAGATCAGTTGAGTTCTCATGGTGTTTGATGGGGGTTTTCTGTGGGTGAGCTAGGTCTTCCATGGCAGGCACCACACAAGTCTGTGATGCTGTGGAATTCCACTGAATAATAAATAGGTTGCTGGTCATGGTGTGCTTTGAATTATGGTCCATGTTTCTCTGATGGCTCAGTTTTTTTTCTTGGTGAATGAAAAGACTAGTCAGGAAGGCAAAAACCCCTCCAAGAGTGGACTTCAAGAGAGGCTTTTTCCTTTGAAGCTTGACTCTGTGCATGCTCAAAGCAAAATCATGTTGATGCATCCTGCTTTGGAGCATTAATTGGCTCACTGTTTTGGATGGGATAGTATGAAGCATTGACATAGGTGAACTGAAACCTCTGAGGGGAAGTAATGGAGAGAACTGGCAATAGACTGAGAGAGAAATTCTCTCCCAGATCTGTGGGAAGCATTTGGTGAGAACCTTATTGCATGAGTGTGATCATGAGCAGCTGGTGTGGAAACAGGCTCAGAGAGTTGGGGCTGTTGAGCCAGGAGAAGAGAGGAGAGGGAGACCTTAGACAACCTCCCGTGCCTGAAGGGGCTGTAAGGGAATTGGAGCAGGACTTTTCACATGGGCCTGTAGCAATAGGACAAAGGGGAATGGCTTTGGACTCAGAGGGCAGGTTTAGTTTAGATATTAGGAAGAAATTCTTCACTGTAAGGGTAGTGAGGCACTGGGACAGGTTCAGAGAAGTTGAGGGTGCCCCATCCCTGGGAGTGTCTGAGGCCAGCCTGGATGGGGCTGTGAGCTGCCTGATCTAGTGAGTGGCATCCCTGCCGCATGGTAGGGGGTTTGGAACCAGGTGATCTCTAAGGTTTCTTCCAACCCAAACCATTCTATGATTGTGGGATCATAAAAGGGAGATATAATCCAGCTTTGGAGCAGGAGTATAAAATGGAATTAAGAGAAATTACAAAGGCTTGTAGGATTATTTTGGGTTTTTTTTCAAGTACTGAAAATGCAGAAAAGAATTTTTGGATGAGGCCAACGCAATGCAGAAGCTGGTGTAAAGGCAGATGTGATAATGAGCTGCAGGGGAAGAAAAGCAATCTCTTCACATAGAGTAGGAAGTGGTGAAATGGAGGAAGGTCAGTGAGTGAGGGAGGGGCTAGACTTGGAGAGGTGAAGAATGAGTCATGGTTTTGAATTAATTTTACCGTTTTAGACTTTACCATAAAATTTTACAAAATATGTGTCTGCAGCTATGTATATATGTA